>NC_079329.1:27250785-27850785 GCF_029931775.1 Euleptes europaea
TGATTCTGGCCGTGATGAATGGGCGGCAGGAACGAGAGAGCCCGGCCCATCCGCCCTTTCCCTCTTCAAGACGCAGCGGCGCAAGAGGCAGGCAGGGCGGCTGTGTCGCAGGACTGCGGGGTGCGGTTGCCTCGAGGTGCCTGGGTTTGATTCTCTCATTGGTTTTTGGTATGACTGGAGATGCTGCCAGGGTGCAGAGTACTTTGCAGGAACAGTGGCACCAGCATCACATGGCAATTAACAAGGTGGCTTCTGCTCTGGTGAAATAAGAAAGCGCCTTGCACTCTTGGCAGGGGTGCTGGAGAATTTTGGAAACGGCGTACTCTCGGCAACCTTCCACCTTGGTTTCTGTGGTGCAGATTTTAAGGCAGAAAGCCCTTGTTGGGGAGTTAGATTTGGCCCAGGGACCACTGGTTGCTGAGTGTTACACTAGAGGAAGATTCACACCATGGACTTGCAACCCTAGGCTTTCTATCTATGTTAAGTATGGGTCCCCTCTAGGGATGCCAGCCTCCAGTGGGCCCTGGGGATCTCCCAGAATTACAGCTCATCTCCTGACTACAGACATCAGTTCCCCTGGAGAAAGCGGTTGCTTTGGAGGGTGAACGCTACGGCGCTGTACCCCATTGAGGTCCCTGCCCTCCCCAGGCTCCCATCACCCAATTTCCAGGATTTTCCCAACCTGCAGCTAACAACCATATCTCCTGCCCCCCACCGGTGGCCAGAGGGGACCTGCCAACCCTAGTCCACACAGTGCCCTAGAAACTGTCTTCATGTTTGCTCTGGTTCTCATATGACGTTCAGCTGGGGCTAATTGACACTTGCAAATAGAATCAGGGAAGGGGGCAGACAGGCCATCTAGTCCAAGCCCCCGCTCAATGCAGGATCAGCCTAGAGCATCCCTGACAAGTGCTTGTCCAGCCTCTGCTTAAAGACTGCCAGAGAGGGGGGAGCTCACCGACCTGCTATGGCTGCTTCCATACAGGGATTTTCCCTCTGTGCAAACATGGGCATGGCCCTGCTGTTCTGGGGAATGTCTGGTACAATTAGTACAACTGATGAGCCACTCAGGGCTTCATCCTTATCAGAGGAAAACTTCCTTGGATCCGTCACGAAGGAGGGAGTGCCGGGTGGCTGGAGGTGGAGTGTCCCTATGGGAAGGGAGGGGGACCGAGCTGTTCCCACCAATTCAGGACCATTATTTAATTTGGGGTAGTGGTGGTGGAGAACTGAAGAGGTGTGCGGTGTGCTGATCCTGCACAAAGGGCTCCACGGGCTCTAAGTAGCCAAATGTACGATGTGTCAAGTTCCTACCAACTTATGGTGACCCCATGAGTGAATGACCATCAAAGCTTCCTATCATTAACAGCCTTACTGAGAGCCGGTGTGGTGATTAAGAGCTGTGGTTTGGAGCGGTAGACTCTAATCTGGACAACCGGTTTGATTCCCCACTCCTCTACATGAGTGGCAGATGCTAATCTGGTGAACCCGGGGTGGTTTCCCCACTCCTACACATAACGTCAGCTGGGTGACCTTGGCCTAGTCACAGCTCTCAGCCCCACCTACCTCAGAGGGTTTCTATTGGGAGGGGAAGGGAAGGTGATTGTAAGCCAGTTTGATTCTCCCTTTAGTGGTACAGAAAGTTGGCATATAAAAACCAACTCTTCTTCTTACTCAGGTTTTGCAGACCGATGGCTGTGACTTCCTTTACTCAGTCAATCCATCTCAGGTTGGGTCTCTCTCTTTCCCTGCTGCCTTCAACTTTTCCTAGCATGATTGTCTTTTCCAGTGACTCTTCTCGTGATGTGACCAAAGTACGACAGCCTCAGTTTAGTTATTCTGTGAACGTAGGTTTTTTTAAGGCAATACTAAGCTGGGCATGTCAGGGTGCAAAATTTTCCACGAGATAACCATGGCTTAATTTGTAATGGGGCTTACCGACTCTGGAATCTGTCCACTGACTCATTCCTAGAATATATGAAATGGCCTTTGTTTATACACTGAAGAGGATAGTGCTTCGGAGCATGTGTGGAGTGCATTTTCCTCACTACTGAGCCTTATTTCCACACATTTAGGACCACAGAACTAAGGTTCTTGGCTAGAGAATGCGATTTTCAGGGAGGTCTAAACCTCCAGCAATTCTCCTGTTTAAGGGATTAAGTCCAATTATGCACTTGTGTGAAAATCCTATAGGAAATACACACAGCCTTGTTCATGTTTTTTTGAGGAGAGAAAGTTGTTTATATTGTGTGTGTGTGTTTTTTTTTAATCAAATGTCCTTGGGATGGTTCTGTGCTCGGTGTGAAATCCAGGCTTGTGAAGGTCACTTTGGAGTGTTAAAGTGCAGCCATAATAGGTCAGGAAATGGGCAGGATCCTCAGGATGTTCTGCCACTGACCCGTTGGACAAAGGCTGGGCCGAGAGCCCAGCAGAACGCCTCGCTTTCAGACTTGAAAGTGAGAAAAACAAAGCTCAGCCTGAATTGGCAATTGGAGCCTTGAAGGCTGCCAGGGAAGATAGGAGTATGGTGGAGATGCGAACAAGCAAGCCGGGATCTGAGCCAGATGGGAACCCGGCATTGACTGACAGTGGAGGGGAACGTGAACTGGAGGGCTGTGAAGATTTTTTTTGTTAAAAAATTGGAGGCTTGGAATGACAAAAAGTTGGTTTCCTTCCCTGGGTTAACACCCTGAAAGGAATGTCAGCGGTCCACACGGTTCATTCTGCATTTGGTTGTTTTTCAGCTGGCCTGGCCTGTGGTACCTTATTCTTCTTTTCTGGCCACATTCTGGAAGGGTTTCTCTTCGACATCAAGGGGTCGAATGTCATCCTGCAACTGGGTGCAGCTCACCTGCATACAGTTCAAATTATTGTAGGAAAGAAAGAAAACAGCACGGAGCTCAAAAGAAATCAAATAACGTCAAATCGCTATATTAAGCTTACATACAATCCAAATAGGTTGTGTACTTAAACAATAACAATCATACAATGCTTAAGGTAAGTATACAAACCCAGTGGGTTATTGATATTAGCTGTACAAACGGAAAGGACGGAAAACTAGTCCCAATCCAGGTAAGTTTAAGTGCGGGTGAAACCAGAGAGTAGAGAGTAAAAGTTTTTATTGTATAGCCATAGGCCGTCACAATATTCAGTACAAAGAAATACAGTTGTAAAACACAGATAACCTTCACCTTTAAGAAATAGAATATAAAACATTAAAATATCAATATCAGTAAAACGGACTGAAACATTAAACCATGAAGGCTCTAAGTATTTGCTCTCTGTAAAACCTCCTTAAGCCTGAGTTTCTTTGCTGCAAGTGCAAACTGTGCAACCCGATAAGAAATATGTGTGTCACAGTCCGACAGCAAAAGTTTAATTTTTTCAGTAACCGACAAAGTATTAATCCCAGCCAAGAGGGCTGCAAGAAATCTACTCTTGGGATGAGCATATAACGAGCAAGAAAGGAAGTAATGTGATAAATCCTCCAGAACAGGGGCACCACATATACAGATCCGCTGATCTAAAGGTGTTTGAGAGTAGCGCCCCAGAAGCACTGCTGTTGTCATTGTGTGAAAACGTAGGGAAGTGAAATTTACTCTAAGATTTTGATTGGTAATATTGGCTAAGTAAGAGCTTCTGCTATGGATGGACATAATAAATTTGAACCAAGGTGCTGTTTTGGACTTAAGAATTAAAGAATGATCTATTAATGCATCCATTTTATATATCCAATCTCGAAGCTGGCAGTTGTCCACCAATGACCCTAAAAGGTCATCTGGTATGGAATAGCGTGTAAGTATGCTGTTATAGAAGGCGAGACGCCCGGCATCTTTAGACAGAATGATATTAAACGACTGCTGTCTGAATGAGTTTGAACTGTCAAATATGTAAAAGTATGTAAAGGACCCTCGAGATACATCAAAATTTGAACTGTGCAATATGCACAAATTAGCCAATGCAAGCATTTCCAGGAGTTTCAGTCCTTTCTTGTTTAGGGTGAAACCAAAATCTACATTCCTGGCTGAGCGGTGAAGACAGAAGCGGAGTGCGCAGCCGCAGCAGCCGAACCGCGGGGCACAAGCTGCGTCTCAGCTGGAAAGACTTGATGACGGTGCGGGTAGAGATGCTGCTTCAGCGCTGCGGAGAAGAGAGGGAATCCCGGCAGGAGATCGGGAGACGGGGGGGGGGAGGGGGATCCAAGATGAGATGAAATAGCTTGAAAACGGCGCATGCAGTGCTGAGAAGTGCGGATTCCCGGCGGGACAGCTGGGGAGACCGGGAGGACCCAGACTGCAACTGTGGTGGAAACGCTCTTTCTGGAATAAATCTTATGCATTTTCACGAATATATTAGCTTCATCAGCCAAAGTGTAGTTGTATTAACTTCATCTGCCAAAATATAGTCAAATTCAATTGTCCTTCGTGATGTCCTTCCAACAAATATGCTGGCCATTGGCCGTAACAAATAAACAACAAGCTAATATATTAGTGGAAACGCATAAGATTTATTCCAGAAAGAGCGTTTCCACCACAGTTGCAGTCCAGGTCTCCCCGGCAATCCCGCCGGGACTCTGCACTTCTCAGCGCTGCACGTGCCGTTTTCAAGCTATTTATCTCATCTTGGATTTCCCCAGTCTCCTGATCTCCTGCCGGGATTCCCTCTCTTCTCCGCAGCACTGGCGCAGCATCTCTGCACGCGCTGTCATCAAGTCTTTCCAGCTGAGACGCAGCTTGTGCCCCGCGGTTCGGCTGCTGCGGCTGCGCACTCCGCTTCTGACTTCACCGCTCAGCCAGGAATGTAGATTTTGGTTTCACCCACACTTAAACTTACCTGGACTGGGACTAGTTTTCCGTCCTTTCTGTTTGTACAGCTAATATCAATAACCCATTGGCTTTGTATACTTACCTTAAGCATTGTATGATTGTTATTGTTTAAGTACACAACCTATTTGGATTGTATGTAAATTTAATATAGCGATTTGACGTTATGATTTCTTTTGAGCTTTGTGCTTTTTTCCTTCTTTCCTACAACCTCCTGTTGCAGCATAGGTGTTTTTTGCTAGGTCACACATCAAATTAGGCATGTGACAGGTATCTCTGTTTCGATCCCTATGGTGGAAAACTGCAGATTTGCTACTACTGATGAGTGTCCCAAATGAAAGCCATAAGAAGAGTCCTGTTGGATCAGAACAGTAGTCCATATTGTCAAGCATCCTGTTTCGCACAGTTTCCCTAGAGGGCCATCAAACCAGGCATAGAGGACCAAACCCTTCCCTAATGATGCCTTCTATCATTGGTGTACAGAGTTTTAAGCCATTGACAGGCATATTTTTCAAGAATCTGCCCCAGCTCCCTTTTAAAAGCCAACTGTTTTAGTGGTCATCACTATGTCCGCTGGCAGTGAATCCCCCCCCCCAATTTGACTACTCATTGAGTAAAGAAGTACAAGTAGAGTATCCCTTATCCAGACATCCCATACCGGACGGATCAGAAAATCGGACCCTTCGAGCTGGCATGCAGGCAGGTTTGTGCTGCCTGCTTTCAATGTTTCCTCTCATCTAAAAAAATAAAATACATTGTACGCTGCATCGTAGTTGATTCTGTGGGAGGGAGGCAGCCGTGTTTTTAGACTCCTGCAGTTCACTACATTTGCGGGAGACTCGCAGGACAGAACGGCCATGCGTTTTCGGTCCCAAACTGGAAAAACAACAAAAAGAATGGGTTTTCTGAAAGTGTATGGCCAAAGGCAGTATATTAACAAAAGAAGACTTACGCTTTAAAGTGGAAGGACTTGTATTGTCTGGTATCAGTACTAGCAAATACTCATTTTCGTCAACCTTCCCTTTGAGCGGTTGGTAAATATCTTTTTTTAGCTACTTCAAAGATGTTATCATGATGTCTGTCATCTTGTGCTTGGACAACTTCAGTGGAAGGGAATGTCAAACTTTGTGAGGCTCTGGAAGGAAATCTTTAGGGAGTCACAAAACGAAGTTGTTTGGGGCAAAATCTGGAAAGCAAAACCACAGACTTCAAGGTGTTTTCATTTTAGCGGAACCCACAGAAAATACTCTGTAGATGCTATCTCTTACAAAATAGATTTAAATGGTACTTGGCAGACAACAGCCAGCCGTTAGAGTGGATATGGGTCACAATTGTAGGATGTAAAATACCATTTGATCCCCCAAACTGTCCTTTTAAACTACATGACCAAAGTTCAGATCCCCTTAGTTAGAACCGAACTTACTTCCATGCTGCTAGTGACTGTAAGGGTAAAAGTGTCATCACAGCGGAAAAATCAAACATTTACATTCAGAGTGGCATAGCAAAATACGGAATTATTTTTAGGCCACTGGGTGAACCAGAATGCTAGACAGTATGAACTGCCGGTCTAATTCAGATTCTCTTATCTTCCTTATCTGCTTCAAGGAGGGAAATGTCACTTTTCCCCTTCAAAAGGGTACATGTGACCAACATTAGCACAAATAGTCATACTTTCCTGGACACGTTCAAAACGGCATTGGATCTTCTAACTGGTAAGCACTGTGAGAAAGGTATCAGCGTGGGGTATTTGTAACCCTGTGTTTAATAAGGACGCGCATGAACACACGAAGCTGCCTTATACTGAATCAGACCCTTGGTCCATCAACGTCAGTATTGTCTACTCAGACGGGCAGCGGCTCTCCAGGGTCTCCGGCAGGGGTCTTTCACATCACCTACCTGCCTAGTCCCTTTAACTGGAGATGCTGGGGATTGAACCTGGGGCCTTCTGCATGCCAAGCAGATGCTCTACCACTGAGCTACATCCCCTCCCCATGTGGGTGGATCTTTCCCAGGGCCCCACACCATTCTAGGGATGACTCTTGTTCATCCCCATTTTCTTCTCATAACAACCCTGTGAAAGATGAGGCTGTGGGAGAACAAGGGCAGACTAGGCAGAAACATCAGCCCTGGAAAAGGACCCTGCCTCAGCCCAGTGCAGCCCCCAGAAGGGTAAAGAGTGCGGAAAAAAGCCAGCCTCACACCTTTGGTGGCTCGGTGGCTCCTGCAAACTGTGTGGCTGTGCTGGGCCAGGTGTTCCTTTCCCTGAGCTGCATGTGGTTTGCTTGGGATGGGTGCCGTTCTTCTAGCCACTGGGCTGGACTGGCCCAAATTTGGAGCTGGGGGCAGCCCGTCGGCCCCCGGGGACTCTTCCTGGTGGCTATAATGGCCAGTCTGCCCTGTGAGAGAATTCCTAACAACTAGCCCTTTGTCTCTCAGAGATGGTCATGGCTGAGTGGAGATTAAAACCCAGGTCTTCCCAACTTCCCAGTTCGATATTAACTCTCTAGCCGCTGTACATTATAAGCTTTCGAACCCTATCTCTGGTTCTTCATATTGAAAGATGAACTAGATGTGATGGAGGAGAAGAATCTATGCACATCTGTTGACACGTCTACTGGTTCATGAGTTAAAACAGAGAGCCAGAGTGGTGTAGTAGTTAAGAGCGGTGGTCTGAAGCAGTGGACTCTGATCTGAAGATCTGGGTTTGATTCCCGACTCCTCCACATGAGCGTCAGACACTAATCTGGTGAGCTGAATTTGTTTCCCCACTCCTCCACATGAAGCCAGCTGGGTGACCTTGGGCTAGTCACAGCTTTCTTAGAGCTCTCTCAGCCCCACCTACCTCACAGGGTGTCTGTTGTGGGGAGGGGAAGAGAAGGTGATTGTAAGCCAGTTTGATTCTTCCTTAAGTGGTAGAGAAAGTCAGCATATAAAAACCAACTCGTCTTCTTCCTCTCCTCTCCTCCCTTCCTTCCTCCCTTCCTTCCTTCCTCAATAAAGCATTCAGGTGAGGGGGGAATTAAATCCTGCCTTCTCCCCCACCAGTACACCCTGTTGTTTAAATATTTTTGTCGCAGCTTGGTTCACTTCTGGTGTCAGAGGTGGGCTGGGAGGGGAAAAAACCGCGCATCTCTAACAAGACCACACATTGAGGTAAGGCGGAGGGGGCAGGAGTAACTTTCCCTCATCCACATGCTTTATTTGTTCTGTCAAAATAAACTCCTTCATTCCAGTTTAGATGTGAATGGAGAATGGGCGAGCGTGTGATTAAATTCATGAGGATTTCTTCATCCTGTTTAACTTGGCCCTGAGAGACTACTGTTATGAACTTTTAACTGGGCTGTTGTGCTCAGTAGGATGCCAAATTACATATCCCTTTCCTTAAACCACAATAAATTGACTTTTATTCTCTGTTGAGAATATTCTTTAGGTTATGGTGAGGTATGGAAAATAGCCATTATAATTGTTTTTAATTTATTTTACTCTTACTTTTATCCTTTTATACACTACAGGTTGTACTATGCCAATAAAGGTATTTGAATTTTATTTGTTTTTAAAATGCATTTGCTTTTTATTTTTTATTTTAAAAAAGTAGTCTTGAAAAAAACGGGGCTCGAACCTTGGTGTAGATTTGATCCGGCACACTGAAGCATAGTTAAATTGTGGCACTCCCTGCCCCTGGATGTGGTGATGGCTGCCAACCTGGAAGGCTTTAAGAGGGGAGTGGACATGTTCATGGAGGGAGAGGGCTATTCATGGCTACTAGTCAAAATGGATAGTAGTCATGATGCATACTATTCCCTCCAGGATCAGAGGCGCATGCCTATTTTATTAGGAGCTTTGGAACACAGGAGGCAGGATAATGCTGCTGCAGTCATCTTGTTTTTGGGCTTCCCAGAGGCACCTGGTTGGCCCCTGTGTGAACAGACTGCTGGACTTGATGGGCCTTGGTCCGATCCAGCATGGCTTTTCTTATGTTCTTAAGCTGCTATGGGCTTGTGTACAGACACACACCCTCAAAGGGCCAGAGTACACGGTACATTTTTCTCCCTTCTTCCCCACGTCCTGGTGATCAGATGCATACTGCAGGTTTCATGAACCAATTCCAATTGTGTGAGTCCAGTTTGGACAGAGACCCTGTGCCATTTCCCCAGACATAGACCGACCGGGAAAATGGGGTGTTGTTTGCCTCATTGGAGAAACCAGGTGTATTATGGGGTTGCATCTGAAGTTTTTCTAAGTGGGCAAATAGCACCCCTGTGCCATTTTAGTTTGGGAAAATGGTGCGTTTGTGTGGGGGACAGATTAAACTCTGTCTCCCTGTGTGCCACGGTCCCAATCTGAATTGGCCCCTATACCCCTGGGAATTTAGTTCTGAGTGTCGTACTCTCTGCGCACCTCTGATCACTAGGACGCAAGAACACGTAGAATGTCACACTGAAATTATTGTACCTGCCCAACTGATATGCTGTGAAAACAGGGATCACTTGGGCAGGGCCCATTTACAAGTGGTTTGTGCACCTTCTTCCAGATGCACACTAAAGATGCTGTGCTTGGAAGGGGTGAGAGTTGATGAAGCCAGGGCTTTCTGCCTTGCCACACCAGGTGTAAAACCTACAAATCGGGATCCTAATACAAATGGACCTCAGTGTTTGGTACTTTTTAGAGAAATAGAAAGCCCCTGTTCCCATTCATTATTCAGAGACTACTATCACAGCAACGTTAATGAGGTAGGCAGGCTGTGTTGTGACTCTTGGATGAGTGAGAATAGTGTATGATTCATGACAAGACAGAAAATAGCACTGTTGTGTTTCTGTTCTCTCCCCAGCCTTTTCAGAAATGGGTGTTTTAAAACGTGCCATCTTAAAAGCCTCAGCAGAATCAATCGACCATGTATCACTTTTTCACAGTACCGGCACTGTTTTCGTGAAGCTGTGACATAGCAGGAATGCCCACATCTTTCTTTGAGCTCTATATTTGGAACGCGTGCAAAAAAAGGCATCCTTTTTCAACAGGCTTAATAACACTTTGGACCGGACTAGCTGGCTGAATTGCGACTATGTCATGGAATTATTTGTGGACAACTTCTGGGGATGGACAGCTGTCAGCGACTGTTGCATGTTCTGTGAGGGAGGTGTTATGGTCAGGTTGGCTTGGAGAAAGACTTCACACCAAGACCTAGGAATGGGAGGTAGGGTTGCCAACCTTCAGGTACTAGCTGGAGATCTCCCGCTATTTCAACTGATCTCCAGCTGATAGAGGTCAGTTCACCTGGAGAAAAATGGCTGCGTTGGCAATTGAACTCTATGGCATTGAAGTCTCTCCCCTCCCCAAACCCCATCCGCCGCCGGCTCTGCCCCCAAAACCTCCCACCGGTGGCAAAGAGGGGCCTGGCAACCCTAATAGGAGGGGACCCATCCCACTTGCATAAGGCCGAAATCTGAGAGACTGAACTGGAACGGAGTCCAAAAAGCAAGGGAAAGTATGAGGAAAAGTTGGTTCATGAGGGGGAAATGGTACAGAGAAGAATGAGAAGTGTAGCAACTACCATGCTATGTTTACCTTTAACTTTGTTTAACTGCAAGCTTCGGGTTCAGCCTTGGGCAGCGCGCTCTCACCAAGTCGGTTAGTAAATGAACAATTCCTGTGTGAGCAGTGGGGGCGACCAGATTGGCCAGATGTGGACGTCACGGCATTTCCCTTTTCACCCTCAGCTTTGGTTTACAGCGAGGCCCTCGGCTATCTGTACGTAGCCCAGGTGTGTCCCCCATGCCGGGCCTACATATTTCGGATGCCTTCCCTCTTCCTCCCCTGTCAGCATTCCAGAGTCTCGTTTTTCAGACAGTTGATCTCCAGAGGTCGAGATCTATTCCTCTGCCTGCTCATCTCTTCATCTTGGTTAGAGTTCCCATTTAGCTGACGTTTGCTTGCGTGTGACTCTTTACACTTCATGGAGTATACATGTTGGGTCCTGGGGCGCCCACCCTATGTTCCAGGTAACAAATGCGTATTCTCCGCAATTTCCATGCAAGTAGTGTCTGAGTTGGGGTTGGATCTAGACTAAATTTCCTACAAATTTCCACCAATTCCGCTTTCATGGTGCGCACCTCCAGTTTGACTCTCGAACTATTCCTGAGGGTCCCCGGCCCCCAAGGAGCAGGTTTTGGGGGTGATTAATAGTGGTGCAGAGTCGTAAACTGCAGTACTGCAGTCCAAGCTCTGCTCATCATCTGAGTTCGATCCCAACGGAAGTCGGTTTCAGGCATACGGCTCAAGGTTGACTCACCCTTCCATCCTTCCCAGGTCGGTCAAGTGAGTACCCAGCTTGCTGGGGGTAAAGGGAAGATGACTGGGGAAAGCAATGGCAAACAACCCCATAAACATAGTTGGGATGTGATGTCACCCCATGGGTCAGTAATGATCTGGTGCTTGTACAGGGGACTACCTTTACCTTTAAATATCAGACTATAAAAATATGATGCGTCTGTATTAGCAATAGAGTAGCCCCATGACGCAGAGTGGTAAGCTGCAGTACTGCAGTCAGAAGCTGTACTCATGACCTGAGTTCGATCCCGACGGAAGTGGGTTTCAGGTAGATGGCTCAAGGTTGACTCAGCCTTCCATCCTTCTGAGGTCAGTAAAATGCTGGGGGTAAAGTGTAGACTGGAGAAGGCAATGGCAAACCACCCCGTAAACAAAGTCTGCCTAGTAAACGTTGGGATGGTTTGCCATTGCCTTCCCCAGTCGTCTGCACTTTATCCCCAGCAAGCTGGGTCCTCATTTTACCGACCTCAGAAGATGGAAGGCTGAGTCAACCTTGAGCCGGCTACCAGAAACAGGATCTGTCGGGATCGAACTCAGGTCGTGAGCAGATCTTTTGACTGCAGTACTGCAATTTACCACTCTGTGCCATGGGCTCTCAAAGGACTAGAAACTTAGTTTTAGAAAAAGGAGGAAAATGTTGAGATCCAGACCTGTTTTTTTTTTGTGCCAAAGTTTTTGACCACATCCCTGTAGCTGTGTCTCTTATCTCTTTGTTTTGACCCTGTTGTAGTTGTCACAACTGACTGTTTTTTCCGTGAGAAGCACCTGTGGAATGAAGGGTATAATCTGATGGAGAAAGAAAAGGACAGAAGGGTGGGTAGGTCTAAGATAGAGAAAGAAGAGAGTGTCAGGCCTAATCCTTCTCAGAACACTAGGCAAGATTAAGGTCAGAAAAACGAGATTTTAATAGGATTTTCTGGAAAGATAATGCTTTGCTTGTAACATTAACTGAATCTCAGGCCTTATATGGGAAAATGTATCCTGTTTCCACCAAGTGCAGGAATTCCAGGATGGGAAACAGCCTCAGAGGAGGAGAAAAAGGAAGAGCCCATTGTGAAACATCCAAGGGTAGTGTTGAATGTGACGTGAAGGAAGATTTCTGCAAGCAGTTTTGAGCACTTGCAATTTAAGTTCTTGATGAGTTTACGGTCAGCAATGCAAACCAGCCGTTCATGTACAGCTGTGCTCGTAGCCCTATTCGCATGTTACAGCACATTTCTGCATGTACATCTGTTTGTAAGGAAGGCCCAGCGCACATTTGCTTTACAAAAGAAACTGGGGAACCAGTCCTCGGATAAATGTGGGGTTTGTATCGCATGTTCAGCTGGACATACATTGGAATGTAACATGGGAATTACTCAACCAACGTGATGTAGTGGTTAACAGCGGTGGTTTGGAGGGGTGGACTCTGATCTGGAGAACCAGGTTTGATTCCCCACTCCTCCACATGAGCGGCGGAGGCTAATCTGGTGAACTGGATTTGTTTCCCCACTCCTACGCCAGCTGGGTGACCTTGGGCAAGTTACAGCTCTCTTAGAGCTCTCTCAGCCCCACCAACCTCACAGGGTATCTGTTGTGGGGAGGGGAAGGGGCTTGTAAGCCGGTTTGAGTCTCCCTTAAGTGGTGGAGAAAGCTGGCGTTTAAAAACCAACTCCTCTTCTTCTTCAACACCCATATTTTAAAAATCAATTGTACACTGTACACAAATTGTACGAGCGTTCACTATCAGTTGTGAACTCATGTTGAATGTAACATGAGAATTATGTGTAAAGAAAAATCACAGATTGTATGTGTGTTCACTGTCATGTGAACAGGGCTATGGTGACTGGGACTGGATGGACCGACTGTGGCAAACAGTAGGCAAACAATCCAGTTGGGATGGCAATTGAGGTTGCAGCCAGCTAATCAACCTGGGGAATTAAAGTCAAGGTTGAGAGACAGGTAGCTTATCCAAGAAGGAAACATCGGCTGGGAAGCGCAGAGCAGACGCTTGAATTTAAGGCCAGGGGGGAAGTTGTTTGGGCAGAGAGCCAGGCCTGACTTGGAAGTGTTTCTAACCAGGCCAAGCAGAACTAATGAGCTGCCTGTGGGGTACAGCCTTGCCGGGATTATGAAGAGCGATATTTCCTTCACTCTGCAGCCACAGGGCTACCAGAGCACAGACTGGGACATTCCAGGTTTAAATCCCGGTCGAACCAGACAAGCGGTTGCTCTTCGGCAGTGCCATTTGGTCTGACCACAGAAGCTCGCACACCATGGGCATCTCTGCCGTGATTTTGGAAGTGCTTCTAGTCCGGTTCGACAAGGAGGAATACGGAGGGGAAGGAGCACAGGTGGGTAATGCAGCATCACCCCAACCCTCCCCTTGAAAATGTCCTCTCTGTTCGCAGAAGTCATTGGCAGAGACCATCCTCTGAGTCCCCTCACTGACTGAGTGGGGACTGGAATAAAGGGCATTTTCGGTAACGATGCATGACTGTGGAATCGTCTCCCTGTGAGAACTGCTTGGAACTGTCTTTACTTGGAGAGGCCAAAGACATCTTGGTTTCTGGTGGCTTTTGGGTCTAAGTTGGGTTTTGTTTTCTTTTATCTCTGGCTACATTGAACTACTTACTTGGTTTATGTCTGCCCCTGTGAGACGGTTTTGGTCTGTTTTCTGCTATAGGGTGCTTGAAACGATGGGTGAGATCCAACCCATTTTTTCTGCTGGCAAAAAAGGAAAGACGGGTTCCCCATTGACCATCCAGAAAAGGCTATTCTGGGAATCGTAGAACCTTAATGGAAAACCATGTAGGACAAAGTCTGTAGTAAGGAGGGGAACTGGGAACTTGAGTGAAAAACTGTGGGGCTAATCCTATATCTTTGTATCTTGATTCTGCTGGCTGAAGCTTTTAATGGATTTGTTATTTTTTATTGTTGTGATGTCTTTGAAAGGTGAGTTATGAATATGTTTAACAAATAGAGTAAACATTTAAATATATTCTGGGTTTTGGAGAGCCTTGGTTCAAACTCTGCCTCTATGGCATGTTCTCCTTCTGGGTAATGGAACCATTTTATGCTCATTAAAAAATGCTCATAAAAAATGGAACCATTTTATGGTCTCTTGGTGGTACTGGATACCAGCATCAGCTCTGTTTCTAACATCTGAAGCACAATGCAGATTACACAAGGATTTTTCACCAGGTCCTGAGGCGTCTTCCTTTTTCGTTTGTGTGTTTTGTTTTGTTGGGTTTTTTTGGTAACATCCAGCCTGAAATAAAAATCTGGAGAACTTGAAAGCTCACACACTGTTATGAGTCATTTGGTTAGTCCTGATGAAAGATATGATGTGGACTGTTGGGATGCTGTCTTCCCCCGGTTGTTTGGTGGTCTTGTGGTGGTGTTGTGAAGGTGAATACAATATGCGGGTGATTATAAAGCGTTTTGAATCGACAAAAGCGATTTTGTGCAGGACGAAGATAAATTAATTATTGACAGCTTTGGAAACCGTTGTACTCAAGAAGAGTTTGTGGGGTCCTTGAAGGAGACCAAAGGTGCCTTTGTGGAACACTAAATGTATTCAACACAAGCACACACTTGCAAAAAAGAAATCCAAAGTGCAGCAGGTTGACCCATGTAGGGTTTATCCTTGGACAGGGGCTGTGGCTCAGTGGTAGAACATCTACTTGGCATACAGAAGGTCCCAGATTCAGTCCCTGGCATCTCCAGTTAAAGGGACTAGGCAAGTAGGTGATGTGAAATACCTCTAGCTGAGACCCTGGAGAGCCGCTGCCAGTCTGAGTAGACAATCCTGACTTTGATGGACCAAGGGTCTGGTTCAGTAGAAGGCAGTTTCATGTGTTCATCCTTGGAAGGCTTTAAGAGGGGAGTGGACATGTTCATGGAGGATAGGGCTATCCATGGCTACTAGTCAAAATGAATACTAGTTATGATGCATACCTACTGGCTCCAGGATCAGAGGAGCATGCCTATTATATTAGGTGCTTTGGAACACAGGCAGGATAATGCTGCAGTGGTCTTTTTTGTGGGTTTTCTAGAGGCACCTGGTTGGCTGCTGTGAACAGACTGATGGACTTGATGGACCTTGGTCTGATCCAACATACAGTGAGGGAAAAAAGTATTTGATCCCCTGCTGAATTTGCCCGTTTGCCCTCTGACGAAGAAATGACCAGTCCGTAATTTTAATGGTAGGTCTATTGTAGCTGTGAGAGACAGAATAACAACAGGAAAACCCCCAGAAACCCAGAAGACAAAAGTCAGAGATTGATGTGCATTATAATGAGTGAAATAAGTATTTGATCCCGTATCACCCAGCCAGATTCAATCCCCTATCAACCAGCCAGAAGTCAGGCTACCTGGTATCTTCACTGTATGTAACGAGCTGAGATTAGAAGCACCTGCTGTAAGGGAGAGGTTTTACCTGTAATCCCAGCTCGTTACAGTACCTGTACAAAAGACACCTGTCGACAAAAGCAATCAATCCATCAGATTCCAAACTAGCCACCATGACCAAGACCAAAGAGCTGTCCAAGGATGTCAGGGACAAGATTGTAGACCTGCACAAGGCTGGACTGGGCTACAAGACTATTGCCAAGCAGCTTGGTGAGAAGGTGACAACAGTTGGTGCAATAATTCGCAAATGGAAGAAACATAAAATAACTGTCAACCTCCCTCGGTCTGGGGCTCCATGCAAGATCTCATCTCGTTGAGTTGCAATGATCATGAGAACGGTGATGAAGCAGCCCAGAACTACACGGGGGGAACTTGTCAATGATCTCAGGGCAGCTGGGACCATAGTCACCATGAAAACAGTTGGTAACACACTACGCCGTGAAGGACAGAGATCTTGCAGAGCCCGCAAGGTCCCCTTGCTCAAGACAGCACATGTACAGGCCCATCTGCAGTTGGCCAATGCACATCTGAATGATCCAGAGGAGAACTGGGTGAAAGTGTTGTGGTCAGATGAGACCAAAATCGAGCTCTTTGGCATCAACTCAACTCGCCGTGTTTGGAGGAGGAGGAATGCTGCCTACGACCCCAAGAACACCACCCCCACCGTCAAACATGGAGGGGGACATATTATGCTTTGGGGGTGTTTTTCTGCTAAGGGGACAGGACACCTTCACCGCATCGAAGGAACGATGGACGGGACCATGTATCGTCAAATCTTGGGTAAGCACCTTCTTCCCTCAGCCAGGGCATTGAAAATGGGTCGAGGATGGGTATTCTAGCATGACAATGACCCAAAACACATGGCCAAGGCAACAAAGGAGTGGCTCAAGAAGCAGCACATTAAGGTCCTGGAGTGGCCTTGCCAGTCTCCAGACCTTAATCCCATCGAAAATCTGTGGAGGGAGCTGAAGGTTCGAGTAGCTACACATCAGCCTCGAAATCTTACTGACTTGGAGAGGATCTGCAAAGAGGAGTGGGACAAAATACCTCCTGAGATGTGTGCAAACCTGGTGGCCACCTACAAGAAACGTCTGACCTCTGTAATTGCCAACAAGGGTTTTGCCACCAAGTACTAAGTCATCTTTTGCAAAGGGATCAAATACTTATTTCACTCATTATAATGCACATCAATCTCTGACTTTTGTCTTCTGGGTTTCTGGGGGTTTTCTTGTTGTTATTCTGTCTTTCACAGCAACAATAGGCCTACCATTAAAATTATGGACTGGTCATTTCTTCGTCAGAGGGCAAACGGGCAAATTCAGCAGGGGATCAAATACTTTTTCCCTCACTGTTGCTTTTTCTTATGTTCTGATCCTCATTTGTTCAATGTGGTCCTCACAGGCTGTTATCTGTGTCCAGCAGAATGCTCCAGTTCCCTCAGGGGTTTATATGTAGCTCCAAGTCCTTCAGGGGTTTATATGTAAATCCACTTTAATCAAACTGAGGTGCCGTGCAGAATGATGGGAGGAGAAGCTGGCCGTTTTCAGCTCTTGCTTGACTAACTAGTGGAGGCCTACAAAAGCCCCTAAATTTGAATCCCTAAAGTTGAATCAGCCTATCACCTGATGGAGGTTGCTTCCTGGATCTCCACTTAGTAAAGTGTGTCATTTTCTCTTCTCTCCCCTGCTTGCTTCGCTGTCCTCAGAGAGTGATGTAAGCCTCTGCTTCTATGCCAGGAGGTCACTGTGCCTTTCTGTTGTTGAATGGTCCAGCTGCAGATGTGGAGAGGACAGAATGCATGCTTGGACGGGCTTGCTGGGGATTGCAGAGGTCTGTCCCTGAAAGCCCCAGGCGGGCAGTAGGCTCTGTAATGCTGCAACAGCTGGTCTGGGAGGATAGGATTTGTTTTTCATAAGCTCTAAGTAAGAAGATAGCAATCTTGGTTCTGGAGAGAATTTTTTTAATCGTTAGGTTTTTGAGACTACACTTTTCCGGGGTGGGGATAGGGGGAAATCCCAAAACCTTTCGCCAGATTTGCATTTGATGAAGATGAAAGAAAACACTGGTAAGATGAAAATCCATCAACCAACCATGTCCAATGTAAGCAGAGAAACTCCTTGTTTTCCTTGCACTCCACATTCTTAGGGTTTACGGATTAGTTCTGTGACTACCTGTAGGGTAATCTGAAAGGGATGTGTTTTGCTGTTATGAGTGCATGTAGGACATGATTAGAATTCAGCTAAACCCCCTGCTATGAAGCAGTTACTCTTACGTGAACCATATCTTCTTATCGGGACCGCCTCTCCTGGTATACCCCCCAAAGATCTTTACGGTCATCTGATAGTAATTTACGGGTAACCCCTGGCCCTAAGAGTGTGCGGCTGTCATCGATGAGAGCCAGGGCCTTTTTGGCCCTGGCACCGGCCTGGTATAATGCTCTGCCTGGTGACATCAGGGTCCTGCGGGTCCTTAAAGAGTTCTGCAGGGCCTGCAAGACAGGAGCTATTCCGCCAGGCCTACAGTTGAGGGCAGCCACGGATAACATCTTCGCTGGCCTCCCCTATCCCCCTCCTTTTATGTTATGCTGCATGTTAACTTGAGGGGCAATCTGCCACTTGGCTTGGTCAGTGTGGGTGTAAATTGGCGCCATCTTGAGCTTTGAGGCTGAGGAGTATTTTAATTAGGATTTTACTGTTTTCAATTAGAATCTATTAATTTTATTGTTTATTGTTATTGATATATATTAAATGATGTTACCCGCCCTGAGCCTGGCCTCGGCTGGGGGAGGGCGGACTATAAATCACAAAATAAAATAATACCACCGAAACACCCATCAAATTTGACAGGAGACAAGGACGAGAAAGTAATTGCCACTGGAAGAATAAGGTTCAGGCAGTAACCTGCTTTCAAGTTTCAAGGCTAGCCTTCTGTTCTCCTTTTTAAAACTAACATACGAAGGGAGTTACACAGTAGGAGAAAACCATATGAGATAGCAATGCACAATCTCCATGTGATAAAGAAGCACATGTAAGTTAATTAACTTGCCAATTTAACAAGTTTTTTTTACTGTAAGCTATGCCATCCAAAAAAGTTATCAACGTATCATCCAAATTAATTGTTGTGCATTCCAAAAATCCAGAGAAACAAATACGAAGTATTGTATAAACATAACAGCCTTATCCTGAATGATATGGCTGGGCATAATTGTTGTGATTCTCAAAGTTCAAAATAATATGGCTTATAAATAACACATCATATACATATAACAACCTTGTCCTAAATATAGCTGTGGAATGATACCGCTGTATCTAGGACAAGATTATTATATGTCTATGATGTGCTATTTATAAGCCATATTATTTTGAATTTTGAGAATCAAAACAATGTAGCTGTGGAAGGATACAGCTGTATTGGGAACAAGATTGTTATATATTGATTAACTTAGATGTGCTTCTTTATTACACAGAGATTGTGCATTGCTATCACGTATCGTTCCTCTGTGGAACAGGCTTCCTTGGGAGGTGGTAAGCTCTCCTTCCCTGGAGGTTTTTAAAAAGAGGCTGGATGGCCATCTGTCAGCAATGCTGATTCTATGACTTTAGGCAGATGATGAGAGGGAGGGCACCTTGGCCATCTTCTGGGCATGGAGTAGGGGTCACTGGGGGTGTGTGTGGGGAGGTAGTTGTGAATTTCCTGCATTGTGCAGGGGGTTGGACTCGATGACCCTGGTGGTCCCTTCCAACTCTATGATTCTATGATGGTTTTCTCCTTTTTAACACAGCCTCCAGGCTATGGGAAGGAGAGGTTCTTTCTTCCTAGCCCAGAATCTGTACCCCTTCTCTGAACCTGATTTTGGGGAGGTGGGAATGAAGGAGGAGTGGAAATGTTAAACGCATATGATCTTGTACCAAGCAACCTCAGAGCATAAGAAAGGAAGATAGGGAAATTGTTCCCTCCCCAATATCATTCCGGTCAATAGTTGTTGAGCCACTCCATGTCAAAGGGTTTTGCCCATAGCACAGTACAGTCCTCAAGCACAGCACTTTACTGTTTCCCCCATACAAATGAGGGTTGAGTCGCACATTAGAAAATCCTTATGTCCCCATGTGTCATATTGATCAATGTGTTTGGGGAGTTCCATGCAGAGAACTTAATTTCAGGGGTAACACAGTCCTGGTCCAGTTTTGGCCTGCATGTGCCGGGAAATTATATTCTGAGCATGGAACCCTCCCAGAACACATGCAGGGCATGAGGACCTTGTTATGTGTGAACTGGACTTCAGACAGCCATTCACTTTTATATGAGAAAGTAAAGAAATGCACTAGGGCAGGGTCACCAGTGTGGCGCCCGTGGGTGCCATTGTGCCCACCAATACGTTTTCTGGTGCCCACCGAGTGTTTTTAGGAAGTGGGAAGGGGACAGGTAGGGCTTTTGCCCAGCAAGCTTTCTGATTGACTGTTGGATATTTAATTGGCTCTGCAGATTTTTTTAAATGTTGCTTTCGTTTGGCAGCAGCTGCTGCTACGGGGAGGGGCTGTGGCTCAGTTTGTAGAACATCTGTTTGGCATGTGGAAGGTCCCAGGTTCAATCCCCGGCATCTCCTGTTAAAGGGACTAGGCAAGTAGGTGATGTGAAAGACCTGTACCTGAGACCCTGGAGAGCCGCTGCCAGTCTGAGTAGGCAATACTGACCTTGATGGACCAAGGGTCTGATTCAGTAGAAGGCAGCTTCATGTGTTCATGTGCTCAAGGATCTGCAATGTGTGACTGAAGTTAAGTTGTGGCGATCATTTTATGGCTAGCTCTGCCTCCTGTTTTTGTTGCTGCGCGCACCATGCTGTGTCAGAATTTCAGGTGTGCCTGCAGGTTCAAAAGGCTAGGGACCCCTGAACTAGGTGATGATGGTGCAGCTCCACCCCCCCCTTCCAGTAATGTCTAGCCATTGAGAATAAAACCTCCCTGTTTTGTCTGTATCTGCACCTAACCCCATTTGGGGGTCATGCTGAAGGATGGTGGAAATTCATTCATTCATTCTTTCATTCATTTATATAAGGCTCTGTTATAGTGGTATAATTTTATACTATTTTTAATTGAAAGCAATTATAAGGTGGTAAACAGAAGAAAATGAACTGTAATACATGGAAACCAGATGTAGATAAGTGAACACCTCTCCACAAAAAACACAACCAGACCCCGAATTATTTCAACCAGCTCATTCATACCTCAAAATTCAGAGGGAAGAGGTGTTACCAAAAGCCCTAGTTAGATAAAGGGAGAGGGGGAATCTGAGTCAAATGGATCTCCTGGAAGAAAATATTCATGATAATGGATGACCACTGTGGAGGCCCTGATCATTATGGATGCCAGTTTTTCATCCACAAGTAATGGTACTCTGAGCAGAGGCATTCTGGAAGTTTTAAGGTGCAAGAGTTTACTTGGAAGATGAGTTCAGAGATGCTGTGTACTCAGATGGTTAAAGTTTAGGGCTTGGTAGGTCAAAACCTGCACCTTTGACCCAGAAACATACTGGTTGTGAAATTGTTGTAAAACAGATCACCTTTCCCTTGACGGATCCTATTCAAAAAGTAAGCAGCAGCATTTTGTAATTTCCAGACAGCCTTCAAGGGTTACTCCCAGTAGAGCTTATTATAATATTCATGATGTGACTAAGGCATAGCCAACCTAGATGTTGGCTTTTATATAGCTAGGTGTTATGACGTTTTAAACAGCACTACACAGTGCGTCCAGGTGAGACCATATCTTGAGAATTTTCCATATCTGTGATGGTTTATATTTTGATGTTGCAGACAGGGGAAGTCAGATAGGATCGTGCCCTCCCCCCGGTTATAATTATGAGTTTCCACGTCTGACTGGAGTTATTAGGAATTGCCGTGAATATTAACAGGAAGTGTAGAACGACACCTCTCAACCAGGTTTCCCTTTGGCATGACTCATTGGAAGGATTTTACTCACCCACAACATGCAAGTTATTGTTTATGGTTGGATGTAGGGATTAATTCTCTTGCAGGTTGGTTGGAGGAGTGGGAGGAATGATTTCCCCTGTGGCTTGGCTCACTCATCTTGGCTGGAGTTATTTCTTTCCATGAGAGGGTTTTCCAGCTCTGGGTCCCTGCTTCATCTTCCTGAAACTGGAGCCTAGAACTTGAGTTGGAAATGCCGTAAACAGGAGAGATACAAGGCCAAGCAGAGGCAAAAGACCTGGCTCGTAATATTTTTTCCAGGCCTGGCCATTCCCAAATGAATCCTGTTGCTCCAAGTGGCCAACCAGATAGAGTTGCCAACTGCCAGGTGCTAACTGGAGATCTCCTGCTATTACCACTGATCTCCAGCTGATAGAGAGATCAGTTCACCTGGAGAAAATGGCTGCTTTGTCAATTGGACTCTATGGCATTGAAGTCCCAGCCCTCCCCAAACCCCACCCTCCTTAGGTTCTGCCCCCGAAACCCCCTGCCAGTGGCAAAGAGGGACCTGGCAACCCTACAACCAGATGTCCTGGGAATGCCTTCCTAGTTGTATTCTACCCCAGCACTGGTGTTCAGAGGGTGTCTCTGAACATGTAGGTTCCATTTAGTCTTAATAGCTCATAGCCAGTGAGGGGACAGGTCTTCTGTGAATTTGTTTTGATCCCCTTTTAAAGACGACTAAACTAGCGACCATTACTAAATCCCACAGCAGTGCATTTAGACCACTGGTGCCCAACCAGGGGTTCATGGACCCCCAGGGGTCCGCGAGAACTAAATTAAGGTCCGCGAAACAAAGTTATAAACCCATAATAAATTAACATTTTCAATTAAAAGTTCTCTATTACAATATATATATATTCAAATATAATTCTAAGTTTAATGTTTAACTAACACTTATGATTAAAGTTTATTTTCAAATTCCCGGAATTTTTATTTTGAACCTTGGGGTCCCTGCACCGAAGGTCCTAGTGGTTCCTGGTCAAAAAAAGGTTGGGAACCACTGATTTAGGCAGAGAGGTCCTTCCCTCAGACCAATATGACAGATACAATTCCAAATGGCAGGTACTCTCCAAGTTGGGGGTGGGAGAGAGAATAATCACAATAAACCTGCAAGATTAACAAGCAGCTGCAATTCGTTGCATCCCTGAAAAAGAAGCATGTTCTGGAGGGGAGAAGCCTTGCAACTAATGAACAACTGCTGTGCATTTGTCGCACCGATTATCTGGCGCAGGGCGGGCTCGTCTCGCTTTTTTGTTCTCTTGTGGGTTTTGCAGGTTTGAGTCAGCAGAGGGCCCTGCAGTCCACGGGGATCGGTTTGCGGCGTGTCGTCAAGTGGCCTGACCGGTGCTGTTGCATCCTGGGAAATGTCTGCCTTCCTTCTCTCGGCATAACTGTCTATTTAGGGCGCTCCTGTGCAAAACTCCCAAGTATGTTGGAAGGCGTCCAGCTGCTCCAGCGTGCTTGCATGTAGAATTTGCCCTGATGAACACTGCCTGACCTTCTCTGCGTTTCAGGCTGTTAAGGTTTATAGTGTAGGTGGGAGAGAAACTCTGGTTCTTTGGCTGCAAACCTTTTTTTTTTTGCTTGCTTGAGTTGAAGGGCAGAATACAGAGAGATCAAAAGAATGTGGGGGAGACGGAACGTGTTAAAAATCACATTTTTTCAAAACTTTCAAGCATCTGTGTACAACTCCAGGATGGAAAGCAACGTTTTGAAACGTGTCTGAGCAAAATTGAAGAGGCTTGAGCTCTCTGGACCGGTGTCATCTTTAGCACTCTGATGCTCCCAGATTTTGAAATTAAGGGGCAGCAAAATTATTAGGTGTGGCTCTTCCCCATTAGCGCAGGGGTTGAGTTCTAAAATGAAATAAGCATATGCAATTTCCCTTTAAAAATTGTCTAGGCTTTAGGGAATGAAGGCCAATGATTATTTAAAAACAGAAGAAGAGTTAGTTTTATATGCCAACTTTCTCTACCACTTAAGGGAGACTCAAACCGGCTTACAATCACCTTCCCTTCCCCTCCCGACAACACATACCCTGTGAGGTAGGTGGGGCTGAGAGAGTTGTGACTTGCCCAAGGTCACCCAGCAGGCTTCGTGTGTAGGAGTAGGGAAACAAATCCAGTTCACCAGAGTAGACTCCGCCGCTCATGTGGATAAGTGGGGAATCAAACCCGGTTCTCCAGATCAGACTCCACTGCTCCAAACCACCGCTCTTAACCACTACACCACGCTGGCTCCCGTGTTTTTTACGTATTTTACTCTTCCTTTCCTAGATACCCTTCTTTCTTCTACCCAAGATGAAAACCAGTGTGGTACAGTGGGACTAGCCCCGGGAAGACCAAAGTTCAACTCCCTACTTCCCATGAAATTCACTTCATGACCTTTGGCCAGTCATTCTTGTAGCCTAAATAACCTTACAGGCTTGCTGCAAAGATAAAATAGAGGCAGTGAGAGTCATGCACACCTCCATGAAGGAAGGGTCTGATAAAGATATGCCAAATAATTTGTGGAACTAGTTAGTCGACTATTTGCCCTTGTACAAATCTATGGTGAGACCACACTTGGAATACTGTGTACAGTTCTGGTCACCACACCTAAAAAAGGATATTGCAGAGCTTGAGAAGGTGCAGAAAAGAGCAACCAAAATGATCAGGGGACTAGAGCAACTGCCCTATGAGGAGCGGTTAAAACGCTTAGGGCTGTTTAGCTTGGAAAGAAGGCGGTTAAGGGGAGACATGATAGAGGTCTATACAATTATGCACGGTATGGAGAGAGTGGACAGGGAGAAGCTTTTCTCTCTCATAATACTAGAACGCGGGGTCATCTGCTGAAGCTGCAGGGTGGGCGATTCAAAACAGATAAAAGGAAGTATTTCTTCACACAACACATAGCTAAATTGTGGAACTGCCTGCCCTAGGATATGGTGGCTGCCAACTTGGAAGGCTTTAAGGGGGCAGTGGATATGTTCATGGAGGAGAGGGCTATTCATGGTCACTAGTAAAAATGGATACTAGTCATGATGCATACCTATTCTCTCCAGGATCAGAGGAGCATGTCTATTATACAAGGTGCTGTGGTACACTGGCAGGATGGTGCTGCTGCACTCGTCTTGCTTGTGGGCTTCCTAGAGGCACCTGGTTGGCCATTGTGTGAACAGACTGCTGGACTTGATGGACCTTAGTCTGATCCAGCATGGCCTTTCTTATGTTCTTATGATAAGGGGAAGGTACCTGCTCCATGCCTTCTTTGAAAGCATTCTTTTCCTTGTTTCTGCTTCTCATGTTCTAGAGTTGAGTCTTAATAAAAGCGAACTTTGAATCAAGGCCTATTGCTGCACCTTTGCTCCTGCCACGCACCCTCCTTTGTTGTGTAGTTCTGCTGTTTTAACACACATTCAGAGGTACCCCACAATAAACAAGTGTGCGGTGCAGCTCACGGCCTTGTGCGCTTTGACTGGTGTTCGTTAAATGGCTTTTTGGCCCTTCTTCCTCTGCTAGCCAGCCTGCACGTATGAAAAACAAGCAGCTTTAAATGAGGGTGTATCTGATTTCTAAACTGATTTGTGACCATGCAGGAAGATTGATTTACAATCTCATCCCAGCTTTCCTACATTTTATGTCTGTTTTTAATGATTTAATTGATTTTTTTAAACTTTGTGAGCCACCTAGAGCAGGTCTCTGGAGAGGTGTCTTATAAATTTTCTAAATGCATGTAATGAACGTATGATCTTGGCCAGGAGAATGAACTGTAGTTTAGTAATAGAGCCACCTGCTTTGCATGGAGAAGGTCTCAGTTTCACACCTTGTCCTCTCCACTCACACCTTGTCAATCTCAGGTAGCTGCCACTCAGAGATTGAGCTGGTGGGCAGTCTGCGTTGGTTTAAGGCAGCTTTGTGTGGTCATATGGCTATAATATCCCTCCTTCCCTCTTCCTTGACTGAGACTTCCTGCATTTTTACAGCAAGAGATATCCCAACGGTAAGGAAACAAAGCTAGTTTTGCCACCGAGAGAGAGCTGGATTTATTTTAACATTTTGAATTTATTTCAGTGTTGGATAAAAATGTACAATCTTTTATTGGGGGTGCAAAAGATATAGAGAGAGCCAGCGTGGTGTAGTGGTTAAGTTGCCGGACTAGGATCTGGGAGACCCAGGTTCGAATCTCAGCTCTGCCATAGAAACTTGCTGGGGGACCTTGGGGCAGTCACACACACTCTGCCCCGACCCTGGCAGGTATTTGGATGGGAGACCTCCAAGGAATACCAGGGGAGTGATGAGGAATCAGGCAATGGCAAACCACCTCTGTACGCCTCTTGCCTTGAAAACCCTGCGGGGTCGCAATGACTCAGCTCTGACTTGACGGCAAAAAATAAATAAAAGTAGAGAAAAGCGAGGTGTAAACACCAGCTCTTCTTCGTCATCTTCAGAACTAGACTGATGTTGTAGAAACCACAATGGATTGGAGTACATCACAGCTTTTGGCGATGTGCGCATAATATTTCTGCGCTTTATTACACTTAGGGACAGCTGTTTTCCCATTCGTAATTGTTGGTGTTTGAGGTGCAAGCATTTATATGGTTCGTGTTTACTGGGATAATTTTTGTAAGGTAGTTCTGTGCATTAGAAGAGACTGGTTTTCTGGACCCATGGCTTCAGGCCAGGATTTGGAACAGAGACTGCTTTGGTCACCTTGGTTTATGACCTCTTCCGAGAACTAGGAAGGGAGTATGTGACCCTGCTAGATTTTCTGGACCTCCCAGCAGCCTTCAATACTACTGACTATAGTGCCCTCCTGAGCCATCGCTCAGCTCTGGGACTAAGGGGCACTGTGTTAACGGTGGTTCAGTTTCTTTCTGGGGGAGGGGTCGGTCTCAGAAGGTTGTGTTGGGGGATTCCTGCTCTGCCATGTGTTGGCAACCCGACTGACCACCGATCTGCTCCTGAGGCCAATTCAGAGGGTTGGTTTTGTCCTTTAAAGCCCTACATGGCTTGGGACTGGGGTGTCTGAAGGACCACCTTCTCCCATATGTTCCTGCCTGAGAATTAAACTTGTAGGGCAGAGGTGGGGAGTCTTTTTTTCTGCCCAGGGCCGCTTGGATATTGATAACATCATTCGCGGGCCGTACAAAATTATCAACTTAAAAATTAGCCTGCTGTATTTGGTCAAACATTTAGCCAAGAGGCATGACCGGAGACGGCTCTGAGTGCCTGTCACACAGAAGGACTTGCTTTTAAGCTCTGCTGTCCCCAGCTGGGCCCAAGAGATTCAGGCAGGGCAGCATCCTTCTGAGCTAGAGATCTGCCATGACCCACGAAGGGCCAGAACAAATGATTTTGCGGGCCTTATACGGCCCCCGGGCCTGACGTTCCCCACCCTTGTTGTAGGGAGATGCCCTCCTGACTGTTTCACCAATCAAACAAGCTTGTCTGGTGGGTACACGAGAGCCTTTTCTCTGGCACCCCACAATTATGGAATAGATGCGCCTGGCCCCCCTTACTTTCCATCTTCAGGGGGCAGCTGAAGACAGTTTTATTTAGGACTGGGTTTGACTAATTTAGTTTTTATTTATGGGCAGTTCCAACTGAGATTTTAAACCTCGTTTTGTGTGTGTTTTGTAGCGGGTTTATTTATATTGTAAGCTGCCTTGAGTGCCACAAGGTAGAAGGGGGCTAATAAACATTTTAAATAAATGAATAAATAAGATGGAGTACGCCTTGGTCCCTTCTAGTAAATCATCTGTGTACATCCATGCGGGTGCCACCCCACCGGAAAATAAGCGCTTCCACCTGTCGATGCAGAGCATTAGGCGGAAGAAGGCTCCTCACGTTTCGTGTGTGACTGGGTGAGGCTTTATTTTTTCAAAATGCCTTATCGGACAGTTGGGGAAACAAAGGCCACCGTCCTCTCCCTCTCGGCTCAACCCTCTTGCATCACCGCTGACAGCTGTGCGGCGGCCAAAGCCTCATCTGGTTCCTCAGGCTTTGCAAGCTGGGCTTGTAGAAACATGTCAAGAGGAGAGAATGGCACAAGGCCGTGGGATTGCACATGGCATCCAGGCAGGTGGGGGAAAGGACCAGCCTAGGGTTGCCAACCTCCAGGTGGGGCCTGTAGCTCTTCAGGGATTTCAAGGTGATCTCCAGGCAGCAGGGATCAGTTCTCCTGGAAGAAATGTCTACTTCGAAGGCCTCGCATCCCCAACGAGTTCCTTCCCCTTCCCAAACTCTGCTTTCCCCCGGCATGACCCCCAGATCTCGAGGAGTTTCCCAAGCTGGAGTTGGCAACCTTAGACCAGATGTATTGGGACATGGAAGATCTGGAGGATTTTTCTGCAGCAGTCAAGGAATGGTGAAAGTCAGAAGGGCCTTTCCCCCACTCACAATTGTTTGGCCAGCCTGCATCTACCTATAGGCAGGAGATGAATGGGAAATATTTCCTTTTAGATTCAAAAAGAGCTAGAAGGGCAGTTGTCAGTAGAAAAACAGCTGGGGGGGTGACATTGAGTAGCCCTCCGCCCTTCCTCCTCATTCCTTGGTGCTGCTTCCCTGTGGCTGTTTATATATATTTAGCGGCTGATTATATATATATAGATGTGTATGTATTATGTTTTATGACTGTTAGCCACTCTGAGCCCAGCTTCAGCTGGGATATAGAGCGGGATACAAGATTAATAACAAAATTAATTTATCCACGGTGTGAACTTCTAGCTAAACCTCTTTCTCAGAGCCATACTTTCAGGCAGATCTTGTTTCTAGCATTTGTTAATAGATTCAGCATCTACTGTAGAAGTGGCTGAGATAGGGTTGCCAGGTGCCGGGTGGTGGTGGGCAAACCCCCGGCAATTCACCCCTTTGCCTGCCGACCAGCTGAGGGTCGGCGGGCAAATGTGCACGCATGCATGCACACCGTAGCACGTCACTTCCGGTAAAAGTGGTAAATGGCCCCTTGCAATGCATTTACACCCAGAAGTGCTGCCTAGCAAGCGGCCCTTTACCACTCAAACTAAGAGTCCTCATTACAACTAAGAGTTTGAGTGGTATAAGTCTTCTTGCGTCACTCAAGCTCTGCCCCAAAAGCCTCCTGCCAGAGGAGAGGGGGTACCTGGCCAGCCCTAGGCTGAGACGATGAGGGAGTAAATCTGAAAGTCATAGAATCAAATCTCACCAATGCCACATGGCTATGGTTGCCAACCTCCAGGTACTAGCTGGAGATCTCCTGCTATTACAGCTGATCTCCAGCTGATAGAGGTCAGGTCACCTGGAGAAAATGGCCACTTTGGCAATTAGACTCTGTGGCATTGAAGTCCCTCCTCTCCCCAAACCCTGCCCTCCTCAGGCTCTGCCCCAGAAACCTCCTGCTTGTGGTGAAGAGGGACCTGGCAACCCCACTCATGGCCTTCGATGAGCCATGGGCTGTTCAACCTCAGCCCCCTTTGTTCAGTGTGTGTATAACAGGGATACCAGGGTTGTAGTAAGGATAGCTGAGATCTGGAGCAAATTTTTGGCCAAAATACACGTTTACATGTGTCACAAGATGGATCACGAGAGTCCAGCCTGACTCTCAGTCACACGTTCATGCGGGGACTAATTTTTTAAAACCTCCCAGTCCCTGAGCACAACTCCAAATGCTTTGAAAGGGAAAGAGGAGCTTCAGGCTTCTGTCCTGCACCGTTTTCACCAGCGGGAACCTATTGGGCTCTTGGCCCTTTCCTGTGATTCCACATTCGCTGGGATGGACACATAGAGCCCCAGGAAGGGGCAAACTGCCCCTCCATGGCCATTTCCATTGGCAAAAATGGCATGGGACAAAAGCCTGAGGCCTTTTTCTCCCCCCTTGGGGCCATGCTGAGTGACAGAGAGATTTTTTAAAGTTAGTCCCTTCGTGAGAAACAGGCCAGACACCAATGACCCTAACTCATCTTACACGTGATGTGTATTTTGGCCCTTATACACATGAAGCTGCCTTCTACTGAATCAGACCCTGGGTCCATCAAAGTCAGTATTGTCTACTCAGACCAGCAGCAGCTCTCCAGGGTCTCAGGCAGGGGTCTTTCACATCACCTACCTGCCTAGTCCCTTGAACTGGAGATGCCGGGGATTGAACCTGGGACCCATGAAGCTGCCTTACACTGAATCAGACCCTTGGTCCATCCATGTCAGTATTGTCTACTCTGACCGGCAGCGGCTCTCCAGGGTCTCAGGCAGAGGTCTTTCACATCACCTACTTGCCTGGTCCCTTTTACTGGAGATACCGGGGATTGAACCTTGGACCCATGAAGCTGCCTTACGCTGAATCGGACCCTTGGTCCATCCAAGTCAGTATTGTCTGCTCAGACCGGCAGGGGCTCTCCAGGGTTTCAGGCAGAGGTCTTTTACATCATCTACTTGCCTAGTCCCTTTAACCGGAGATGCCGGGGAATGAACCTGGGACCTTCTGTATGCCAAGCAGATGCTCTACCACTGGGCCACAGCCCCTCCCTTAAACACATGAAGTTGCCTTATACTGAATCAGACCCTTGGTCCATCAAAGTCAGTATTGTCTACTCAGACTGGCAGCTGCTCTCCAGGGTCTCAGGCAGGGGTCTTTCACATCACCTACTTGCCTGGTCCCTTTTACCTGGGACCTTTTGCATGCCAAGCAGATGCTCTACCACTGAGCCATGGCCCTTCCCATTCAGAGTTTCAACAGTAACTTAAATAAACTCAGCCCCGGCTGCTGAGAATTCTGAACAGAGGTTTTGGAGCCCCTGGCTCCTTTCATTTATGTATTTTAGACAATTTATAGAAAAGATACAGAGCCGGTGTGGTGAGAGTGTCGGGAGACCCGGGTTCTAATCCTCCCTCTGTCACGGAAGCTTGCAAGGTGACCTTGGGCCAGTAGCCAACTGTCAGCCTGACCTGCCTCACAGGATTGTTGTAAGGATAAAATGGCGGAGAGGAGAACAGTGTAAGTTGCTTTTGGTCCCCATTGAGGAGAAATATGTGAAATAAACAAGCACAATATGCAGCTTTTCCAGATACTTGCTTGAGGCTGCATTCTCCTTTAAGTGTTTTCTGTACTATCTTAGCTTTCTGTAACAGTTGATTGTTCTTGCTTTTCTACCCTAGGGAAATTTAACTGAAATTGACAGAACTTTCAGATAACCAACTTGGTTCGAAGCAAAATGCAAGAACGTGGCCTACAACCAATTTTATTTTTTCAGAGAAGGTGTTGGCGAACTCCATGGTACCCACGGGCACCACATTGGGGGACCCCCCTGCTCTAACCACTACACCACACTGCCTTTTAAACCACCTCTCCCCTGCCCTGCCTCCTTAATCCAATTTGCCGACCCCCACTTCTTGCTACTACATCAGTGGTTCCCAACCTTTTTTTGATCAGGGACCACTAGGACATTTTTGTTCGGTGCAGGGACTCCAAGGTTCAAAATAAAAATTCGGAGAGTTTGAAAATAAACTTTAATCATAACTGTTAGTTAAACATTAAACTTATAAAAATATATATTCAAATATTATTCTAATAGAGAACTTTTAATTTAAAATATTAATTTATTATGGGTTTATAACTTTGTTTCGCGGACCTTAATTTAGTTCTCGCGGACCCCTGGGGGTCCATGGACCCCCGGTTGGGAACCAGTGTACTACATAAACAAATTGTGATAGAAGTGGATCTCCCATGTAGCCACCCCTGGTTTGGCTCTGACATGATGGCAAACTTGAGTTTAACGTACTGTCGGTGTGCATAGTGAAGATTGCATTAAATGCAACGTATACACATTGCCACCATAGCCTGCGAAACGTGTGTGTTCCTGAGTGGTGTTGCATCGTCACATAGTTGAGTATTGTGCTACAGTTGTTGCTTACAACCAGATTTTCCTTTGAGAACAAGACCAGATTATGACCGATTCCTATAACGTAGCGACCCTGCATTGTCTAGAAGAGTTGGGGACGCAACCTCAGACCCAAAGCTGGGTGCGATGACGCAGCTCCTTCTGTAGGAAAGGAACTTTTCAGAATTTGAAACAGATTGGGGTGTGTAGAGGACGATCAGAGAATGAGAAGACGCAGATACCACCGCGGGGGAATGCTGAGGGGATGGGGCGCGTGTGGCGGAGCCTTTGGCTCTCCGAGGACAGGGGTTGCTATCCCAACAATTCTTGGTATTTCTCGCGCATCCATGTGTTCTTTTCTTCCCGCATGCTTCTCCCAGGGTCCTAGAATGGCTGGAATGCTTCTTTGCGCCTCCCTTTAAGAGCACCCTGTGGTTTTTGAGGAAGCAGATCAGTCTGTGTGGGGAGTAGAATGAGGCATGTATGGCACTCAAATTCCAAAATAAATATTAAACCCACCTGGTTGGCTTTCTCTTCCCCCCCCCGCCCCCCGCCCCTCATCCCTGCTATGTAGAGCCAAGAGCAGCAAACATATTTTTTCAGTTTGTTGCTCATTTCCATCCTTGCCAGACACTCTAACGCTGGCTTTCTCTGTAGGGTTGCCAACCTCCAGGTGGTGGCTGGAGATCTGCTATTACAACCGATCTCCAGCTGATAGAGATCGGTTCACCTGGAGAAAATGGCCACTTGGGCCATTGGACTCTATGGCATTGAAGCCCCTCCCCAAACCCCGTCCTCCTCAGGCCCTGCTCCCAAAATCTCCAGGTAATCCCCAGCCCAGAGCTGGCAACCCCTTTTTCTCTGCAGGAAGTCAATAGTGGAATGTGTGACTTAGTAATAAAGAAAAGAATCGCCCTCTGAGCATACGCTTTTTAAGAACTGACATAACATTTTGGGAGCAGAAGGTCTGCTCTTGAAACATCCTCCCTGTGTTCAGTTCAGACATACCTTCCCTTTCCACAGGGGGGAGGACTCTAACCCAAATCCCCCACCAAAAACCCAGCTTTGCAAGTGGGGAATAAAAGCCAGATGTACAAAGCGGGGATTGGCCAGTGCCCATGCCATTAAGAAATGGCTTCAATAGGGTAGGGTTGCCAGATCCAGGCTGGGAAACTTCTGAGATTTAGGGATTGTGCCTGGGGAGGACAGGGTCCTCAGTGTGTAATAATGCCACAGGGTCTACCTTTCAAAGCAGCCATTTCCCCCATTGGAACTGATCTCTGTAGTCTGGAGACGAGGTATCATTTGTGGGGATCCCCAGGTCCCACAGAGGAGCCCTGTGGTGCAGAGTGGTCAGCTGCAGTACTGCAGTTCAAGCTCTGCTCATGACCTGAGTTCGATCCCAACGGAAGTCAGTTTCAGGTAGCTGGCTCAAGGTTGACTCAGCCTTCCATCCTTCCAAGGTTGGTAAAAGGGAAAATGACTGGGGAAGGCACTGGCAAACCACCCCATAAACAAAGTCTGCCTAGTAAATGTCGGGATGTGACATCACCCCATGGGTCAGGAATGATCTGGTGCTCACATAGGGGACCTTTACCAGGTCCCACCTGGAGGCTGGCATCCCTAATCCCCACGCACAGATCTGTTGACTCGGGTCTTGTTAGGGTTGCCAGGTGGGGCTCAGAAGTGGGGATGACGTGCACGTGACGCGATTACATCACTTCCAGTTTACACCTGGAAGCTCCCCATCACAACGGGCCACTTTACCCGTTTTGGAGGTTTGAGAGGTAAAGTGGCCCGTTGCAATGCAGCGTTTCCAGGCGTAAACCGGAGGTGAAGTATTTGTGTCACGTGCAATCCCCGCCCCAGCTCCACCCCAGTAACCTCCTGCCAGAGGAGTGGGGGGACCTGGCGCCCCTAGGTCTTCTATAACTACCATGATAGAGCACGGCAGGCTTTTGAAGAGCTTATGTGTTTTTATTTTTACATTGTTCATTGAGTCAGTCAGTAAAACATTAATTCTAGACTTCGCACTTTTCTCTTAATTGAAGGGGGATAGGGTGGATACCACAGTAGGGCTCCCAAATCCTTGGCCCTGCCCTGCCCAAACTTACTGGGTGACCTTGGGCCAGTGACATTTTCTCAGCTCAACCTACTTCACAGGGTTGTTTTGAGGATAAAAGGAGGAGGGAAGACCAGCATACATCACCCAGTGCTCTTTGGAAGAAGGGTCGGTATAAAATGCACTAGATAAAAAGCTACGAAAAGATTCTGGGGCTAACCGTTAGTAGTGAGCTGTCTTTCTGACTCAGTGTTCCAGTTCTCTGCTCTCTAAAATGGGGGGGACCGTACAAGCTAGGATGATGTCAGACACGGACCACACCCCATACATTTGCCTCCCGTTCCCCCCTCCCCCTAAGCTCACAGCACTAATTCCAGTTCATTAAACAGAGCTGCTGCCCTAGAATTGCTCTCGCCTGCCTAGGCACCCTTCCTTTGTTGCTGCCCTGATTAGCATCTCCCACGGGTGCTGATAGGCGACAGGGGCACTGCATGCAGTGAATGGGTCAATTTATTCCTGTGTCCTTGTCCCCCGCCCGACAGTGATGAATCCCCCCCCAAATAATCATTTATACGTGTGTGTAAATTGTTTCTGGCTAGATAATGTTGGAGCAAAGATTACGGAGGGTAAGAGCTACGCTGCGAGAGAACGTTACGTCTGGTATCCTGCCTTTTGTATGTCCAAAGCTTCAAGGAAAAGTGAAACACTCCCCTTCCCCCCCCCCAATTTGCACCTGTCTAGCTTTGGTATTGCCATATGTGTCTGGTGGGGGGGGGAATGGGACAACACAGGAAATTCCTTCTTCTGCTGATCCTCTTACAACACTGGCCGAAGCGATCAAACTACTGTTATGCACTGTCCTTCTCTAGCTATGGTAAATATACATTTGAATTATAACCCTAATCTGCCATCCTGAGACCTTTGAATGGGCCACCAAAGACAAAATCGTTCAATTTTTCTATCCGAAGCATTTTATTAAATCACTTGAGCGACACTGGTTGTTTTTTTTTTTTTTTAAACCATTTTTATTAATGATATATCATACGAGTTGTGTTGAGTCTCAACAAAATTTTCCAAAATATAGCTGTCGTGAGTCAAAGCTCACTTTGTCAGATGCCGTAGTATCTGATGAAGTGAGGTTTGACTCAAGACCGTTTATACCCTGGAAAATTTTATTGGTCTTTTAAGGTGCTACTGGGCTAGAATTTTGTTCTGGTACTACAGAGAGAGAGGGCATCTTGTCTTCTGGGCATGGAGTACAGGTCACTGGGGTTGTGGTGGGGAGGTAGTTGTGAATTTCTTGCATTGTGCAGGGGGTTGGACTAGATGATCCTGGTGGTCCCTTCCAACTCTATGATTCTGTGATTCTGATTCTATACCCACCCAAAACTATTAATGATATAATTTGTTTTCTTTTGATATTTTTTTTTAAAAAAAACCCTCCAAAACGGGTAGTACCATGAAGCTGGCCAGGGAGAATTACAACTCAAGGCAAGGAAACCATCTGGCAATTAGCAGCTTAAAATACCCCGTGAAAATTTTCAAGCAGACAGCTCCAAGCAGTTTGAATCCCTGCTTCTCTCCTGGCTTAACAGAAGCCCACAGAGAAGAGTCCTTCGATGATACTTCTGGATGTAGTGGGGCTTGGGGGAGAACGAGAAGAGACAGGAAAAGCTACAGGCAGGCAAGAAGGTGTTCATATAAATGTTGTTGCCAGCCTCGTTGTTGTCCCCGACAATACCTTCCTGGTACTGGAGACCCAAAAGGCAGGGTGTAACATTGAAATGCCTCTTTTGCATACATGCGAGTAAGCCCATGCGTGCGTGCAATCCACCCTTTGCTTGCTCAGCGTCCACGGTTGGTGCCAGAAGAGCATTTCTCTCTCTCTCTTATTCTCTCTGCAGGAAGCTGAGTCTGTAAATCAGTGCTAATAATGACTACTTTGGGTGAATCTAATTAAATAAGAGCAGGGTTTTTTGGAGGGGTTGCTGGAGCCAAGTAGCTGATGTGCCAAGAACCACCACCACCAAAGATCTAATTTCCTCCAGAGGTTCTTGTCTTCTGTATCACTTGTTCCGCAAATCCGGACACCCCTCCAGCAGCTTGATGTTGTGACAATGTACAATAACTTTTATGCATTTCCTTATAAGTTGCAGCCTAATGCAGGTGCTTTTTCTACCTTTCTCACCACAAAAAAGAGAAAACAACGTTTTAAAAAAACACCACTTCTGGGCTACTCTTTATATGTTTTTATCAGTGTGGGAAAGCAACGTCTGCTGGGTTAGAGCCTCAGGGTCCAGCTGTATAGCCTAGCACAGCCTGCCCTGTCGACCCTCTTCATAACAGAGTATGTTCCAAGAATGGTAGCATAGAAACTTTCCACACTGTAGAATAACATGAAGAGTTGGTTGTTATACCCCACTTTTTCTCTACCTTTCAGGAGTCTCAAACCGGCTTACAATCACCCCCTCCCCCAACAGGCACCTTGTGAGGTAGGTGGGGCTGAGAGAGTTCTGAGGGAACTGTGACTGGCCCCAGGTCACCCAGTAGGCTTCATGGGAAGGAGCAGGGAAACAAAACCAGTTCTCCAGATTAGAGTCCAGCCAGCATGGTGTAGTGGTTAAGAGCAGTGGTTTGGAGTGGTGGACTCTGATCTGGAGAGCGGGGTTTGATTCCCCACTCCTTCCCGTGAGCGGTGAATGCTAATCTGGTGAACCAGGTTGGTTTCCCCACTCTTGGAAATGAAGCTAGCTGGGTGACTTGGGCTAGTCACAGCTCTCTTAGAGCTCTCTGCCCCACCTACCTCACTGGGTGTCTGTTGTGGGGAAGGGAAAGTGATTGTAAGCCGGTCTGATTCTTCCTTAAATGATAGAGAAAAGGTGGCATATAAAAACCAGCTCTTCTCCTTCTCCCCCTCCTTTTCCACCACCACTATACCATGCTGCAGCAGACAACTTCACGGTTAGGGGTGGAGAGCTGTCATATTAAAACTCCCTGTTGTGCAGGTGTTTTGTTTTTAAAAAAACTCTATACATGAACAGAGATGGCACTGATAAAATGATAATCCTAACAGCATACTGAGGTTTATTTGAGTTTGTGCTTAAGCGCCATCTTCCCTCTCCCCTCCTGCCATCATCCATTAGAAGAGGGTCACTTGATGCCACGGTGTCCTGCTAATTTTGTTTCTGTGCAGCACCTAGCACATTTTAGGCATTTTTCTTAGAATGAGTTGATGGTAATCGATATTGGGGGACTAGGGTGGGGCTGTCAGGAAGTACATAGATTCCTACGAAATGTGGTGTTGGAAGAGAGCGTTACGGATACTGTGGACTGCCAGAAAAACAAATAAGTGGGTTCTGGATCTCAAACAAGCCTGAACTGCCCTTAGAAGCTAAACCGAGGCTATCGGACTTTGGTCACATTATGAGAAGGGTCACTGGAAAAGACAATAATGCAGGGAAAAGTTGAAGGCAGCAGGAAGGGAGGAGGACCCAACACAAGGTGGATTGATTTTACAGAGGAGGCAACGGCCCTCGATTTGCAGGACCTGAGCGGGATTGTTGACGATAGGAGGTTTTGGAAGACATTGATTCATAGGGTCGTCATGGGTCGGAAGCGACTTGACGGCACTTAACACACACAGGGTGGGGCATCTAACCGAAGGCTATTTATTGAATAATAAGGCTACGTAGAGGCCCTAGCTAGCTGCGGAGATCCATAATCAGATGTTGCTGGTATTTTTGAAAGGCACCATGCAGGGCCTTGATTCAAATTGGGCCCTTTGTTTATTTTTATTTAGGTATTTATATCCCATTTTTCTCCTCAGTGGTGACCAAAAGCACCTTACGTTAGTCTCTTCTCCGTTTTACCCTCACAACAACCCCATGAGGTAGGCTAGGTTGAGAGAGTCTGGCTGGCCCAAGGGAACCCAGTGAGTTTCCGTGGCAGAGTGGGGATTCGAACTGGGGTTCTCCCCCATCCTCCTCCAGTCGTCTAACCACTACACCGCATTGCCTGTTGCCCTATTATCCCTGGCACGGAGGGAGAAGAGTTCAGGCTGTGAAAGGAGAGAAATCTGTCCCCTCCTAACAGGGTCTGTTCAGAAAACAGGGAACCCTCAAGCAAGTTCAGGCAGGCGGGAAGGAAATGGGGTTTCCGTGCTGCAGTTTACAGATATGGGTTGGGGTGAAGTGGGGGATTGAAAAGGACCAAGTAACACCAGCACAATGCAGCTACCTCTTCTGCCCCCCTTCTGCCCCATACCCTACGTGGCCACTGAGCTGGTGTCAGCTGGAGTGGGCCGGGTTGCCAAGGGGTGGGGTGGAGCAGAGATGGCCTGATAGCTCAGAGCAGCTGCAGGGTTGTCTGTGCCGAGAGGGAACGGGTAGAGCTCCATTCTCTGTCTGTCTGCCCGCCTGTCGGGTCGCAGTCCCGTCTCCCTGATTTGCATCCCTCTCGTTCCCGTCGGGCAGAATTCGCTGGTGCTGCCGTCTTGCCCCCCAACCCCAGCTTCTTCCTACTGAATTAGTTTTCTCTGTTAGGGCTCGCGGCTTTCCCCCGTTCCATTTCCGCATGCTGTAGGAAGAGGAGCGTGGTATTCCGAGGCTGGCTGCCGTGTTCTTCTGGGTGTATGTGTATACAGATATCCGGCGTGCCTGGACTTGGAAGGCATCAGCACTCTCCCCGTGATATACGAGACGAAGGACTTGAAAGAGGGAACCTCTCAGACAAGGGGACGGGAACAAAACGCAAGGGAAGGAGCGTTCCTGCTGAAGTGTAGAGGACAGTGGAAAGGGAGAAGCTGTGCTGTCCCTTAGCACTGGAACCGAATCAGCCTGGAATCAGGAGCTGAGATCCAACTTGAAAGCTTTCCCTTTGATGAATCCAAGTTTGCTCTGATCTGCTGCCTCGGTCACTTTTCAGCTCTGCTGTCTCCGTGCCAGGAATTTTCTCGGCTGGGAGTGGAATGGTAGAAGAGGGTGCAAGCCGGGGAGATCGGGCTCCCCGTACTGGTGGGCCCCGCGGACCCCCGCACCCTCCGGCCCCGCCACATCATGGCATTTCTGTGGTGGGCAAAGCCGTTTGGAGCGTTGCGCGCGCAGGGAAAGGCTGGCGCTTTGAGCGGGCTGTCGGGGTGGACTGCAGCCTGCCCGAGCCCCGTTGCATCTGGTTGACCAGTTTGCAGAATGAGAACGCCGAGTGGTGGGAGAGGCGGTGGCGCCGGGCCGGCGCGGCTATGGCTCGCCAGAAGTGCCAGGGCCGACTCCGAATGGACAGGAATCGCACGGTGAGAGATGTTCTGCTTATGTGTCTCTCTGTGTTTGCACGCACGCGTGTTAAGTGCATTCCATCTCAAGACACACTTGAGCGAGGTTTAGGGCAACTTGCTGTTCCTCAGCCTCAGTACCCCGATCTGTAAAATGGGAATAATGGTGATGTCTTGTGGAATGGTTGTTAGGAGGGTAACGGAATAGGAAGACTTCAGAATGTTTTGATGCGTGGTATAGAAATCACTGTGGCGTAGAAATTGCTAATAATGATAATTGTGGTCTATCCTAGTGTGCACCCTTTGCCTCGCAGAATGTAATTTTGTGCCTGTGCTAACTTGGGTTTAATGGGGAAAGTAATAATAAAATGGGAGCCTTAAGCACGTGCAGAGGGTTGTTGCCTCACTCGTGAGCAAGCACGGACAGCCCCTGTGCATATGAAATTAGGGGGGTGGGTGGGAAACTCTTGGTCCAGAGTGTGCATTTCCCAAGAAGGGTGGAAGTCGGGCACCTTGTTTTAGATCTTCAGTTGCCCTGTTTCTGTGCATGATGTACTTCTCAGAGGTGCTTGTATGGAACCCGAAAGACCGAACATGGTTGTGCTGTGAAGTTTGTGAGCCTTTGACTTGTGCGGGTTCTGTGAATTGACCTGCCTCTTCTTGAGCACCCATCGGGACAAGGATGGCTCTCCTGAACGGTGGGATCTGGGAAGGGGGGGGGTTGAGCCAGCTGCTGCCTTGCATGGGTTTCGGGAGGCAGATACCATGCGAGGAATTACTCATAGGCTGGCTGGCTTGCCCTTGGGGGAACTTGCTCACAGCCTTGGTTTCCATGATGCGCAACATGGGAATACCTGGGCATAGCAGTAAACTAATAACAACCCATCTCCCTGGGCTGTCCTTTGATTAGGTAAGGATTGCAAACTATTTGTCAGGGTGCAAGATCTTTAAGTAGCTTTTCGAGCCTGTAGGTTAGAAAGTTGGACTTGAACAGGGGTAATTTGGCTTATACTTCATCCTCACTGTATGTTGCCAGTTGCCCCGATTGTCAGAGAGATTTTGTTTTCAGTGGCTGTGTTTGTAAGCTGTCTTTCCTTCCTGCATGGAGATATATCAGAGACAGGATGCATGGGACCTTCCTTATGAGGGAGGCTAGTCTGAGAGAAAATGAATAGTCCAAGGGGAGGGGCTGTGGCTCAGTGGCAGAGCACCTGCTTGGCATGCAGAAGGTCCCAGGTTCAATCCCCGGCATCTCCAGTTAAAAAGACTAGGCAAGTAGGGGATGTGAAACACCTCTGCCTGAGACCCTGGAGAGCCGCTGCCGGTCTGAGTAGACAATATTGACTTTGATGGCCCAGGCTCTGATTCAGTAGAAGGCAGCTTCATGTTCTCATGTGTGTTCAAGGTCTCTTAATGAACTTCTTGGCTGTGTGAGAATTTGAGCCCCACGACCAAAGCTGAAGGAGTCAGTGTTTTTTTTTAAAAAAACTATTATTATCGTTACTTTATTTACTTCATTTATAGTCCACCTTTATCACTGAAACTCCAAAGTGGGTGGTGTAATCAAAACCCATGTAATAAAGACAATACATATTGTCATTAAGATGGGGATTACAACATTTAGAGAACAGCACACAAAAATGACTGTATAATATATTCAACAAACAATGCGATAAAAGTAGTATATAGACACAGAACAAACAATGCAGTAAAAATGGGATTGCCAAATTAGAAAAACAATGCAAAAAATAGTATAATGCATAAACAATGTGATGAAGATGGCATCTTTAAAAAGGGAGTTTCTGTGCCCACGCAATGATCTGGTGAGCTGGATTATGTGGCTGCCATAAATTATGCAGATCTGTGAAATGCTATTTTGCATAATCTATTCAGCTGCTTTCAGTATTTAGCATAGTTTTATTTTAGCTTTGCTGGTTGTGTCGAGCAGTGAAGCCCCACCTTCAGCCACTGGAAATACAAGTCAGCTCATCCTCTTGGATTTTTGAGAGGTCAACAAGGCCTGGCCCTTTTGCTTGCAAGCATATCTTGCCGGCGATGAGGGCCAAATCATAGAATCATAGAGTCAGAAGGGACCACCAGGGTCATCTAGTCCAACCCCCTGCACAATGCAGGACATTCACAACTACCTCCCCCCCCGACCCCCAGTGACCAGAAGATGGCCAATAATCTAATCTGCTCACACCCAGTGGACTTTTCCTATTTATTTATATCATTTAGACCCCACTTTTCTCCCCAGTGGGGATCCAAAGTGGCTTACAACTTTGTCCCCTTTCTCCATTTAACATTGCAGCAACTCTGTGAGGTAGGTTAGGCTGAGTGTGTATGTGACTGGCCCAGGGACACCCTGCGAGTTTACATGGCAGGGTGGGGATGTGAATCTGTGTCTCCCCAAGGTACACAGCCCTAACCACGTCTTCTTATTGATTATATCACACTGGCAACTCCCTAGGGCTTTCAAGGCAAGAGACATTCAAAGGTGGTTTGCCATTGCTTGCTTCTGGGTGTAGTGACCCTAGATTTCCTTGGTGGTCTTCCAACTAAGTACTAACCAGGGCTGACCATGCTTAGCTCTCAAGCTCTGACAAGATTGGGCTACCCTGGGGTATCCAAGTCAGGGCAGATAAGGAACTGGTGGTGGAAAATGCTGTCATAGCTGATTTATGGCAATCCCATAGGGTTTTAAAGGCAAGAATCATAAGAGCACAAGAAAAGGCATGCTGGATCAGACCAAGGTCCATCAAGTCCAGCAGTCTGTTCACACAGTGACCAACCAGGTGGAATATGGAATATGGAAATCATACGGATTTAGTTTTTAATTGGAGGGGAAACTATAAAGGAAATGGGAGAGGGAGGAAGAACATGGAAATGATTGCTTGCCTCCCTCCCGCTATGAAGTCAGAACACTTAAAAAATAAATTAAGCAGAGATTCTACTCCATATAGAAGAACTGGCTTTAAAACATTCTATTGCAAGCATGTAAGTAATGACAATGATCTGGTCTCCCATGGCAAGTAAAGGTTGCTTCCAGGCAACCAGAGAGAAACATTTTATAATAGCTTATTCTTTTCTTTTTTTTAAGGCACAAATGGCTGATATAGGCATGCGCGGGCAGTTGCACGTATACCTGTTTTGCATTTTAAATTGGTTGTGCTGTCACCGGTGCTGTCGCAGCTAGACCCCCCCCCCATTCATTAAGAAATTCAGCACTCTCTCTCCACCTGGCTTGAACAGGGACTTGGGTTTCCTCACTCGCTGTGGGTGCTAAATAACTCAGCATGACACACCATCTACACATGCCAATTACTTCTGCTTGTCCTGTTTCACACTGCACCTTCCCTGATTAGATCTGATTTTATGTTAATCCTACTGTGCCCAACTAGGAGTGGTCCTCACCCACTCTAATTTCTCTTTAGTTGTCAGTCCAAACTGGCGTGTCCTTGTGATATCTCCCCACTCCCACCTTTGTACTGCTTGTAACTAAGTATAAATAACTGCTACGACTGTGCACTCCAGAGCATCTAATGAGTGAGCTCTGGCTCAGGAAAATTTACGCTGGAATAAATGTTAGTCCAGGGAGAGGGGCTGTGGCTCAGTGGTAGAGCATCTGCTTGGCATGCAGAAGGTCCCAGGTTCAATCCCCAGCATCTCCAGCTAAAGGGACTAGGCAAGTAGGTGATGTGAAAGGTCTCTACCTGAGTCCCTGGAGAGCTGCTGCTGCTCTGAGTAGACAGTAGGGGAGGGGCTGTGGCTCAGTGGTAGAGTATCTGCTTGGCATGCAGAAGGTCCCAGATTCAATCTCCAGTTAAAGGGACTAGGCAAGTAGGTGATGTGAAAGACCTCTGCCTGAGACCCTGGAGAGCCGCTGCCAGTCTGAATAGATAATACTGATTTTGATGGACCAAGGGTCTGATTCAGTATAAGGCAGCTTCATGTGTTCATGTGTTCAGTACTGTCTTTGATGGACCAAGGGTCTGATTCAGTATAAGGCAGCTTCATGTGTTCATGTGTTCAGTACTGACTTTGATGGACCAAGGGTCTGATTCAGTATAATGTGTGTTCATGTGGTGTCAAACATAAGGCTCTTATCTGGCCAGCCAAGGCAGCCACACACACCCCTCGATCTGGGCTGGCGAGGCATGGCCCGGCCTGACCAAGTGACATTTATGTCATATCCGGCGTGCATAACAATTGAGTTTGACACCCCTGTGTTAGTCTTTTAAGCACCATCTAGACCTCCTATTTAACTGTTCTGCCACAGACTAGAGGCCGCTTTCGCACATCCTGAATAATGTACTTTCAATGCACTTTAACTATCGTTTGCAAGTGGGTTTTGCCGTTTCACACAGTTAAATCCAGCTGCAAAGTTCATTGAAAGTGGATTGAAAGTGCATTATTCGGCATGTATGAACACACCCAAGGACGGCTCCCTCTCTGAAGAAGCCTAGACTCTAGAATAATAGATTTGTTTGTTTTTTTGGCCTGTTCCTCTGAAACATGTGTGTTGACTGAATGCCGGAGAATGTGTGAGCTCAGTTTATGCAGGATATATAGATTTGTTTATTTCACACTTCTAACAATGTGCCAAGTGTTTTGCCAGCTGTCTTGTTCAGCTAATCCTCACAGAGCCTGTATGGTGGGCACGATTTAGATGGCATCGTGGGCCCAGTATTTTGACAGCAGGCTTCATTTCTGGGGGATGATTTTGAAGAGATAATAAACGCTTGAGTGCCTCTGGTCGCGTGCAGAGGGCTTCGCCCCCGTCGCTCGGCGTTCACAGCTGAACCTGACACATTTGAAAGGAAGGAACAGTTTCAAATTAGAGGACATGTCAGACAAGTTTCAGCTTTTGCATGCTGGTTTTAGAAATGTTGCTGTTACATTGATTCTTCCCGTTGTACAGATGGGGATCACTGAGGCTGAAAGACCTTGACCAGCATTATCCAGCAAGCACATGGATAAGCTTGCTTGGGAGTCTTAGTGGACCACAAACTGAACATGAGTCTACAGTGTGATATGGCGGCTAAGAAGGCCAATGCAATTCTGGGCTGCATCAATAGGAGTATTGTGTCTAGATCAAGGGAAGTAATCGTACCACTGTATTCTGCATTGGTCAGACCTCACTTGGAATACTGTGTCCAGTTTTGGGCTCCACAATTTAAGAAGGATGTTGACAAGTTGGGGCGTGTCCAGAGGAGGGCGACCAGGATGGTCAAAGGTCTGGAATCCATGCCCTATGAGGAGAGACTTAGGGAGTTGGGTTTGTTTAGTTTGGAGAAGGTTGAGGGGAGACATGATAGCCATGTTTAGATATTTGAAGGGATGTCATGTTGATGAGGGAACTAGCTTGTTCTCTGTTGCTCCAGAGACTAGGACATGGAGTAATGGATTTAAACTAATAGAAAAGCGATTCCACCTAAACATTAGGAAGAACTTTCTGACGGTGAGGGCTGTTCGACGGTGGAATGAGCTGCCTCGGAGAGTGGTGGAGTCCCCATCTTTGGAGGTCTTTAAGCAGAGGCTAGATGGCCATCTGTCGGGAGTGCTTTGATTGTGGGATCCTGCCTGGGGGGGAGGGTTGGGGTCACTGGGGATGTGGGGGGAGGTAGTTGTTAATTTCCTGCATTGTGCAAGGGGTTGGACTAGATGACCCTGGTGGTCCCTTCCAACTCTATGATTCTAAGCTATAATTAGAATCCAGGAAGCAAGAAACTATAGCCACTAGATCATAGTAGTGTAGGTTTGTGAGAAACTTGAGCTTTGTTATGAATGCAAAGTGGCTTCAGGAAGGAGAATGAGGAAGCCCTTCAGTTGTTAGAGGAGGGGTTTCCAACCTGGTTGAAGCTGTGAGAATTTGTGGGATTGTGAAAACAGGTAGTGGGTATTACCAAAAATGGCTGCTGCAGGGGACATTGATACGACAAAATGGATTCCGTGGGGGCTGGGACCAATCACAAAATGTTGGGAGGTTCCAAGCCAAGTATCCTGGGACCTTTGTATCTTTGGGACTGCCTCTCCTCTTATACCCCCTGAAGATCATAGAATCATAGAGTTGGAAGGGATCACCAGGGTCATCAAGTCCAACCGCCTTCACAATGCAGGAAATTCACAACTACCTCCCCCCCCCCAGACCCCCAGTGACCAGAAGATGGCCAAGATGCCCTCCCTCTCATCATCTGCCTAAGGTCACAGAATCAGCATTGCTGACAGATGGCCATCTAACCTCTTCTTAAAAACCTTCAGGGAAGGAGAGCTTACCACCTCCCTACAAAGCCTGTTCTACTGAGGAACCACTCTAACTGTTAGAAAATTCTTCCTGATGTCTAGACGGAAACTCTTTTGATTTAATTATAGACCTGATTCTACCAGAAAATAGAAGGGCGTCAGAATCATAGAATAGAATCATAGAGTTGGGACCACCAGGATCGTTATGGTCATCTGATAACAACTTACTAGTGGTCCCTGGCCCTAAGAGTGTGTGGCTGTCCTTGACGAGAGCCAGATGTTTTGGGGAAGGGGATGAACGTATGTGCTAGGAAACCCACTGATTGGCATCATGGTGACCATGGGAGCCACACTGGAGATCACTGTCTTAGGTTGAGTAGCTTGTCGTTGCATGGTTCATGCTTGTACATTATAATGCAGGGCTAGGATGTGTGTGTAAAGTGCCGTCAAGTCGCAGCCGACTTATGGCGACCCCTTTTTGGGTGTTTTCATGGCAAGAGACTAAAAGAGGTGGTTTGCCAGTGCCTTCCTCTGCACAGCAACCCTGGTATTCCTTGGTGGTCTCCCATCCAAATACTAACCAGGGCTGACCCTGCTTAGCTTCTGAGATCTGACGAGATCAGGCTAGCCTGGGCATGGCTAGGATACCCCTTGGTTTTTCTACTATGAAAAAACAATCTGAGGTTTGTGTATGACAACATGAAGCCCTTGCTGATTGGAACAATGTTAGATGGGCATTTTCATAAGGGTCATTTGGGAGAGCAAGTTGCACTGTTCGATGACCACGTTGCGTGGGATCACAGGAGGATGTCTCAGAAGTCTCGACTTCGCTTTTTAGAGAGAATTGTCCTCTTCTTTCCCAGGAACAGAGGCATTCTGGGAAGGGGCCTCGTTCTGCTAATTTTCACATGAGGAAATGTAAAAACTTGGTTGGCTTATGGGTGGCAACGTTATGGGGAATCGTTGCTGTGGTACACTGTGGCGATTGGAATAGTTCACCCATAGAACTGCCTGGGCTTTGGGATGTAGCATGGAGTCGATTGTAATAACCGAAACCGCAGGCTATCTAAATTCTGCACATGCAGGACAAAAATTAAGGGTCACATTTCAGCCTTACTGACGGAGTGCCTGGGAAGCGCGATGATGGAAGTCTCTCAGATGTGTCAGGCTAGTCAACAGCCACTTGCCTGGTCTCCTGGGGCGAGTATGAACCTTTGTCTGATGACCAGGTAGGTAAGCTGAGCAGAAACTGGTGTGCAAGGAGTTGGGACTCAGAGATTTGAGAACCTCAGATGCAGCGCTGTCATTGGAATGAAGTGAGCATTGACGAAATTAGCATCTAGAACGGGAAACTGCTGAAATACATAATGGTTCTTCCCTCCTCTGTTCTTTATGTGGGTAAGAAGGGCTATTGGAAATTTTTATGGTCTGGTACAGCGGTTCCCAAACATTTTGAGTCATGGAGCACTTTTCAGGAGAGAAACTCGTCGCGGAGCACTAATTTTCACCTAGCACCTATCTACTAAACCGAATGACAGTAGTATTTTGCTTTCCAATCTCTTCACGGAGCACTAGGAGATGCTTCGCGGAGCACCAAGTGCTCCATGCAGCACAGTTTGGGAACCCCGGGTCTAGTAAATTTATGAGGAATAGTTTGGGTTGCGAACTCTGTCCAATCTAGCCTGTTTAATATTGTTAATAAAGTAAAACAGGAGTCCAGTGGCACTTTAAAGTCTAAAATAATTGATGCCGGCATTAGCTCTCGTGAGTCGGAGCTCACTTTATCAGATGTAGGAAGTGTACATCCACAACTGCTATGTATGTGCATTTTGTGCCTCTGAGGAAGTAAGCTCTGACTCAGAAGAGCTGATGCCGGCATAACCCACAGGACTCCTGCTTTATGTTGCCACTACAGATTAACATGGCTACCCATCGGGAATTACCATAATGTTTGTGGCTATCTGTGCTACAAAAGTTATGCTTGATGCATTTAACTTTATTTTTTTTATTTTTTTGACACGGGTGTACTATTCAAGGAACTTTGGAGTGGCTGAGGCCCCATTCCACCGATGGAAGGCGGTGGGGGTTTTTCCCCTTCGCATTTTGCGCGCCGCTCTCTTGGCTAATACGATTCTTGAGACAGTTGACAAAACAAAACAAGGATACAATAAACAAAGTTGCTAAAACTTACAGCACGGATTTTACAATCTAAAACCCAATAAAACAAGCGGTGTTAATGTGCACTAGAAACGGACGGCATAAAATACCATTAAAAAAACTGCCAATCCAGTATAACAATTATTCATTACCAGCTGAAGGTGTAGAATCGTTAAGGATTATAAAGGATTGTCAGAAAGCCCAAAAGCTCTTGAGACTCGCTGTCGGACAAATGGGGGACAAATGGGGGGGCGTGGCTCAGGGGTAGAGCATCTGCTTGGCATGCAGAAGGTCCCAGGTTCAATCCCCGGCATCTCCAGTTAAAGGGACCAGGCAAGTAGGTGGTGTAAAAGATCTCTGCCTGAGACCCCGGAGAGCCGCTGCCGGTCTGAATAGTCAATACTGACTTCGATGGACCCAAGGGTCTGATTCAGTATAGGGCAGCTTCCTGTGTTCATGTGAAGTAGAGAGGATATTTGGAAGCTGGGGTTCTACCATTGGGGAGGACATAATAAATGAACGAACGAATGAATGCATCTGCAGCGAAATATTCCATTAGTCATCTCCTGTTTACCTCTCCTTCTCTCTGTTGCCTCTTTGTTTGTCAAGGTTTAGATTGTAAGCAACTGCAGGCAGGGACCTTTCTTCCCCCCCCCCCTTTTTAAAAAAGAACTCTGGAAAGTGACACATACACTGTTGGAAGTGTATAAGTGATCATGATAGTCTTTTTTAGCATAGATGGTACAAATGGGCAGAAACAACCTAGATAGGGAGTGGTGCTTTTTTTCCTTTTTGGTAGGGCTGGTCAGGGAAGAGGGAACATATGTGCGCGCAGACATCCTCTGCGCTTTGCTCCGCGTCTCCACTTCCTCTGCAAATCTTTTGTTTCCTGTTGTCCGGCACTTTGGCCATTCAGCGTGAATGAATGAACAAGAGGCCACTCATGCAAAAAAAAAGGGAAAAAAAGGCAGAGAAATTTTTAATCTGCGTGCTTGGCTTGCAGCGCATCCGCCGTCCCTTTCCGAGGGCCGCCGGGTCGGTTGACAATAGGAAGCAAACTGCAGAGCAGACAAAACGCACATGGAGAATGACCTGGGGGCCAGGAACAGAAAGGGACATGGCGAGGGAGGCAGGGCTGGTGGTTGTGGGGATAACATAAGAAAAGCCCTGCTGGATCAGACCAAGGCCCATAAAGTCCAGCAGTCTGTTCACACAGTGGCCAACCAGGTGCCTCTAGGAAGCCCCCAAACAAGACGACTGCAGCAGCACCGTCCTGCCTGCGCTTCACAGCACCTAATATAATTATAATAAGAACATAAGAAAAGCCCTGCTGGATCAGACCAAGGCTCATCAAGTCTATCAGTCTGTTCACACAGTGGCCAACCAGGTGCCTCTAGGAAGCCCCCAAACAAGACAACTTCAGCAGCAGCAGCATCCTGCCTGTGTTCCACAGCACCTAATATATTCAGCACGCTCCTCTGATCCTGGAGAGAATAGGTATCCATCATGACTAGCAACCATTTTTACTAGTAGCCATGAATACTCCTCTCTTCCATGAACATGTCCACTTCCCTCTTAAAGCCTTCCAACAGACAGGATGGGGTTAGATTTTTGTCAGTGTCCTTCGAGCCCGCGGCTCTGCCAGCCCAGAAGTGCGAGGGTGCATCACCGCGGGCTGTGTTCCCGGAAAGACGAGTCAGGACCACTCCATTCTCAGATGATAGTTGGGTGTCATTTGAGGAAGGAGAAGGGAGCATTACGGAGCCCTTTGCAAGCAACCTGGTCCAGTGCCCCCTTTTGCATCCAAGAGGGTATTGCCTTTTGCATTAGTAATACCCAGCCACTTACATTGTGCCTTTTTAATACGCAAGGGTCTTTTTAGACTCTCCGTCTTCTTCTTCCCGGCAGGCTTGGAAGATGCTTCGCCATCTCTGCCTCCTTTGCCATCTCCCTGTGGCTGTGTTTGGCTCTGCTTTCACCTTTCTTTCCTCAGTACACTTGGCACGAATGCAGGGGTTCAAAAGTAAATTGGTTATCTGAATTATTGGAAGCAAAACGTTTAGGAGCCCTTATCCAGGCTTTAGGTGACTGGTCTGGATGGAGAAGAATTCCTTGGGTGCCAGGATAAATCTTCAGGTGCCTGGGATTTTGCATCTAGTCCTCTTATCCTTCTATTCTGTGACTTTGCCACAGGGGCAGGACCAGATCTGAGCCCAAGAAATCCATCCAGTGGGGAGCTGGGGCAGTGAGTGAGATAGATGAGGATCCTGGCAATGAGCATTTGGGTAGCAAGGATGTGGATGTTCACATGAAGCTGCCTTATACTGAATCAGACTCTTGGTCCATCAAAGTATTGTCTACTCAGACCCGCAGCTGCTCTCCAGGGTGTCTGGTAGAGGATTTTCACATCACCTACTTGCTTAGTCCCTTTAACTGGAGATGCCGGGGATTGAGCCTGGGACCTTTCGCATGCCAAGCAGATGCTCTACCCCTGAGCCACAACCCTCCTACAAGCAGAAATACCTGGAGCTACACGAGGAAGCTGAGAGTCTGGCTGTTGCCCCGGCAAAAACATGTCGTTCTTTAAGGTGCTCGAATACTCCTGTTTCTTCTTGCCGCCAGACAGCTGCTCCTCTGGAATAGCAGGCATTTGTTATCCCTGCTTTCAAGATGGGAGAACTGAGGCTAGCTTCCAGCTTCAAACCATGCTGTCTCTTGAAGGAAAACGGAGGGAATTCTTGGAGTGACCTACCCAAACCACTTTCCCTCCCGCGTATTCCTTCCACAGCATCCTCTCTTCCCTTCTTCACTCGAAACGGCCAATTCTGTTCCTCTTGCAAATACAAATGCTGCTCTCCCACCCACCCCTTCTGCGGAGGATGTATTGTTTTGACCAGCTGTTGATTTCTTGTTTTGCCCTTGCACCTGAACCGCTGCCCTCCGGGAACTTGCTCCAGGACTTAGCTGATGTCAGTTTTTCCAATACAAAGAACAGTCAGGGAGGTTTATGTACAGCTTTTCTCCCACCCCATCAGGACCAGAAATTGATCAGGACTGGGGCTTCTTTGACATCTTGAAGAGGAAGAAGAGTTGGTTTTTATATGCCGACTTTCTCTACCACATAAGGGAGAATCAAACTGGCTTACAATCACCTTCCCTTCCCCTCCCCACAACAGACACCCTGTGAGGTAGGTGAGGCTGAGAGAGCTCTAACAGAACTGTAACTTGCCTAAGGTCACCCAGCTGTAGGAGTGGGGAAGCAAATCCAGTTCACCAGATTAGCCTCCGCCGCTCATGTGGAGGAGTGGGGAATCAAGCCTGGTTCTCCAGATCAGAGTCCACTGCTCCAAATCACTTATCTTAACCACGACACCATGCTGGCTCTCAGAGAAAGGCAGAAGCCATTTGGAAATTCATCTGGTCTCCTCAGTTAGATGGTAGGGGTTTCTGTCTGTGTTGGACTTACAGATGCCAGCCTCCAGGTGGGACCTGGGGATACCCTGGAATCCCACTTCATCTCCAGAGTACAGAGATCAGTTCCCCTGCGCAAATGGCTGCTTTGGAGGATGGACTCTATGGCATTGTGTCCCACTGAGGTCTCTGTCCTCCCCAGGCTCCATCCCCAAATCTCCAGGAGTTTCCCAACTTGGATCTGGTAACCCTACTCCCCTATCCCCATTGGTGGCCAGGGGGACCTGACAAGCCTAGTTGGACCCCAGCTGTGTAAGGCAGTGCTTTTCTACCTTTCCAGACATATTGAGCATGGGACCTACTGAGCTGCAAACATGCGACAGGATGTCCTGTTTCATCAGCGCACGTGACATGAAGAGGGGGACCTGTGACCTCACCATTGTCAAGACCGGGACCAAAAGAGCTGGGGACAGGAAACAGAAGCCCAGCGCCAGGAAATGTATCATAGTGAGGAATGAGCAAAGGGTCAGAGCTGTGGAAGATTCTCCTCCACTACTGAGCCTTATTGCCTGACTGTTTCGTTGGTCCTTTTGAGAGCATACAGGCAAAAGAAAGGCATTGCGCCCTTGAGTCCTACACAACACGCCCTTCCACAAGGCAGCCAAAAAATCACACGGCAGCATTCTAGAGGTTCATGACCCAGCTGGCGTGACTCTGCAATTGCTTTTTAAGATGGATGCTAGTCACCCTGAATGAAACCCAGAGGAAAATCACAAAGACAGTGAGACGCTTAGAAAAGCCAAGATGGATGAGGAACGGACGAAAGAACAATGGTCTAAGCCAGTAGAAAAGAAAATGGAAGGAAGAACTTAAGAGCAGCTTTCAAATATTTAGAAGCCATAAAAGAGATAGAGGACAATTACTCCCTCTCTCTCTCTCTCCCCTAAGGATAGTAAAAGAAAAGGACAGTGATCTATGATAAAAGGGAGGTGAATTTAGGTTAAATAAAATGTTGTCCCTTTATACCGTATCTTTGGCATGGCTGCTTTTCGTTGGGCATTGGAAATGGTCTGTAATTGCTTTGTCCCTCTGCTGGTTTAGCGCTCTCTCATTCTCTCTCTGTAATATAAATTATTTTTTATTTATTTGTTAAATTTATAGCCTGCCCTCCCTGGCCAAGGTCAGGCTCAGGACGGGTAACAACATTAAAAACAACATTATAACAGTAAAATATCTTAAACAACATTATAACAGTAAAATATCTTAAAACCAATAAAATATCATTTCTAAAGTTGGTAACGTCAGGCGCCGTATACTATAGTGCCCGCTAGATGCCATCTCTCTATCTCTATCTCTATCTGATCCTGAAAATGTGCTGTTGCTTGTTGACTTGCTGCGATATCACGGAGTATTCACTAACATTCTGAGAGGAACAGTTAGTCATGGAGCATTGACAGTCAACTCATGGTAGTTTCTGTAAAGGAAAGGAACCTGGGAGATTGGATGATAGGGAAAAGAAAGCCGAAAGCTGAATCTAAGAACCGAGAAGGGCTTGTGTGGCCATGTTGAAAATAATAGCAAGATCAGCATACAAAGGTGTGCTGTTCTTTTGGGTTTAAACATCCAGTGTAGATTTGGGATGGTTCAGTGAGGCTGGAGTGGGTGGCTGTTGGGCTATGCAGAATTACATTGCTCCAAATGAAAAAAAAAACCATGACCAAAATCCACTTCCTTAAAAGAGTGTACTGTGTATAAAGTTACTAACCCGATTCTGTGTCAATGAAAGGACTGTGTCCAGAGGAGGGCAACAAAGATGGTGAGGGGTCTGGAGACCAAGTCTTATGAGGAAAGGTTGAAGGAGCTGGGTATGTTTAGGCTGGAGAGGAGATGACTGAGAGGGGACATGACAACCATCTTCAAGTACTTGAAGGGCTGTCACATAGAGGAGGGTGCCGAGTTGTTTTCTGTTGCCCCAGAAGGTCAGACCAGAACCAACGGGTTGAAATTAAATCAAAAGAGTTTCCATCTAGACATTAGGAAGAATTTTCTAACAGTGAGAGCAGTTCCTCAGTGGAACAGACTTCCTTGGGAGGTGGTAAGCTCTCCTTCCCTGGAGGTTTTAAAGAAGAGGTTAGACGGCCATCTGTCAGCAATGCTGATTCTATGACCTTAAGCAGATGATGAGAGGGAGGGCACCTTGGGCATCTTCTGGGCATGGAGTAGGGGTCACTGGGTGTGTGTGTGGGGGAGGTAGTTGTGAATTTCCTGCATTGTGCAGGGGGTTGGTCCCTATGATCTATGATCTGAGTAAAACAAGACAGAAAATTATATTTAGGTAGCATACATTTCCTTTGCTGTTCAGCTGTGGGGGTGAGAGGTGGGGGACCTTTGCAGAACACGGAAACTCTGTTCCTTCAATACAGGATTCTTCACTTAGCTTCTGACACCAGGAATCACATCTGTATAGAATGGGGATTTAAAGGGGGGAAATGCTGTGATTTTTGTTTCGTTTTGCTTTAGTATAATGACATCTGCTCCCAATATCAAACTATACATTTAGATGTCAAATGTAAATTTATTAATTTTATTATTTCAACTTATAACCCTGCTCTCCCCGGTCGAGACCGGGCTCAGAGCGGCTTACAAAGAATATAAATATCCCATTAAATCAATAAAACCATTAAAACAACATTTAAAATATCCCTGTAAAAAGTCGTATAAAACAGATATACTAAATAATGTAAGGCGCCTCTAGAGTGTAAAACGCAGTGCTACAACTAGACAAGCAGATACTTTTAAGGAAGTGGATTTTGGTCACATTTTTTGTTCATTTGGAGAAAATATCTCAGGGCATAAACCAGCCATGCGCAAAAGTTCTTAAGAGTTACAGGTCCATAGTTTTTTTTATTTATTGTTTTTAAATAGCCAACATGTACCTAAGTCAGCCTCAGTCCACATGAACTGGATTCCGTACCTATTGCTTGTGTGCTGGAGAAACTGAGTGTGGCATGGGTTGCAACTGCATCGATTGCATTGTTTGTGAAATGGGTACTTGATGCAAAGATCCCATTGCATGGAAGATTCAGTCCTGTTATCTGCCTCATGTTTTCTCGTGCTGGGTGGAAGGTGGGAATTTTGAGTGGACAGATGGCAGGAAAGGAAAGGGCTAAGCACATCCTGAACATGCTGTGAGCCAGAAGCTATGGCATAGTGCAGCTCTGGACAATCTTGCATCTTTTCATGAGTTCTGTGGGGATCAGGTTCCTTGCGTCCTTTTTTTCTGGCTTGGTCTTCCCTTCAGTGTCCTCGCTGACCAGAAGGAAGCAGATGGCTCCATTGCTGCCTTTCTGTGAGTGGAAGGATTTCTGACTGTGTAGTGCCAACTTTTTCTCCTCTCCCCAATGTATCCCAACCCCCCCCCCCAATGCTGCTCATGGAGAGTGTCTCCCCTCCAGGAGCAAAGGTTTAGGGGGCATTTGGGGCTGCATCCGAAGGGGGAGGCAAGAAAGCCTCATCCCGTAGGTGGAAATCCTTCCTCCCATGAAAATCGTGCACTGGATCCAAGACCCAGTGTAGTAGAGTTGGGTTTCATACCAGAGCTTAGTTATCTGCCAAATTTAAGGATGAGATTGGGGCGGCTCGCAGGGTGCTTGTTGTGAAGGTAAAATGGAGGAGGGGAGAATGATATAAATCGCTTTGGGAAGAAGAAGAGTTGGTTTTTATATGCTGACTTTCTCTACCACTTAAGGAAGACTTAAACCGGCTTACAATCACCTTCCCTTCCCCTCCCCACAACAGATGCCCTGTGAGGTAGGTGGGGCTGAGAGAGCTCTAAGAACTGTGACTAGCCCAAGGTCACCCAACCTTAATGTGTAGTTGTGAATGGGGAGTGGGGAAACCAACCCAGTTCACCAGATTAGCGTCCACCACTCCAAACCACCACTCTTAACCACTATACCATGCTGTGACCCCATTGGGGAGGAAAATGGGGTATTAAATAAATGAATAAATAAATAAATAAGATATAGTTTGGTTCTGAAAGATGATTCAGAAGCCTGAACTTATTGATAGATCTCACCTCCACGTTTGTACCTGCTGTCTACTCAGTTCTCTCTCCCCCCCCCCCAATTCACCTTCCTGTATTTAGGATTGTCTCCCCAGGCACCCAACAGTATCTACATTTCAGCATTAGTGGTTTGCATACCAATATGCTGAATTTTTTTAAAACCCCCAAAAATATCATTCAGGTATTTTTCACTTTGGGGGGGGGGGGGGAAATTACCAGCAAAAATATGGCTGCGATAAAGGGGGAGACAAAAAAGCGGCCCCAAATAATGCCAAATTTATTCGGAATTATTCGGGCTGCTTTGGCCTCTCCACTCTTTTCCCCCTTACTTACCCGCTGGCTGACTCACATCCACGCTGCCCGTCTTCTCCAGAGTCCAGAGAAGCAGGGAAGCATGGGTCTGAGGCACATCCACGCCACCTGCCTGCTCCGGAGTCTGGAGAAGGCGGACGGTGTGGATAGGTACGCCCCTGCCTTCCTATCCGCACTGCTTGCTGGCTTGGGCTTCCATGTGGAGTCCCTACCCAACAAATAGCATCGATACGAAGGCAGGGGCCTTCCAATCCCTGCTGCCTGAGGAAAGGTTTTTTAGAATTTTTCGAGTTCGGGTTTATTCGCCCAATATTTTTTGGAAAAATCTGGGATTTTTTGCATTTTTCCAAAAAAATAATAATGGGTAAATAAACCCGAACCCACCAAAAATTGTGCACCAATTTTTTCCAGTATTTTTCAGGTTTATTAAACCTGGAAACTTTCAAAAATTTGGGTTTTTTGAAAATTTTCAGGCTTAATAAACCTGAACCCGAAAAATACTGGAAAAAATTGGTGCATACCCCTATTCAGCTTACCATGGATTGGAATGGCATTCTGAGGCCTGCTTTCTCTCAGAAAGCAACTGTCTTTGGCTGCCTCTTTGCCCTCATTGACGGGCATGCCAAACTGTCAGTGGGGTGGGAGTGGAAGTGCCCCGCTCCCCTCCCTCTGCACCCCGAAGAAATCCCCGCTTGGTTTTTCTGGCACGGCCCTTGGCGTCCCTCAGGCTGAGGCGATCTTGCTGATGTGGCAGGACTGAGCCTCAGGGGCGGCTTGCTCTTAGACAGAGTTGTCTGTTGTGGTAAAATATAGCTTGTTGTAATTACCCAGGGTCCCTGAACCTGCCATTTTCCCTTTTTTAATTGGGCTCCGGGAATGATAAACAACAGGCCTTTCACAGTTTCCTCCGCTGCAAGGCAGTGACTGTCGCAGTTACTATTTTGTTGATATAGATGAAGTTCCAGGTAGTTGACTTGCCACTCCTGCTCAGGGACTATTTACTAGCTTATGGCTGTTCAAATTAAGGGCCAACCTGAAGGGCGAAAACGCGTGGTCGCTTTAGCCTCCTTTATTCCCTGTTTCAGCCAAGATTCAGCCAGGATCGAACTCACGTTCGGTGAAACGCATGCGCTCGATCCTGGCTGAATCCTGGCTGAAACAGGGAATAAAGGAGGCTAAAGCGACCATGCATTTTTGCCCTACGTTTTTGCCACTGAATGTGGAATCCTTGGGTAAAGTTCTTTTCTTCTACCCTCATAATGCGCAGAATCAAACCCCCCCCCCCAGTGTTTCCATAATATTGTGCGTTTCCGCGCTCCTAGTCCACATCTTTGGCTGCCACTGATGGAAACAGAGAAATACACAACTTGATAACACCACAACTCTGTTTACACGTTCCATTAAATGCACTTACAATCTGTGGACAGTACACACAGACAACTGATAACAGATGGCAATCCCGTGTGTTCACTGAACATGTGGGGAGGGAGAGCAGGCACAAACTCTTTGGCCATACTTAATGCGCCACATGATTAAAACTGCTGCTATCGTACTGCCCTTGTACAAATCTAGGGTGAGACCGCACTTGGAATACTGTCTACAGCTCTGGTCACCACGCCTAAAAATGGATATTGCAGAGTTTGAGAAGGTGCAGAAAAGAGCCACCAAAAGAGCAATCAGGATGTGGTGATGGCTGCCAACTTGGAAGGCTTTAAGAGGGGAGTGGACATGTTCATAGAGGAGAGGGCTATTCATGGCTACTAGTCAAAATGGCTACTAGTCATGATGCATACCTATTCTCTCTAGTTCCAGAGGAGCATGCCTATTATATTAGGTGCTGTGAAACACACAGGCAAGATAATGCTGCTGCAATCATATTGCTTGTGGGCTTCCTAGAGGCACCTGGTTGGCCGCTGTGTGAACAGATTGCTGGACTTGATGGGTCTTGGTCTGATCCAGCATGGCCTTTATGCTCTTATGATTGTTATGCTTCTTGTAAAAAGACAGGATACCAAAATAAAAATAGATTTCTGCCCCCAAGCATTTCCCCTCTGCTCTAATGAAGCTGATTACAATATGCATGTTGTGCCTTTGCATCCTTTACAAGCATTATATACAATATCCCTCCCACCTGCTGACTAGGTTAAAAGAGATCTCCATTTCTGCTCTGCTTGTGTCTGATGTAGGGAACTCTGACTCTCAAAAGCTTATACCCTGAAACTCTTGTTGGTCTCTTAAGGTGCTGCTGAAGTCAAAGTAACTGTTCTACCGCTGACCAACACGGCTACCCTCTGAAACTATCTTAAAATAATAATGATGATGCTGTGCCCTCCAGAGACACACTTTGAAGGATATTGCAGAGCTTGAGAAGGTGCAGAAAAGAGCAACCAAAATGATCAGGGGGCTAGAGCGACTGCCCTATGAGGAGTAGTTGAAACGTTTAGGGCTGCTTAGCTTGGAAAGAAGATGGTTAAGGGGAGACATGATAGAGGTCTATAAAAGGATGCATGGTATGGAGAGAGTGGACAGAGAGAAGCTTTTCTCCCTCTCTTATAATACTAGAACGTGGGGTCATCTGCTGAAGCTGGAGGGCGAGAGATTCAAAACAGATAAAAGGAAGTATTTCTTCACGCAACGCATAGTTAAATTGTGGAACTCCCTGCCCCAGGATGTGGTGATGGCTGCCAACTTGGAAGGCTTTAAGAGGGGAGTGGACATTTTGACGGAGGAGAGGGCTATCCATGGCAGAAGAAAGGGAGGTCCAAGGAGAAAAATGGGTTGCAGGGGGAACTAGGATGTTAAAATGATGTTACCCGCCCTGAACTGGCTTGCTGGGGAGGGCGGGTTATAAGCCTAATAAATAAATAGGATGCCAGGCTATGCGCAGTGGTCCGCCAAAAGTGCTCAAACACCTAGAAAGGAAGCCAGGCCCAAGAGACAGTTGAATGATACATGGTGATTTGGATAGTCTAGCCACAACCTTTTCCGCCCCTTAGTGTAATTATGCAAATAGACCAGGGATGAAATATTAAAACGGGTACGCGTGTGTACCCCCGTGCCCCTTGGGGAAGCCGCAGGGCCCGTGAGTGAGCAGGCCCCATCTGTAACTTCCTGATGGAGCGACTCACATATTTTCAGCCTAGGTTATTACCGGCGGAGCAGCTGTTGGTGTTTGGGTGGGAGGCTTTCCCCGCAAGGTGCAGTTGACAGAAAAGCAGCAGGGAATAATCCTGATTCGACTCATTGGATGCTCCTTTGTCCGGGGTGGTGTGTTCGTGTGTGTGTGTAATTTGGCTGATTCGCTATGACTGTCGTCTATTGCTAGAGCTTTTCCCTTTTTAACATGCAGGCTTGGGAGGGGGAGTTCACTTGCAGCCGATGCCCAGGCGTAATTGTGCCCCCCCTCCCAGATTTCCATAGTTCATTAGAGCAGGAGAGAAGAATTGTGCCCAGCAGGTGTTCTTCTTATATAGAAAGGGCAAGAAAGGCAAAAGAGATAAGTCTTTTTTTAAGTTTTATTGATTAAAATGGACAGCCAACAGTCAATATATACATAAACTAAAAACAAATAGACACATGATCACATAAAACCCTGCATCTGTATCCCTTTCTTGCTTAACCGAAACTATATATAAAATGGCCATTTCTGTTCTTTGAATGGTTCTTGTCCATAACAGGTCTACTCTATTAATATCATTGTTTTTTTGTTTTGTTTTTTTGGAAAGCTTCACTAAAATATACACCTCTTTTATTTTTGACAACCAATATTGTATTTTAGGGGAGATTTTCTGGTTCCACTATCTAGCAAAGACCATTCTAGCTGCCGTTAACATATGTCACGCCACTATCCATTGGTCTTTCGGAATTTCGGGAAGAAAGTTCAACAATAAGGTTTCCGGCTTAAATTGAATTTGTTTCCTCAACCCAATTGACATAATTTTTACAGCCTGTTTCCAAAAGATTGATACCCTTATGCAACCCCACCACATATGAAAAAAATCTGCAAGAAAAGCAGAAGAGACAGATCTGATACTCTGATTTTTTTTAAAAATCGCCAACATATATACTTAATCTTAAAGCATAGGATTGTAGCAGATCTTTTTAACACCTCTTGTGAATAAAGCAAACCATCTCAGTCTCGTCCCCTTTTAGCGTTTCCCCTCCCCGATTTTGTTTCTCTCTCTCTCTTTCTCTTCCCCTCCCATTGATCAATCTTTCACTGCACAGTTTCTTTGCCCCACGGCAGAGCGACAAAGCTACCAGCCGCCCCAGTTTATGGTATCACAGCTGACCTCTGATGACCCCTTGCACATGCGGGTCCCTGCCTTTTGGCTGCTGTTGCAGTCTAATGTAACAGAGTGTCAGACTAGGATGAGAGAGATCTGGGTTCAAATCCCTGTTCTGCAAAATTTGCTGGACGACTTTGGGCCAATCTCTTTCTTCCCTAGCCTAACCTACCTCGCGAGGCTGTTGTGGAGAGAGGGCAAAATAAAACCACGATAAGAAGCCTCTGCCTGGCGTCACAACATGGTTCGTGGGCTCTTTTGTTGAGACAAGTCTGTCAGCCTTGATGGGATATGCAGGCGGCAAAGTTTTCTTAGACGGCAGTCCTCTGTCAGCGATTGGCATTTTTATTTGCCTCATCAGGAAAAGGAAGCATTTAGCACTAAGACCTAGCTCTTGGGGTGGTAAATCTTCCTTCTGGTCTGTACCGCTTCAGATTGCAGGTGGTGGTGGGGGGTTACATGATAGAATATTTTAAAAAACCCAAAAAAACTTCTACACAAAACTCTATTTCTCCAGGGAGGGGAGTGCTTGGGATTTCTAGCTTTAGTTCCTGTGTAACGTGCTACTTTTCTATGGGAAAGGGATTATTGTGTGCGGAGAAACATTGTCATGTAAATTTCCACCTGTCCCTGGAAATTGTAGTCTACAAACTGGTTTTACCCCCCTTAGTGAGAACCAAGGCCTAGGTTTCTATAAAAAACTAGGTGGTGAAGTCCAAAATTGTGATTTAAAAAAAAAATCATCATCTAAAACGGGTGGGGAACCTTTTTTCTGCCAAGGACCATTTGGATATTTATAACATCATTCGCGGGCCATACAAAATTATCAACTTAAAAATTAGCCGACCAAGCCCCAAGCTGCCCCAGATGACCCCCCCCCCAGGCAAGCAGGCAGGCATCCAACCGGTGGCGCACTTGGGGGGAAGGTTCCTTTTCTCGGCAAAACAAACTCACATCCGCCTTGAATAGAGGCTATTCCTGTCCCTGGAAGGGGCGGATCACCAGTCTGAGATCCTTCTGAGCTAGAGATCTGCCAGGACCCACGAAGGGCCAGACCAAATGATTTCGCGGGCCTTATACGGCCCCTGGGCCTGACGTTCCCCACCCCTGATCTAAAAAGTATCTTGGCTGTGAGTTCCTTCAGCTTTTGACTGAAGAGCTGTGATGAACATCTGATTGCTCCGGGCAAATGTTAGGATTTAGCAACGGCAACATGAAAGTTTGGGTTGGGACAGCGTGGAGGAACTTTGCAAAAGGGCCGGGAGGATCTCTGTGCCGTTGTCAGGACTGGAGGAAGGGGCCAACAGTTGGAAGTGCTGGGGAACTGAATAGTAGGAACAGAATCTGCGAAGTAACTGGGACCCTAGGTTACGTAGAAATTCGGTAGCACCTTAAAGACCAACAATATTTAATACATAATGAGATTTTGTGTTTCAGGCCTCTGTTCCCCAGATCCCCAGAGGAAGTGAGCTGGTGAAATAAGCTCATGGTGAAATAAATGTTGTTAGTCTTTAAGGTACTGCTGGACTCCTGTATAATTTTGCTAGAGCAGGCCAACATAAGGTTGCCAGCTTCTGGTTGGGATGTACCTGGAGATTTTGAGGGTGGAGTCTGAGGGGGGTGGGGTTTGGAGAGGGGAGGAACTTCAGTGTCATAGAGTCCAATTACCACAGCTGCCATTTTCTCAGGGGGACTGATTTCTATCGCCTGGAGATGAGTTGTAATAATGGGAGATCTCCAGCCACTACCTGGAGGTTGGCAACCCTACCTAGGAATCCTAATTTTTCTGAAACGAGGCACAGGAGACAAGAGGGTTGGCAAGACACAGAGACCTGATACAAGAAAGGGCGGAGAAAATTCAGTGTCAAGGAGAAAGGGGATGTGTCTGAAGCAAAAACTTCCCTTGGGGTCTTAGAGCAAGAGGCACAGCAAGCTATTGGTAAGCTGGAATCAGAATGGTGTAGCGGTTAGAGTGTCAGGCTAGGATCTGGGAGACCCGGGTTCAAATCCTGCACTTGATCTGAGCTGGGCAGTCACACTCTGTCAGCCTAATTTATATCATTGTTGGGAGAGGGAAAAATGGGGAGAGGAGAGCCCCGTGTGCTGTCCTGAGCTCCTTGGAGGAAGAACAGTGTGCCAAGAACGGACCAGCGAAAGAGGTTTCATGATTGATGGGGAAAATGGAAGTGCTGAATTTCACACCTAGGTTTGAACTAGATCATTGACGGTGAGACTTCAGTGCTCCTGAGACGGTATGCTCAGTAAATGTGCTTGAGGCCCAACTAAATATTTATGGGCGAAACATGATATGACGAGAAATGAAGCTGCCGCTGTTTCCATGCCTTTCGTTCCCTTTCCTGCAAAGTCTGGTGTTCACACGGTGCATAATATGAAGTCATTTGCACTGTGTGTTTCCTATCTTTGCATCGGAACTGTTGGACCCTCAGGGGCCTGGAGACCAAGCCCTATGAGGAAAGGTTGATGGAGTTGGGAATGTTTAGTCTGGAGAACAGGAGGTTGAGGGGGGACATGATTGCTCTCTTGAAGTATTTGAAGGGCTGTCACTTAGAGAAGGGCAGGGAGCTGTTCCTGTTGACAGCAGAGGATAGGACTCCCAATCATGGGTTTAAATTGCGGGCGGAAAGGTACCGGCTGGGGATTAGGAAACGTTTTTTACAGTAAGAGTTGTTCGACAGTGGAATCAGCTACCTAGGGAGGTGGTGAGCTCCCCCTCACTGGCAGTCTTTAAGCAGAGGCTGGACAAACACTTGTCAGGGATGCTGTAGGCTGATCCTGCATTGAGCAGGGGGTTGGACTAGATGGCCTGAATGGTCCCTTCCAACACTATGATTCTATGACTCACAATGCAATGGAGCCAAGTTAAGTGTGGCGTTATCCTGTAGGAATGAGGATACAGACTCAGAGCAGTGGAGCCCCGTGAAATGTCTAGTTCGGTCTGCCTTTCCCTAGTGCTCAGGACTAATTCTGAGTTTAACACGTGCTACCATTATGCTAAAATGACAAAGGATGCCTTGGCCCTCCTCTCAGAAACAGGCACGCGCGCAGAAGCCCAGCACTGCTTGAAGAAAAAAGAGCCGAGGGAAGCCGACCATATCTATCTCTTTGTCACGTGGAAGCGTTGATCCCGGCTCACGGAGAGGCCCCGGGGCAGCTGGCGCTGGGATGATATCAAGAGAGGTTAATCTCGTGAATACGAGGCACCCTCATTTGCATCCTGATCCAAACGCAGGGTGGCTTTGTGGCGGAAAGATAAGGGCCGTGCGCCGGCGGAACGCAGAGGGCCCCGGAGGAATTGGGAGCAGATCGGCGTTGTGTCCCAGGATGAAACAGCGGCTCGTATCTTCATTAGCTTCTTGGGGTCCCCTGAGGAGATTGTCAGGAGCAGGAGGCTGTGACTACGCGTCTGCGCTGCCCCACCTGATCTGTCTTTCCAGGCCAGATTCAGAATATTAATCTTGGAGACGCGGCTAGTCTGACTGCCTCAGGGGGTTTTGCAAGACAGAGAAAGGAGGCCGGAGGGCACCGCTTCCAAACGTCAGTTTGGTGCTGGGCACTTGCTTGGCAGGAGTGGGTAATGCTAGCGTTTGTGTTACCGATTTTGCAGCTCAGAACATCTTTTTCCTCTTGAAGCAAATAGCGGCAGTTCTTCCAGACTTTCCCTTGTATCTTTGCATTGTAGTTCTTTGTCATGACCAGTGTCTCTGGGCAAGATGCTAACCCTTTGCCCCTCTTAGAAGAAGAAGAGTTGGTTTTTATATGCTGACTTTCTCTACCACTTAAGGAAGAATCAAACCGGCTTAAAATCGCCTTCCCCTCCCCTCCCCACAACAGACACTTTATGAGGTAGGTGGGGCTGAGAGAGCTCTAAGAGAGCTGTGACTAGCCCAAGGTCACCCAGCTGGCTTCATGTGTAGGAGTGGGGAAGCCAACCTGGTTCATCAGGTTAGCGTCCGCTGCTCATGTGGAGGAGTGTGGAGTCAAACCCGGTTCTCCAGATTAGAGTCCACCGCTCCAAACCACCGCTCTTAACCACTACACCATGCTGGCTGCCATCAGGGCATGGCTGCCCTTAAACTTATGATCTGTGCACCACCAGACAGGCTGTGGGCACTATAGAAAGGGAAGGTGATCATGGGATTGGGAACACAGCTGGCAGTCATGGCATTAGGAATTTAACTACATAGGGCTGCCAAGTCCCTCCTGGCTGCTTGGCAGGGGCTAAAAAGGGGGGGGGTAGGGTTGCCAGCTCCAGGTTGGGAAACTTGTGGAAATTTGGGGGTGGAGCCTGGGGAGGACAGGGACCTCAGTGGGGTGCAATACCATAGAGTCCACCCTCCAAAGCATCAGTTTTCTCTAGGGGAACTGATCTCTGTAGCCTGAACAAGAAGAAGAGTTGGTTTTTATATGCCGACTTTCTCCACCACTTAAGGAAGAATCAAACCAGCTTGCAATCACCTTCCCTTCCCCTCCCCACAACAGACACCCTGTGAGGTAGGTGGGGCTGAGAGAGTGTGACTGGCCCAAGGTCACCCAGCTGGCTTCATGTGGAGGAGTGGGGAAACAAGTGCACTTCAACCAGATCAACGCCCACCGCTCATGTAGAGGAGTAGGGAATCAAACCCGGTTCTCCAGATCAGAGTCCACCGCTCCGAACCACCGCTCTTAACCACTACACCACACTGGCTGGAGAAGAGCTGTAATCCAGGGGGATCCCCAGGTCCCACCTGGAGGCTGGCATCCTTACATCCACATCCACCAAAAATCAGGTCGCTTTTCAGTCTGTGGATTGCTTGAGCCAAGGCCTTATGCACTCTTCCTATTCCGTTTCTGAAGGTTTTGGAGATAAGCAGATTAAATAGGTGCACCGTTTGCTTTCTCTAGGAGAGGAGTCTGCTGGCCAGCCCGTGACACCCCTTTGCATCCTGGCAACAAGCCACTGCAGGAGCATGTTGCTGGAACCTCTGCTACTCCAGCACAGTTCATAAACTCCAGTATAGCTGCTTCTCTTGTCATACTGGGGATTCTAGTGCTGAGGATTGAGCACACGAATGAGAGCCAGCGTGGTGTAGTGGTTAAGAGCGGTGGGTGCTAATCTGGAGAACTGGGTTTGATTCCCTGCTCCTCCAGATGAGCAGCAGACTGTAATCTGGTGAACTCGGTTGGTTTCCCCACTCCTCCATATGAAGCCTGCTGGGTAACCTTGGGCTAGTCACAGCTCTCTTAGAGCTCTCTCAGCCCCACCTACTTCACAAGGTGTCTGTTGTGGGAAGAGGAAGGGAAGGCGATTGTAAGCCACTGAGACTCCTTGGAGGTAGAGAAAATTGGGGTATTAAAACCAACTCTGCCTCTTCCGCTGCTTCTACTGCTGCTTCTTCTGCTGCAAGTATTCTTTCCCAAGGGGCACAACCCCCTCCACAGGCAAGCCCGTATGAAGGCTGTGGTTACTCTGGGGTTTGCAGCTGCTGTCGTAAGTGATTTTAGCTATTTAAAATCTCCCTCACCAGTGTGATAATGGCACGCCAACCTTCATCAGGAGCATTCAAAATAGTAATTTTCTGGAAACAACACATTCACTTTTCTTTCCATAGTGCAAGGGAGACCGCTGCCAGGAGACTGTAGATGGTCTGTTCCTTTATGGTGAAGATAAGTGGTACCCTGACACATCTGTAAGACAAGGTTCATAAGAGCAGGAAATGTGCATTTACCTGAACGTTTGTTAGAATCCAGTAGCAACGTTGCTAAAGACCACCAGGTAGGATTTAGGGACGGTCTTCTAAGTCGAAGAAATCTTAGTCAATTAATTGCGTCTGTTTTAATTTATTACTAGATAATTCTGTGTTTTGAAGAAACCCTAATAATTCTGAAAGGGAAAAAGTACTTTTTAAATATGATGCATATAGGTGCCACATAGAGAGCCAGTGTGGTGTAGTGGTTAAGAGCGGTGGATTCTAATCTGGAGAACCGGGTTCGATTCCCCACTCTTCCACATGAAGCCTGCTGGGTGACCTTGGGCCAGTCACAGTTCTCTCAGCACTCTCTCAGCCCACGCGGAGGCAGGCACTGGCAAACCCTCTCCCAACGTCTCTTGCCTTGAAAATCCTACTGGGTCGCCATAAGTCAGCTTTGACTTGACGGCACTTTCCACCACCGTAGATACCACATCAGTCACCATCTTCAAAGACGCATCCCCTCATGTGTCAGTGAGGGGAGTGATATAGGATGGCATCTGTAGCTTGTGATAAAAAGTAGTAGAATTTTAAAAGAATATTTGCTGCCTGATTTAGATCTGTAGTGGTTAGAGTGTCAGACTAGGATCTGGGAGAGACAGGTTCGTAATCCCTGTTCTGCCGTCACTGGGTGACCTTGGGCTAGTCATACACGCTCAGCTTAACATGCTTCAGTTGTTGCTGACAGGATAAAATGAAAGATGGGGGGAATGATGTTGTAAGTCACTTTGGGACACCGTTGGGGAGAAAAGCAGGGTATAAATATCTTAGTGATGGTGATAACAGTCAAGGCATATTTTTAATCACTCAGAAGGGTTTCATCAGTTGATTGAATCAATGGATCGGCAAAACATTACAGCCCTGGAAGAATGGAGCCTGTCTGTTTCTCATTGCTGTTGTTGCAAGAAATACCAGCCACAGAAAATGCATGCCTTGTGTCACTTGTGAATGCAGCCGAAGAATGGGTTGAGGTGTTTGCTAGAGGGCAGTGAGTATTCCGGACTGAATGACAGCAACAGGAAGGGGATGACTTGCTTGTGCAAAACAGTAATTGCAGATCAAATGCCACAGAAGGTATTTGCTGCGTGACCTTAAATGTAAGACTTTTCAGTGGAGGTAGTTTAACGTTCAGCTGTAGACTGAAGCAGATTTTCACATTATACAGAATCAGGAGATAGAATTCAGAATTCCTCCACTTAAGGTTGCAGTATGCTTCCCCGTGCTAAAAAAAAAATCCCACCCTTAGGAGGTAATCTAGGAGGCAGTGCTAAATCTGTCTCACTGACCTACTGATTTACTGCAAGCAGAGAGTTTATAATATGGAGGAATATCATAAAAGAAGTCTCTTCTCCCACTTTTAATCCAAAATGGCTCCATCCACAATTCCTCCGTTAACCTTCTGCTTATCATTGATCCTGCTGAGGAGCTGAGGGTGTCATACATGGTCCTTCCTTCCTTCCTTCCTTCCTTCCTTCCTTCCTTCCTTCCTTCCTTCCTTCCTTCCTTCCTTCCTTCCTTCCTTCCTTCCTTCCTTCCTTCCTTCCTTCCTTCCTTCCTTCCTTCCTTTATTTGTTTACTTCATTTATACCTCACTATTCTCCCCAGTGGGAACTCAAAGTGCCTTACAACATTCTTCCCTTCTCCATTTTATTCTCACAACAGCCCTGTGAGGTAGGTTAGGCTGAGTGAGTGACTAGGTTAGGCTGAGTGAGAGTGACTAATGCTGCCTGGTGAGCTTAATGGCAGAATGGGGATCTGAACCTGGGTCTCCCAGATCTTAGTCTGAAACTTTATCCATCATACCCTTCTGGCTGTTCCCCCGTGAGGCAGATTGGGCTGAGAGAGTGACTGGGCCAACGTCACCCAGTGAGCTTCCACGACAGAAAAGGGATTTGAACCCAAGATCAACCAGATCCTAGTCCTGCATTCTGACTGTATTCCACACTGGTTCTGCACAATTGTGTATAAAAGTCTCAGGCACTGAGTGATGTACTAAATAATTGTGAATATCCATGTGTGAATTAGCCTTCCACGGTCTTAGAAGCAGTTTGGTTTTTTGCGGCTCATGTCTATTTTATTCCCCGTTTGATAATGCTTTTGCTGACTAGTATATCACAGCGGTATTTGATGTGGAACGTTGGAAGGAACTTGTTCCACACTGAGTTTGTAGAGTAATCCCTGAACATCTGCCACAAAAGCTTGGGGGCAGTGTTGAGGGTTGTAGAGATGTTGAGGATATTGCATTACCCACACCAGCTACTGGCCAGGCCTATTGAGTGTCACTTTTGCCTCCTGCTCTGCACATTCTTTAGAGTGCCCTTCTCATTCCTGTGTGACTACGCTGCAGAAGATTGGTAGTGACGGGCAAGCTATCTTTCAGGCAAGCTGTACCTAGTTTCAGATTTTTCTTGTTGAAGGACCTTAGAATCATAGAGTTGGAAGGGACCACCAGGGCCATCAAGTCCAACCCCCTGCACAATGCAGGAAATTCCCAACTACCTCCCCGCTCCACACCCCTAGTGACCAGAAGATGGCCAAGATGCCCTCCCTCTCATCATCTGCCTAAGGTCACAGAATCAGCATTGCTGACAGATGGCCATCTAACCTCTTCTTAAAAACCTCCAGGGAAGGAGAGCTTACCACCTCCCGAGGAAGCGCTCTAACTGTTAGAGCTCACAAGGAATTCAGAACACAGATTGAAAGCCACCAGTGTGAAGTGTTGAAACAGCTACTGCAAAGAGCATGTTTTGTATGCAGTGTGTGTGTTTGTGTTATGTGTGTTGTTGTTTTTTGCTGTAGTGTAGATCCAGGTAACATGAATAACATTTTTTTTAAATGACTTGATTGCTATGGGCAGGCACACACCAATCAGGAAATCACATGTAGAACTGAGGCACTGTTGGTTGTTATAGGATCAACTTATGAAAGGATGTGTATGAAACAAATCTGCATTCTTTTTTGAGGGGACTGCCGTTTTTGAGGGGCTGGCCGCTGCAGGTCAGGAAGTGCGCGTGGCTGGTTCTGCTCTGGATTTTGTGCCTGCCTGCTGTCAAGGTTGTGGGGAACAAGAGCACAGCATTTCTAACGAGAGGATCGCACTCAAGCAGCAAAGTTGGGAAAGATTGCCACTTGAGATCTTAGAGACGTCGGTGCCAGTCGGAGTACTAATCAACAGAGTGACTTGTTTGTATGTATGTGCACATGTTTGTATAGATACATGCACATAGCATGATATTTCATATCTATATCCAGGATTTAAAAGGATCAGGGAGACAGCGCGCAATGCAGATAAGATCTCTCTTTGCCTGGCAATATGCTGTGTGATTCAAGGCAAGAACCCAGAGAAGAGGAGGTTTCTGGGACTGTTTTGAACAGCAAGGAGCCCCTGTGGCTATATAATTGCTAAGTGGAATTATATAATATGTTGGCTCTTCTGCCGCTCTGCCTTTTGGCAGCTTTTTGAAACATTCCATTAACTGGGGCTTTACCTTGGGTTGCGTGCGAGAAGGTGAATTCATGCCTCCTTTGCCCTTTCATTGGTACAGTAGGTATCGGAAGATCAGCAGAAGAACTTTTTAGGTATATGACAACAGCTGCAAGAGTTGTGTGGGCTACAAAATGGAAAGCAGAGGAATGCCCAGGTGTAGAGGACTGGGAGAGTAAATTGGCAGATAGTGCGGTGATGGCGAAATGGACAAACTATGTGAATAAAAAGCCAAGTAAAGAATTCCAAGATAAATGGAGATTTTATTACCTATACTCCTCTTAAAACCGTGTTGGCGAACCTATGGCACGCGTGCCACTTCCGGCACGCGTAGCCCTCTCTGCCGGCACGCGCGGTTCCCCCAAGCTGCTGGCCTTTCTGGCTCTGCCCCACCCCGAGTGATCTCCAACCAATAGAGATCAGTTCCCCTGGAAAAAATTGCCACTTTGGCAATTGGACTCTATGGCACTGAAGTCCTTCCCCAAACCCCGCCCTCCTCAGGCGCCACCCCAAAAACCTCCCACTCATGGCGAAGAGGAACTTGGCAACCCTAGCCTCTCCCTCTTGGCCCCCTGTGGGGGTGGTATTCAGGTTAAATTGCCGCATTGGCACTCGGCGATAAATAAGTGGGTTTTCGGTTGCAGTTTGGGCACTCGGTCTCTAAAAGGTTCGCCATCACTGTCTTAAAACCTGAATTGAAGGCAAAGATGAATATTAAGAGAAATTTAATTTATCTGTTGAAATTTTAATCAGTTAAGATTAATGTCATAAACACTGTTCAGAAACCGTAAACAAGATGTTATAAACTTGAGAGCCAGTGTGGTGTAGTGGTTAAGAGTGGTGGTTTAGAGCGGTGAAGTCTGATCTGGAGAACCGGGTTTGATTCCCGATTCCTCCACATGAGTGGCGGAGGCTAATCTGGTGAACTGATTTTGTTTCCCCACTCCTACACACGAAGCCAGGTGGGTGACCTTGGGCTAGTCACAGTTCTCTTAGAGCTCTCTCAGCCCCATCCCAATTCATTGACACGCTGTTTGTAAACAGGGAATGGCTTTCTGATGAAATCAGGATATCCTATCTTATGACCACACAAAACCCAAAAATAACTGAATCAGTTGCAAGGTTTTTACAGTTACCAATCAGATATCATGAATGGTATGTAGCATTCCTTAATGGCTGATTTGGGATTGTTTTATCCAGTTGTATTTATTGTACTCGGATTTATCCTAATGTTGAGGGGGGACATGATTGCTCTCTTTAAGTATTTGAAGGGCTGTCACTGAGAGGAGGGCAGGGAGCTGTTCCTGTTGGCAGCAGAGGATAGGACTCGCAATAATGGGTTTAAATTGCGGGCAGAATATTAGGGAAATATTAGGATATTAGGAAAAGATTTAGGATATTAGGAAAAGATTTTGTTCAACAGTGAACACAGTTGTTCAACAGTGAAATCAGCTACCTAGGGAAGTGGTGAGTTCCTCCTCATTGGCAGTCTTTAAGCAGAGGCTGTACAAACACTTGTCAGGGATGCTCTAGTCTAGTCTGATCCTCCATTAAGCAGGAGGTACTAGATGGCCTGTGTTGCCCCTTCCAACTCTGTGATATGATTCTAATGTATGTTCCTCTTTTTATGTGCCAATAAAGGCATGTGCCTGTGTTTGTTGTGAAAGGCTGCTGGACTTTGAGGGTCAGGGTTCAAACCCCGTCTTCCTTCCCCCGTGACTAGGCAGCCAAAGATTTGATTGTGCTCCATCAGTAAACGGACATGTCTCACAGTGCCGTCTTTGGCTCTGGCCTTGCCCTGACTTTGGCTCTCGTAGAACGTTTTGACTTTTTACTCCTTTCTGTCCAAAATCATGCAGTTTCTTTAAAGTCCGGTTTGTTTACAGGTGGGTCCCTCCTTACCTCTGAGCTTTTAACTTTCCCCGCTGAAGCTGCACTGGGGATCTACATTCTGTTGCTGACGTCTTGACAATCAGTAGCTAGAATATCTGTACGCAAGTGAATACTGTCATCCCAGTATCAATGTCAAAGCTAAACTTTTAAAGCTAATTGACTGTTTTATAATCACTTGGTTGCAAAGTGTTGTAGTAAGAGCTGAGTACATTGTGTGGTTCTCCATGGAAAAGCAGAAACTGATGTGGAGGCTAGAGATGAGCATTTCAGTTTTGTTTGGCAACAGGTTTCTAGTCCTCAGGGCTGCAAAAATAAGTCTGAAAATGTGTGCGCAATGAGTGAAATGCTGTAATCTTGAGCAGGCTTTTTAAGGCATAGGAATTTGACACTCACCTCAAATAGGAGAAGTTACGGTAAACAGACATCTCTGTGTAAATGTGCTTACTTTGCATACTTTATATACTTTAGGCTTTTCTTTGCGCAGTTTTTTTTTAAAAGGGCAGGCAATACTATTCTGCAACAGTGAATTAAATTATACCTTGAGGTCTTGCTTGCTCCCACATAGTTCACTGCGTGGCCCAGAGCAATTGAAAACCATCTGGTTTCATGCCGGCGAGACGAAGCGGTGCATAATTCCCTTCTAAAGTATAGAGTGTCATGTTGCAAACTTCGGGCATCCCACAGGGTTGGCAGGAGGGGAGGGAGACGTGGAACGCTTTCGGATTACATGTCCGACTCGATAGCTACATTCCTCTGGTTTACCAACAAAATGCGGTTACAGGGTAGCTCCCGTGTGGACTTGCTGTGTTGACGTCTTACGTTCTGGTGGGAAGAATCTCTGTCCCCCCACTTTTTTTGCAGTTTACATTGGAGATGCAGGCTGAAACAATCATTTGCAAACTGTTGTCCGTATTGAAATCTTTTGACATCTTCCTGGATTTGACTGTGCTGAACAGTTTTTTGACCTGGCAAAGTCCTGCATGGCTGCCTCTGTCCCCTGCAGTCAAAGATGCATCTCCCCACACCTAATTCAACTTTGGGCTGATTCTTCCCATTCCGATGTCTCCCACCAGTCAGTGAGGGCCTGCTTCCAGGGAAAACAGGAAAGGAAGGTCTCAGTAGTTACCAAGCAACCTTCAAATATCTCTCCTCTTGCTGTTTCTTTCCATCTTTCAGGAATTTGTACTGAAATGAATTCAGAGAAATTATTGTTCTCCTGATGGATAGTGATGGAATGTCGATTTATGTGTTTTTTATTTTCTTATGTTGGCTAAGTGGTGCTATTTTAGCACTTACTCAGCGGTAAATTGCATCAAACCCCTTCTGCGGTGATAAATAACCAAGGGGAACTTTGGACTGTTGAAAATAAGGAGAAACCAGTATATAAAAACCATATTTCTTGCAACTTGGGTTTTCGGTGAGAGAAATCAAATTTTTAAAACACAAACTGTGCATAAAACCCAAGATTTCAGGCTCTCTTCTCTTATGTTTGAAATGTTACAATTTTGAATTTGGGCATGCCTGTCTGGGACATTTTATCCAAACCCAGTTACTTCAGGGCAGTGCATGAGGTTCTGCATCCCCCATTTTAATCTTCACAACAACTCTGGGAGGTAGGCTGGATTGAGACAACGCGTGTAATCGGCCCAAGTCGCTCAGCAGACATCATGGCAGAATAGGGATTTGAACCCAGATGTCCCATCTCCCAGTCCAGTCAACAGTAAATGGTCAGTCAACAGCAAATATATACATAAACTCAAAACAAATAACCGCATAATCACATAAAGTCACATAAAATAAAATTTACAACCCTGCATCCGTGGCCCCTTCTCACTTGTCCATTTTATAATAAGATATAGTTTTGGTTGTTTCCATTCTTTGAATGGTTCTTGTCCATAACAGGTCTACACTATTAATAGAATTATTTTTTGGGTAAGCGGTTAGCTTCACTAAAATATACACCACTTTTATTTTTGACAGTCAATCAAGTTTTCTGGTTCCACTGCCCTACAAAGACCATTCTAGCTGCAGTTAACATATGTAACGCTACTATCCGTTGGTCTCCCAGAATTTCAGGAAGATAGTTCAACAATAAGGTTTCTGGCTTAAATGGAATTTGTTTCCTCAACCCAATTGACATAATTTTTTACAACCTGTTTCCAAAAGATTGATGCCCTTATGCAACCCCACTACCAGTCCAGTATTCTTCAACTATACCATACTGGCTCTCAGATATAATCTGAGATGGATTCCCCTTTCCCCCTTTCCATTTCAACATTTCACTAGGGTCCTGTCTTGGGGCCTTCTGGTCAAAAATACTGCTTCTGGTCTAACAATCTCCTAGGAATCTTGTGATGTAGTGGTGTGGTGGTTAGGAGCAGTGGACTCTAATCTGGAGAACTGGGTTTGGTTCCCCGCTCCTGCAAATGAAGCCTGCTGGGTGACCATGGGCTAGTCACAGTTCTCGCAGGACACTCTCAGCCCCACCTACCCCACAAGGTGTCTGTTGTGGGGAGAGGAAGGGAAGGTGATTGTAAGCTGGTTTGGGACTCCTTAAAGGTAGAGAAAATTGGGGTATAAAAACCAGCTCCTCTTCTTCTGTTGTCATTTCATGGTGCCGGTTGGGCCAGGAGGAAGGTTTGCGTGGCAATTCCACCGCCTATTACAGCCTCACCACTTCTTTTGGTATAAGGTAGAGCAAGAAGGATTAATGAAAAAGATGTAGGCAAGATGCCCTGTACTGATTGTCCCTAGAGCCAGTTGTTGAGGAATTCTCCAAACAGCTGTTAAACTGGGTTAAAATAGGTGTATTGTACAGGCACCCTGACCTGGATGGCCCAGGCTAGCCTGATCTCGTCAGATCTCCGAAGCTAAGCAGGGTCAGCCCTGGTTAGTATTTGGATGGGAGACCACCAAGGAATACCAGGGTTGCTGTGCAGAGGAAGCCCCTGGCAAACCACCTCTCTTAGTCTCTTGCCATGAAAACCCCCCAAAAAGGGTCGCCATAAGTCGGCTGCGACTTGATGGCACTTTACACACACATTGTACAGGCAGGAGATGTCATGGGGGGAATGATTACGTGCCATCTCAGAGTTTTAAAGAGTTATATATATTTATATTTTAATTTGCCGTTTATGTAATATATTCACCGGATTTTTATGATATATATTATATGTTGTAGCCACTCTGAGCTCTGCTGCAGCGGGAGAGGGGACAGGATAGAAATCAAATCCAATCAAATAAATATAGTTGACCAGGGGAACACACGAGAAGTCTAGGCTTCTAGTAATTATGCCTTGCCAGCTAATCAGAAGTCTCAACAGCCTACTAATTACAAGGGGTGACTTTGTTTCCGTTGGTAACCCAGGCGGGATCTGGCTTCAGAGCACCCGCTGTCCTTGGAAATTGACTAGTTCTGCAGGCCGACCACAGATTTTAAGAATCTGAATTTGAACATGTGTTATTGTTTGATGCTGAGTCAGACTGTTGGTCCACCCAGCCCAGGATCGTCTAGTCTGGCTGGCAGCAGCGCTCCAAGGTTTTGGGTCTTTCCCAACACCTCCAGGCAGCGATCCTTATCTGGAGGTGCCGGGGATCGAACCTGAGACCATTTGCATGCAAAGCGGGTGCTTTGCCACTGAGCCACCGCCCCTTCTCTTGGTATAATGGGAGACACACTTCTTTCTTCTCAACCCTCTCTAGTTAAAGCATTTTTTGAAGTATTGCAAACGCATGCAACTTCCATTTGCCATACGCAGCGGGTTGGAGCCAACCAATGATGGATAGGGTTGCCAACCTCCAGGTAATAGCTGGAGAACTCCTGCTATTACAACTGATCTCCAGCCGATAGAGATCAGTTCACCTGGAGAAAATGGCAGCTTTGGGAATTGGACTCTATGGCATTGAAGTCCCTCCCCTCTCCAAACCCTGCCCTTCTCAGGCTCCACCTCCAAAATCTACTGCAGGTGGCGAAGAGGGATCTGGCAACCATAATGATGGAGTCTTGTTCCAATGCCGGGAGTCTTTCCACAGAAGTAAAACGTCCCGCTCTGCTATTAGTGAAATGGAATATTTGGATCCAGTCCTGTTTTTGTATTTATTATTGGTTTGGTTTAGATCCCTCCATCCTGCTGTGAAAGCAAGTGATACGTGCCCTCGATGAAGTTCATAAAACAAAACAGCAAGGCGTCCGTCCTTTAGGCAACATTTTCTCCGTCATTCTTTGTTCAACGCTGTGGGCAGAACTATAGCCTGGCTCTGCCTTAGGTTTCCCCAGTTCATCCCTGCCTGACGAAGGGAGAGGCTCGTATTCTGACAGAAAGGAGACACCAAGATCAGGGTCATTGGGAAACGGAACATGCTCCAGAAATATGTCTATGCCAGGGTCTTTAAAACTATGCCCGCCTCTTCCTTTCCTTCTGGAAAGATCCCTACAGCCAAGCCCCCTCTATTTTTTAAAGAATTTTTTTATTATTTTTTATAATAATAATAATAAAGAAAAAAATTATAATATAAATCAAAACACAAAAATAAAGAAAACATATAAAATACAAAAGTACAAAAAAACAAAGAGCACTTATAAAACCATCACTGTTACATTGTATAATATAAATTGCAAACTATACAGTGCTCTAGTACCCACCCACCCCCTAAACAGTGTTCCCACCACCACTGGACTTCCGGAGAAGTGTTATGACAGTATTTAAAATTACTATTATTATCTCTATTGTAAAAAACAACAAAAAACAGTAATCTATAATTCATTAACTGGCGGAGATGAATTTTACAAGCCCCCCCTATTTTGAACCCCATAATGCTGTGTTTCTCTAGTTGGTTGGTTCAGTGTGTGAACTTTTCATCCTGATTCAGACTCTAGCAGGAGCTCACGGTTTTCTTGTGCATTTATCTCTCAACAGCCGAAACTGGGCCGAAGAGATGGCCTGGCCACGAACGCCAACACCCCCCCGGTGGAGTCCTTCCCCTGGGTGGGGCCGAAGACGGTGGTGCTGCGCAAGAACTCGCAGGGGGGTTACGGCTTCACCCTCCGGCATTTCATCGTATACCCCCCAGAGTCGGCGGTTCATTCCAACGTGAAGGTAACGTTCTTTCTGGATTTGGGGGGAATGGGCTAAGGTTCATTCCACAGCCAAGTATTTCATAATGTTTTAGGGCCCCTAATTCTGTCCCGCTTGTGGTGGGGAAACTAAGAGCCCCGTGGCGCAGAGTGGTAAAGCTGCAGTACTGCAGTCCAAGCTCTGCTCACGACCTGAGCTCGATCCCGAAGGAAGTTGGTTTCAGGTAGCCGGCTCAAGGTTGACTCAGCCTTCCATCCTTCCGAGGTCGGTAAAATGAGTACCCAGCTTGCTGGGGGTAAAGGGAAGCTGACTGGGGAAGGCACTGGCAAACCACCCCGCAAACAAAGTCTGCCTAGGAAACATCGGGATGTGACGTCACCCCATGGGTCAGGAATGACCCGGTGCTTGCACAGGGGACCTTTACCTTTTAAGCTGCCCTGAAGAGCCCTGTGGCTCAGAGTGGTAAGCTGCAGTACTGCAGTCCAAGCTCTGCTCACAACCTGAGTTCGATCCCGACGGAAGTCGATTACAGGTAGCCGGCTCAAGGTTGACTCAGCCTTCCATCCTTCCGAGGTCGGTCAAATGAGCACCCAGCTTGCTGGGGGTAAAGGGAAGATGACTGGGGAAGGCACTGGCAAACCACCCCGTAAACAAAAGTATGCCTAGGAAACATCGGGATGTGACGTCACCCCATGGGTCAGGAGTGACCCGGTGCTTGCACAACCTTTTTACTGTGGTGGGGAACCTACTGCAGTTTGGCCTTTTGCGTGAGGGAAATGTCAGAAGCTCTTGCTTCATAAGAGTAACCCAATGGTGGGGAGGTGCCCTGGCTCATTGGTAGAGCATTTGCTTGGCGGGCAGAAGGTCCCAGGTTCAATCCACGATATCTCCAGCTAAAGGATCAGCTAGTAAGGTGATGTGAAAGACCTATACCTAAAACTCTGGAGAGCCACTGCCAGTCTGAGTAAACAATCCTGACCTTGCTGGACCAATGATGTGATTCGGTGTAAGGCAGCCGCATGCATATTCATGTGGCTTCCCGTAATTTTGTGCTAGGATTTGTTGGTACGTGATACCCCCAGTTCACTAGGGAAAGGCTTCCTTGTATCTGGCGTGTCTTTGTTAGTGGGGATGTTTGTAATTTTTGATAGGTGTAGTAGTTTTACGCTGTTTTTTTATGACTTTTCATTTGACCTCTCTTTGGCCCTCATGAAATTGCTGAGCTTTTTTATTATTATTATTATTTTAAAAAACCATTGTGCCGCTGGCAGCAAATTCCACAGGTTTGCTACAAAGGGCGCCAAGCAAACCTAGTAACCAATTTTACAGCTTGTTTTGATTTATTACCTGTCAGCCTTCAGGGTATCTTTTTTTCCTTTCGAAAAGGAGAATTTTCGTTGACTTCTCCATGTTTCTCCCAGAAGCTGCCCCGGCTCATGAGTATTTCTAATCTTAGTGGCCGATCTCTTAGCAGCCAGAAGACCATTTTTGTTCTCCCCTAGTCTGAATAGCTTTTTGAGAATACAAAAACAGCGGTTGTAAGATCTGGACTTTATTGTTTGGCCCGCGTGGTTTCATTATGGCACTGTTTCCCAACCTGTGGGTCGGGACCCAAAAGTGGGTCGCAAAGCCTCTGAAAGGGGGTCGCGGGCCGGCCCTCCCTAATGGCGGCTCCTGCCCTTTCCATTCTTCTCTTTCTTTCCGCCCTCGCCAGCTTCCCACATTCTCATCTCTCCCTCCTTCTTTGCGACACTAATGAGAAAAAAGCCATCAGGCAACTAGTAACTTCACAGGAGCACAGGAGTCCCCAACCTTTTCGAGCCTGCGGGCACCTTGGGACACGGCACGGTGGGCACAGTAACCACATGCAATGGTGGATTTACGTATAAGCTAAACAAGCTATAGCTTAGGGCCCCACTCTCTTGAGGCTCCCAAAAAAATTTAAAGGAAAAAAAATTGTATTTCAGTTCAACAGTTGCTTTGATAAAATACATATTTTGTTATGTGCAAATGGCTTTCGATACCTATTAGGTCCATAAATTACCATACTGAGTTCAATCCCGACAGAAGTTGGTTTCAGGTAGCCGGCTCAAGGTCGACTCAGCCTTCCATCCTTCCGAGGTCGGTAAAATGAGTACCCAGCTTGCTGGGGGTAAAGGGGAGATGACTGGGGAAGGCACTGGCGAACCACCCCATAAACAAAGTCTGCCTAGAAAACGTCGGGATGTGATGTCACCCCATGGGTCAGGAATGACCCCGTGCTTGCACAGGGGACCTTTACCTTTTTTATATGTTCAACACAAAAAACAGCGACAATTTGTTGTTGTCAGAGGACAGCTGGACATATAAAGGGCCCCATTACCCTTCAATAGCTTAGGGCCTCATCCAACCTAAATCCGGCCCTGACCACATGGATGCCCCAAAGTGGCTGCTGCAGGAGGCAGAGCCAGCCGCAAAATGATTGCCGCAGCTTAACTTCAGTAACACGGTGTAGATCCTTGTGCTGTGGTGGCGGCTGGTGGCAAAGTAACATTAAAAAAAAATCTGCCCAGCCAATGCAATCACCAGCAGTCAGTCAGACGCCTTGCTGGGCAAAGGCCCAACCTGGCCTCACCCAGCTAAGGTGTCGTTGGGCCTCATGGGGACTGGTTGAGAGCCAGCGTGGTGTAGTGGTTAAGAGCGGTGGTTAGGAGAGGTGGACGCTAATCTGGAGAACCGGGTTTGATTCCCCACTCCTCCACGTGAGTGGCGGACTCTAATCTGGTGAACCGGTTTGGTTTCACCACTCTTCCACACGAAGCCTGCTGGGTGATCTTGGGCTAGTCACAGTTCTCTTAAAGCTCTCTCAGCCCCACCTACCTCACAGGGTGTCTTTTGTGGGGAGGGGAAGGGAAGGTGATTGTAAGCCGGCTTGATTCTTCCTTAAGTGGTAGAGAAAGTTGGCATATAAAAACCAACTCCTCCACTGCCTCTTCCTCTTCATCTTTTTCTTCATCATCATTCAGCCTCCATTCCTGAGGCAAGATCATGGACTCAGATCACTGAACTACTGCATTTGGTTCTGGCTGAGGTTGTTCTGACATTGTTCTAGGACCTAGGTTGTTTCCACTTGAAACCAATTAAAAATCAGGAACTACATTAGTGCATGTGAACTGAATTAAGTTCTGATTTGTCAAATGTCCTGGTTAAAATGCAGGTAACTACCACCTACTCAAGAAGTGGCAAATACCTGCAGCCCAGGGAGTAACCTGTAGGCAGGCTGAGACCCAAACCTGGTTCAGATACTAATGCTGCTTCAGGCCCATGGAAGAGGCAGAAATGGTTGATATCAAAGGGCTTGGGAATAGTTACTGAAAAGCAGAATAGTAAAAAGCAGCCTGAATAGCCCGGACCAATCCAAGCTAATCAGAACTTGGAAGCTAAACATGACGTGGTGTAGTGGTTAAGAGCGGTGGTTTGGAGTGGTGGACTCTGATCTGGAGAACCTGGTTCGATTCCCCACTCCTCCACGTGAGCGGCGGAGGCTAATCTGATGAACTGGATTTGTTTCCCCACTCCTCCACATGAAGCCAGCTGGGTGACCTTGGGCCGGTCACAGCTCTCTTAGAGCTCTCTCAGCCCCACCTACCTCACAGGGTGTCTGTTGTGGGGGGGGGGCTGCTATGCAGAGTAAACTATGGCATGGATCTCTGGCAGATTTTTGCAGATGGATGGGTGGATATTTTTTTCCAATTTCCCCCACCTACTGCATACTACTGACCCCCCCCCCCCCCCGCAATTGGGACCTTCTGTCTCTCAGGAACAGCATTGGGGGGGCATTTTGGACAGCCGCAGGCAGGCAAGGATGACTCACACTGCCATCCTTGGCTGTAGCACAACTACTCCCCCCTTTAGGATTACACTGTAAATTGTGGAATTCACTACCAGTGGATGGTGACTCGCCATAGTGACTAAAGGGAACCTCCACATCCAGCGGCAGTCAACCTCTGAACATCAGCATTAGGAAGCACCATCAGGGGAAGACCTTGGTCTGTAGTGTTTGGTGCTGCCCCCCCCCCCATGGCAACTGGTTGGCCACTGTGTGAAATGAAATGGACCTCTGATCTGATCCAGCAGGGCCGTTGTGGTGCTCTTACGAGAAATGGCTTTGAGGTGCCAGGGATGTTCTGGCTTTTAGTTGTCACACTGAGAGAGATCTTTCCCCAGATGTTTTCCTTGTTTGTCACAGCAGAGGCAAGTGGGGATGTCTTTCCAAACAGCTGGTCTGGGGGCAGGGAGGTAACTGTTGGATGCTAGTAAAAGGGAGCGTCCACTTCAGGGTCTGTAAACACAGACAGCTGGCAGAGACGAAAGCAAAGGATGCTTTTCAGAGATGTGGAAAGCCATGCATTTGTTTTGAAAGAGACTTCAAATCTCTTTCCAAGGCTGGATGATTGGAGGGGTGTGTGTGTGTGTGTGTGTGTGTGTGTGTGTGTGTGTGTGTGTGTGTGTAAATATTCTCCAGGGCTTGGCACAATACCTATTTTTATCTCATCCTTCTCCCAGTAAGTTCAGGGCAGCGTATATGGCTCTCCCTCATTTGATCCCCGCAACACCCCTGTGAGGTAGGTCATACAGATGGAGAGTGACTGGCTGAAGGCCACCTAATTGGCTGAACGGCTGCGTGGGGATTTGAACCTGAGTCTGCAAGGCCCTAGTCTGAAACTTTACCTCTCTATCGTGCTGTCTCTAGCACACTGCACTACACCATCTCTAACTTCTCTCTGTCTCCCCCCTCTCTCTTTTTCACTGTCAGGTAACAGCTCCATGTAAATGAGAACTGGGATCATTGGATCTGGAGACAAAATGCTCGATGGCCTAGTTCTCAATGAGATTGTAACCCTGGGCCTGATTGCTACTGCTCCAGACTGCAAGCAGGATAGTGGGGGAGGAGGGTTCTAGCCTGAAATGTGTAGGAAATATTACTACTACTACCACCACCACCACCACCACTATCATCATCATCATCATCATCATCATTATTGTTATCATTATTATTATTATCATCATCATCATCATTATTATTGCGTTTTTTCAGCACCATTTTAAAGCCACAGTTAACACAATTCAGAGGAGGCCTTTTTCGAGCCATAACAACAAGGTAGAAATCCGGAAACATATCTTCTTTAAATGTAGTTTATTCTTCACTAGAATAACTGTTGATGAGAAAAAGAAGTCTCCTCAGCCTCAAGACTGAGGTGAGGGAAAACACTCCCAATGTGTGCCTGCACAGAAACCACGAAGATGAAAACAGTTGTTGTTGTTGTTGTTAATAATAATAATAATTATAATAATATTTTTTCATGGCAGGTAATTCAATACGTGAGTCCATTCCAGTTGCAGTTAAGAATGTAAAACATTACACAATAAGGATCTGTTTATTATTTATATATTGCTGTAAATGTTTAAACATTTTCCAGGGCATGGAAAACTGGCAGAAGATTCCCTGTGCATCCCCAGATCATCTGTGTCTGTGGAGTGTGTGTTTTCCAATGCTGTCATGACAGTTAGTTTTGTTTGCACTGGAGCATGTTACTTTTTCTTAACAAAAATTGGTAGCAGAGGTAGTCACACGCTTAAGCGATAACATTAGTGATAATTTGAGAGTCAGATTAGAGAATCTGAGTAGGATCTGGGAGACTCAGGTTCGAATCGCTGCTCCGCCATGGAGGCTAGCTGGGTAACCTTGGGCCAGTCGCACGCATCCCACCTAAACTATCTCAGAGAGTTTTTGTGAGGATAAAATGGAGGGAAGACACGCATACATCACCTGGTGCTCTTTGGAAGAAGGGTCGGTATAAAATGCACTAGATAAACAGCTACGAACAGATTCTGGGGTTAACTGTAGCAAGCTGTTCTTCTCTGCGCTCTAAAATGGGGTGGGCGCTGACCATACAATCTGGGATGGTGTCAGACACAGACCACACACCACGAGTGTAAGTCACTTCGAGTCCCTCCCTGTTGGGGAGAAAAGTTGGGTATAAACGAAGTATATAAATCAATGAAATTTGCATCCTTTATGGCAGTCTGAAGCGGTCCGGACCGCATACTGCCTTACTTGCCTCCTTGAGAACTAGGTCAGGGATTCAGCCACCATGGAGGTCTGGACTTTTGCCATCATTTGGCGGGGAGGGGGGTTCTTTTGTTATAAATATTTGGACCTCCGAGCCTATCCTTTTGATTGGCTGGGAACTCTGTATCTTGGAAGGATCTGCGGTGACTTTTCCAGGGGGGGGGGGGAAGGTAGGGACGTTTCCTCCCTCCGTTTCGGCCTCAGCCGCAGGAGGCTGTCTGAACTCAGTCGCAGCTGTCCCTTTTGACCTGTAGGATCTACAGCCTGACTGTTCAAGGGTTCTTTGATTGTTTATTTAGTACAATTTTACCCCGTCCTTCCTCCAAGGACCTTGGTGCAGTAAGCAACCTTCTCCCCTTCTCCATTTTTCCTCTCACAGCATCCCTTCTAGGTACTCTTATAACCGAAATCTCTCAAAGGTCTTTGAATTGACTGACTCATTTCACAACTACTCATAGTTTCTGTCACATCACTGGCGATGCCCAGACGTAATAATTTAAATTCCAAGTGTTTGTCCCAGTCCCTCGTATGATGATCTGGCATAACTAATCCAAGAAGACCTGATTCTGAATTTGATTTTGACACCCTAATTTTCAGATTAAACGCTCTCCGCCAAGCCTTTGCTTCGAAGGACAGCCCCCCAATTTCGGCTCTCAAAGCTATTCCTGCCACACATAGTGGAGTTCCCAGGATATTGTGTAAGAGTCTTAGTAACCCTTCTAGGTAGGTTAGGCTGAGAGAGAGGGAGAGGGAGGCCCAAGGTCACCCAGCCTACTTTGTGACTTAGTGCAGATCTGAACTCAAGTCTCCAAGGTCCTAGTCCAGCAATTCAACCACTGTACAACACAGGCTCATTACACTAAACATGCGTGGTGTGGGAGCCAGCGTGGCGTAGTGGTTCAGAGCGGTGGACTCTGATCTGGAGAACCGGGTTTGATCCCCTGTTCCTCCACATGAGCGGCAGAGGCTAATCTGGTGAACTGGATTAGTTTCCCCACTCCTCCACACAAAGCCAGCTGGGTGACCTTGGGCTAGTCACACTTTCTCAGCCCCACTTACTTCACAGGGTATCTGTTGTGGGGTGGGGAAGTGAAGGTGATCGTAAGCCAGTGGTAGAGAAAGTCAGCATATGAAAACCAACTCTCCTTCTCCTCCTCCTCCTCCTCCAAGGTCCTAGTCCAGTACTTCGACCATTGTACAACACAGGCTCATTACACTTAACATGTCCATTTAAGGGTTGCCAGCTCTGGGTTGAGAAATACCTGGAGATTTTAGGGGTGGAGCCTGAGGAAGGGAGGGACTTCAATGGAGTATAATGCCATAGAGTCATTTTCTCCAGGGGAACTGATCTCTTGTCACCTGGACATCAGTTGTAATAGCAGCTCTCCAGCACCCACCTGGAGGATGGCAACCCTATTGTCCATTATATCTTCAACAGGAGGTTTCTTCATAGTGCCCCTTCTCACTCACGTGTCACGGCAGGGCTACCCCCATCGCCAGACCCCACTCTCTCACCCCTCCGTGCCCTGAGCTCAGTTCCAACTGTGAAGAGCTATTTGCTGACACCCCATTCCATTCAGATGAAGTGTCTGGCCTGGAAGCGCTGTCTCTGCAAGAGAGAGAGAGAGATGGAAAGGGAGCCTTCCGGCCCTCACAAACCAAAGGCCTAACCCCCTCTTTGAACTCATCTGGCAAAGGATTCACTTTCCCTTTCCAAAATGACAAAAGCAAAGGCATTGGAGTATTGGGGCGGGGGGCGGGGAGGGAACTGGGGGTTGTGTTAAAACTGTTCTCTGTCTGTCCCTTTTTTCTGCAGCATCAGCTTCATCTGGACAAAAGGGTGACTGTAGTGCTCTGTGGTCTGGACAAAAGGTTGTGTGTGTTCCCCCCTTTCCCCCCACCCAACTCAGTTTAGACAGAGATGTCCAAGTGTTGGCTCGGTTGGCGGTTGCCTGTCGGTTCATTTCTCTACTTCCCATCCACATTCTCTTCTGTTCTATGACGGGATTCCTCCCAACTTTCAAATGCTCAAGAAATGTTAGGGTGTGTGTTGGCCAGGACTGAGACAAGCAGCGGTTTGGTGGCGTAGGGGTTAAGAGTGGTGGTTTGGAGCGGTGGACACTGATCTGGAGAACCAGGTTTGATTCCCCACTCCTCCACATGAGCGGTGGAGGCTAATCTTGGGAACTGGGTTTGTTTCCCTCTCCTACACATGAAGCCAGCTGGGTGATCTTGGTCTAGTCACTCTCTCTCAGCCCAACCTACCTCACAGGGTGTCTGTTGTGGGGAGGGGAAGGGAAGGTGATTAAAAGCTGGTTTGATTCCTAAGTGGTAGAGAAAGTTGGCATATAAAAACCAACTCCTCCTCCTCCTTCATCTTGACAACCGTAAACAGTCAAGATGAGGGTCAAAAGTCCAAAAATCCAGACAGTAGACGCGTTTGAGGTGATGAGCCATTGAGGGTATGAGTAGAAAGGTGGGAGCAGCCCAGAATGATGGAGGTATAGGGCATTTGGAGGTATTTTGATAGGAAGGAACAGTGTAGTGTAGTGACTAGAGTGTTGGACTAGGATCTGGGAGACCCAGGTTCAAATTCCCACTCTTCCATAGAAGCTTGTTTGGGTGGCCATGAGTCAGTCACTTTCTCAGCCTAACCTACCATGCAGGTAGTTGTGAGGACTGCCTCTCCTGATATGTTCCCCAGAGAACATGACGATCATCAAATACAAATTTGCTGGTGGTCCCTGGCCCAAAGAGTTTCTGGCTGGCCTTGACTAGGGCCGGGGCCTTTTCTGCCCTGGCCCCTGTCTGGTGGAATAGCCTCTCCAATGAGACTGCAGGGCCTATAAGACAGAGCTATTCTGTCAGGCCAATGGTTGAGGCCAGCTACGGTTTCTTTCCATCAGTGCTTAGGGTTGCCAACCTCCAGGTAGTAGCTGGAGATCTCCCGCTATTACAACTGATCTCCAGCCGACAGAGATCAGTTCACCTGGAGAAAAATGGCCACTTTGGCAATTGGACTCTATGGCACTGAAGTCCCTCCCCAAACCCCACCCTCCTCAGGCTCCACCCCAAAAACCTCCTGCTGGTGGCGAAGAGGGACCTGGCAACCCTATCAATGCTGGCCTCCCTGCCCTGCCCCCCTTGAATTCATTCTACCTTATTGGGGGGGGGGTTAGACTACCACAGGCCCTATATTTCACAACCAAGTGCATCATTGGATACATGTTGTTCTTCATCTATTGATTTTATGTGGAAGGTTTTAATCATTGTTTTAATAAGTTTTTATTGTGTTTTATTGTATAATCTATATTATTGTATTGGCTACCCCGAGCCCTGCTTTTTCTGGGGAGGGCTGGGTATAAGTGAAATAAATAACTAAATAAATAAAATGGAGGCGGGAACAATGTAAGCCACTTGGGGGAGAAAGGTGGGTTATAAATGAGAAGAAATAAATACAAGTTGCATGCAAAACTAGTGAAGATGAGGGAAAGAGTGGCATCCAGGGTGGAAGGAATCCTAGATGCTATTGGCACAATGGCGAGCAAATAGATAGGTGCAGGCAGCTGGCAAAAAGTCGGGAAGACCAAGAAAAAGAAACCTCCCCCTGGCTTGGTTTTGCTGTTGTGTCTGCTTATCTGCAGATGATACAGCTGTAGGGCATGTGCAAAAACCCAGTTCTGCAGTTCCCAGATTTTGGCCCAGTTCTGTGGTCCCCAAATTTTGGCTGACCTTGGTAGTCCGGCAAACATTGTCACAGCCTCAGCATGCCTTTGACTGGGGTGGGGGGGAGGTGTCGGGTCTTGTGTTTTATGTTCTTGTGATGTTTGGAACAATTTGATAAGCATATTTATAGACCTCTGATTGGCTTTGTCTTCCCCTCCCCCCAAGATGAGTGGCAAGGTTTTTTTTTTAAAAAATTTCTATTTTGAGGTCCAAAAATAGTGAGTCAAGAATGTAGGAACATTTCTCAAAAGAGCCAGTGTGGTGTAGTGGTTAAAATGGTGGATTCTGTTCTGGAGAACCGGGTTTGATGCCCCACTCCTCCATGTGAAGCCAGCTGGGTGGCCTTGGGCTAGTCACAGGTCTCTCCAAACTCTTTCAGACCCACCTACCTCACATGGTGGGGAGAGGAAGGTGATTGCAAGCTGCTTTGAGATTCCTTAAAGGTAGAGAATTGTTGAATTTTATAACTTTGTATAATTATAACTGATACTGTTTTGTATTTTCTTTTTGTTTTTTTTGTTATTATTGTATTTGTTTGTTTTGTTTCACACAAAAAAGGTAGAGAAAGTCGGCATATAAAAACCAACTCTTCTCCTCCTCCTCCTCCCACTACTACTACTACTACATGCGAACATTTGCCTCTGCTGCCATTGACTCCCACTGCTGCTTTCCTCTTTCTAGATCACGCAGTTGGGTGATCCAAGCCAGTCAGGGAGCATGTAGTGAGAAAGCCAAGCATCATAATGCTGCACAGCCGATCACGCTTGGCTTTGCAGTGACGTCAGTTGAGAGTGAAGAAGGGCAGTATTAAATGAACAGGTGAACATTTTTGTGCCGAAAAATGGCCAGAAAAGGAACTCTCCCACCCCCAACGCGGCCACAAATATTTATGAGGGCAACGGTGGGCAGTTTTGGCATTTCCTTGCTTGTTTCTTCTAGGAGAAACCAACACTTTCAGTCATCTGTTAGCTAAATAGAGCCTTCAGTGTACTCGACATTTTGCTAAATAAGCAAAACGCAGGACTCTGCCCTGAGGAACGTCCGGACAAAACTTAGAGATGAATGTGAAAAATTACAGGTATTTCCCCCACCCAGTGGCTTGTTTTCAGGAATAACAAGTTCACCAAAGCAGCTCATGAGAATGCAGGCCTAACAGACATGACAATTGACTTTCAATTGAAGAAGAAGAGATGGTTTTTATATCCCGACTTTCTCTACCACTCAAGGGAGAATCAAATCGGCTTACAGTCACCTTTGCTTCCCCTCCCCACAACAGGCACCCTGTGAGGTAGGTGGGGCTGAGAGAGTGTGACTAGCCCAAGTATACCCAGCTGGCTTTGTGAGTAGTAGTGGGGAAACAAATCCAGTTCACCAGATTAGTCTCCACTGCTCACATGGAGGAGTGGGGAATCAAACCTGGTTCTCCAGATCAGACTCCACCGCTCCAAACCATCCCTCTTAACCACTACACCACGCTGGCTCTCTTTGAATGTCGCTCAAAGAGGCGATTCTCCATTGCGCTGGATCCAGGCATGAACGTGGGGGGCCAGTCCACTTTCCCTCTCCATATATGATGGCAAGGAACTTGGCCGTGTTTGTTCCTCCTGTCGAATATGTATCTTTACCCTTTGCTGTTCCTGTCTTCTCAAAGCAGTAGGGCAAGCTCTGTCGCCAGATCGAGCAGAAGTAAAACTAAGGAGCGACACCGCTATTGGAATTCCAGCCGCCCTGCTTTTATCTTCCCCAGCTGCAGGGCAAGGGGTAGAAACTTCGGCAGGGTGTGACACCAGATCCCGGGGGCTGGGTTTCAGTGGTGGTGATTCATCTGGGAGGGAGCCAAGGAGCAAAGGGTTCTGCTGTGTGCCAGGCAATCCCTGCCTGGCAGATGTTGCCCGATGACTTCACCGCCGCCTCGTGCCCCGTGGGGAGACAGGCACGCTAGGTTACCTCACATGCACAGAGGGAGGGTGGGGGAAGAAGCCCGTCGCCACAGGAGAGAGGAGGAGACGCCTCATCAGGCAGGTGGGCGGAAAAAAGATGTTGACTCGAGGGTACGGTCCCCCCCAGCCCTGGGCGCTCCACCCCAGCTCCTGATTTTATTCATTCGTTCATTTATGAATTCTAATTTTTTAATTAAATCCTGACGGTCAGCCAAAGTGCCTCACAAGGAAACTAACACCTAAGCTTTAAAAAGCACTTAAAATTCAATGGGAGGAACAAAAACAATTTAAAATCACAGATGTGTGTGTGTTAAGTGCCGTCAAGTCGCTTCCGACTCATGGCGACCCTATGAATGAAAGTCCTCCAAAATGTCCTATCTTTGACAGCCTTGCTCAGATCTTGCAAATTGAAGGCTGTGGCTTCCTTTATTGAGTCAATCCATCTCTTGTTGGGTCACAGATAAGAGGGACAAAAGGCAAAGCACAGCAGCATCGGTGAACATTTAAAGCACATGGCTTCCGGAGCAGGAAGGTTTTAACTAGCCTCCTAAGCACGCTCGGAGCCAAAAGACATGTTATGGCAGACATAGGTCCAACCTGTGGCCGCTGTCGCCATTTTAGAGGAAAATTTCACTAGAGGTAGAGTATCCTTATTCGGACATCCCATATCTAGACTGATCCAAAAACTAGACCCTTCGAGCCAGCCATGCAGTCAGATCTGTGCTGTCTACTTTCAATGTTTCCTTTCACCTAAAAAAATAAAATACAGTGTTCACTGCATCTTAGTTGGAGACTGAAAGCCTGCCGTTGTTAGCTTGTTTGTTGTTTAACAGCTGATACAGGTATTCTGGTGAAATAGTTACACCTTTGCTTTCTGAGGGTTCAGTGTACACAAAATTATTAAAAATATTGTTTAAAATTACATCCAGGCTATGTGTATAAAGTGTATATAAAACATAAATGAGTTGGGGTCCCATTCCCCAAGATATCTCATTATGTACATGCAAACATTCCAGAATATTCCAATATATGGAAAGATCCTAAATACGGACCACATGTGGTCCCAGGCAGTCTGGATAAGAGATACTCAACCTGTATTTAAAATTTTCATTTTGGATTGTCTCATCATAGGGTTTTCAAGGTAAAGGTTGGTCAGAAGTGGTTTACCAGTGCCTTCTTCTGCGCAGTACTAACCAGGGCCGTTGTCTACAAAAGATCCTCCGCCAATGTCACCTTCCACTACTGCTGCTGCCCAATAGCTAGCCTTCAAGGATTCCTCTGCCCTCATCCCCATTGGAACTGCCTGTTCTCTTCTGCTGATGTGGCCATTGATCCCTGAAGTGGGTGGACTCGTCTTCGTCTGGTGTCTCAGCTGTGACCATTCCATCTTGAATGACTCTGCTGGGAGTCTAGTCTTTTGTCAGAGTCTAGACCCCATTTGGTATTGCTCCCAGCTTCGCTGACACACACAAACCCCCTCACCACATTAAGGTGTGCATCCAAAGACTATTATATTGGGTGCGGTGGAACACAGGCAGGATGGTGCTTCTGCAGTTGTCTTGTTTGTGGCTTCCTAGAGGCACCTGGTTGGCCACTGTGTGAACAGACTGCTGGACTTGATGGGCCTTGGTCTGATCCAGCAGGGCCTTTCTTATGTTCTTATGACAATCATGCTAGGAAAAGTTGAAGGTAGCAGGGAAAGAGGAAGACCCAACAAGAGATGGATTGACTCAATAAAGGAAGCCACAGCCTTCAATTTGCAAGATCTGAGCAAGGCTGTCAAAGATAGGACATTTTGGAGGACTTTCATTCATAGGGTCGCCATGAGTCGGAAACAACTTGACGGCACTTCACACACACACACACACACACACACACACACACACTTAAAATTTACCGTGAAGGCCCAACTGGATTCAGGCCTGTGGTGGGGCAGCAGCAAGTGATCTTGTTTCCTTGTGTCCCTCCTTCTGTGCTTTTTCAAGTGCTGAAAGGGCACCCCCATAGCTGTTTCAGCACTTGAAAAGATGCAGGGGTGGGGACAAGATCACCTGGCGCTGTCCAGTTTCTAGTGAGGGGCCGAAGAAGAGCCTGTAGAAAGCAGATGAGATCTGAGGTCAAGAGCTGGGCACGCAGCCCAGCCGTAGCAATCGGCCCCAAACCAAATCGTAGCCAGGGTTGGGTGGAGTCCTGGTCGCAGCTCAGGCGCCAGTCCAGGAGATCAGGAAGCAGCGATCAAGGAAAAGGGCGAGAGGCAAGTGGGCTGTTGCTTAACCTGGAAGTAGTAATAATAATAATAATAATTTATTTACGGCTATTTGCCAGATAAAACAGAGACAAACCTTACAAAGAGTGAATTTTCAAGCCAAGGCTAATCTCAATAGAAGAAGAGAAGAGTTGGTTTTTAATATGCCGACTTTCTCTACCACTTAAGGGAGATTCAAACTGGCTTACGATCACCTTCCCTTCCACTCAACAGACACCCTGTGAGGTAGGTGGGGCTGAGAGAGCGCTAACAGAGCTGTGACTAGCCCAAGGTCACCCAGCTGGCTTCGTGTGTAGGAGTGGGGAAACCAACCCAGTTCACCAGATTAGCCTCCTCCACCATGTGGAGGAGTGGGGAATCAAACACGGTTCTTCAGATGAAAATCCACCACTCCAAACCACCGCTCTTAACCACTACACCACACTGGCTACACCACACACAATATTTAGCCACCTGAGAGGTAATTGTGGAATTGTCACCCAACAAAAACCTTTTTGTCCAACCACCCCTCTCCACCACCACCCATTTTCCTGATGAGGGGTTCAGTAATTTTGGAGTGGGCTGTCTTGTAAAATGGGCATCTGAAAAAAGACATGTTCAGTCATCCACAGTTCCACTGAGTAATGGGGCAGAGTCTCTCGGCCCTAGGGACCTTCTTGAATTTCCCTTCTAGGATGGCAGAAGGCAAGGCCGTGTACCTCATCAGTGTATAGGCCCTCCTGAGTATTCATTTCCAGGGAGTACAGGTAGGCAGCTGGTGTTAAAATATACCTGGAATAATAGGGAGCTATAAATGTAGGGTAACTTGCAGAGTCTGCTTGGCGATCAACAATTGATAACCATCTTCAAGTACTTGAAGGGCTGTCATATGGAAGAATTTTCTAACAGAGCAGTTCCTCAGTTGGTAAAGTGAATACCAGCTTGCTGGGTAAAGTGTAGAGAACTGGGGAAGGCAATGGCAAACCACCCCGTAAACATAGTCTGCCTAGTAAATGTTGTGATGTGATGTCATCCCATGGGTCAGTAATGACCTGGTGCTTTCACAGTGGACTATCTTTACCTGATCCAGGAATGCAGTGCTGATGCTCCTGTGGTCGTCTGTCGCCCACTCCGGTCCTCCAAGGTGATGCTCTGCAGCAAGGAGCTTACTGAGCAAACCTCTCTGGATAAGATGCAAGCTTCGGGGGTGGGGGGGACAACATTCTCCTCTACAGATGACCTGCAGGTTCTGTGGTAGAAGAGGTACGGCCATTTGGGGTCAGTGGAAGTGGTTCTCTGCAGAGCCTAGAAGAGCTGCCTTGCTCCAAGCTACCCTTCGTCTCAGTGGTATCGCTCAGAAACTCCAAACATGGCTATATTTAGCCCCTTAATTATCATCTAGGGCAAACGATGCCTCTGTGTGCATGGGCTTGGATGTGATGGGCTGGAGGGACTGTCCTTGAGATTTTGCATGGGCTGTGGCGTGATGCGAGTTGACGATGCTCAGAGGAAGAGGGCAGCAAGTTGGGACTGCAAAAGCGTTCCAGTCTGTGTGACAGACAAGGGGACGTGTTGACGTTGGGCCTGGGGAGAAGATCTCTGTTCCTCTCAGAGACGGCTCTGGAATCGGAGATTTGTAGGCATGTACAGGGCAAAGAAATTGGAGTACCTTGGGAGGCTCTGTTCCCTGACCTGGATGGCCCAGGCTAGCCCAATCTCACCAGATCTTGGAAGCTAAGGAGAGTTGGCCCTGGTCAACCATCAAGGAATTCCAGGGTTGCTATGGAGAGGCAGGCAATGGCAAAACCACCTCTGACTGTCTCTAGCCTAGAAAACCCTACAGGGTTGCCATAAGTCGGCTGCAACTTGACAGCGCTTTGCACCACCAGGAGGCTCTGTGGTATGAAATTTTAACAGATTGGCATGTATCCTACCCCACCGCTGAGAAAAGTTTGACTCTTTCCTCCCTCCAAAGGAGTCTTCCTCCAAGAGAAGGTTCATTGAAGTTGGAGGAAGCCTTCTTAAACTTCCTCCAGCCTAAGGTTGCAAATTTGCCATTACGTATGCGAGCTTCATACTGACCCCTACTTACAATTTTCCTTGCTGTAGTTTGTACCCATATAGGTTGGTCTTGCAATAAATAATCTAGAGATTAAAGGTATCAGGCACCTTCCTTCCTTCCTTCCTTCCTTCCTTCCTTCCTTCCTTCCTTCCTTCCTTCCTTCCTTCCTTCCTTCCTTCCTTCCTTCCTTCCTTCCTTCCTTCCTTCCTTCCTTCTTTTATTGAGTTAGTTATACCCCAATTTTCTCCCCAAATGGAGACTTCTAAGTGGTCCACAACATAATTCTTCCCACCTCTACTTTATCCTCATAACAACAACCATGTGAGGGAGTTGAGGCTGAGAATATAGGACTGGCCCAGGGTCACCCAGTGAGCTTCCGTAGCAAAGCAAGGATTTGAACCTGGTTCTCCCAGATCCCGGTCCGACACAAACCACTCTGCCATGACAATGTTTTCCTGTGATAGTAGACAGAAGGAGCACTGGCTACCCCTGTTTCTATGCCTCCCTCCTTTTTCTGGGACTAGCAAGATGTGGGGAGGCCTAAATTTTAATCCTGTTGAAGCTTTGCCCCCCCCCCGAGATCAGTGGGAGAAGGGGACTGAGCTCCAGTCCTCCTTGGGAGTGACATGACCCTTGGCCTCTCCTGTTGTCTCCAAGGGTATGTGTGTTGCAGGTGGCCAGTTTTTTAGGCGCTGAGTCGTAGGTGCCGTCTACTTTGCCCTCTGTCGATGCGCGTGCAGATGGTGACGGGAAAGACTGCGTGAGAAAAGCTAGCCAAAAAATGAGCTATTTCCTGTGTCTGGTTGAGTTTGACCTGACCTGCGTGAGCAATGGTTTAGGCACAGTGGTGTTTCCCGTAACTTAGATCCCCAGCAGCAGTCGTAGTGAATGATGACATAAGTGTTCATTTAGGTCCTGATAACGCTTGGAGAAGCAGCTTTTTAGAAAACATGCATAACCTTGTGAGCCTGCTCTTGTGTTGACGTTTAGTAGCTGTTGCGAGGATTTTCAGTATTGATCATTAGTTTATATTAAAAATATTAGTAATCTATATTAAAAGAGTTTGGGTTGAAATTGACCACATACATTATCACCTATAGACCTGACTTTTAGCTGACATCAGCTCTAATTAGGCTCTTGACCCTAAAGGGCACAGGAGCTAGTCACCCAAAGCACATTGCGTGCTCCAAATCAAGGCCGTTCAAGCAGGCGGCAAATTGTCTGCCCACTCTAGGAGGAGATTGTTTGGGGAACATGGATGGACAAGACAATCAGATATCAAAACAGGCAGTGAAAAGAATTATTATGGAACAAGATATTTCTAAACAATTAAGTCATGATTTGCAGAAAACTAATTTCCTAAGAATGTGACAGGGAGGGGTCATATGGGACCCCCTCTCCTTTCTATAAAGGAACAACCCAAAACCCCAGTTCTTTGTCCTTCCACTGAGAGACCACAGACCCTTTGAATGGTTGCCATCTCTGTCTCTCTCTCTGGAAGTGACCCAGGGGCCTCTGTTTCTGTTGTCTGGCAATATGTTTACGTTTGTTAAGTACTGTCATATATGTTAAATATTGCTTTCTCCTTTGCTTCATATTCTTTCTGTAAGTTCAGTAAAACTGTTTACTACTTATATTGCTTGAATGCTGTTTGAGAATGACTGTGGAAGAATGCCTCTCTGTATGCAAGGTCCTTTTTCTAGCCAAATCTTTCTGGGTTGCTTTTTGGTAAGTGAAGCAGGCAGGAAGGACCAAACACAACGGACTAGTAGGTGGGGGGCACCAAAGATTCCCGCCACAGTAGCACCAGCCGGCGGGTTCTGTTTTGCTCACCCCGGGAAGGCGCTTGGCTGAAGTTGCCTCGTGGTGTAGTGGTTAACAGCGGTAGTTTGGAGTGGTGGAGTCTGATCTGGGGAACGGGGTTTGATTCCCCACTCCTACACATGAAGCCAGCTAGGTGACCTTGGGCAAGTCACTCTCTCTCTCTCTCTCTCTCAGCCCCACCTACCTCACAGGGTGTCTGTTGTGGGGAGGGGAAGGGAAAGGGACTGTAAGCCGGTTTGAGTGTCCCTTAAGTGGTAGAGAAAGTCGGCGGAGGCTAATCTGGTGAACTGGATTTGTTTCCCCACTCCTACACATGAAGCCAGCTGGGTGACCTTGGGCCAGTCACACACTCTCAGCCTCACCTACCTCATAGGGTGTCTGGAGAAGAGAAGGTGATTGTAAGCCAGTTTGATTCTTCCTTAAGTGGGAGAGAAAGTTAGCATATAAAAGCCAACTCTTTTTCTTCCTCCTCCTCTTCCTCGTGCGTTAATCTCATGCACCTTCCGTTTATTCTGCCCAGTCAAATGTTGGGTACACAGATGGTTCTGTATCGGCTCATTCAGGTGGTTCTGACACCGTGGCTCCTCTGCGTTCAAGGAAGCAAACTGGCGTGCCGCACTGGTGCCCCTGAAGACGATCCAGACAATTAACCAGCTGGTGCAAAATGTGGCATCCCGTATTTCTGCTTTTCCTTAAAAAATACAAGCTCATGTTGCTAGTCCTCATGGCTGGAAGAGAAAGGTTTGGAAATCTGTCATTCCTCAAGATCCCCTTCTTTACTAATTATATTAAATGGGGATTGCAGGAGCAAATAAAAGCCTATGCATGCTTACCTGAAAAAGTAAACCCCATTAAATATAGTTGGACATTAAAAAAAAATGCAGTATTTCTGGACAAAGCAATTTCAATTGTGAAGAGCAAGGAGCTGGCTGCTGCAGCACAGAAGTGGTGGTCTGGCTTGGCCTACCCGCCTGGCCTGTGTTGTAAATGCTGTAGCAACTGCAGGCGCGTTGCTGTTTCCTCCTGTAACAGCTGTGGCACCTCAACTGGGGACTCCATTGAGCCAAAGGGTCGGGAAGGGCGGCCTCGCTTTGGCCCCGTGTCCCTTTGCGGAATCCTGTTTGCATAACAACCGGGATGGAGACATCGGCTTCCTAACCTGTCTTGCGCGCAATTGGGGGGAGGACTTTGCGGCACAGAGCGGACACCCTGCTTTGTCGCAAAGTCGATTCTTATCCGTGTGACGCGTGACCGGAACAATCTGTGCCATGAAAGGCCCAATTCTGCCCACAAAATAAGCCCTGCGAATGGATAAATCACTTAGAGCTGTGCTCCTTTTTAAGTTTTGCATAAATTTGCAAAGTGCCTTTGTGTTCATGCTGATATTGGGCGGGGAGGGAAGTTGGGAGGAGCAGATTTCGAAGGGGGTTACGTGGAGTTTTCGGGACAGGGTGTGTTGGCAGTGGCGAGCCATTCTATTTTAGGCCTGCTTTGCATTATATATATAATTTTACGCTTAACTTAAATGATACTATCTTAAAACCAAAGTTGGCCATAGTTTGCATATGGAGTGGAAGTCTGCCAGATGATTCTTGCATGGCGCACTGTGTGAAGTAATGAAACGAGGACCTGTTGTTGGGTATCTTGCCAGACTAATTGCCGTTTGAAATTTTAGTGGAAGGGGCTAAGCTTCAGGTACAATCCAAAGGGGCCACAGCTCAGCAGTAAAGCATCTGAGGTCCCTAGTTCAATCCCTGGCATCTCCAGTTAAAAGGATCAGGCAGTAGGTGATGCGAAAGACCTCTGCCTGAATCCTTGAAGATCTGCTGTCAGTCAGAGTAAACAGTCCTGACCTCGATAGCCCACGGGACTATTTCAGTGTGAGGTAGCTTCATGTGTTCAAAGTCATCCAATTAAGTTAAACGAGAGAAAGTTAAACACATACTTACATCTCCCACTGAAATCAATATAACTGCAGCATGCTTGACTTTGGCTTTGTTATTCTAATGCTTTGTGCATATAGGCGTTTAAAGCTGGTTTGATTCTCCCTTAAGTGGTAGAGAAAGAAGGCACATAAAAACCTCCTCCCCCCTCCTCCTCTTCTTTTTCTTCTCCCCCTCCTCCTCCTCCTTTCCTTCTCCTCTTTTCCTTCTCCTTCTTCTGTCTCAGAGGTTGAGAGGAGGGGTTCACGCTTTGCATGCATGTAGCTCAGTGGGAGGACATATGGGGTTGGATCCAGCCAGCTTTTCTGCTGGTGAGAAAAGGGAGAAGAATCTCCTTTGACGACCCAAAAAAGACTATGCTGAGAATCAGGGGACCTGCATGGACAAAAGCCATGTGAGATGAGGGCTGTTGAATGGAAGAGAATGGACTGTAGAAGATCTGGGGGACTTTGCATGCGAAAGGTCCGGGGGTCAATCCCTAATGATCTCAGGTTCAAACCTGAAGACCTCACATGGGCCATATTAATAAGATGGTTTCGCTTAGAATAAGGCAGCTTCGAATGTTCATAGGCACCCAGTGAACTTAGTGGAGGGGCTGTGGCTTAGTAGTAAGGTCCCAGGTTGAATCTCGCACACCTCCAGTTAGCAGGTGGTAGGTGACGTGAATGACCTCAGCTTGAGACTCGGGAGAGCTGGTGCTAGTCTAAGTAGACAATACTGACCTTGTGGATTGCATTGTGGAATGTATTCATTACGATACCTGAAACAGTGTGAAGTGGTGATTTTTAAAAGCTGGTAAATTTTGTCTAGTGCAATGAGAAACCTAGGATTAAAATGAGATCAATGCAAGGTTGTCAGGAGAAATAGGGGTTATGGCATGCCAACTTTATGCTTATATTGTCACAACAGCGTGGCAAACAGATTTGACTGAGCAGTTGAAGGAGGTTTAAGGATCCATCCAAAATTATCGTAGAAGCAATCGCTAGTAAAAATGGGGGGGAAATGAGAGGCAAAGGACCAATTTTTATTGTAAAGACTCTCTTGGAAGCCGGGGATAATTATTTGCTGAAGAGTGGTCCAGGCATTCCCCCCCCTTCCTCCGCTTGGTCTCATTAATGGAGACGTGGTCTGCACATGTTGCAAAAGGAGGGGATAGAAGTCAGAGATGGTAGGGGTGGGCTATACCACCTCAGAGTGCAGGGGTCGCCTTCGTAATACTCTCCATGTGAAAATTCCTCTCAAATTGAAAATTAGCTCATCAGGGAGAAAGGGTCAGGCGAATAATCCCTTCTTGTGTTGTGCTAGTTTTGCCATTTTTAGGGCAGTTATTTATGTAGAGGTGTAGTGGGATAATATATTCCCTCACCTGCAGGCTGAAGTGGTACGGTCATTTCTACCACCTAGGGTTGCCAACCGGCAGGTACTAGCTGGAGACCTCCTGCTATTACAACTGATCTCCAGCCAATCGAGATCAGTTGTCCTGGAGAAAATGGCCGCTTTCACAATTGGACTCTATGGCATTGAAGCCCCTCCCCAAACCCTGCCCTCCTCAGGCTCCACCCCAAAAACCTCCCGCCGGTGGCGAAGAGGGACCTGGCAACCCTACTACCACTTCAACACCTTGCTGGACCTTAGGACAGTAATGCCAGTTTAGCTCAGCGTATGGCAAATTGGCTAATGTGAAAAGTGAACGGGAGAGGAATATTAAATGCATAAGCGAGATGACAGTGTAAAGTATAATGCAATAATAATGGACAATATGAGGCAGCTTTATGTGTCTTTTTACCATTAAGGCCCAGTTAGGGCCCATCTACAGGTTGATTATCCCTTAGCCAGACATCCAAAAACCAGGATGACCCAAAACCTGGACGTTTTGGCTGACATGAGATAGGTAGTTAAACCTTTGATTTCTGATGGTTCAGTGTGCCCAAAATAATTTTAAAATGTTGTTTAAAATTACATTCAGGCTATGTGTATAAAGCATATATAAAACCTACATAAAACAAAAATAAATTTTGTCCCATCCCCAAGATTTGCAAATATTCCAAAACATGGAAAGATCTGAAATACAGAACACTTCTGGTCCCAAGCATTCCGAATAAGGGATACTCAGCCTATATCTATTTGTGTGCCGTTCCATTCCGTGTAACTTTCCCTGATTGTTTCATTTTTAATTAAAATGAAAATCAGCCTGTGGAAGGCTGCAAGTTGTGTGTGAGTGGGGAAGAAAGAAAAGTGTGTGTGTGGGTGGTTGGGTGGTTTTTTAACCCTTTGTCACTGGCCATTTCCCCTGTCAAAATCACCCCTCAAGGTACTTTTCTCCCCGAATGTAAAATATAATTTTTTCTGCATTTTTTCCTCCATGGGGCAAAACGGCAGCCCGAGAAGGGCTATTTCGAGAGGAACAACCGTCAGTAGGGAAATGGCAAAGAAAGCCTCTCCCAGCTGCCGTTCAGTTCATTGATGCACGTTCTTTGGAAGCTTAATATTCTCCCTTTTTTCTGTTGCAGGAAGAAGAGAATGGCAACAGAACCGGTATGTAGCTATCTTTCTGTGTGATAGGCTCCGCTCTCCCAAATTAGAACTGCCACAGTCCCGAAACAAATAATTTTTACTGTTCAGATACAATGAATGAATTCTGGATAATTTTCATTACATTCTTGGAACTGTATAATAAGACATTTAGTGAAGGCCTAGCTATGCGAGACACGTAACATGAGTGGTCATTAGGGTTGCCAACCTCCAGGTATTAGCTGGAGATCTCCTGCTATTACAACTGATCTCCAGCCAATAGTGATCAGTTCACCTGGAGAAAAAGACTGTTTCGGCAATTGGACTCTATGGCATTGAAGCCCCTCCCCAACAACGTCGACATGTCACTGATGATGTGGGGGCTAGGCCTCAGTTTGCCATGGGCAAGTTCCCCACCCCTTCTCCTGCCAGTTGCCAGGGGGTACCTGGCAACCCTACCTGTGGAACTTCTTACACTGGATCAGAACCTTGGTCCATCCAAGTCAGTTCTGTCTACTCAGACTGGCAGCTGCTCTCCAGGGTCTCAGGGAGAGGTCTTCCACATTTCCTCCTACCTGGTCCTTTTAACTGGAGATGCTGGGGATTGAACCTGAGACCTTCTGCATGCCAGGCAAATGCTCTACCACTGAGCCATGGCCCCTCCCCATACAATTCAGTGAGACCCTTGTGCTTGATGGTCATCAGCCAAGTCCTTGAATGTTAGATATAATTCTTATTTGCTGCGCACAACTTTTTTACAAAACTCTTTATTTTAAGTTTATTTTATAACAACAAGAACAACAAAATAAAAATACAGCCGTAGGTTAAACATCATATAGTCGAGATATGTTTCAATACTCTGTTCTCTCCCCTCCCCAAACCCCGCCACCTCAGGCTCTGCCCCAAAAACCTCCCGCTGGTGGCGAAGAGGGACCTGACAACCCTAGTGGTCATACATACCATGGGTGGGGGGGACTCGCTTTAGAAAGCGCTCTGTTGCTCGGGGTGCCTCAGGAGCACTGCAAGGATGAGGAGGGGCTTCAAACTACCCTCCTGCACAGTTTTACTTAATGGAATCAGCCATGGAAGGGCCTTGTTTGAGGACGTGCAGAGCCTGACATTGGGGCAAATAGGGCCCTCCTGTGGCTGTTTGCATTAGGGAAAACAGAGCAGGAAGAAGAGGAGTTGGTTTTTATACCCTGCTTTTCTCTACCGAAGCAATCTTAAAGCGGCTTACAATCACCTTCCCTTCCCCTCCCCACAACAGACACCTTGTGAGGCTGAGAGAGTTCAGAGAGAGCTGTGACTAGCCCAAGGCCACCCAGTAGGAATGCATGTGGAGGAGTGGGGAATCGAACCTGGTTCTCCAGATTAGAGTTTTCCACACTTAACCACTACACCACGCAGGAAGGGAATGCAGAAGCCCCTGTCCCCCCAGCAGCACTCCCGAGCCGCATCGAGTGACGGAGCGCTTTCTAAGGTGAGACCCCCAATGCTATGTGTGACTTGTGTCACATGTCTTGTGTAGCTAGGACAAGAGATTTCAGCTTATTGCTCTGAAGCCCTAAGAATGAGCCCTGAGTCTTAGGAGTCATAGGCTAACTCCTTGTAGCCTTATGCCCTGAAGAGGTGGCCTTCAGGTGGGAACCAAGAGATTGTCTCACTGGAGACCTTTCTTAGAAGAAGAGAAGAAGAGTTGGTTTTTATATGCCGACTTTCTCTACCACTTAAGGGAGAATCAAACCAGCTTACAATCACCTTTCCTTCCCCTCCCCACAACAGACACCCTGTGAGGTAGGTGAGGCTGAGAGAGCTGTGACTAGACCAAGTTCACCCAGCTGGCTTCATGTGCAGGAGTGGGGAAACCAACCCGGTTCACCAGATTAGCCTCCGCCGCTCATGTGGAGGAGTGGGGAATCAAACCCGGTTCTCCAGATTAGAGTCCACCGCTCCAAACCACCGCACTTAACCACTACACCACGCTGGCTCTGTGAATATCTCTTTCATCTCCAGGAAACATTTCTGTGTAGTTTGCAAGGAACTGAGCGGATAGTAAGTACACTGGAAGGAAACTCTGGGATATTCCCTCAGGATGTACCCTACAGACTGCGTTTGAATGGTTCAGAAGAGCCCTGGAACTAATACTGATGGCTATTGCCTATTTCATGTATTCATTTAAAACATTTTTACGCTGCTGTTTCAGAGACCTACTCGAGCCAGCTTACAAAATAAAATTACATAAAGCCATTTAAAACCCAGTTAATAAAAATCCTGAAGTATAACCCCCCGGAAACATATAAAATATTTGGCTGCCTCTGTGATCCTCATAACAGTCCTCAGGCTAGCAGCAGATTGTAAAAGCAATTAAAATAAAAGGTGAACCTTCCTCCCCTCTCCCAGTTTGAAGCCTGAGTAAAAATAAATGTTTTGGCCTGGTACCGATAAGGGAGTAGGGAATGTGCAAGGCAAGCTTCAAGGGATTCCGAAAATGCTTCATTGAAGGATTGCTTTGTTGTGTGGTGTTTCCCGCTGCTCAAGCAAGGGATGAGGACAACACTACAACTAAAGGATAGACGGTAGAACAAAATAAACTGTTTTGTTTAGTATAGGGCTGTCTGTGTATGAAGGCAGCCAATCTCAGTGGCACCCCTTCTTCCACCGACTGACGTGAGAGGCAACCCACCCGGAAATGTTCTGCTAGCCTCATTGATCAGATCTATCCATTACCCTTGAATAAAGAAGAAGAGTTGGTTTTTATATACCAACTTTATCACTTAAGGGAGAATCAAACCAACTTACAATCGCCTTCCATTCCTCTCCCCAAAACAAACACCCTGGGAGGTAGGTGGGGCTGAGAGAGCTGTGACTAGCCCAGGGTCACCCAGCTGGCTTCATGAAAGATAGATAATTTATTTACGGCCCTTAGCCAGATAAAACGAGATAAAACAGCTGGCTTCATGTGTAGGAGTGGGGAAACAAATCCAGTTCACCATATTCGCCTCCGCCGCTCATGTGAAGGAATGGGGAATCAAACCCGGTTCTCCAGATCAGAGTCCACTGCTCCAAACCACCGCTCTTAACCACTACACCGTGCTGGTAAATGTAGTCCCCTGTGCACGCACCGGGACATTACTGACCCACAGGGTGATGTCACATCATGACGTTTACTAGGCAGACTCTGTTGACAGGGTGGTTTGCCACTGCCTTCCCCAGTCATCTACACTTTACCCGCAGCAAGCTGACCACCCAAAATCTATTGCCCAATGCTTGCTTCATGGTATGGCTGCCTCTGTTATCTTGAAGTTAACAGATGTGTGGGGGTCTCTGCACAGTAGAATCTGTAGCACCATTTGGGATAAATCCCAGTACCTCCTCCCTCTCCACCGCATCCTTCCCTAATCAAACCCTGAATGTGAAGTTGTTTTCGGTTGCCCCAGAAGGTCAGACCAGAACCAATGGGTTGACATTAAGTTAAAACAGTTCTGGGCAAAACATTAGGAGGAACACCCTGACAATCAGAGCAGTTCCTCGGTGGAACAGGCATCCTTGGGAGGTGGTGGGCGCTCCTTCTTTGGAGGTTTTGAAGCAGAGGCAATGCTGATTCTGACAGCAATGCTGATTCTGTGAACTTAGGCCAAGGGTGGGGAAACCTTTTTTCCGCCAAGGGCCATTTGGATATTTATAACATCATTTGCGGGCCATACAAAATTATCAACTTTAAAGTTAGCCAACCAAGCCCCAAGCAGGCAGCGGCCCCAGATGACCCCCCACGGCACGGACAAGCTGGCATTCATCCAACCAGTGGCGCACTCGCCCACCTGGTGGCACGGGATGGTCTGTTGCACCAGTCGGATGTAGCTGTCCAGTTCCACGCTGGAGTTGCTCCTGCTCTGCATGGTCAGGGCTGGATTCTACAGCTGGCTCCTGCTACCTCTGCCTGCAGGGTTGAAATGAGGACACACTGGCAAAGAACTCGCCCTCCCCCCGCACGCATTCTGCCCCTGACCCCTTTAACCCCTCCATTGTCGCCACTTCTGCCCCCAGCCCTCTTGTAGTACAGAGGGAATACGTTTCTCCATGGCCCGGGTAGGAAAGGGTTAACACAGTTTCTTGGGTGGTCCTAGCAGCTCCATAGCTAATGACTGTTCCGCAAGGGGAAAAAAAGGTTCCTTTTCTCGGCAAAACAAACTCACATCCGCCTTGAATAGAGGCTATTCCTGTCCGCGGGAGGGGGTGGATCACCTCAAATCCTTCTGAGCTAGAGATCTGCCAGGACCCACGAAGGGCCAGACCAAATGATTTCACAGGCCTTAAACGGCCCCCGGGCCTGACGTTCCCCATCCCTGACTTAGGCAGATTATGAGAGGGAGGGCAGGAAGGGCTGCATCAATGTTTGGCTCTCGTGGCTCTTTCTTACATGCCCAGAGTAATGCCAATTGCCACTTTGGGGTCAGGAAGTAATTTTCCTCCAGGCCAGATTGGCCAGAGATCCTGGTGATTTTTGCCTTCCTCTGGGCAATAGAGCAGGGGTCACTGGGGGAGGCAATTGTGAATTTCCTGCGTTGATCAGGGGGTTGGACTAAGATGACCCTTGAGATCCCTTCTCCATGTTTCTATGTTTTCAAGTGATTCAGAAGAAGGGGCTAATCAAGTCCAACATGGTTCTTTCCATTTTGTTTCTTGTTTGAAGCCCCTTTATATTTTCCTGATTCACCTTGACCATTTCACAGACAGCCATGTCCTTTTTGCTTCCTAATAACAGACAACTGCCCTGACTTCACTGCGGTCCTTTCTTTTTATTCCTTATATCATGCAACTCCTCTTTCATCCCATCACCTTAATTCATTATGGCTTGCCATCTTATCTGGGCGCGTCTCTTGAGAGAGCGGAATGGGAGCGGTGGGTACTGGAGTGTGAGGAAGGGGCGGCTTCCCTGGTTTTCTTCCAAGGTAACTGGAAGGTGGCTTAGTGCTGAAACAGCTAATCTCTGTTTAAAAGGGTGCTGCTCCCGGCTCCCTTCCCGGTTTGAAGGACAGGTCTGCGATCCTAGTGCCTTGAAGCTGGATTGTGAGATGAATGGAACTGATGCCGTCAGAACGCATCACTGCTTTCTACCCTTGATAGAAAACTTTCAGCTTTTCCTGGAGACAGTGTCAGTCGTTCTGAAGGGGCAGGCGCTGGGAGTTGCAATCTAAGCCACTCCAAGGGCTACTTGTAGGTAGCATGAGTCTTTCACCCTCTGGATGGTGTCTTGCCATAATCAGTTCTCAGGGCAGTTTCGACCGAGATAAGTTTAGCTCCCTGGAACGTTAACCTCATCGAAGTCAGTCTCCCAAAGCAACTGGAACTTGTTTCATTGATTCCATTCTCAGAGTCCCCTGGGAGACATCACGGGAGACTATAAAAATACGTGCAAGAGGTACCTAGTGCCGTGATTCTTTTAATCTGCTGCCTCCTACCAAGTGTGAAACCTTATCATCCAATAGGTAAAGGTGTGCAAGCACTGGGTCATTCCTGACCCATGGGGTGATGTCACATCCCGACGTTTTCTAGGCAGACTTTGTTTTACGGCGTGGTTTGCCAGTGCCTTCCCCAGTCATCTTCCCTTTACCCCCAGCAAGCTGGGTACTCATTTCACCGACCTCGGAAGGATGGAAGGCTGAGTCAACCTTGAGCCGGCTACCTGAAACCGACTTCTGTCGGGATTGAACTCAGATCATGAGCAGAGCTTGGACTGCAGTACTGCAGCTGACCACTCTGTGCCACGGGGCTCCTTTATCATCTAGTACCTCCCTTTTAAGCTGCAAATGAAAAAATAAGGACACAAAAAGAAAAGCCAACTTTGTTTACATACATGTTATTTATGATACATGCATATAATACAGAGACCTCAGACAAATGTGAACACCCATGAATAAGGTTGCCATATCCCTGCTGGATTGTCTCATTAAAGGGTTTTCAAGGTAGAGGTTGGTCAGAAGTGGTTTACCAGTGCCTTCTTCTGCGCAGTACTAACCAGGGTTAGCTGTAGTGGCTAGGCCTCAGTTTGCCATTGGCAAGTTCCCCACCCCCTCTCCTGCCAGTTGCCAGGGGGTACCTGGCAACCCTACCTGTGGAACTTTCTTACACTGAATCAGAACCTTGGTCCATCCAAGTCAGTTCTGTCTACTCAGACTGGCAGCTGCTCTCCAGGGTCTCAGGGAGAGGTCTTCCACATTTCCTCCTACCTGGTCCTTTTAACTGGAGATGCTGGGGATTGAACCTGAGACCTTCTGCATGCCAGGCAAATGCTCTACCACTGAGCCATGGCCCCTCCCCATACAATTCAGTGAGACCCTTGTGCTTGATGGTCATCAGCCAAATCCTTGAATGTTAGATATTATTCTTATTTCTGCGCACAACTTTTTTACAAAACTCTTTATTTTAAGTTTATTTTATAACAACAAGAACAACAAAATAAAAATACAGCAATAGGTTAAACATCATATAGTCGAGATATGTTTCAATACTCGGTTCCAATATATGATCCAATATTATAAAAAGGTAAAGGTCCCCTGTGCATGCTCTGGGTCATTCCTGACCCATGGGGTGACATCACATCCCGATGTTTACTAAACAGACTTTGTTTACGGGGTGGTTTGCCAGTGCCTTCCCCAGTCATCTTCCCGGTACTCATTTTACCGATGTCAGAAGGATGGAAGGCTGAGTCAACCTTGAGCCAGCTACCTGAAACCAACTTCTGTTGGGATCGAACTTAGGTTGTGAGCAGAGCTTGGACTGCAGTACTGCAGCTTTCCACTCTGTGCCACGGGGCTCCTTCCAATATTATACATCAGTACTTTTTACAGAAATTGTACCATTTGTTGTATTCACTTAGCAGAACTTAATAAATGCAAATCATATGATAGTTTCGTGGGCATCGTTTACATCCTGATGCCCCCCTTTCCACATATTGTAGAAAAGGCAGCCATCTATTTAAAAAGTTTGCACAATGTTTCTCTCTCCCCCCAAAAAATAGAGTCATGGGGAGAAAACTAGCATCAGCTAATGTTACCCTGTGGACCAGGTGAGCAGAATGAAATAACTATATTCTCCTGGCTATGTGAGTCATTGCAAGTGAGCGGAAGGGGCTTCCTAAAATCCTATGTGCCCCTACATACATACGAACGTGCCATCAAGTCACAACCAGCTTATGCTGACCCCAGCAAGGGGCTTTCAAGGCAAGTGACAAGCAGAGGTGGTTTGCCAGTGCCTTTCTCTGTAGACCTTTCCTTGGGGGTCTCATCCAAGTACCGACCCTGCTTAGCTTCTGAGATCTGATGAGATCAGGCTGTACTATGCTGCCTTCCCTCCCTTTTGGATGCCCCTTCTAGCTCCCAAATGTTCTAGAACACAAGAAGAGTCATGCTGGATCAGACATGAGTCTCCCCCAGGATTTGTAGATTGCTGTCTGGGGATCTGTATCACCCGGGTTAAGAATACCTGCCATAGTGCCGTCTTTCTTTCTGTCTAACACCATCTCTCTGTCATTATACAGGTCCGCCGCGAGGCCGTCTGGAACCGATGGACACCATCTTTGTGAAAAGTGTGAAGGAAGATGGGCCAGCTCACCGTGCTGGCCTCCGGACAGGTAAATCTTCCATTTTCTCATATCTATTTGGGTTGTCCTCTAACACTACCCGTTAAGGACACATAGAGAGCTAATCTCAGGGAGCGCTCCTAAACTGTGAAGATCCTACCTATGGTTGACCTCTAATCAGCGTTTTACTGATCTGACCATTTTTCTTGTATCTGAGTGTTTATCGGATCTGGCACAAATAAAATCAGTGTTGGGAACATAAGAAAGGCCATGCTGGATCAGACCAAGGTCCATCAAGTCCAACTGTCTGTTCACACAGTGGCCAACCAGGTGCCTCTAGGAAGCCACAAAGAAGATGATTGCAGCAGCACCCAGCCTGTGAATTACAGCATCTAACATAATCTCTGATCCTGGAGATAATAGATATGCATCATGACTAGTATCCATTTGACTAGTAGCCATGAACACCCCTTTCCTCCATGAGCATGTCCACTTCCCTCTTAAAGCCTTCCAAGTTGGCAGCCATCACCACATCCTGGGGCAGGGAATTCCACAATTTAACCATGTGTTGTGTGAAGAAATACTTCCTTTTATCTATTTTGAATCTCTCACCCTCCAGCTTCAGCAGATGACCCCGTGTTCTAGTGTGATGAGAGGGAGAAAACCTTCTCCCTTTCCACTCTTTCCATACCATACATAATTTTATAGACCTCTATCATGTCTCCCCTAAACCGTCTTCTTTCCAAGCTAAACAGCCCTAAGAGTTTTAACCGCTCCTCATAGGGCAGTAGCTCTAGTCCCCTATCATTTTGGTTGCTCTTTTCTGCACCTTCTCAAGCTCTGCAATATCCTTTTTTAGGTGTAGTGACCAGAACTGTACACAGTTTTCCAAGTGTGGTCTCACCATAGATTTGTATAAGGGCGGTATGATAGCAGCAGTTTTATCCTCTATTCCTTGTCTAATTATGGCCAGCATGGAATTTGCCTTTTTCACAGCAGCCGCACACTGGGTTGACATCTTCACTGAGCTATCCACTACCACCCCAAGATCCCTTTCTTGGTCTGTCGCTGCCAGCACAGATCCCATCAGTGTATATGTGAAGTTGGGATTTTTTGCCCCAATATGCATCACTTTACACTTGCTCACATTGAATCTCATTTGCCATTTTAATGCTCATGCTTCCAGTTTGTAGAGATCCTTTTGGAGCTCTTCACAGTCCAATTTTGTTTTAACTACCCTAAATAATTTGGTGCTATCTGTGAACTTGGCCACCTCGCTGTTCACCCCCAAATAGTGTGTATTTGAGAGCACTGGTGTGCTGTTAGTATGCGTGTGCTCTTCTAATTTCCCCTTGGTGCGGCCAGAAACTTAGACTGGCCTGTGAGGCCCCCTGTTGACCTCTAAGCTTATCTTCTGCTACTAGGCCTATATCTTGGCTTCCTGTTGTCAATAAATGCCACAGCCCCAAACCAGGGGCTGATGAAAGAAAGAAGGTTATCCTAAATTTTTCAGATTATGAATAGATTTGTGAAGATTTGCAACATCTCTATTTGAGCGAAAGATATAAAATATCTGGAAATTTTGAAGCTGTGAACAAAAAATATCCCCCTTTTTCTGGGGGTGGGGAGGTGGGAGGAAACAGAAATTTAGGGAAATCGAAATATAGGCAATGTTTATTTTCCTGTCAAAACAAAACCCGTTTTGCTGCTTTAACAACATAAAAGGTATAATTTGTAACTTAGCATATACAGGAATAACTTGGAGATTTTGCGGGTTTGGTTCCAGACCGCTGCAATAAAGCGAATATTTCACTAAAGCGAGTCACACGAATTTTTTGGTTTCCCAGTGCATATAAAAGTTATGTTTACACTATACTGTAGTATACCTTAATTAAAATTAGCAAAATGTGACACAGAGACACAAAATGAGCACATGCTGTTGGAAAAATGGCGCAAATAGACTTGCTCGATGCAGGGTTGCCACAAACCTTCAATTTGTTAAAAACGCAATATCTGCAAAGCGTGATAAAGCAAAGCACAATAAAACAGGGTATGCTGGTATAATCATTAATTGGGGTATTTATAGATTTAAAAGTATAAAGATCCCATAATTTCATAATAAAAAAATATCAAAACAAAAAAGTATAAAGATTTTCTTACTTTTCTACAAGCACAATTGCGAATGCATCCAATACCGTAGTGAGATAGAGCTGCCAACTGCAGCACCCTATCCTGTCTTACTATATTTCACGCATTCCAAAACAACAAAACAATCTGTTGGGAACTTTGAATGCTGTAATTGAGTGAATAAAAATCTTGTCTTGAAAAGTGTTTTTACTCATTCCAAAAAAGGGGGGAAATATTCCAATGTGAAAAAGGCCCTGGCGGAAGAAAACAGAAAAAGCTTCCCCCGCCTTGATTTTTTCTGGGCCTTCACATATCTGCGCTTGAGCCAGCTGTTAGTGGGGATAACTTGAATCACTAATGAGAACTTTTGCTGGTGAACCCTGTCATAATTCCTTGCACCGTCCCCCCAAATTTGTGCCAAAAAAACCAAAACACAAATCTTTAAATTTGCAGTATTTCCCAGAAGGCATACAGGTGACAGAATTCAGGTGTTCTCGGGATAGAATTTTAAAGTTTTTGCGCTGATACAATCAGTGAAAATGGATCCGCTGAGTTTTAGATTTTCTCTCTTTTTAAAAAATGCTACTTGCTCTGTGCCTTCAGTATAGGGTGGGCCATTTATTTGTTTGTTTAAATTATTTGTAAGCCCACCTTTCTCCCCAAAAGAATCAAGATCCAAGGCATGAATACTGTTTCCATAAGGAAACAGGAAATGAACCCTGAATGGCTGTGTCTCCCAGTCATTGGACAGGATACTGTTTTTTTCTGCAGGGGATCGTCTTGTGAAGGTGAATGGCGAAAGCATCATTGGGAAAACTTATTCGCAGGTCATCGGCCTCATACAAAACTGGTGAGTTCTTCTTCTGCTGTCTTGCCTCTGTGGTCCTTTCAAGAATGCCACGTTTATTGCCTAGACATCCCAGCAGTGCTAATGGTTGACTCTGGTAAGTCAGATGCCTGAGAAGTCCAGCCTCATGTCAGAACCAGATAATCTTGCCTTAAGACCACAGTCCTTAAGAACTTCAGCCTCTTTTGTTTTTAAATTTTCTTCATTACACTTGCAGACCAAAAAAAAAACCACCCTTAAGTTTTACCTGCTGGAAGAGTTCTGTCTAGCGCAGTGATGGCGAACCTTTTAGAGACCGAGTGCCCAAACTGCAACCCAAAACCCACTTATTTATCGCCAAGTGCCAATACGGCAATTTAACCTGAATACTGAGGTTTTAGTTTAGAAAAAACAACTCATACATTCACATATTTTGCGTTAAAAGAAAAAAACAATAACAGAGCTTTCAGTGATGCAAACTTTTACCTTTCAATAAAAAGTTGTTTGTATTTGGCATGCATCTCTCCAGGACTCGTCCTCTGCTCAGCCACTGGACATTATTGCTAGGGTTGCCAGGTCTCCAGCCATCACCTGGAGGTTGGCAGCCCCAGTAGAGAAAGGGAAGGGGGAGGGATGGAGAAAGGAAGGAACTGGGAAAGGAAAGAGAATGAAGGAACTGGGGAAGGAAGAAAGAGAGGAAGGAAGGAAGGAACTGGGGAAGAAAGGGAGGAAGGATGGAAGGAAGGATGGAAGGAAGAAAGAAAGTGTCCTGGGTCGGGCCTCAAGCCCCACCCAGGACTTGCTCCAGGGCGCACACCTGAAGTTCTCCCCCCCCCTTACCAGCAGCTCTGGGGAGGTGGCGAGGCAATGGCGCGGGACGGCAGAGACGTTGGGCCCCGGCGCGGCGGCATCGGGCACCTCCCAGCTGGCTGTTGGGGGCAGGGGAGGAGGGGGCAGCAAGGGCGAGAGCGCCAACACTTGCAACCCCGCCAGCCTGCGGGCGACCTTAGAGGGCGGGGAGGGAGAAGGCAGAGGCCACGCAGGCACGCCCGAGCCGGAGGACTCGAGGGTGGCTCCGGCTACCCCACAAGCTTACCGCAGGAGTCAGGGACGAGGGCGAGTGGGGGAGGGGGAGGATGGCGAGAGACGGCAGGCCTTTATCTGGCGGATGCGCGGCTGTTGAGGGGCCGCCTGGCCCTCCGCGAGCACCCTGAGAAGGAGGAGGAGGCGGCGGGCGAAAACGGCCGGGGGAGAGGCACCTGAGGAGGAGGACGATGGCGGCGGCAGCCTGGAGCTGGACTGTTGGGAGCCGCCTGAGGGGGACGAGGAGGAGGAAGGCAGCGAGGAGGAGCTGCTGCTGGAGCCTGGAGGAGGAGGCCTGGCCTCGTTGCTGCTGGCCTCCCCGCCGCCTGGCAGCTGTTGCGGGGCAAGAGGGGGGGAAGAGGAAGAAGCCAGCCGCGTGCGTGCGAGGCAGGAAGCTGACGCGCCGACGCACGCACGGTGGGGGGGAGCTCAGCTGAGAGAAGGAGGGGCACAGACGACCTGGGAGGCCTTTTAGAGCTCACCCGTGCGTGCCGGCAGAGAGGGCTACGCGTGCCGGAAGTGGCACGCGTGCCATAGGTTCGTCAACACTGGTCTAGCGGCTGCTGAGGACTGAATAGTCCCCAGAAAAAAACAAGTGCTTTTGAAATGGGTGTGTTTGAAAAGGATGTGTGTTGATCTTAGCATTTCTCTCAGCTCTGAGCTGCTTGTTTTTACCCAAAAACACGTCCAGGCAATTCGACAGTTCTTCCCTTAGATCTCATGTATTCTCCCCCCAACAATTCCGCCGATGGTTCTTTCACTGTCTGTTCTACATCTCTTGGCACACCTACCAGTGCTCTGGGTCACTCCATCCTTGAGATCCATTATACTAGCCTTGCTCCAGGTCCCCCCACGTTGGGTGCTCTTAGGGCAGAACACATTATTGAGAACCACAGGGCTTCTGCTGAAAATGACATCCTTGTGTCAAGTTCTTGACTTTTACCGCCCACATTCAAGAACATGTATCCCATCATTCTGACTTCATCAAACTTCTGTGAGTTTTCCCTCTTCTTTCTGCTCCCCGTTTCGGTCAACTTTTAGGGGTGAAAATAACTTTCTCCCCCCCCCAGTGCTTTTTCTCTGACAAGAAGGGAGGAACCACTCTGTACCAGTTTGTGCAGCCTTTTCCCCCCACCCCTGCTTGCTACAGTCCCATGTGCTTCAGAACATTTACTTCCACCCTTGTAGACTTCAGTCCTTCAGGAGTGTCGAGGCAGCCACGGAGTCAGTCGGACAACAGGTTCAGTGCACAAACACGCATGCGCATACAGGGCTCAGCTCTTGCAGTAACTCGCTTGGTGGCCTTGGGCTAGTCACTCTCTGGCAGCCTAACCTACCTCACAAGGTGGTTGTGATTGAGGATATAAAGGAGAAAGGGGAGAACAATGTTATCAGCCACTGTGGGTGTCCATTGGGGAGAAAAGCAGGGTACAAATAAATCTCATGATATGTCTGTTTCCCAGGTCAGCAGTGCTCCATTATAAATTTCAGGCTGTTTGTTGTGATTGCTTTACCCCTTCTGGGCGCCATATCCTGATTAGCCTTCAGATTACGTACGGGACGTGTGGAAGCAACCCTGACCTGAGGCAGGGGCCTAAATATAGCAAATGGGGAATGTGCAGAATGAAAGCAATCTTGCTAGGAACTATATATATACAATTCCTGGCCCCGAAGCATCAAAGACATGCGGGGAAAATTATAACCTAGCCAGAGGACCCAGGAGATGGGCTGCAAAAAGCAAGGTGAAAGTGGCTTGCTGAATAAGACCAAAGTGAAGTTTTGCATGGAGAGGTTTTCTGGCTCATGGTTCCTACTTGGCTGAGAGCCTGTGAGGGAAAGTGGAACTGGAAGCATCCCACCCGAGCACCTGGCTGTCATGAAATCCATTGTGCGCTCCTGGAATTTTGAAATATTTTTTTTCTGTCTTTGATGGAGATAAATCGCCAATGTTTTCCACTTGAGGTAAAAAAAAGAAAAGAGTGAATGTTTTTTTTAAAAAAAAATTTTGGAATCATCACTCACCTGTTTGCCGAAGTCTTCGGCTAGATCCATGCAGGTAATACTTAGAGACAGGGTGTGTTCGTGTGGTTTCTTTGATTGCTCTCAGTTACGGCAAAGAGATGTTGATCTCACCTAACCTGTTGTATTCCTTTCTTCATTCCTTCTGTCTGCAGTGAAGATGCTTTGGAACTTTCTATCATGCCCAAAGATGAGGATATTCTGCAGCTGGTGAGTCCTTTTTCAGCGATACACTCCTGCTGGGAATGCTGAGTGGGGTGGGGGCTGAATAAGTCTGGAATCCTTTTGAACTTCTAACTCAGGGCTATGTTCAAATGTATTCAACTAAACCGTCCCTTCCTTATCCCAAAGGATAACACTAGCAACGAAGGGATGCTGGTATAGTCCTACCCAAAAACGTTAAGCAATATCTTGAAGGGGAGCTCCTTTATTGTCACTTCATGATCTTTTGTGAGCTCAGAATTTGAATTTTCTGTAAATAATAATTCGCTTGGCTTGAAATGTAGTATTTTTAAGCATTCCAAGTACTTCATATATATTATGCCCATAATCATTACATCATCCCTGTAAAATAGGTCAGTATTACTGTTATTGCCATATTATATGTTGGGGATTGAGGCTGAGATGAGCACATCTTGCTTAGAATTCCCAACACTGCCTTAGAAAATGTTGGCTGATTTGGGAGGCAGTACCTGGGGATGGCGGAGTCCGAGGAGGAAGCAGCGTCGCTTTTGGGTGTTACTCTAGACTGCCTCTCCTAGTGTCCATGGTTTTCAGCATAGAGGCTACTGGAAATTCCTACAGCATCACTATTTGGAGTCCATTTTTTCCTCCCACTCCTCAGTTTCTTGGGGAACACGAAACTGAGGCAAGAGAAGTTACGTGCATTCTTTTATCACTCTTAATTTCTACAAGCTACACACTCCTCCAGCAATTGCTATTTACTAGGGAAATTTCCCCCCCTGCTCTGTGTATTAAAAAAAACAACCCACACAAATATGTGCCAAGAAAAGCTGTGCGTTCGGCAACCAGTATAAATTATGCAAATTTAAGCAAATATGCATGTGTTTGCTTATTTTGCATAGTTTATTATGCTTCTTAGTAATGGGGAGACTCCGGCCTTCCACCCCCACCCCAGCCACCCATTCCTGGAAATCTTGCTCAGCAATACCTCTGGCTTGGCCGACTGCCTGTCTTCGCATCAGGAAGGACGAGACATTTCGTTTCAAAATAAAAACCGAGATTCAGAGGATAAATGGATCCTACACCCAGTGCCACCTTCTGGAAGACGCACTGCCCTGTTTATCGCTGCTGTGGAACCTTTAATTTGCAAAGTGTCTCGTGCCCTTGATTGGGCTTGCCACTGCAACAATCCTTTGCGGTGAGTCACTGCTGTTTCCATTTCGTAGGTGAGGCAACTGAGGCTAAGTGAGAACTAACTTTCCCAAAACTTCCTGCTGAGTTTTTCTCCTCTCCCATAATACCAGAATGCGAGGTCATCTGCTGAAGCTGGAGGGTGAGAGGTTCAAAACAGATGAAGTATTTTTTCACACAACGCATAGTTAAATTGTGGAACTCCTTGCCCCGGGATGTGGTGATGGTTGCTAACTTGGAAGGCTTTAAGAGGGGAGTGGACATGTTCATGGAGGAAAGGGGTATTCATGGCTATTAATTAAAATGGATACTAGCCATGCTGCATACCTATTCTCTCCAGGATCAAAGGAGCATGCCTATTATCTTAGGTGCTTTGGAACACAGGCAGGATGGTCCTGCTGCAGTCGTCTTGTTTGTGGCTTCCTAGAGGCACCTGGTTGGCCACTGTGTGAACAGACTGCTGGACTTGATGGGCCTTGGTCTGATCCAGCAGGGTCTTTCTTATGTTCTTATGAGTCCAACGCCTCAGTATCACTTCCCTGTCTGTACAGCGGGTACAATAGCCACCCTCCTTCCAAGCGTTTTTAGGAGAGCCCAAAATGGCAAAGCACTTTAAATGCACCCTGTAAATTTTTTTTAAAGCAGGATTAGGTATAACAATACAGTACAATAACAAATATCCCTCATAGCTGCTGAACCTCCTCTCTCCAGCCACCACTGACCAAATCCAGCCTAAACTGAAAATCCTTGCAATGCTTTAGGAAGATCCTTGTGTTTCTTGGGAGGTGCAAATCTCCAGGAACTGGTATGGGGGTGGCTTCCGAGATAAATCTCTTCAAAACCTTCGTAGAAAAAATAATTAAAGCTGGTATCCCTTATGTCTGAGAGCCAGCGTGGTGTAGTGGTTAAGAGCGGTGGTTTGAAGCAGTGGACTCTAATCTGGTTAATTGGGTTTGATTCCCCTCTCCTCCACATGAAGCCAGCTGGGTGACCTTGGGCTAGTCACAGCTCTCTTAGAGCTCTCTCTGGCCCACCTACCTCACAGAGTGCCTGTTGTGGGGAGGGGAAGGGAAGGTGATTGTAAACCGCTTTGATTCTTCCTTAAGTGGTAGAGAAAGTTGGCATATAAAACCCAACTCTTCTTGTCTGTAGGCTGTCCTCATTCAAGCTTAGCACAGAGATGGAAACGTTAAAAAAGGTGTTACCACATTTATGCTGGACCATAGTGGAAAGGGGAGTCTTGAAATCAGGAATGGCTAGCATTTCTGTCCTAGGAGGAACCCTGTTCTCACAACAAGAGCCCCAAGGGTTGGATGTGTGTTTTCCTGACTCTTGCGGGCAGCCCGGCTCTAAAATAAAGTTGATTCTGTTAAGGTGCCTGTGATCTCCAGGCCCCATCTGGAGGTTGGCAAGCACATACTTGTTGAAGGCCAAGGTACCATCTGCAGTACTCCCAAATAGCAATGTAAGCTGATGTGTAAGCTATCACTCTTCTTCCTTACATCTCTGTCTGTCTGTCTCTCTCTCTGCTAAATTATCCCCAATCCTTGATTGGCTGGTAAAGTTTGAGAAAACCTTTGGTGTGTGTGAGAGAGATGGGTATGGCAGCTCGCCAGCCATAAATTGGGGGTATCCCTGATTGAAAATTATACAATTATACAAAGCCCATTTAGGGCTTTAGAAACTAACAGCCCATTCCTGAGCCTGAAGGATGAATTCTTTTGGAGCCCAGGAAAGAGCTGCGGCAATGTTTGGGCCCCCTGTTCTGGCGCCCGTGCCAGTTACACCACCCAGGGTGGCACGGATGCCCGCAGGGGCCCCGGACAGCATCTTCCTGGCGATGGCAGCGCCGCTCAGGGACTCTGGCACAGCCTCGCACCAGCATCTGGATGGCGCACTTCCGTGCATCGTCCTCCCGAGGGCGTTCCCGGGGCATTCCTGGGGCGTTCTGGCACAGGGCCATGGGAGGGGCCGCCTTTAGGTGGCCTCCAAAGCCCTTTTGGCCCAGGAACGCCCCTTTCCCTTTTCTCAAGACACGCCACCTTTTTAGGGGTGTCCCTGGTTGTAAAGGGGGTGTATCCCCATGCAGCCCTATGGAGCAGTTGCACAGGTTTTTGAGGGACGGGGTTGGCCTCAGTGAGGGTGGGGGGCTGTCACGGGCGCAGCCCTTCCCCTCAGGGACGGGCTGTCAATGTAGTCCTTTGAATGCGGCCCATTGGAAGGGCTGCAGCTGTTTTGGTGCTTGCAGAAGTGTTGATACAATCGTGCTTCCAAGCGATCCAAAGTCCCTCCAGTCCATTTTAGGAGTGGTACCGAGCGTTTCTCAGTCTGAAGCTCTGTGCGAGGGGTTTTAGCCACACATGGGATAACTCTCGGTCCAGGTGTCAGGAGCCGGTCGCCTGATGTTGCTTTTGCTTTTCCACATCTTGGATTCCAAAAGAACCTTTGTGTGGGTTTCCCCCTGTCCCGGTGCCTCATAGGGGTGTGTTGGCATTCCTGTGGTATAAAAGCCGGCTTGGCCAGCCAATGGGAGAGCCCCGGGTTGCAGAGTGACTCTTGACAGGATGCAAGGGGGAAGAAATCTCAGCTTTCTTTATCCCTCCCACATCGGGACGCCCCAACTTAAAAAAAAAAAAAAAACAGAGAGAGAGAGAGCAAAACTTAAAAGGAAAGATTGAGAAAGAGAGGAAATATTAGCCTAAGACGTCAGAAGGTCCCCAGGGGACAGCAGAATTGGACTTTTTGAGGAAGGGAGAGAGAAAGCAAGAAAGGAAGATACAGGTTTGTTGACAGTGCAGCGAAGGAGGACAAGGTAACAATTTTTACTTTATGTTCATTCCTCTGAGAATAAACATTGTGGATATCTGGGATTGGCTAGGTACTGGCTTAGATAGATGTGATTTTTTGGAAATTTTTCTTGGCATGCAAAAAAAAAAGTGTTATTTGAACCCATCAGGGTGGCATGTTACTCCTGGAACACCTGGACTGCGCCTAGATGTAGTTTTCTAGCAGTAGTAGCTGAAGTCTGGAAAGGCAGAAGGGTAAAGGCTGAGAATTTAACCAGTAATTCTGAAGCTTCTCTCAGGCAAGGGGCAAAAATGATACACGTAAAAAATATCTTTCTTTCTTTCTTTCTTTCTTTCTTTCTTTCTTTCTTTCTCTCTTTCTCTCTTTCTCTCTTTCTCTCTTTCTCTCTTTCTCTCTTTCGTTCTTTCGTTCTTTCACCTGTCTGCCTTTCTTTCTTTCTTTCTTTCTTTCTTTCGTTCTTTCGTCTGTCTGTCTGTCTGTCTGCCTTTCTTTCTTTCTTTCTTTCTTTCTTTCTTTCTTTCTTTCTTTCTTTCTTTCTTTCTTTCTTTCTTTCTTTCTTTCTTTCTTTCTTTCTCTTTTGTTCTTTCGTTTTTCGTCTGTCTGCCTTTCTTTCTTTCTTTCTTTCTTTCTTTCTTTCTTTCTTTCTTTCTTTCTTTCTTTCTTTCTTTCTTTCTTTCTTTCTTTCTTTCTTTCTTTCTTTCTTTCTTTCTTTCTTTCTTTCTTTCTTTCTGTCAACAAGGGCGTTCTGGCTGCCCCTTTAAGCTGAGGCCTTGTTTCAAATATACCTCCTTTTTTGGATCTTGGCGAGTCCCTGGACAGAAATGTGGTTTCATCTAACAGAGGCAGGATTCCAGTTTGAAGGGAGGGCCGAGCTAGGAGAAACTGAGATCATTTTGGTTTCTAGGCTGTCTTTCTGGCAGTTATTACTACCTAGCAAAGGGATTGTTGTGTTTGGGGAGGGGAACCTGTGAAAATCTGTTTCCTCCTACCCCATCCCTGTGAAATTCTGACTGGGCCTTCCTTACTAAGTCGCTACTTGTTTCTCTTTTGTGTCCACATTGCATCCTGGGACTGTATCCCAGTTAGCAATACATCAGATGTGTCAATGGGTCAGAACAAGGTTTTCCTTGAAGAGAAACATACATACACCATGAATGACGAATTTAAAATTATCCAGACTTTTGATAAGTGATGTATCAGTATCATCCCTTCTCATAAATGAGGAAGGGGCTGCAGGATCTCTTAAAGAAGACATAGAGCTCCAGTTGCTATTATTATTTTAACGGCCATCACTTATCTGCTGTCTTTTTTCTTTTTTGACGAATCTCCAGGTTTGTTTTCTAACTTTCCTTGCGGTCCAGCCCATAGTGGAACGTGGAGATTTAGGCAAAGCGAGTTTACTTTTATTTTAGAAGCATGTTTGTTTCACTCCACCAATGAAAAGAGGGGTGGGGGTGAGGATATGAAATATAATGCCCGGCTCGTATATATAGGAGAATTAAGTGGGAATGAGGTTAGAAAGCTCTGAAGTGGAGTGGACTGTACCACTTGAGAATGAGGTGGTAGAGTCCAGGTTTGAATGTTTTCTTGTGTAAAACACCTCCATGCAAACAGAAAATAAGCACAGCAGGGAGAAAGTTTCTAACCCGCCTCCCTTTGGCTAGCACTTCTGGTTTTCTGCTTGCAGGGACTGTTCAACATAGGTGACTACCCCACCACCACCACCCACAGCCAGAAGAAGACCCCAGGTCTCAGCTCCCTCATTTCCCTGCATGTATGCACTGAGACCTTAGTTTCTTGCCTTGAATTCTAAACATTCATTCTTGTGACATCAGTAGAACTTAACAGCAGTTTTCAGGTTGAAAATAAAAGTTCAGAAATGGGGAAAAAATCCAGATGAATTTCATGGAATGTTGCAGAGGGGCAGTTGCGTCAGTCTGGGGTAGAAAAATAACACAAAAATCCGGTGGCACCTTAAACAAACAACATTTATTTCAATATGCGCTTTCATGAGTCAGAGCTCACTTCTTCAGAAGAAAATCAATTTGGAGAGAAAATCAATTTGGGAATACTTCTAAATTACAGGAAGCGGGGAGGGGAGGAGCTGAGGCAAAAAAGTACTTGGTGTGAATCCCATCACCAATTGTTCAAGTGTAAATCTCGGTGTAGGAACAGAATTATTTGGGCTACACATAATGGATGATGAGAGAGGTCTTCGGTTCCAGCCTCTTTTGGGGTACAAATATGTACTTTATTTATTTACTTTATTTGTATCCCACCTTTCACCCCAATGGGGACCCAAAGCAACTGATATCATTCTCCTCTCCTCCATTTTATTCTCACAACAACCCTGTGAGGTAGGTTAGGCTGGGAATGTGTGACTGGCGCAAGGTCACCCAGCAGGCTTCCATGGCACGAGTGGGGATTCGAACCTGGATTCCCCAGATCGTGGCCTGACGCTTTAACCGCTACACCACGCTGGCTCTATATAAACAAACAAATCTCTAAATACTGATATTGGTACAGGGTTATAGTGTGATGAAATAAATGAGGAAGGGACAAATTGTGGAACTACACATTCTGTTCAAACATGGAGTTCCAAATCCTATGTTAGTCTTGTAGTCACTGCCACAGAGGATACCAGCGCTTGTGATGGGGTTCTCGAGGCTGATGTTGCCTCCGATTTCTTTCTACGGACACCTAAACTGAAAGTCAGGGGATGAAGGCCAAGAAACTGAAGAACAATAATAGCTGATACAGGAAAAAGGAGTTTGGAGTAGGAAGTAAAAACTCAGGCGTGTACAGGAGAGGATATGTGCTGTTGGTGGGAGTTTGACAATGGGGTTGAATATCATTCCCTTCCCCAAAGTAACAAGCCAAAACTTTGAGAGTGTGTAAACATGTGCTGCTAGATCAAAGACTGTTTACTGGAGGGTCACTTTGGGAAACAGGTGGGGAAATTATCAGCCAAGACCTCCACTTCTCAAAACACTATGCCCATAATTCCTGGTTTTGCAGTCACTGTTCCCTCTGTACTAAACCCCCCTTGACTCTGTGCCAACTGGGGTTCTGGGTACCACCCTACTGAGGGCCAGAATTGACACAGTATATAACACAAGGACAGGCACATATATTCCTGACATCTTTCCATGTCAGAGAACCAAAATCAGGATTACATCTCTGTGGCCATTTATGCTTGGTAATTAGCAGCACATTCCAGGCTGAATTGCCTTGCATATTTTTTTTAAGTTTTTCATGCTCAACCATCATTCAGGAAGTGACTGCGAAGCCGGCGCATACCTGCTTCACATTTCTTAAGAGCCCTTAACGAGACCTTTTGTGTTTGCTCCGCTCCCCGCCGTGAAGAATTCCCTCAAGGAAGCATGCAAAATCACTGCCACGCGTTAGCTATGCATACGGCGGTTGCTAATGGCTATGCCAATAGGAACAAAGGAGCAGGTGAGTGGGGTGTGTGGAATTTCTCCTTTTGCGTCGGGACCGTGAATAGGCATTTTAAAGGTCGCATTTTAAAAAAGAGCTTTGAGCGATAATCAAAATTGACCCTGCATAAATGGCCTGCAATTTGAAACCTGCTTTCCGGGTATATGTAAGAGTTACTGTTTGACGGTCGTCTTCCAGCCCACTCCTTACCCAGTTTTTCTCTTTCCCCGCTTCCTCAGGCTTATTCTCAAGATGCCTATTTGAAGGGCAACGAGCCATACTCCGGAGGGGCTCAAAGTATCCCCGAGCCGCCACCGATCTGCTACCCTCGCAAAACCTACCCGTTCCAGTCAAGGCCCACTGCCCGGGATGTATCAGCAGCTGAGACGTACCAAGGACAGCAGGCGGACAACAGACAGCCCTATTATACAGGGTCCTCGGGACCATCTTCTCCCTTGAACAGCACTGCAGCCCACAGAACGGCCTCCACAGCCTGGGCCGGGTCCACGCAGAACTTCGCCAGTAACCATTCCAGTCCTGCCCATCGCACGGAGGAGATCCAATATGGAATGACTCAAAAAGAGCCTGTTCCAAGACCTCTCCCAGCTTCTGGCTCCTTCTCCCATTACTCCAACAGTAGTTGCCCAGGTTCTATATCCTCCCCCTTGCCTGAGAAGTACTACGTTCCTCCCGCTCCCTCTATGCCCAATCACGCCTGCTACGGGACCCCCAAACACCTCCCCGACCACCGGCCTCACGGCGGGTTGAAGGACACTTCCCATGAGGTCCGGTCCTCCCGGGACTGCATGGGGACCGGCCTGAAATCCGTCAGTCGTCTAGAATGCCAACAGGCCTTGTCTAACTGGATCTCGAACCAAGTGCCACGACGGAGCTCCTCGGAGGAGCGCCACTGCGCCATGCCGCCTCGCTACCGGAGCGTATCGCAAGATCGGCTGGGGGATGCTCCGGCCTCCCGGGGTTGGCCTCACAGCGCTTCCCAAGACACCTTAATCCAGCCACCTGCCCACGATAGCTGGAGTTATCGAGCGAGGTCGGATAACTATCTGATGAAATATGGGCAGTCCTTGGAAGCTCTCGAGCAGGCTGCCTTGGTTTCTCCCAGGTGTATGTGGCCACCGGACAAGTTTTACCGGCACGGACAAATTAACAGAGCCCAGCCTAGCCACCCAAGTTCCTATGCTCCTTCTGTCTCTTCCAGGGATCCAGCCCCTGTACATGTCCAGAAACACCCTTCCCAACCCAATCTCCAAAGCATTGAGGACTCTGGGTATATTGGTTATAGGAGCTACAGCCCCTCGTTCCAGCGTCGGACTGGCTTGCTACATGCCCTTTCCTTCCGGGACGCTACTTTTGGTGATCTTCCCACTTTTAATATTTCTCAGAGGCAAGGGAACCACTCGACGCCCCCTTATGTCGAGAGGCCTTTGCCCACTGCCATGATCTCAAGTGCCCCAGCTCCTTGCCTGGACCCTCCAGAGATTCCTGCGGACCAAAGACCAGCCAAACTGGAGAACGACGTGAGGCCTTTTGAGAGGGCTTCTCCACCTCAGGGCGCGGAACGGTTGCAGCCTCAGCCTGAGGCTGAGGGAAGGAGGGATGAGGTGGTTCTCCGGCAAAAGCCCCCTACCGGACGCAAAGCGCCCCCTCCGGCCAGACAGATGAATTTTGTCTTCCCAGATGACATGAAGGAAACGGACATTTGTGATCCACCTCCGCCGGTGCCGGCCACTGGTAAAGAGAACAAGCGGGGGGTGGCCCCGTTAGCTACGCCAGAGGATTCGCTAGCCTCCATCCCGTTCATTGGTGAGTAGAGAAAGCAGGTTGCTGGGTTTTTTTTAGATCGAAGTGCTGGATCAATGTGAAGTTGCATCCCATTTCTGAGGTAAATGTGGAAGGTTCCTGCTTGGCCAAAAACAGTCCAAGGAACTGCAAGGGAAGTAAAGAAAGGGGTTCCCTAGGACAAGCACAGTTCCTCAGGAGAGAAATCTGTACATCTGTAAGTTGCCGCTGAGTTTCGCTTGAAGCAATTTTGAAGAATTCGTTAAGGCAAGCAAAGTTTCTCAGGTGGGCTTCACACATTCCTAGTCCACTGGTGAGTTATATCGTGCCAAGCTGTTCGCTGGATTTGCTCGCTCGGAGTAAAACCTGCTCCAATTATGGAGTGTTTATGTGCATTGGGCACGTTCAAAAGAACTCGAGAGTGGTGAATCCTCACTGGGCAAAAGAATAAGGCTAGATGACTATGGGGAAGGGGCTGCAGTGCAGTAGTGGAGCACATTCTTTGCGTGCAGAAGTCCTCAGGTTCAGTCCCCAGCATCTCCAGTTAAAGATCTCAGGTAGGAGAAGATGGGAAAGGCCCTCCTTGTCCTGAGACCCCAGAGAGTCACTGCCAACCAGGGTTGATGTTACCAAGCTTCACGGACTAGTGGTGTGGCTCAGTATAAGATTTCTTCAGATGTTCATTGCCTTAAAGTTCATTTCATGATTCTGAAATACAACTTTCCTCCTTTCCCCCAAAGCTCAAGCTAAGGGATAGCTGTGGATTGTGTGTGTGTATGTGTGTGTGTAGTGGTGGGCAAGAAATCCCATCCACAGTATAGACAAGTCCCTTAATATACTGAAGCTCAGTCTTTAAGCAGAGTGGTTTCATAGGGATTTGTAGGTATCTCTTCTTTTAACGGCTGATGAAACAAGTAAAACCCATGCTTGTCCAGCTATCCTTCTGCCAAAAAGGAGCCAAAAAGGATGCTTTTTTCTTCCAAGGCCATAGGGCTTATCCCTTCTGCCATGTTCATAAGTAGTCAGTTTATATTTAACAAGTTGCAGCCCCGTGAGAAGATGTGAATTGGTTAGGCACGAATATGCATTGCTGTGACAGAGACCAAAATCTGCATGCCCAAATTCAGGCTCCATCCCTACATTGGGCGGTGGACATGCATATGTGCAGTTTGGATTTATAGGAGCAGTGCTACTGCGGGTGTAGGTTTTGCAAATAAATGATAGGAAAATCCCCCAAGCGAAAAATGTTTGGAACCCTGCAGGCTCCATACATTCATTGGAACCCTCTGTCCTGTCAGCACAACATTAGAAGGTTGTGTTGTGTATCGGTGCACAAGCCAGGACCTTCTAGTAATACACACAAGAGAGGGCATGCAATAAAGACACAATGCTTGGGAGGGGCAGTGAACAGGGATGTAGGAGGCATTCGGCCTTCTTCCATTTGCTTTTTCCTTCTTTGACTCATCTCCGTCAGCATTTCCGTTCCAGCTGGCTGTATGACAGCAGTGTTTTTGCATTCTCTTGTCAAGGGTATGCTTACCACCAAAGATCAGTGAGTGCCATTGGGCTGGGGTGGGGAGGTGCTGAGCTGGCAAGCAGAAGAACCCAGAAGTTTCCATTGTCTCTGCCAGAGAGTCACTGAGGGCCTAGCTGAATGTTTAAAAAGAAGAAGAAGAAGTCCTCAGGTCATATCTGGGTCCAACAAAAACACACAAATTGTGAGTCCGTGCTGGGAACACCATTCCCAAGTGCACAGGAGCATAATCTGGATTGGGCCCATGGGAAGGGTCTTATACCTTCCATCTCACATTATTTTTCCTGACCTGTAAGGACTGGTAAAGTTAAAGCACTGGGTCATTCCTGACCCATGGGGAGACATCACATCACAACGTTTACTAGGCAGACTATGTTTACGGGGTGGTTTGCCAGTGCCTTTCCCAGTCATCTTCCCTTTACCTCCAGCAAGCTGGGTACTCATTTGACCAACCTCGGAAGGATGGAAGGCTGAGTCAACCTTGAGCCGGCTACCTAAAACCGACTTCTGTCGGGATCGAACTCAGCAGAGCTCTTTTTTTCAGTTGGGAAAATATGCATGTATCATCATACATGTGGCACCACCAATGGGGCAATCAGCTCGCCCTCTGGGATGTTTCAGGCTGGGAAAACAACCTGAGGGGGAGGAAAGGCTTAAGCACCCTCTTCCCATTTCCTGCGGTCCCAATCTGAGAGCCCCTGCATGGCTGTGAATTGTGTTTCCGCGGGCAACTCACAACTCGCGTCTTATTGAAAGTCCGTGTGCTAACTCAGATGTGACTCAGGGACTTTGTAATGCACAGGTAGGCCCTCAATCCCAGGTAGCCCTGGGGTGTAGCAGAATCAAGCCAAAGGATCCGTTGCCATGATGCAAGTTCATTCTGTGGCCACAATTCTCTGTGCTGCCTCACTGAAGAAGGTAGGGCCAGGGACCAAGACAATTTGCTGAGAGGGGAATTGGGTAGCAAACTTCTCTCCACAGCCGAAAGCTCTGACATCTTCCTTCTTAAACCACATGTCAGATGGTGCATAGGCCCCAGTTTGAGCTGCTGGGAAATACCAGATCTCAGGTTTCGGATGCAAAGTTTCAGGGTTTTAGCCTCCTCCTCAGGATCTCTGGGCCAGGATTTTAATGTCAGGCTCAGGAGCCAAAAGCATGAGAAATGGTCATTTTCCCACAGGGTCCATCTTAAAGCTGCTAAGTTTTGATCCCCTTTGATCTGGAGAACAAGGTTTGATTCCCCACTCCTCCGCATGAAACCTGCTGGGTGACCTTGGGCCAGTCACAGTTCTCTCTGACCTCTCTCACCTACCTCATAAGGTGTCTGTTGTGCGGAGGGGAAGGCAATTGTAAGCCACTTTGAGACACCTTACGTTAGAGAAAAGTGAGTATAAAAAACAACTCTTCATCTTCCTCCTCCTCCTCCTCCATGCAGTAAGATGTTAGCCAGGCCTCACAGGAGCCGTTCATTGGAAAACAGCTGCCCTGTGGCTTGGGTAAAATAAAACATGTCCCATAATGTAGTGTTTTCCTTTTCGCAGCTGCACAGAGGGGCTGATTCATTTATTGGAAGCCAGGCAAAGATTGCAGTGAGTTTGGTTTATAGGTAGGGTTGCCACCTCTGGGCTGGGAAATACCTGGAGATTTTGGAGGTGGGGGAGCCTGAGGAGGGCGGGGTTTGGGGAGGGGAAGGACTTCAATGGTTGTATAATGCCTTAGAGTCCACCTTCCCAAGGAGCCATTTTCTCCCGGTGAATTGATCTCTGTGGCATAGAGATCAGTTGATCCCGGTGAATTGATCTCTGTGGCATAGAGATCAGTTGTAATAGCAGGAGATCTCCAGCCACCACCTGGAGGCTGTAATCAAACAAACGGCTTTCAAGTGCTTGCAGGAGTATGGAATTCAAAATATGGCACCAAATAAATATTTCCAATATAGGAAAATAACAATGCAATTCTTGCAGTTAGAAGAATATATTGAGGACAATTGAAAACAGATACACTTCTAAAGCAACAAGTATACAACAATGGGTCAAAAGGTCCCAAAACAAACACAGTTGTGAAAATATACCGGCACAAACGCTCAGTTCATATCAATTCGTTGTCTATAGAGTCCATTATATCATATGGCAACGGAAACAAGACGTAGAACAAAGGAGATCCAGTAAAATTCCATTTCGTGTGAACTTTCTCAAGCCTTCAGTCTTTCCGTGCAAAATTCATTCAAAGTTTAAAGGAATGTACCTTTCCTATGTGTTATGACGGCAAAAGTAAGACGTCTATAGACAACTATAGTTGTAATAGCAGGAGATCTCCAGCCACCACCTGGAGGCTGGCAACCCTGTTTGCAGGCAATGTTGAGGCTCTTCTTCTCCCTCTTTCTGCCCACCTCCCACCACGAGTCTGTTTTCTCTCGGTGCCCTCCTTAGCAGTGGTCCTGGCTCAGCTCAGCATGGCTGAGCACAAAGAAAACAGTCATAAAAGGGCTTTCGTGACAGCGCTGAGCATGGTGGAAGTGGTGCTGAGGTGGCGGCAGAGGAAAAGTCAGGCAGGAACATCTTCCTCAGCCCGCCCACCTTCAGCAAGGGGCTCCACCTTGCTTTGGGAGTGGGATGAAGGAGAGGCTGCCGTCGACTCTCCCGGATGCTGCCTTGTTTGAAACGCTTGGGTGTTTTCATTCCTTCTGATGCGGTGAGCTCTGACTCACAAGAGCTCACGCTGGAATAAATGTTGTCAAACTCCATGGTGCCGATGGGCCCCGCCCTGCCCCGCCTCTATTTTCTTATGACAACCTAATGTGGCTACCCCTATGGACTTATCACGTGGGTACTTTGACGCAGAGGAACAAGAAGAAGAAGAGTTGGTTTTTATACCCTGATTTTCCCTACCTTTAAGGAGTCTCGAACCGGCTTACAAATGCCTTCCCTTCCCCTCCCCACAACATACACCTTGTGCGGTAGGTGGGACTGAGAGAGTTCGGAGAGGACTGTGACTAGCCCAAGGTCACCCAGCAGGGTTCATGTGGAGTGGGGAATCAAACCCGGTTCTCCAGATTAGAGTCCACTGCTCCTAACCACCGCTCTTAACCATTACACCATGCTCGCTCTCTGACAATTGGGGTAGAAGTTAGGGATGCCAGCCTGCAAATGGGACCTGGGATCCCCCGGAATTACAGCTCATCTCCAGACCACAGAGATCATCTCCCCTGGAGAAAATGGATGCTTTGGAGGGTGGGGTCTCTGGCATCGTACCCCCTGAGGTCCTTGTCCTCTCTAGACTCCACCCCCAAATCTTTAGGAGTTTCCTCACCTGGAATTGGCAACCTCCCGCCGGTGTGGACCTGGCAGCCCTAGTGAAAGTACCTGGAAGTTATGTCACGGCTTCATGCGATCCCTCCTCCATTTTGCCTCTGCTGCTATCGATTGACCGAGGGCAGAGGCTGGGTCAGCGTTGGCAGGAGGTGATGGTGGCAGGCAACCTGGCAAGGCTGCTCTACCACCAAAATACAGAACCAAAAGTGTGTCTTTAAAAAAAGAAAAATAAACCTTTAAGTTATATTCAAGGGGTAGGGTGGATGCTAGAATAACCAAGATATGAAGGGAATGGCAAGCCAATATTTTGGTGGGACTAAAGGTCTTCTTAGAGATGCTTTACAGAAAGGGAAAAGGTAGAGGAAAATAGCTGGCAAGAGTCCAAGGGTGGCCCAGGAGCAGACTAATATCAGCGCAATCAAATAATTGTAGACAAGATCTTAAATGAGGATTGGTCCTTAGTGTTTAAGGACACAAATCGAAAATGTTCACCTCGCTTCTTCCAGATACCCTTCAACAGAACTTTCTCTTTGCCAGACTATTTCCGCTTCTTAGAAATTTGTAAGTTCACATGAGCTTTCTTATTGGCGAGATGTAATGCCCTAGACTCAGCCGAGACACAAGGGTGATACAATAAAGTTACTGCAGAAGAACGAAAATGCCAATTTTGTCCAGATCAAATAAATTCCTTAGCCCACATTGTTTTAGCATGTCCACAAAATAATATTGCACGAAATAAATATATCACTCCCTGGATAAAACAGCTAAAGTCGCTTTCTGAGAAGTGGATACTGCATTATCTGCTGTCAAATAGATCATTCAATTGCATGAGAGATGTGGCAACTTTTCTCTTTATAGTGTCAAGGAAAAATTAAATTTCATCTCCCCTTTTTAAAGTGTGAAGTGGTTGATGGATAAGCCAGTGGCTGTTAAATCTAGGGAAAGGAATTGTAGAGGTTGCTCCTGTGTGTATTTATTACTGACAGTGAAACCTTGAATGTACCACTTCCTAACAAAGGACTCCCAATTTTGGGCTGTGGAAACTACGGATTGTTAATCAACCTGTTAATTATCAGTAATGTAAAGCCCCGTGGCGCAGAGTGGTAAGCTGCAGTATTGTAGTCCAAAGCTTTGCTCACAACGTGAATTTGATCCCAACGGAAGTTGGTTTCAGGTAGCCGGCTCAAGGTTGACTCAGCCTTCCATCCTTCCGAGGTCGGTAAAATGAGGACCCAGCTTCCTGGGGGTAAAGGGAAGATGACTGGGGAAGGCACTGGCAAACCACCCCATAAACAAAGTCTGCCTAGAAAATGTTGGGATGTGACATCACCCCATGGGTCAAGAATGACCCGGTGCTTGCACAGGGGACCTTTACCTTTTTAAAGCCAAATAGCCTCTTTTGTGAAAATAGGCTTTCGTATACTGGTTCTTTATTGGTCTCTTGCTCTGAATTGTTAATGTAGTTAATTGTTAAAAGGCTGTTGTTGACCCTTGATTGAAGGCAAAGCCTCTGACTCTATCAGTAAAAACTAACTCTGGGTTTTTTTTGGGGGGGGGGGGGCGGAGCAGCGCTCTGGATAAGTGATACGTCCCCGAGCAAGAGACTCATCCTCCACTCGCCTCCACTATCCTGAATCCCCTCTTCCTGCTTGCCTGTGAAACAGGTCTGGGAGAGAAACAGGGTGGGTGAATTAGGAATTCAGCCAGTCTGAGGACTGGCTGTCCTCAGTGAGCCTGACAGACATCTCTGGCCCTCGGGAAGCTGCCAGCCCTGCCGGTGATGGCTCCAGCCGTGCATTTTGGTGCAGTGATTAGAGTGCTGGAGCAGGATCTGGGAGACCCGGGTTCGAATCCCTGCAGTTCCATGGAAGCTCTCTGGGTGACCTGAGGCCAAACACTCTCTCTCATCCTAACCGACCTCACAGAGTTGATGTCACGATGATAAAGTGGAAGAGGAGATAACAAAATTGTAACGTGCATCGGGTATAAATACCTCAATAAACAAACACCCCAATAAATAAACTAAATACCTCAAATAAATAAAATATAAATACTTCAATCAATATCTCAATCAGTACCTCAATAAAGAAATACTTCAACAAATATAAACACTTCAATAGATACTTCAATAAAGAAATACCTCAATATAGAAGAAGAAAAAGAGTTGGTTTTTATATGCTGACTTTCTCTACCACTTGAAGAAGAATCAAACCGGCTTACAATCTCCTTCCCTTCCCCTCCCCACAACAGACACCTTGTGAGTTAGGTGGGGCTGAGAAAACTGTGACTAGCCCAAGGTCAACCAGCTGGCTTCATGTGTAGGAGTGGGGGAACCAACCCGGCTCACCAGATTAGCGTCCGCCGCTCATGTGGAGGAGTGGGGAATCAAACCCGGTTCTCCAGATCAGAGTCCACCGCTCCAAACCACCACTCTTAACAACTATACCACACTGGTGTATATAAATACCTTAATTAATAAAGTGTTACTCTGATAAAGTGGAATTCTCCACTGAATGTGAGAATTGCTGTTTGTCAGTCCCCTTCCTGCTGCTTATATGTTCTGCACAATATCTAGAATGTTGTTGTCCCTAATTTAATGTTTCCCAGTAGCAGTAGGCATGATGCTGAGTCATTGCAGGCTGACCAAGTGCTAGGAGCTGTGCAGAACTCAGCAGAGGACCAACAGCAAATGTGCATTGAAATCACAAAATCATACAAGGTTGGAAGAGACCACAAGGGCCATCCAGTCCAACCCCCTGCCATGCAGGATTCCACAATCAAAGCTCTCCCGACAGATGGCCATCCAACCTCTGCTTAAAGACCTCCAAAGATGGGGACTCCAACCCATTCCCAAGGCAGCGTATTCCACCGTTGAACTGCCCTCACCGTCAGAAAGTTCTTCCTAATGTTTAGGTGGAATCACTTTTCTCTTAATTTAAAAGCATTACTCCGTGTCCTAGTCTCTGAAGCAACAGAGAACAAGCTAGTTCCCTCATCAACATGGCATCCCTTAAAATATTTAAACATGGCTATCATGTCACCCCTTAACTTTCTCTTCTCCAGACTAAACAAACCAAGCTCCTTAAGTCTCTCCTCATAGGGCATAGATTCCAGACCTTTGACCATTCTGGTCGCTCTCCTCTGGACACGAATTGTGGAGGGGAATTGTGAGTCTTCATAGGGAGCACAACAAGAGGACCGTGGTTGTGGTGGATTTCCAGAATGGCCCTTTGCGTTTCAGACTGTGACTTTGCAAACGGCCTGGAACTATCCTGCACCTAAAGAAATGTTGGCCTGTCAGCATTGGGTGGAAGGCGGCCAGCTGCCCCTTTCCAAAGGATGAGCGGGATAGAAGTATGCCAGTGACAAAGTTTGCTTTCCTCCTGCCCTCTTGAAAGCTAGAAGTTTTAAAGCAAAACTGGGAAATCTGCCACAAAATCTGACATTAATTTTATGATAAAAGTTGCATTGCTTGTTCAGGCATCCTGGTTGGGAGAGGCGGGTCACACAGTCGAAACCAGACCACTTGTATTCTGCACTTTTAATTCCAAGGTGCTGAGTAGAAGGTGCCAGGGATTCAGATCCTTTTTTTAAAAAAATTAAGAAATCATTTTTTAATTTAAAAAACCCCTTAAACTGTTAGAAATGAATGGATAAGAAAAGAATTTACTATAACTGTGTACATTCTCTTCCTTCATTGTTTTTAATTTGTCAGCCAGACCTGTTTGCTCTGATTACTAGTTCTAATGATGTATTGTTGCATTTTAATACTTTTTTTTAAATTAAAAAACAAAAAAAGGAAGTGGAAGACATTGTGTCTAGAGGGCATCAATTCCTGGCACATTTCTGGGTTTTTTTTCCTGGCTGCTATAAATTTAGTTTTTTACTTTCTTATTCCAGGAGGAAGAAAGATAGCAGGTTGTGGAACCGCAGACAGTCGCCTGCATCTCACAGCCAGAGATGCTTTGGGGATAATGTTTCATGGTAGAGAACTTCTCACCCCTGGGGGAAGCTCTGTCACATGTTTGTCCCACCCTCCTTCATTCCATCATTTCACCGTGCATTCTCCTATTCCAGATGAGCCAACGAGCCCCAGCATTGACCTGACGGCTAAGCACATCCCCGCATCCTCTGTCGTCTCCAGTGCCATGAATTCTGCCCCTGTGCTCTCGGCCAGCCCCTCCTCGCCCACATTTACCTTTGCAGTCAATCGCCATTACTCCCAAGATTGCAGTAAGTTTACCTCTCTCGTCCCTCCCTCTCTTGACTTTGGCCGTTTATGCATGGGAGTTTTACCTGATGTTCGTTGTTTGTTGGACCCTCACTTTCCTGTTGGGATTCTATGCACCAGCAGTCTCCAAGCTCAAATCAAGAAGCATTTGAGTCCCCACCCATTGAAACACTGCCTTGTAATTGGTTGTGGTGCTTTCTGTGAGAGAAACCTAGCTTCCGTGTCCCACACTGGGTTGGAAATTATGATCAAAAAGCTGTGGCACCAAACCCATTTCCACCTGGCTGGGGAAATCTCTCCTGTCACTGGAGCCTTAACATTATGGAAGGCTCAGTTTCATGCAAATTTAACATTTGGCAAAAATTTCAAAAGCCGTCTTTGTCCATTTCAGATAATTCAAATTTTGCATTTTCCTTAATTTTTGGGAAAGAGTTCCTCGGTATTAAAACTCTCATTGATTAATTTTAAGGCATAGCCTAATGATCAACTTGTTAAATTCAATTCTTTCCACACGTTGGTGTGTGTTTTTTTTCTTTGAAGATTTGTGAATCAAAAAGGAGCCATAAACTGGAGTGTGGAAAGAAATTCGAATGAGAAGAATGCACACAGGGACTTTTTTTGCGTGTTCAAGGAAATCTGAATGAGGCAGTAGGCTTAGTGGGGTATAATTCTGTGTAGTATTGCACTGTTAAAGAGTGTGGGATGTTTATAACAAATTCCACTGAAATTGAATCATATATAAGCTGACCAGTGGGGGCGGGGAACTGTCTGAAGTAATTATCCCTAAATGGAACGCTGCAAGAGAATTGCTTGTGCGTTGCAAGAAATTTAATAATCAAAGTCTCTTGTGAGCCCAAATTACCTATCCGTGGAAGAGTCTGACTGTTGTATGTGTCTCTGCATGATTCCCTGTTCTGGCCTTTCTTCCTTGTAAGAAGAGAGACTCTTGCATCAGCACACGTTCTCCTTTTGCAGCAGGTTAATTCTCACTCTTTCGTACTTCTTAAAAATGAATCACCTTTTCCTGTGTAAAAAGTAACCAGCCCCCTCTTACGCATGCTAGTTCAGAAGTAAGTCCCACCGAACTCCCTGAGGCTCTCAGGAGAGTGCGCGTTGGATTGTGGCAGACGGGGATTTCCAACTTTAATTCAGTGGAAAAATGCTCACAGCTGCCAGAGGTTTGGGAAAGGCTGCTGCTAGAGCATAGCAGACATCATATGTGTTTAATTTAAAGAATGTATGTTGACATTAATATGCTAGGTATTCAATTTAGTATACGTATGTGCAAAAATGTCTGAAGCGAATCAGAAGCTGGGTGGTTTGGCCCCACCCCATCGCCTCTCTGGCCTCTTCTCCCATGTGAGAGGAGGTGGGATAGGGCAAGAGGAAGGAAGATGATGCCAAAATCCAAGGTGGGATCTTGTTCTCCAGCTCTCAGAGCTCAATTGTACGTGACGATTTCTTCTGTGCTTAAAATGAATGACAGTTTTTCATTGCAAATTTAGCTGCTAGGTAAGATAACTTCATCGAGGATGAGGCCCTGTCTTGCATGCCCAGGGAAATGCCGATCGCCACTTTGGGGTCAGGAAACAATTTTCCACCAGGCCAAATTGGCCAAGGATCCTGGAAGGGCTTTTTTGCCATCTTCTGGGCATGGAGTAGGGGGTCACTGGGGGTGTGGTGGTGGGGGAGGTAGTTTTACATTTTCTGCATTGTGCAGGGGGTTGGACTAGATGACCCTGGTGGCCTTTCCAGCTCTATGATTCTATGATTTTATGAATACCATTGGGACTGGAGGGGGGACTTTAATCCTTTCATCTTCTACTGTTTACTCACTGGAAAACGCTACCCTTGTGCTGCTTTTATCTCCAGTGGGGAAAAATATATGAGAACTTTACAAGTTTTCCCAATTGGGGTTAAAAGCACACGTGTGTATGTGTGGGTTTGTTCCGGTGAGAAAACAGAAAGAGTTACATTTTCTGTCTCCCCCCCCTTCTATCCCCCCCTCCCAACCTCCTTGATAAAGCAATCCTGGCAGCTAACCCCGCATAAGGAAGAAACCCAGCAACTTTGTTCAAAATAAGCACAGATGAAATCATAAGGTGTAACAGAACCCTCGGTCACTTGGTTGAGCCTTGTGCAAATATTGGCAGGTCTCCGAGAGCACAAATGAAAAATTGTTGTCTGTAGCTGTGGAGTAACTCATGGCCTAACTTATTTGGTCGCATTTGGGTCTTCCACGAGGACGTTTAGTCAAATGTGTGGTGTGAGTTTCCCATCCTAATTTGGATTGGACCAAGAATGTGGAGAGGGCATGGTTAAACCATCTCCTCTGTGCCGTTTTCCTGGCCTGAATTGGTCTCCAGGAAGCAGCCATTCGCCCCATTGAAGGAAAACATTTATGTACCCCATCAGTACACATGGAGTCCCCGGCCATGGATGCAGACGTTTCTACAGGTCTCTCCTGTAGAAACTATATCATACTTGCACGCACATGACGCTGGATTAGCTAGCCACTTGTATAGGGAAAATGTATTCTTTAGATTAGGCTTTCTATTTCTTTTATCAACTGCAACAAGAATGTGAACAGAATCTACTTGAATAAATGTAAGTTTTACTTTTTTGACTTGGCGTGAGGCTTTGCAGAAACTCAACGCTAAATTGCTGTGCCATAAAGCAATTAGGCCACAATTTGGAAATGTAGGTAAAGGGGGCAAAATGTGGCAACTCACCCTCAGCCACTGCGGTGTAGTGGCTACACTATCCGAATAGTGTCTCCAAGACCCAGGTTCAAATCCCTACTCTGCAATGGAAGATTGCTGGGTAACCTTGGGCCAGTCACACTGTTTCTTCACAGGGTTGTTGCGAGGATAAAATAGAGAAGGGGAGGGAATGATGGAAGCTGCTTTGGGTCTCCATTGGGGAGAAAAGCAAGGTACAAAGGAAGTAAATAAAATAAGCAATGGATACAGCAGAGGGTGGGTTCAGTCCTTCGGCCCAGTGGTATCCATAGGTGCATGGCTGCACTTTCTCGCCAAGAAGATTGCTGTCCTTCTAGGGATGCCAGCCTCCAGGTGGAACCTGGGGACCCCCTAAAATTACAGCTCATCTCCAGATTACAGAGATCAGTTCCCCTTAGGGTTGCCAATCTCCAGGTGATGGCTGGAGATCTCCCGCTATTACAACTGATCTCCAGCCGATAGAGATCAGTTCACCTGCAGAAAATGGCTGCTTTGGCAATTGGACTCTATGGCATTGAAGTCCCTCCCCAAACACCGCCCTCCATGGGCTCTGCCCCCAAAACCTCCCGCCAGTGGCAAAGAGGGACCTGGCAACCCTAGTTCCCCTGGAGAAAATGGATGCTTTGGAGGGTGGACTGTATGGCACTGTACCCCACTGAGGTCCCTGTCCTCCCCAGGCTCCATCCCCAAATCTCCAGGAGTTTCCCAACCGGGAACTGGCCACCCTACTTCCCCATCCCCCTCCAGTGGCCCAGGGGAGGGGACCTGGCACCCCTATATTCTTCACACTTGTATGGTGTGCACTTTGGGCCATATTGCTGAGATTAAAATCTGTATACCGCTCTTGACGCTCTGTAATCTGGCTTCCATCAGCAAGGATCTGTTTTGTGGGGGGGGGGGAGGGTTGGGGGAGGTCCCAGCAATGAGTAGGCCCTCTCTCCAAACCCAAAACAGCAGGCCTTCCACAAGTCAATTATAATCACTTCTACAACACTATAACGTTCTTTCCCGATCTCATTTCATGTGTCTTCTAAACCAAAGCTTCTTAAACTGTGGGACGCAACCCCATATGGGGTCGCATAGCAGAATGTGGGGGTTGCGAAAAATTCGGCAACAGTAAAAGAATTGTCTTAAAATAAATTTCTTTATGATTTATTATCAATAAATGTTTGGTTTGTATACCTATTTTATATATCTATATATATAAAATATATATACCCGGGGTCATGTAGAAATTTCTCAGGTGAAAAGGGGTTGCAAGTGGGAAAAGTTTAAGAAGCCCTGTAATCTAAACAGTTTATGGCAGGTCAGGGAGTAACATAGCTTCCCTTCCCCCCGCCGCCCGGCAATGAATTAACGCCACAAGGTGATGTCTATTTGTAATTCACCTTCCCATAAATCTGCCCACAAGTGCCAAAATAGAGATCCGGATTGGCAGAGTCTGCTGTTAGCTGCAAGAGTGGTGTGATCTTGAGAACGCTTCCCCTTAATTTTCCTGCAGGGGTATTAGAAGCTGCTGCACCCGGAGGCAGGATGCTTGAGGACTTGGAGATGGGCCCAGTATAAATTTCCCATGGGATGACTCAGGGGTTTTCTTCATGCTCAGAATTTTATGACTTGTGGCCATATTTAGAATTGGGAATTAGTTCCTCTAGCCCCCCCCCCCAGTCACCTTGGCCTGTTATTACCTGGGTAATGTTTTCTCATGCGCCTCCTTCCTCAGGGACCTCTTAACGGCATTATAGGCCCCTGAGCAAAGCCGTGCACGGGGGCCCCTACCTACACAACCACTCACAGGAATGAAAATGTAAATGGTCGATAGTGGCCATGTGTACCCCATTGGTACCCGTGGTTCATTGGTGGAGCATTTGCTTGGCATGCGGAAGGTCCCAGGTTCAGTCCCCGGCATCTCCAGTTAAAGGGACCAGGCAAATAGGTGATGTGAAGACCCCTTCCTGAGACCCTGGAGAGCCACTGCCGGTCTGAGTAGACGATACTGACTTTGATGGACCAAGAAGTCTGATTCAGTATATGGCAGCTTCATGTGTTCATGTGTACATTATACTTGGCAAGTAGGTAATGTGAAAGACCCCTTCCTGAGACCCTGGAGAGCCGCTGCCGGTCTGAGTAGACAATACTGACTTTGATGGACCAAGAGGTCTGATTCAGTATACGGCAGCTTCATGTGTTCATGTGTACATTATACTTCAGTATTTATTCTTAATCCAAACCCAAATTAACATTAATATTGTTCATTATCTTTTGTAAAACACATGCTAAACATGCAAGTCACGACATACATCACTTAGCATGGGGCCCCTATGCTCGTGGGGGCCCCGGGCAACTGCCCAGCGTGCCCCTGCGTTAAGACGGCCCTGCCCTTCCTCCTGTAGACACCTCCTCTTTGCAGGCAGCGCATCTGGGGAAGGTAGTGCAGGACAAAGTCTAGGCAGACAGGTAAGCGGGACGGTCTTGCCCGTGTCTGGTGGTGGACAGTGTTTCCGCCTTTCTCCAACTTCCAGTGTTAATCTGTGGCAACGTTCCTTCTCTCACAGGCAACATCAAAGCCAGTCGCCGGTCTTCCTACCTCTTAGCCATAACCACCGAGCGCTCCAAGTCGTGTGACGATGGTCTGAATACATTTCGGGACGAAGGGAAACATATGAGGTAAGCGTGTCTTCCTGTCCCCCACGTTCGGCTCGTTCCTTTTAATGTTTGCACTGCTCATGCCAACCATATCGATGGTCTCTTTTCAGGAGGTTGCCCAGCCGCGTACCAAGCCTCCGCATGTTAAGAAGTTTCTTCACGGACGGGGTAGGTGTTTGCTGACTCTCCTTTTCTCATAAATGTGGGTCAGTAGGTGCTGCCTGCCCTGGAGTTCACCCCGTACGTTGATTGAGAGTTTAAACAGAGCGTGCGTAAAATGAAAGCACATCATTCCTGCTTCTCCTCTGTGGTTTATGAAGTCTGGAAGTGGAGTGTGGGTACCCTTACTTTCGGTGCTTTGGGAGGGGGCAGGTGGGAAAGCCCCATTCCATGAGCTTCACTACATTTGTGGTTCTGTTAATCCAGCCTGTTGTCTGCGCCCATTGTGGGGGCCAGTATTCTTCTGTTGTGGGGAGGAGCAGGGATGGTGATTGTAACCCAGTTTGATTCTTCTTTAAGTGGTAGAGAAAGTCGGTATATAAAAACCACCTCTTCTTCTTCTGCTTCTTCCTTCCCTCTTCCTCCTCCTCTTCTGCTTCTTCTGCTTGCACATCTGTCTCTCTCATCTCTGCCCATTCAAGCATCAATATCTCAATCCAGTCTGGGTAGCCACTGTCTTCCTGCATAGCATTCTGCCTCCACCTCCCCTCTTTCCCTGCCTTATACTCTGACACTTGATCTGGAGAACTGGGTTTGATTCACCACTCCTCCACATGAGCTGCAGAGGCTAATCTGGAGAACTGGATTTGTTTCCCCACTCCTACACATGAAACCAGCTGGGTGACCTTGGGCAAGTCTTTCTCTCTCAGCCCCACCTACCTCACAGGGTGTCTGTTGTGGGGAGGGGAAGGGACTGTGATTGTAAGCCAGTTTGATTCTTCTTTAAGTGGTAGAGAAAGTTGGCATATAAAAACCACCTCTTCTTCTTCTGCTTCTGCTGCTTCTTCCTTCCCTCTTCCTCCTCTTCTGCTTCTTCTGCTTGCACATCTGTCTCTCTCATCTCTGCCCATTCAAGCATCAATATCTCAATCCAGTCTGGGTCGCCACTGTCTTCCTCCCTGCCTTATACTCTGACACTTGAGTATATCCCTTGAGTCAGGGATGTCCGTCATCCTTCCTTTGATTTCTGTCTCACCTTCTCTTTGCAGTCTCTGGATAGCCTCGGCACCTCCGAAGACACCACCCGGTCGAAGCGGCATTCGACCTCCGACTTGACTGACGTCACTTTCAGCGATGTGAGGAAAGAGGGGTGGCTCCATTACAAACAGATCCTCACCAAGAAAGGCAAGGTAGGTATATTTTTTCTGGGAGTGAGGGTCATTTAACACAATGGGACTGACTTCTGAGTTCATTTGTTTATCACATTTCTATCCTGCCCTCATTCCCAGCAAGTTGGACTCAGAGCGAGTCACAGCATGATCATAAAACATTAGTTAAAACATACATTAAAACAAGCTTTAAAGCTCACTCTTATTTTATATTAAAACAAGATGGCATTTCCTTCCATTTACAGCCACTAGACAGGCCTGGCCAACAGTGGACCCCGAAACCAGGTTGGGGGAGGATGGGGAGGCCAGCAAATAATGAAAGTGAAAAAGACTTGCGGCTGCCCTCAGGTGTAGGCCTGGTGGAACAGTTCTGTTTTGCAGGCCCGGCGGAATTCCTTTAGGTCCCGCAGGGCCCTGATGTTACTTGGAAGACTGTTCCGCCAGGCCAGGGCCAGGGCCGAAAAAGCCCTGGCCCTTGTCGAGGACAGCAGCACACTCCACAGGCCGGGAACCACCAGTAAATTGTTGTTCCTTGAGTGTAAAGCTCTCGGGGGGGGGGGTATACCAGAAGAGGCGGTCCCGTAGGTACAATGACTTGCTTAAGACTAAGAATCCCCTAACTTCACCTTTGCAATGACAGGACCTATTGGCTGTTACTCTCCAGAAAATGAGGCCCTGGAGTCATGGTGGATGGACGACTAGGCAGACATATATAGATGACAGATAGAGAGACCCTTTGCTATCTGTTTGTCTCTCTGTCTCTGCAGTGCATTTTTTATCTCACTCTTCCCCCAGGGAGCTCAGAACAATATACATAATTCTCTCTTCCTCATTTTAAAGTTAGGGTGAGAGAGAATGGTCACCCAGTGGATTTCATGGCAGATAGTGATTTGAACCTGGGGTTCCCCAGTCCTGGTTCAACACTACACCACACCAGCTGAAAATGTCAACACATGTGAGGGTTTGTTAGGTAAGGTTTTGAAAACAAAATGGCTATTAACTATAATTCCCTCCTATAAATTCAGGGTGTTGCCGTTTGGGAATACTGCGGCTGACCCCCCCCCCTCCCCTGCACTAACAGATGCTGCAGGGTAGGGAAAGATGCAGAGCAGGGCCATAAAATGACTGGAGCATTGATAGCTATTTTTAGTTTGGAAAAAAGGAGTGAAATCTGAGAAGGGACGTCATTGTTGTCTAGTACACATCCTAACAATATAATATCATAATGCACGATAGAAAGTACATAAAAGCCCTTCTAGTATTATGAGGCTTCTTGTAAAATTATTTATTCCTTGTATACTAGAACATGGCTCCCATGTCCCACCTTGTATTTCATGCTGGGCTTGTAAGGATGTGTATTCATCAAACAGTGTGTTAGGTCAAAACATAGGCCTTTTAACTTTAAAAAGGTAAAGGTCCCCTGTACAAGCACCGGGTCATTCCTGACCCATGGGGTGATGTCACATCCCAACGTTTACTGGGCAGACTTTTGTTTACGGGGTAGTTTGCCAGTGCCTTCCCCAGTCATCTTTCCTTTACCCCCAGCAAGCTGGGGACTCATTTTCCCGACCTCGGAAGGATGGAAGGCTGAGTTCAACCTTGAGCTGGCTACTTGAAACTGACTTCCATCGGGATCAAACTCAGGTCATGAGCAGAGTTAGACTGCAGTACTGCAGCTTACCACTCTGCGCCACGGGGCTCCTATCTTTTAACTTTACCGTGCACCATATTAAAATTTATATATTTGCCATTTTAGTACTTCCTAGAAGCTGGCCATAGGATGCTGGGTAGCACGGTCCAGTGCGTCAGAGCTCTTTTGCTGTTCTGAGCCTTCGAGCAATAGGCAGCTGCCTCATCCAGACTCACTAGTTGTGCAGGCATTCCAAAACAAAAGAAAGATTCCCTAGAACGACATTCCTGATCAGTCCGGTCCTTTGGAGGAGTCAGCTGTGGCTGTGGCTTCCAGTGTCTTCCACAGGGGAGTTTCGATTTTGCAAATAGTTCTACAGTCATCATCGCGTTCACCCTGACTGCAACCCTGCTCGCATTCTGTTTTTCCGCAGCCTCACAACACACAGGCGAAACTTGACATCGGATGGCTGAGGAAGCATCCTGAGATTCATAGCATTTTTTGTGGTTTGAAAGGAAGTTTCTAGCCATCATGGATTTAACAAAAAGTCTGAAGCCAATATCTGGTGAAATCTCAGAAGCTTCCAACCTCTGGGGAGCAAGGCTTCTGTGGTCCTCCCCCCACAGAAGTTTTCTTTGCCTTCCCAATGGTTAGCAGACTGACAGACTGGAACAATTAAGATCTAGACTTCTGGGATTAAAGGACAGTCGTGCAGTATCGTTGCCTCAGCCCTCTGTTCCTGTGGCGTTTAATGCAGAGGTGGTTCTATAGGGATGCTCTAGGCTGATCCTGCATTAAGTAGGGCGTTGGACTAAATGGCCTGTATGGCCCCTTCCAACGCTATGATTCTATGGCCGAAAACGCATGGCCGTTTTCTTTTGCGCTCATCCCACAAATGAAGCGAATTTCCCTTGTGAACATGCATGGCCATCTCCCGCCATCATGTTCAACCCACCAACTTCCGGAATTTCCCCTGGTTATCTCATTTCTGGTTTCTCCCGATTTAAATTGCAGCCACGCTGCAACCGCGAGAACTTGCCGGTGCCTGTACGCTTCCGGGTCGACTCCCGGCCCAGCAGCAGCAGCACTTTTTCGCCCCCGGACCCCATGCCCTCTCTCTCCCCCGCTCCCATGTCTCAACCATAAGAGGCGGAGCCGCCCCCCGCCAGCGGCTTCCCCTTGCCTCAGGGGTGTCGGTGCGGCAGCAGGGCCTTTAACCAGTCACCGCTGCCTCAACCCACCGCTGGCTTCTCCTTGCCTTCACCCCGAGGACGGTGGAGGCAAGGGAAAGCCAACAGTGGGTCGAGGCGGAGGCAACTGGTTGAAGGCCCTGTCACCGCTCCAACGTCCCCTGGGTGGAGGCGAGGGGGAACTGCGATGGGTCAAGGAAATCTGATGGTTGAGGTGCGGGAGCAGGGAGAGAGAGGGCATGGGGTCCGGGGGCAGTGAGGTGCCGCCACCGCTGCTGTCTGGCCGGGCTTTCCTCGCCTCCATCGCACCATGCGTTTGAGTTTTTAGAAAGTGGGATCGAGAAAAGTGAGATTGAGCAGGAACAAACAAGCTGTGTGTTAACGACCTATGATTCTAAGCCCACTCCAGCTTTACTATTCCCTACCTTAATCCTACAGGGGCACTCCCTGCAAACAGCAAATTCTCTCCATCTAAAGAATATCTCTGTACTCTTCCCTCTGCATAAGTCAAGGGAGACAAGGCTGAGACACCTTGCTGCTGCCTTGAGGATTTTAAGCTGGGAATTTCTGGGCCTCCTGTACAGAGCTTAACGGATAACCCCTCTGTTTTCGACCGAGCAGCCCCCCTGTAAAAATGGGTATATTTTTGTAGATTCAGAGGGTGGGGTGGAAACAATAGAGAAATCCAATTGACAATTAAATGTACTGTCATGGAACTTGATGGGTTGGGGGGAACAAACTTTGTGACTCTGAATTCCTTCTGTTACTGTGTAGGTTTGACCTTTTATGTTTACAGGAAACATGGATGCAGGAGTCAGGTTAGCAGAAGCAGAAATGCTGTGTAAAATAAGTAAGGCTTTAAATGTTAATGAGGGTGTTTGCAATGCAGGGGTGTTAAGGAGGGATCCGAATGCTGTCTTCCACCTGATTTTAAGCCCACTCCAGCTTTACTATCCCCTACCTTAACTAATCCTACAGGGGTACTCCCCTAAACCTTACTTAATCCTACAGGAGTACTCCCTACAGACAGCAAATCAGTGCCCAACCCCCTTTTAAATACGAATCTTCTGCAATGGTGATGGATCTTCAGGGATACTGATGGAACTTGAATTTATGTATTTTAAAAAATTGATTCTGGTGCATCACTGTAATATGGAATGCTCTATATTCCAAATTTCCAGTTGCGTAAAAAAAGAAAGGGAGGGAAGGTGGCATGGTATAGCCCTACCTTGTCAGATCTTGGAAGCTAAGCAGGGTTGGTGCTTGGAAGGTAGGCCACCAAGGAAGACTCTGCTGAGGAAGGCAGCGGCAAACCACCTCTGCTTCTCACTTGCCTTGAAAGCCCCTTTCTGGGGTTGCCATCAGTCGGTTGCGACTTGACTGCACTTTACACACACACACACACACAAAGCAAAATTTTAAAAATCCTTATTTAGCAGCCAGCCTTAAAAAAATAAGCTCACATTCAAATGTGCTTTGTGTATATTATTATTTTTTCCGGTTTCATAATTTGGTGTGTTTTTGCACAAGTCAAGAAAGTAAAAACTCAATACAGGTGCAAACTTTAAGTGTCAAAGAGGAGATTGAACTCTTGACAGCTCTTCTACAGAAAAGGGTTCAAGTTTCCCTCTCTCCACAGCTGCTCTCCTAATTGATGACACCAACCCTGAGGCTGCATTTGCAGAAGGAAAAAGTCATCCCACATAAACATGGAAGAAAGGGCAACGTGTATTTGAGCTGTCAGGAAGCCCGCTTTCAATTCAGGATAAAACTGTGGTTCAGAACCCCAGGAACGGGAAAGAAACAAATCCTTGTTTGTTGACCCGCCCGCGTTCAGGCATCCTAGCAAAGTGAAGTTAGATCGAAGAACTGCTAACTCAGGATGTCTTCCGTTGCTCTCCCTGCGTGAAGGGAGAAAGGAAAGTGAGACCCTGGCTAATTAAACCAGGTTTATGCTCATCAGAAACATGCTACCAGTATGTTTGTGATCATAGAATCATAGAATCATAGAGTTGGAAGGGACCACCAGGGCCATCAAGTCCAACCCCCTGCACAATGCAGGAAATTCACAACTACCTCCCCCCTCCACATCCCTAGTGACCAGAAGATGGCCAAGATGCCCTCCCTCTCATCATCTGCCTAAGGTCACAGAATCAGCATTGCTGACAGATGGCCATCTAACCTCTTCTTAAAAACCTCCAGGGAAGGAGGGCTTACCACCTCCTGAGGAAGCCTGTTCCACTGAGGAACTGCTCTAACTGTTAGAAAATTCTTCCTAATGTCTAGACGGAAACTCTTTTGATTTAATTTCAACCCGTTGTTGAAATTAATGATGTCTGAATGAAGCCTGTGGACACGAGATAGAGATCTTACCTGCATTCCCTGCCCACAGCAGTTTTCCTTCTGACCCGGTGAAATTTTATTCCTGCAGTTGTGGAACCTGCATCATCTAATCGCCACACAGGTTGGGAGGCTGCTGTGGAGGGAAATAATTTGCCGCCTTCTCTCTCTCCCGCCAGTGGGACAGTGCTGACGGAGGGGACGGAAAGGCAGATTTCATGTCATTTCATTTGTTTAATTTATATCCCGCCCTTTCCCAACTGAGTGGGGCTCAGGGCGGCTTCCAGCAAACCCCTTTTATCCCCTTCCCCCTTTTCTTTGCAGCCCGCAGACCCGTGTGGCTGTTATACCAAGCAGGCCCCAGGAATAAAGTTTCCCGGGGCTAGAAAGGAACATGGAAAAGTTCAGCGCTTTCCACTGACAGCTCGTGGGATCCAACCCTGAGTCTCTCTGTGACTTTTGGGGCTGGTGGATTGCTCGTCAGGATTTGCACACAGCACCTCTGTAGATCTCAGTAGGCGAGCCCTTCTTTCCCCTTCCACTCTTTCCCCTTCCCCTCCCTTCTGTGCGTCTCTTTCTCCCTCATTATCCCACGCACTCAATTCTTTCCCTCTGTCTCTCCCTTCCTCGCACCCCCACCCCCCCTACAGAAAGTTGGCGGCAGCATCCGGCAGTGGAAGCGGGCCTTCGCTGTCCTACGCTCGCACTCGCTCTACCTGTGCAAAGACCGACGGGAGGCTGTGGCATGTGCCCTGCCCCCAGGTGAGGAGGAGCAGCCGCCCATCAGCGTCCGAGCGTGCCTGGTGGACATCTCCTACAGCGACACCAAGAGGAAGCACGTCTTCCGGCTGACGACCGCTGACTTCTGTGAATGTCTCTTTCAGGCCGAAGACCGGGATGACATGCTGGCCTGGATTAAAGCCATCAGGGAGAGCAGCAAAGGCGAGGGCGAGGTGAGCATCGCCAGCGGCTGCCTGCCTGCCGGGTCTCTGGCTTGTCAGATGCGCTCCGGTTCGCAATCCCGGCTTTGCTTCCTCCCCGCTTTTCACTTCTTTCTCCTAGGAAGGGAGCTGCCTGCTAAGACGTAGCATGCCACAGTCTAGTTTTGGTGAAGCAGAAACCAAAAAAGTGTCCTGTGGCATGATGGGACACGCACAGGGTGCACGACAAAGGAGTGATAATGTTACGTTCAGGAAAGGAATCTGGTGTGTAGCCAGAGGTTTCTTTGCAGCTGCCGCCGCTGCCGCTCCTGTTGCGGAAGAGGCAAGCCGTCATGTTTAAAAAGCGACTTGCCTCTTTGGCAGCGAAAATTTCAGAGAAGCCTCTGCCTGCTCGTGCAGTGTTCCCACACACGCCTGTCCCCTCTTTGTGTAGCAGTCCTACCACTCTGGATGTACGGTAAAACCTTGCCAGCATGAGAAAAGAGCAAGAGTCCAGTAGCACCTTAAATACTAACAAAATTTCTGGCAGGCTATGAGCTTTCGTGAGCCACAGCTCACTTCTTCGGATACAGCTAGAATGTGATTCCATCTACCCTTAAGTAGAGACGAGTGAATTAGACACACACTGACAATGGAAATGTCAAAAGCAAGTAAATGACATTAGCAGGCATGACTGGATTAGGAGTGATAGGCAGAGGCATGGAGAAATCAGCATTGGTAATGCCAGCATGGTAATTCTAACAATTTTTACAAGTTCTTTGGACAAAAAACAGCAATTGCCTGTAAGCTTGAGAAACATTGCTTCTACCCAGGGTTTTTGCTCTTCTTTGGCACTCAAGCTAAAGGCTTTTTAAAAACTGAGCATCCCCATGATACCTCCTAATCATCCACTATTCAGGTCTTTCCATGCTTTGCTCCTTTCTTTCCCAAACTTGGGCTATTCACAACGCAGGAGATTCACCTTCCCCTTCATTCCCCCAGTGACCCCTACTCTGTGCCCAGAGGCAACAGAAAGATCCTGGAAAATTGTTGGCGCATGGAGTTTAAAGATCAGGTGTGGAATTTGGCTAGAAGTATTGCTGGGCATATGGAATTTGGCAAACATTCAACTCTGGATTGCAGCCAGGACACCTTAATTTACAGGGCAAAAAATATACGTATATCAAGTCAAGTCAGCCAGGACACCTGGTGGGGTTTTCAAGATGAGACATTCAGAGATAGTTTGTCACTGCCTGCCTCTGCCCCTGGTATTCCTTGGAGGTCTCCCTTCCAAATACTTGCCAGGGTCAAGGCTGAGAGTGTGTGACTGGCCCAAGGTAACCCAGCAAGTTTCCATGGCAGAGCAGGGATTCAAACCTGGGTTTCCCAGGTACTAATCCAAAACCTTAACCACTACACCACGCTGGCTTTCATAAACTATACCTACTGCCACCTATTTCAGATGCGCATTGTTGATTTTCTGATCAATCAAATGATGGTTCACAGCTATTAATGATCCTCCTGGTACTGGGGGAGAGAAAAAGTTGTTTTCTCTCCCTCCTCCCCAAGAAAGTTTGAGCTGTTATTTATCCCTTGTGTTGAGGGCGATGGGATGCAATAAAACTGTTTTAAGAAGGATGAAGTAGCTTTTCAAACTTGAATGTTATAAGCTCCAGTTAGCTTACAGCTACCTCTGCTGGTCAGCAGATCATACTGCTAGGACAAGTTCATATGTTCAGCACAGTCAAATGGCAAACATTTTCCAGGATTTTACACTGGGGGTGGGAGCTTGCATGTTTTAATACCTCTCCCCAAAGACACAAATATCCATACCCAGCTGATGGGAAAAAGAAAGGTTCTAAGTGTATTCTTTCCCTCTTCCTCTGTGAAAAAAGTGGGGGGAGATTTTTTTCTTTTTTTATCATAGAGTTGGAAGGGACCACCAGGGTCATCTAGTCCAACCCCTTGCACAATGCAGGAAATTCACAACTACCTCCCCTCCTCACACCCCCAGTAACCCCTACTCCGTGCCCAGAAGATGGAAAAAAAAAACAACCCCTCCAGGATCCCTGGCCAATCTGGCCAGGAGGAAGATTGCTTCCTGACTCCAAAGTGGCGATCGGCACTACCCTAGGCATGCAAGAACGGGCCATCTAGCCTCTGCTTAGAAACCTCCAGGGAAGGAGAGCTCACCACCTCCTGAGGAAGCCTGTTCCACTGAGGGGAGATAATTGCAAGGGAGATAATTCAAATATACAGATTCCCCTGCCTGACTCTAGAAATGTACTGGACAGAAAATGTTTTATAATTAGATTTTTGTTCAGTGTAAAAAGCGGCTTCTAGTCTGCAACAGGGGGAAAAAGAATTGGGCTGGTGGAGTCTTTCGTAGGTGACTCTAAGAGCATCTGCGAGGGCTCATCTGTTCAGTGTGTGCTTCTAACTGCATTGAGCCTGTCCGAGATTCTTCGTGGAAAGGGACTTTTGACAGCGGGAAAGAGAGGTTAACCTTAAGTTTGATCGTTAACCCTTCTTTGTTTTCTCTTTGTGTCTTTCCCCCCTAGGACCCTGGGTTTGCAAGCCAAGCACTTATTAATAAGAAGCTGAATGATTACAGGAAAGTAAGGTAGGTTTCATGTCTCCCTTACTGTCATTTTTCCACCTGCTTCCCAGCTGTCTAGAGTTATGCCTAGTTCTCGCAGAAGGGTTAAATCTGTATTTGGACTGTAATACTTTACAATGCAGATGGGGACTCGCACGATGGAACGTTCCTTCCAATGGAAAAAAAAGATCTCTGCCCTCTATATTGTGAACCCAGATCTACTTTTATCTCATATTAGCTGTTCAGGAGAAGCTTTCTTTTCTCCTGTCTGATAATGGCCCCGTTGTTTCTTACAGTGTGTCTATTTTTGCCTTTGCGGCAAGGAAAATCCGAGCCAGTATTGTAGTTAAACCGGACAGCTGAATGTGATTTGATGCAAATGTATATTTGTGCTTGGATTTTACTTGTTTTCTTGTAGATGCTGTTCTGGTTTATGCTTATTCAATTGTAACAGCCTTTGGCTATGTACAATAAACTTGTACCATACTGTACCATACCATATTTAACTGAGATTAAATGTGTCATCTGAGTTCCCATCCTATTAAAGATGTTTCTGGAAGAGTTCTGTGGCTGAGTCGGTGGGCAAACCCACTTTGCTAATATGCATGAGCAGGAGACAAGAATCCTAGCACTGATGCCGTGTCTCGTTCCTCTTCCCTTGCAGTTCTGCTGGGACCAAACCAGACTCCTCCCCTAAAGGACCTCGTGGGCAGGGGATGAAGCCAGAGTCGCAGAAACAGATAGGAACAGGAGCACCCCGTTCCTCACGCCAGGATGCCATAACACCAAGAGGTATGAAGGGCTTGACTGCGCATGTGCGTTGGAGGGAGCCTGCGTGCCCCTAGCAGATCATATCCAGTAGAGGAGGCCTGTACATGTTTAAACAGCGTGGTGTAGTGGTTAAGAGTGGCAGGATTCTAATCTGGAAAGCCAGGTTTGATTCCCCACTCCTCATGAGTGGTGGACTCTAATTTAGAGAACTGGGTTTGATTCCCCAGTCCTTCACAAGAGCAGCAGACTCTAATCTGGAGAACCAGGTTTGATTCCCCACTCCTACAAATGAAGCCTGCTGGGTGATCTTGGGCCAGTCACAGTTCTCTCCAAACTCTCTCAAGCCCACGTGGAGGTGGGCGGTGGCAAACCACCTCCGAACATCTCTTGTCTTGAAAAGCCCTTTGGGGTCGCCATAAGTCAGCTGTGACTTGACCGCGCGCACAATTAAAAAAAAAAAAAACCTGACTGTTACTGGGGCTAAACCCTTCCAGGACATTTTCGCTCTCTTTCCTGGCGTTTGCCTCCTAAACTCAGCTGTATGGGAGTTGTGTTGGGTAGATGCCAGAGTGCTTGGTAGCTCTGTAGTTTGTAGAACGTATGTTCCTGGGAGGCTCGGGTTCATTTCTCATCACAGCTATGGACTCAATGGGTAGCCGTGGGAAAGCTAGCTTCCATTAGCCTCTGTTTCCTACCCACAACTTAAGAATGGAAGTAATGTGAGCTTCTGGCTTACCGATGGTGATGCAAAGGCTGTCTGCAAATGCTCTTTTTAATGGTATGTTTACATCACATCTCCTCTTAAGCACCTGCACTTAAACTTCTTTGGCCCTTCTGTAGCGCTTTCGTTGAATGTCACTTGTGACGTGCCTGTATTTAAACAGAAATAAAAAGTTCCTTGGTGTTTGGGGTTTCCACTTGCTCTAGTTCTCCAGCTACATTTCATGCCGCTCTTAGGCTCCAAGTCCTGACTCTGAAATCTTTCTAAATGCTGAGCATTGGTCATTGTATACTTAGAAATGGTTTGTGCAGAAATAGCATGGGGTACAGGCTTCCTGCACTATACCAGCTGATAGTATATGTGGGAATCCCATGCTGCATGCATGCATACAGCTGTATGTGCATATGTACAGAATCTTTCTGCCTGCATGTAGAAAGCTAGCATGTAAAAAAAAAAAAAAAACCTGCAAAATTCTCCGCCCTGACGAGGTCAGTTTTTCACCTGCAAGATTTTTATGGGAACGTTCAGACTTTTGATATCCCACTTGCTCTTGGAGTTAGTACAGCCCTGGGAAGCACTGCTTTGCCAAGTACTATTTCTGCCAGCTGTGGGTCACATCACCCACTCGTGCTGCACATCGTGACTTCCATGTGCGCCGTAGCCATTGGAGATCGAATACCACAGGTGTAAGTAGTTAAGTAAACATTTTTATTTGTAGATGGCCAAAGGCCATGACAAGGTAAATTAAACTATAAAACAAGAAAATTATAAAATAAAGATAAAAGATAAAATACAAAACGCCATATAAAATATGATAAAATACAATATAATTAAAACATTTCCTAGCTGGCCATCAGTTCTGGCAAACATTCGTTGGCACTAGTTTGGCTCTTATCTTTCTAGCTCAGGGGTGGGGAACGTCAGGCCCAGGGGCCATAAGGCCCGCAAAATCATTCAATCTGACCCTTCGTGGGTCCTGGAAGATCTCTAGCTCAGAAGGATCTAAGACTGGCGATCTGCCCCCTCCCGCGGACAGGAATAACTTCTATTCAAGGCGGATGTGAGTTTGTTTTGCCGAGAAAAGGAACTTCCCCCCCTTGCGGAAGAGTTGTTAGCTATGGAGCTGCTAGGACCGCCCAAGAAAGTGTGTTAACCCTTTCCCACCTGGGCCATGGAAAAACATATTCCCTCTGTACTACAAAAGGGATGGGGGCGGAAGTGGTGGCAGTGGAGGGGTTAAAGGGGGCAGGGCCAGAATGTGTGTGTGTGGGGGGGCAAGTTCTTAGGCGGAGGTAGCAGGAGCCGGCTGTAGAGTCCACCCTGACCATGCGGAGCAGGAGCAACTCCATTGTATGGCCCGCAAATGATGTTATACATATCCAAATAGCCCTAGGCGGAAAAAAGGTTCCCCACCCCTGTTCTAGGTACTAGAGCAAAAAGTAACCGCCTATAAGTGATAAATGAGTCATAAGATCATAAGAAAAGCCCTGCTGGATCAGACCAAGGCCCATCAAGTCCAGCAGTCTGTTCACACAGTGGCCAACCAGGAGCCTCTAGGAAGTGCCCCAAACAGGACGACTGCAGCAGCACCATCCTGCTTGTCGGTATCTTACAATAAAAAATAGTAATTTATTGGAGTTGGGAAACAAGTTTAACCCAGTTAATATGGTACGAAGGAATTTCCCCCCTATATTGCATAAAGACGACAAGCGAAAATATAATGGGGTAAATCCTCTACAGCAGACCCACAAACGCAAATACATTGTGCTGGTGGCACAGTCTTTAGGACAGACTCTAGGGCAGTAGTTTTTATTTGGTGTGTGTGTGTGTGTTAAGTGCCGTCAAGTCGCTTCCGACTCCTGGCGACGCTATGAATCCGTGTCCTCCAAAACGTCCTATCCTTAACAGCCTTTCTGAGATCTTGCAAACTGAGGGCCGTGGCTTCCTTTATAGAGTCAGTCCATCTCTTGTTGGGTCTTCCTCTTTTCCTGCTGCCCTCAACTTTTCCTAGCATGATTTTCTTTTCTAGTGACTCTTGGCTTCTCATAATGTGACCAAAGTACGACAGCCTCAGTTTAGTCATTTTAGCTTCTAGGGTCCGTTCCGGCTTGATTGTTTTCCCACTGATTTGTTTTTTTAGCAGTCCACGGTATCCGTAACACTCTCCTCCAACACCACATTTCAAAGGAATCTTTCTTCCTATCAGCTTTATTAGACATAGCTTGCTGCATTTCTCCTCTTCCTCTAACTTTGCCTCTCCCTGCCTTTGTTTGTTCAGATGACAGCGTCCCTCAGAAAGCCCCTTGGGGCATCAACATAATGAAGAAAAACAAGAAAGCTGCCCCACGGGCTTTCGGTGTGAGGCTAGAAGACTGCCAGCAAGCTCCCGACAACAAGGTAGGCCTTCTCCTATCGGTGGGGTGTCCTTCCTGTGGAAATCTAGCGCATTATGCCATGCTTGGAGTTTGATTTCTGGCAGTATAACTCAGTAAAAAAGTCTAGCAGTTTAACTGCTTTCTGGTATTGTTACACAGTACTTATTGCATTGTTTTCTAATTTTTTAATTCGTTTTTTCACATTGCCTTTATGTGTATTGTGTGTGTGTGTGTGTATTGTGTGTGTGTGTGTGTATTGTGTGTGTGTGTGAAGTGCCATCAAGTCACTTCCGACTCATGATGACCCTATGAATCAGTGTCTTCCAAAACGTCCTATCCTGAACAACCTCGCTCAGATATTGCAAATTGAGGGCCATGGCTTTCTTTACAGAGTCAGTCCATCTCTTGTTGGGTCTTCCTCTTCTCCTGCTGTCCTCAGCCTTTCCTAGCATGATTTTCTTTTCCAGTGACTCTTGTCTTCTCATAATGTGACCAAAGTATGACAGCCTCAGTTTAGTCATTTTAGCTTCTAGATTCAGTTCAGGCTTGATTTGATCTAGAACCTGCTGATTTGTTGTTGTTTTTTTTTTTTTTTTGAGGGGGCAGTCTACAGTATCCGTAACCCTCTCCTCCAACACCACATTTCAAAGGAATCTATTTTCTTCCTATCAGCTTTCTTCATTGTCCAGCTTTCACACCCATACATAGTAATAGGGACTATGATGGCATGAATTAACTTGGTCTTGGTTGCCAGTGACACATCCTTATACTTAAGAATCTTTTCTAGCGCCTTCATGGCTGCCCTTCCCAGTCTCAATCGCCTGTTGTGAGCAGGGAGTTCCACAATTTAACTATGCATTGTCCAGATCGCCAGTGTGTATATGAAGTAACGTCAAGTCGCTGCCACCTTATGGCAACCCTAGAAATCAGTGTCCTCCAAACTGTCCTATTGTTAACAGCCTTGCTCAGGTCTGGCAGACTGAGGGTCATGGCTTCCTTGGTTGAATCAATCCATCTCCTGTAGGGTCTTCCTCTTTTTCTCCTGCCTTCAATTTTTCTTGGCATTATTTTTTTCCTTTAAAAAAATATTATTTATTAAACAACAACAAAAAAGAAATACAAATGGTTAACTAGGAAACTATGCATAATCTAAATAAGGGGGTCTTATATGCCAATAAATACAGCAAGAAATGAGCTGATTATACCCAACTGTCTAAAAAAGTCTAATGGCAATATTGAATTACAGAGTAAAAACCTTTCTTAGCAATATTGTCTATTCCAGTGACTCTTGTCTTCTCATGATGTGACCAAAGTATGATAACCTCAGCGTGGTCATTTTAGCATCTGGGGAAAGTTCAGACTTGATTTTTTTTTTTTTACTTGGAAGTACATCATTCATTTACATGAGAACACAATAGTTTCTACTTCTGATTTGTTTAAATTAAAGGCCCTAATAATTAGAAATTAAAAAGGTCACACCGAGAAGCAAGCACAGGATGTCTGAGGCAATCTTCTGATCAACATCAGCAGGTCTTCAGTTTGGAGCATAAGCAGCATTAGTTGATGTATCTGCACAAAGCAAGGGGATATAGAAACTCCAGCTCCAAGAAAAAAACCCACAGAACCACCCCTACAGCTCAGAAGCAAGAGCAGAGTGAAGTGCCTTATTGCAGAATGCAATCTAAAGATTCTTCCCAAGAAGTACAAGCCAGTATGATACCAGAACTTATGATGACCTTCAGAAGGGCAAAAGTGACCAGGGGCTAGTCATAAAAATGTTGCCTCCTGTCTTTTGGGTGCCATTTTCAACAAGAACAACATACTGTTCATATATTAGTAGTAGTTCCGGAATCCAATTCTTCAGGAATGGTTCCCAGTGACTAAAGCAGAACCATATTCCAGGCTGGCAGAAGTTCAGGCTTGATTTGATGTGCAACCCACTGATTTGTCATCAGCACAGTCATATTAAAATGCATGCCGCCGTTATTTGGGTTTGATCTTTGTTACCCTTGCTGCCAGCCTCATTCCATGTTTTTTTGCCTTCTGCAGAAAGTTCCTCTGATCGTAGAAGCCTGCTGCAAAGTGGTGGAAGATAAAGGTCTGGAATACATGGGCATCTACCGGGTCCCTGGGAACAATGCCATGGTGTCCAGCCTGCAGGAACAGCTCAACAAAGGCTTTGCGGAAATCAACCTGCAGGAGGAGGTGAGTGTGGTGGCACATTGCAAGACCCCCCCCCTTCCCAAACCCACCTTAGCCCTTTTTAGCCAATGTTTCACTCGTGCAAAAATATATCCTTATGTTGTGGGGTAGCACTGACACCTAGTGGCCATGTTGCTGTAGTACAGGCTATGTGCATGAATCTGCGCTAAACTGCAGAAGAGCATGTTTGTTCCATAGCAAAGCCAAGACCCAAAGTACGACAGCCTCAGTTTAGTCATTTTAGCTTCTAGGGTCAGTTCAGGCTTGATTTGATCTATAACCCACTGATTTGTTTTTTTGGCAGTCCACGGTATCCGTAACACTCTCCTCCAACACCACATTTCAAAGGAGTCTACTTTCTTCCTGTCAGCCTGGCCCTGGTCCCATAGAAAGAGCAGTTTAACTTGGAAGCCAAGAGACTGAGCTAGAAATTAGTACGTTTCTGGCTACAAACTTGTCCCTGTTATGAATTCAGCCCCAATCCTGTTAATATGCATACAGAAAGAAATATTTTTTAAAAGTTTTAAAACCATATTTAAAAATCAAAAGGAGGTTGTATTTATAATTTAAAAGGGCTGTAATAACATGAGCAAGATAAACAGGTTGGGAATATTTTTTCACGGGTCTGTACTGCTGTTCCCAAACTGTATCACCTGAAGAAATCAAGCCTCCATTTGTTTCCAACAACATTTAGGGGATAATCCAGGAGAGTGTGGGCCTTCTTCCTTTCCTGCAGTTCTGTTTCCCCCCACAAAAGAAGATTGTGAGATTCCCACAGTTGTAGAACACATGTAAATAGAAAGATTTGTCTGTTTATATCTATCTCTTTTTAATTTGGGGAGGGGCCGTGGCTCAGTGGTAGAGCATCTGCTTGGCATGCAGAAGGTCCCAGGTTCAATCCCCAGCATCTCCAGTTAAAGGGACTAGGCGAGTAGGTGATGTGAAAGACCTCCACCAGAGACCCTGGAGACCCTGCCGGTCTGAGTAGATAGTACTGACTTTGATGGACCCAGGGTCTGGTTCAGTATAAGGCAGCTTCATGTGTTGTTCATGTATTGTAATTCCTCCCTTTCCTCTAAGGAGCTCAGAGCAGTATACTAATTTCTGTCTTCCCCATTTTATCCTTGTAACCCTATGTGGTAAGTTGGGTTGATAGTGTGTGACTGTCCCAAGGTAACCCAGTAAACTTCATGGTTGAGGCCTGAAAACATGATATACTTTCCCCAGGGCCGTTCCTGGTCTAGTCAGCAGACTCAGGCCTTTTATTTATGGCTGTTTCCCTCGCGGTCACCCCTCTGACGACTTAGAAGAAGAAGAGTTGGTTGTTATATGCCGACTTTCTCTGCCACTTAAGGGAGAATCAAACCGGCTTATAGTCACCTTCCCTTCCCCTCCCCACAACAGACACCCTATGAGGTAGGTGGGGCTGAGAGAGCTGTGACTAGCCCAAGGTCACCCAGCTGGCTTCGTGTGTAAGAGTGGGGAAACCAATCCAGTTCATCAGATTAGCCTCTGCCGCTCGTGTCGAGGAGTGGGGAATCAAACCCGGTTCTCCAGATCAGACTCCACCGCTCCAAACCACTGTTCTTAACCACTACACCACGCTGGCTCTCTTTGAGTTTGTTTTGATTATGCATGCCGTTTCCTACAGAGCACCAGGGAGCCACTGTTTGCCCCGCTGGTGAAACCGTTGTATGGATGGGCTACATGCTTACTAAAGGGCTACGTTAAGTTTCCCCAGCAGTGCAAACAGCAGCTCCCTTGTGCTCTTTCAGTGCTCTACCTTTTAAGGAGAATCAAACCGGCTTTCCCTTGTGGTGTAGTGTTTAAGAGCGGTAGTTTGGAGCAGTGGACTCTGATCTGGAGAACCAGGTTTGATTCCCCCACTCCTCCACATGAGCGGCGGAGGCTAATCTGGTGAACTGGATTTGTTTCTCTGCTCCTACACACGAAGCCAGCTGGGTGACCTTGGGCTAGTCACAGTTCTTAGAGCTCTCTCAGGGAAGGGAAAGTGATTGTAAGCCGGTTTGATTCTTCCTTAAGTGGAAGAGAAAGTCAGCATATAAAAACCAACTCCTACTCCTACTCCTTTTCCTTCTTCTTCTTCTTTCTTCTTCTATCTTCTTTTTCTTCTTCTTCTTCTGTCTTCTTCTTCTATCTTCTTCTATCTTGTTCTATCTACTTCCCTTCCTCTCCCCACAACAGACACCTTTTGAAGAGAGCTCATAAGGAACTGTGACTAGTCAAGATCACCCAGCTGGCTTCATGTGTACGAGTGGGGAAACCAACCTGGTTGTCCAGATTAGAGTCCACCACTCTTAGCCACTACACCACGCTGGCCCCTGATCTGAACTACGGACAACTTCTGGTCCCAAGCTGTCTGGATGTGGGATACTCAGCCAGTACTACAGTTGCTATTCTGGCCCAGCAGCGTGGCCAGAACTTAGTAGCGGTTCACAGTAGTGGAGTCCCAGAGTGGCTTGAGTTTTTGTCAAATGAGAAAATTTCTCTGAGTCATGACGTTGCGTGCTATGCTAACCTTATAATGGCTTCTTCTTTTTTTAAATCTCCCGCTGGCCAGAGGTGGCAAGACCTGAATGTCATCAGCAGCCTGTTGAAGTCTTTCTTCCGGAAACTCCCAGAACCACTGTTTACAGACGGTGAGCAAGACCCGCTTAAAAATCTTTTGCTCCCTTTTCAGTCAGCATGATGAAATGGTCCCTCCCAACCCTGAAATGCACTTAGGTAAAGGTAAAGGTCCCCTGTGCAAGCACCGGGTCATTCCTGACCCATGGGGTGACGTCACATCCCGACGTTTACTAGGCAGACTTTGTTTACGGCAGGGGTGGGGAACCTTTTTCCTGCCAAGGGCCATTTGCACATTTATGACATCAATCAGGGGCCATACCAGGTGTAGATCTCCCGGTGGGGGGGTAAGAGGCTAGGGTTGCCAGGTCTCCAGCCACCACCTGGAGGTTGGCAACCCCAGGGGAGGCCACACAGAGAAGGCCTGCAGGGTGCCCCCACTCCCCCCTCCCAGGCGAAAGGGCATCCAGCAGTGCGCCCGAGCAAACGAAGTGCTGGGGGCACAGCCCACAGTCAATCGGCAAGGGAGGAAAGAAAACAGAGAAAGAGGAAAAGGGAGGGAGAGAAAGGGAAAAAGAAATGGAGAGAGAGGGAGAAAGAAAGAAAAGGATGAAGGGAGACAAAGAAAAGGACGGAGGGAGACAAAGAAAGAGACAGAAAAAGAGGGAGAGAAAGGAGAAAGAGTGACAGAAAAAGAGGAAGAGAGAAAAGCCTTCCCCACACACACCCGCTGGCCCTGCGCGACTGGGCCCCAGCCTCCCCTGCCCACACACACACCCGGTGGCGCACAGAGCCCCGTGCGACCAGGCCCCAGTCTCCATGCCCTTTCCTCCCCAGAGTCCACAAAAGCCCCCCCCCCCGAAGCCCAATTGGCTCCTGCATGCATGCTCTGCCACCGGGAGCCGCCAGCCTCTTTCCCCCTCCCTCTCACTGCTCAACAGCTGACAGTCGGTGAGAGGAGGTCCAAAGGGCGCCACAGCACCACTGTAAGCCGTGGCGCCAGGAACACCCTCTGGGAGGGCTGCCCTGCGCCCCGCCTCTGCAGCAGGGCCCCGGAGCTCCCGAGGGCCACAAAAAATGTCCTCGGGGGCCGCATTTTACGGGGTGGTTTGCCAGTGCCTCCCCCAGTCATCGTCCCTTTGCCCCCAGCAAGCTGGGTACTCGTTTTACCGACCTCGGAAGGATGGAAGGCTGAGTCGACCTTGAGCCGGCTACCTGAAACCAACTTCCGTTGGGATCGAACTCAAGTCGTGAGCAGAGCTTGGACTGCAGTCCTTCAGCATACCACTCTGCTCCACGGGGCTTTGAAATGCATTTAGGAAAGACAAAATAGTGGATTGGGGGAGAGAGTATTTGATAGCTTGCCTATCTTTGGTTAACTGGTTTAGCCCCCCCACACACACACCCTTATTCCCGGAACCTGCAGACAGGTAGCTGGTGAATTTGGAGTCTAACCAGTGCAGAGGTGGATGGAGGTCACTAATCTCTAGGCGGGGCTTGGATTTCTCCAGAATTACAGCCGATCTCCATAGTACTGAGATCTGTTCCCCTGTATGCTAGTTGTTCTAGTTTACAAAAGTATCTGTTTATTGTTCCTGCTGCTGTTTTTGGGTCAGCAATTTTTGTTCCCGTCTTCAGCGCCTATCTATGCTGTTATCCTTTTGACTGTTGACATACTGCCGAGGCTTGACATTCCAGCATATTAGCTTTGTTAAAATTAGTATTTAAGCTTCGTGCAAACTTGTTGTAATTGTTGTTATTTTTTGTACTAACTGTGTCTATATAGATTATTCACCATGGTTTTTGATCACTGTTGTTTTGCATAAATATTGGTGCATTGTCATACTTTGCAGTGGCATATTGTTTTTTATACCAGCTTTCTCATAGTTTGATGCAGATGCAGCTTTGCGTGTGATAAAGAGAGTGTATGCACAGATTGTTTAGACTGCTGTGGCCACAGGGCTGTTATGTTCTCTTTTTCCCCTGGAGAAAATGACAGCCTCGGAGAGTGGACTCTGTGGTATACCATAGAGTCTCAGAGAAACCGACCCCAGATCTACAGGAATTTCTCATTCCAGAGTTGGCAACTCTAATTGGGGAGAGAGACAGTGAAGGGTCTTGGCGGGGCCAGTTGATCTCTGACTGGGTAGCTCTTAGGACGGTTGCTGTAGGAAGCTTTCAGTGTTACTGGACCCCCGAATTCTGATCGTTGTCTGGTGTGGACGCATTATACTGTCCTCCCTTCTCCTTCTCAGAACAATATTGGAATAAAGTTACTTTTGTCTTTATTGTTTTTTAAATTTTGTTTTGTATAAGACGTAGAAAATATAAGTAGATTATTAGAAACTTCCTAATACAGTATATGCCATTCAGTATCTTTACACCAGTAATTTAAATCATTATTCAGACATTTGTCTGCTGTATACTGAACTGGTCCATCAAGGTCAGTATTTATTGTCTACTCAGACTGGCAGTGGCTCTCCAGGGTCTCAGGCAGAGGTCTTTCACATCAGCTACTACTTGATCCTTTTAACTGGAGATGGTGAGCTCCCCCTCTCTGGCAGCCTCTAAGCAGAGGCTGGACACTTTTAAGGGATGCTTTAGGCTGATCCTGCATTGGGCAGGGGGTTGGACTAGATGGCCTTTGTGGCCCCTTCCAGCTCTATGATTCCAAGGCTCTAAACTTGGCTGAGCAGAATGGTAGGATACAGGCCTCTGATCCCCGTAGTCCTTCAGAATCCGCCTTGCATGTTAGCTCCTACCTAGCATTGTGGCGAACCACCAGACTAACAGCAAAGGGTTGGCCGAATCCCCACTCCATTCTAGCTAGGAAAATAGAAGCGGCACAGGCAGTCAAAAACAACAGCTGTGTTAACCTGGTGTGGGCATTGTAAGTGAGACTGTGCTTGGACCTCCCTTGTGGAGAAATCGGCAATCTTCTGTCATGCATTCTTGCATTCATGGCCCATCTTGCATTCATGGCCCATTACCAATGCTGATTTCTCCACACCCATCTCTTCCCTGGACATCACAGACTCTTCTGCATATCACACCTAATCCAATCAAGCCTGCTATTTACATTTACATACTGTTCCTCTACTTAAAGACCGATGGATTCACATTCTAGCTGTATCTGAAGAAGTGAGCTGTGGCTCACGAAAGCTCATACCCTACCAGAAAATATTTTTGTTAGTCTTTAAGGTGCTACTGGACTCTTGCCCTTTTTTACTTCTGTCATAGCATTACGCTATTGATTTATTTAGACCTTCCTATCTCGTATTTCTCCATAATAGGAAACGAAAGCAGCTTACAATGTCCCTAACCCTGAACCATAGTAAAGCTGTTGTTTTATGCTCTAGCGTGTGATTCAATAATTTCCCCTTGTGGGACTTCATCAGTTAGGAGGGGTTGTGGTAGAGCGCATCTGCTTGGCATGCAGAAGGTCTCAGGTTCAATCCCCGGCATCTCCAGTTAAAGGGGCTAGGCAAGTAGGTGATGTGAAAGACCCCTGCCTGAGACCCTGGAGAGCCGCTGCCGGTCAGAGTAGACAGTACTGACTTTGATGGACCAAGAGTCTGGTTCAGTATAAGGCAGCTTCATGTGTTCATGTGAAGTGAGTTGAAAGACCTCTGTCTGAGGTCCCAGACAGCTACTGTCAGTCTGAGTAGACAATACTGATATTGATAGACCAGTGGTCTGATTCTGTATAAGTCAGCTTTATATATCATTGAACACAGCTGGATTGTTTGGCTTTCCCCAGGTAAATACAACGACTTCATTGAAGCCAACCGGATTGAGGATGCCAGCGAAAGGATGAAGACTTTGCGCAAACTGGTATGCTGTTTCGGGGAGTCAATTGCTCTTCCCTTCCAGATGTAGCAAGTAGTTTAGGGTAACTACACACATATGTTCTGTGCATGCCGTGAACAGATGTGCCGCTTTCTTGACGCAGTGATGGCATGGACCCCCGAGTTGAGTTGAAATTAAAAACAGTTTGGAGAGAACAACACTACAATTAAAGGAGTTTTTAAAAAAGCATTTATACCCGGCTTGTCTCTCCTCAGGGACCCGAAGCAGTTTCCAACAGAAAAAAAAATTCTATATATGTACAATGGTGGATTGGCCATTATAGTCACTGGCAAAAGTCCCAATGAAATAAATAAATAGGGGAGTGGCCATGGCTCAGTGGTAGACCCTCTGCTTGGCATGCAGAAGGTCTCAGGTTCAATCCCCGTCATCTCCAGTTAAAGGGACTAGGCAAGTAGGTGATGTGAATAGACCTCTGCCTGAGACCCTGGAGAGCCACTGCCGGTCTGAGTACAGTACTGACTTTGATGGACCGAGGGTCTGATTCAGTATAAGGCAGCTTCATGTGTTCAAATACCTGGATTCAAGCCCAGTAGCACCTTAGAGACGAACACGATTTTGGGGGAATAAGCTTTTGAGACTAAAAGTTCCCTTCATTGGATGTACCCCCTTTGTCAGATAGTATCGGACTATGAGAGCCTTGTCTCTCAGTGCTTATATGCTGGAGATCTTGTTGGTCTCTGAGACTTGAATCTAGGCGTTCTACTGCAGACCAACATGGTGACCCTCTGAAGCTGTCTAAATAAATAATTGCAAATAAAATATCCTAAATAAATAATTATAAAAATCTGAGTTTATTTAAGGAGCCCAGTGGCACAGAGTGGTAAGCTGCAGTACGGCAAAGCTGTGCTCACGACCTAGTTCAATCCTGACGGAAGTCGGTTTCAGGTAGCTGGCCCAAGGTTGACTCAGCCTTCCATCCTTCTGAGGTCGGTCAAATGAATACCCAGCTTGCTGGGGGTAAAGGGAGGACGACTGGGGAAGGCCATGGCAAACCACCCCGTAAACATAGTCTGCCTAGGAAACGTCATTATGGGATGTCACCCCATGGGTCAGTAATGACCCGGTGCTTGCACAGGGGACTACCTTTAAAGTTTATTTAGGCCCTGACCTGGATGGCCCAGGCTAGCCTGATCTTGTCAGATCTCAGAAGCTAAGCAGGGTCGCCCCTGGTTAGTATTTGGATGGGAGACCATCAAGGAATACCAGGGTCGCTATGCAGAGGCAGGCGATGGCAGACCACCTCTGTTAGTCTCTTGCCTTGAAAACCTTACTGGGTCGCCATAGGTCGGCTGCGACTTGACAGCACTTTACACACAAGTTTATTTGGAAATATTCTTAATGAATAACGAACAGCATGGTGCCGTGGTTAAGAGTGGCGGGCTTTTATCTGGAGAACCAGGTTGGTTTCCCCACTCCTCCACATGAAGCCTGCTGGGTGACCTTGGGCCAGTCACAGCTCTCTTAGAACTCTTTCAGCCCCACCTACCTTACAGGGTGTCTGTTGTGGGGAGGGGAAGGGAAGGCGATTGTCAAGCCACTTTAAGACTCCTTATGGTAGAGAAAAGCGGGGTATAAAAACCAACTCTTCTTCTAAATAGGGGCCTGGAGGGCACCCTTTCCACTAAGGTCACTCTGGCTCCAAGCAAAGGACGGGCTGAGGCCTGTGCAGGGCAGGTGGCAGCCTCAATCCCATCTTGGGTGGGGACAGAGGTGCCCAGCCTGGCCGAGCCCCATGCCAGCTGATGAAGGAGATGCCAAGCAAAGATGCCCAGCCAAGCCATACAGGGCTGTCATGGCCGGCTCCTTTCTCCCTCCCTCTCTCTTTGGCTGGGGGCTGGCCCCTTTTTGCGGGCCGTTCTTTGCCTGTTAGTGCACCCCTGTATACACAAAGCAGTAAACAAACAACCCACAGGTGGAGTTTGGGCCAGTCCTGATCCCGTTGGCTGGCTCCTTGGAAGACACAGGCTCCCAAGCCACGGGATGAAAGTCAGAGGTTCTGTCGCTCCCACCTCCGGCCTCACCCAAGCTTTCTGGAGCGCCTCAAACAGGAAAGGAAAAAGGTAGTCCCCAGCAGACATGTTCAGCAACTGGCAAAATATTTCCCCCCTGCCTCCCATGCTTGCCTTATACTTTTAAAAATGTATCTGCTGCTTCTCTGGGGAACCTGCTCAAAGTAGCTTACAAAGTAAAACATGAGCCAGCGTAGTACAGTAGTTAAGAGCGGCAGACTCTAATCTGGAGAACCGGGTCCGATTCCCCCAATCCTCCCGGACTCTAATTCGGAGAACTGGGTTCGATTCCCCCAATCCTCCACATGAGCGATGGACTCTAAACTGGAGAACGGGGGTTGATTCCCCGCTCCTCCACAGACTGATTTGTAATTTCATTTTAAAGTTTTTGGTACAATGAAAGGTATAATATGGCCACAGTAGAAACTGGAGGGATCCTAAGGGAAATACGGAAGTCACGCAGGATTGGAGGAACGTTCTAAAGCACATAAAATATTGCAGACTTAAAGAGTTTTTCCCCCCATATCTTCCACTAGATCCGGGACTTGCCAGACTATTATTATGAGACACTCAAGTTCTTGGTGGGACATTTAAAGACAATTGCAGACCATTCCGAGAAAAACAAGGTAAGGTTTAATCCTTTAACTTTTTCCCAAGAAAAATGCAATATGAAGTCATGGTTTAAATTAAAATAATATCTAAGGTTGATAAAGCAAATACAATGTAGAGTATTGATACGAGAGAGTCACTTTCAAATGTTGTTGGGACTGAATATGTGGGCTCCTCAACTCCACAACTTTAAATTTAATTTCTTAAAAAAAACTTTTATTAATTTTAATTTGTACTGTGAATTTCAGATGTTTTGCACCATAAGAAAACCTGTAGTTCTTCCAAGGAAGATTTTTAAAATACATTTTTTGTGTTAAATTTTGTTACTCAGCACTGGAATGCATTAGTAGTTAACTGTATAAATCATATTATAAATTAATTTTTAAAACCCCATTATCCTGAAAGAAATTTTGTACCGGCGTGTGCTTTTTCACCTTTCTACAATAGCAGAGTAGTGCGCAGTGAAAACACTAAAAATGGATGAAAACCATTTTTACAAAATTAATTTTTTAGAACTCATGAAGCTGAGGCTGCCTTATATTGTATGAGACTGTTGGCCTGTCAAAGTTCTCCCGGGAAGTTTGTAGATATTGAGCCGATTCCATATTGAGTGGAGGTTGTTTATCTATCACTGAATCCCAGTCCTCATATGAAAAGTGATATAATTCAAACAGTAAACTTTTTGGAGGCAGAGATCCATCTGTTTTGTTTAAAACTGTAAAACACCATAAAAATCATTACAAGATGAAAGTAATACAAGTTGAGTATCCCATATCTGGACTGCTTGGGACCAGAAGTGTTCTGTAGTTTGGATCTTTCCTTATTTTGGAATAGGTTTTCTAGCAGTAGTCTCCTCCTCCCTGATAAGAAAGCTGGCTTCCCTTTTTTTCTCCCCACCCTTTCCCATCCTTTTTCCTGATTCTTTTCCCAGAGCACCAAGGAAGGAGGGGGGGTGGCTCTTTCTCCCTCAAAACGTCTGGTTTTGGGTTAGTCTGGATTTCAGAAGCCCGGATAAGGGAAACTCAACCTGTATATCAAAAGAAAATAACTAGCCATTTTGTCAACTGTATTAACCTTATGTAGGATATAAACTGCTAGTGGACAGGGCCCTAAATGTATTTTCCAAAATATCCATGCTTTTACTTAGACTTTCTCTGGAACTAAGCATAGATTCAGATGCACATTAAATTCTGTGTCTGTGGGGGGGGGGGAGCTGTAAAACACCACGCACGTTTAAATATAGGGATTTTTAAAGGGTTTATTCTGCACTAGAGTGAATAGCATTAGCGATTTTTTAGAAGCTGTGAAATTTGGATCGGGCAGAGCCTCCCCAGATTCCAAGCTCAGTCTGTTAGCCAACGCGCCACACCAGCTGGGCGGTTCATCTTGGTTTTGTTGTTACTAACAACTTGTTTTGGACCCTAGGCAAGTCTTGTGGCCTTGTAGGCAAATGGTTGTTGAAACTGTGTTTCTGTTTGACAGATGGAGCCCCGGAACCTGGCGCTGGTCTTTGGCCCGACCCTTGTCAGGACGTCAGAGGACAACATGACCGATATGGTCACCCACATGCCGGACCGCTACAAAATCGTGGAGACCCTCATTCAACATGTAAGGAGGCAGGGCCGGGGGTCCCAGGCGCAGCAGGGGAAAGTGTTGAGGCAGAGTCCTTAAGGTTAAGAATGGGTTGGGAGGTTTTTTGTTTTTTTTTAAACTAAATCATAGTGACTTTCTTGGAAACAATGCACAGGGAAAAGGGGGGGAAATCTGTTATAGAACAGAAGACGTTTTTGTAAGTTCCAGTCCCTGCCCTTTTTGCAATCATTATCCTTGCTTTGGAGAACTAATTTGACATTTCTGAACTTAATGAGACTTGTGAGTAGAACCATATAATGAATTGTATGAGATGACTCTTATCTTAACCAAGCATTCAGTAATTTATAAAGTGCAGAGATTATGTGTGTGTGTGTGTGTATGTATATGTGTGTGTGTATATATATGTGTGTGTGTGTGTGTATATATATATGTATATATATACACACACACACACACACCCATAATATATACATACATACACACATATATATATGACAATCAATCTTTATTTTTACAGTCAAAGACCAGCATATGTACAAATTACAGTCACTAGTTATAAAAAGTGGAAAAAGGAAGCTGTATAAAATCACTAAAAACCCTGATTGAATGTTTAAGTTGATAGCTATATAGCTATCATAAGTAGATTATGTGAATCTCAGCTACAAATAAATTAGTACTCTGTATATAAGGCCATTAATCTACCTCCATACTTGTGAGTGTGTTTCTCTTCTTAATAGCTAGAAAGCAGAGTATAAGACTATAATATGAAATTCTCAGCCCTTTGTGGCTGTTAATCAATTGCAAAGTTTATGCATTTATTATAATACTGACAGTACATTCCTAAGAACGCTGTTCTTGGGAGTAAGCTTAATTGAATACACCTGAAAAGGAATCTGTGCCACACCTGCTTAGGATGGCACTGTTAGGAACAAACTACAGCAAGTCAGGTTGGAATTCCATTTCCCAACAGCCACACAGCCGCTGCAGAGAGCTTCCTTCCCAGAGTGCCAGGGGGGGCTTCATTGGGTCTGTGGCTTCACAATGAGTGGAAAAGCTATGCCCCTAGAGCCCTTTCAGCCCATGAGAATGGGTGGGAGGGGGGGAGAGAGGTTGCAGCCACAGTCCCGATCCACGTTGGCCCCTGTGTTGCTTGGGGAAGTAAGTTCCTGCAGCGGTGACCTGACTTGCGGCCAACCGTACTGTGGACTTTGCCTCTCAGAAACCTTCTTTCTCGAGATGAGTCTCAAGGCATTCTGCAGAATGCGATAGATGACAGAAAAGGTAAAAGATATCACGTGCATCAAAGCCGTCCCAACCCATACATATCAAAACGTTTCAGGGCTCTCAGAATCTCTTTCAAACAGAACCCATTTTATTGCCCCTTTCGAAAGAAAGAAAGCAAGCAAGCAAGCAAGAAAGCAAGCAAGAAAGAAAGCCCTGCCAAACAAGGGGGCAGTCCATACCTTTAAGGGAAGCCTGTTACAGGGCCGTTACAGAAAGAGCCTTTGAACAGGGCTGGTGTTCTTCGCATCTCTTTAATTGAAGGGACAGCCAGAACAAATTTCTCTCTCTCTCTCTCCACCTCCCTCCCTTTCTCATCTCCCCACAAAATCTTTTCAGTGAACCCGGAATGCCCCCAAGGGAGCAAACTGTAATTAGCTACTTGATAAAACTGCCATCATTTCAGTAATATCCGTCCAAAATACTTCCGTTAACGGGCCTGCCTAGTCAGCATGGCGTTTAATTCATCTCTGACAATTTGACAGCTTCTGAAAGTTTTAAAAGGCTACCTGAACGGAAAGTTTTAAAAGGGTACCCAGAAGTTAATTCATGCCATCGTATTCGCTATTACTATGTGTGGGTGTAAAAGCTGGACATTGAAGAAAGCTGATAGGAAGAAAGTAGATTCCTTTGAAATGTGGTGTTGGAGGAGGGTGTTATGGATACCGTGGACTGCCCAAAAAACAAATCAGTGGGTTATAGATCAAATCAAGCCTGAACGGACCCTAGAAGCCAAAATGACTAAACTGAGGCTATCGTACTTTGGTCATATTATGAGAAGACAAGAGTCACTGGAAAAGGCAATCGTGCTAGGAAAAGTTGAGGGCAGCAGGAAAAGAGAAAGACCCAACAAGAGATGGGTTGACTCAATAAAGGAAGCCACAGGCTTCAATTTGCAAGATCTGAGCAAGGCTGCCAAAGATAGGACATTTTGGAGGACTTTGATTCATAAGGGTCGCCACGAGTCGGAAGCGACTTGATGGCATTTAACACACACACACATACAAGAAGAGGCGGCTGGGGTCAGTAAGTGAGCAGAGGAGAGAAAACCCGCTCCACTGAACTGAAGGGGTGACAATTGGAAATAAATCACCCACAAATACATCACCTATGAAGGGAAGAAAAAGTATTTAGAGCAAAGAATGCCCTGCCTTTGTATCGACATAGGCGCCTGAAGTGGTTTGCAGAATTTTACAAAAGTATCCAAAACAGAAAGGAACAACTTAAAATGGCAAACATGTAGGGTTGCCAGCTTCAGTTTGGGAAGTACCTGGAGATTTGGGGGGTAGAGCCTGAGGAGGGTGGGCTTTGGGGAGGGGAGAGACTTCAACAGGGTATAAAACAAGGGAGACCACCTTGCAAAGTGGCCATTTTGAACTGATCTCTATCACCTAGAGAGCAGTTGTAATCCCAGGAGATCTCCAGCCACCACCTGGAGGTTGGCCCCCCTCCAAACAACAAGGCTGCAGCAAACCTAAAATCGTTCTTTTCCCCCTCTGCGAGTCTGCCGAAGGACCAAAGGGGGTCAGGCCTCGCATGGCTCTGCTGTTGCTGTGGCTGCCACCTCTCCAGAGCACATGGGGGGCTGCAGAATCTCTGCCTTCCGTTTAGAGTTGCTGAGCAATCCCGTAGAGTCTGTCAGCCATCCCTGGGGACAGGGACACAGCCTCTGCTCATCCTGGCTGCAGAAATTAGGCAATTTAATTTCGAGGGATAGATGGCATTTAGTAGAATCCCCCCAGCTCTTGAGAGGTTGTATGGTGTAGTGGTTAAGAGCATTAAACTCTGACCTGGAGAACCGGGTTTGATTCCCCACTCCTCCACATGAGCGGCGGACTCTATTCTGATGAACCAGGTTGGTTTTCCCACTCCTGCACATGTAGCCAGCTGGGTGACCTTGGGCTAGTCACAGTTCTCTCCGAACTCTCTCAATCCCACCTACTTCACAGGGTGCCTCTTGTGGGGAGAAGAAGGGAAGCAGATTGTAAACCGGTTTGATTCTCCTTAGAAGGTAGAGAAAATGAGCGTATAAAAACCAACTTTTCTTCTTCTCCTATGACATTACCTGGATATCTTTGTTCTAATGATTTGCACAGTGGGGCTCTGTAGTATTGGACTCATAAGGTCTGGCTGAACTCCCCCCGCCCTTTTCTTTTTCATCTTCAGTTTGCTTACACAGTGGGGGGGGGGGTATTGTGGGCTAGGGAAGGGTAAGAGTAAAGAGTAATGTTCCTAATTAGCTAACCTACGTGCTCCCATGTTTTCTGTAATTGTTAAAAAAAAAAAACCAAATAATAAAAAGGGGAGGGAAGTTAGTTTACAGAAAGATGTTACCTTTTGCATTCATTCCGTGTTGAGATTAACTCCAGAGGAGCCCGCGGTTTGAGATTAAACGCGAAGAACCTGTTATTAATAATAACATTTCATACAAAGTGTTTCATGTATATTTAATCTTGGTGGTCCTTACAGCGGCCAGGGTGGTGAATTTACCCTGGTGTTCAGCTTATAATGGATAGTTCGTATATCGTGCGAGTTGTAAAGCCAGGAGGAAGTTGGGCTGACGTCCCCAGAGGAGCAGCTTGCTTTTTAAAACCCGCTTCTGTCTTTACCCATACACGCCGTGTTTAGGATGATGGTTCGGCAATCAGTGCCTTGACCCTGTTTTGACTCCTCTCCTCTGTCTTTTCCTCCCCGCAGTCAGACTGGTTTTTCAGCGAGAAGGAGGATAAAGGTGAAACGGTAAGTCACGCTGCGAAGGAAAGAAGGTCCTGTTTGTGAAGGCTGCTGATATCCCAGGCGGAAAAGAATTGTAAGATGGCCACACAGCCTCTTCCGGGTGTGTTTGGCTGGTGCTGCTTCTGTTGTTGAGGAGGGCAGACCTGTAGACACAGGCTTGTTTGTCATAGTGTGACTGGTGTGCACAGGTAGAGACGGCTTCCAGTCTTTCCCCCAAGCAGTTTTCTGCTGCTTCAGCCACCTTTCGTGAAATCACATTATTTGTATGGCTGCCTGTAAGTTTTGCAATGGGGCAGGGGTCCCCAACATGGTGCTCATGGGCACCGTGGTGCCCCTCTGACACCTTTCCTGGTGCCCACCAAGTGTTTTTAAGAAGTAGGTGTGGCCATGTAGGACTCTTGCCCAGCAAGGCGTCTGGTTGGAGAGAGCCAGACTGGTGTAGTGGTTAAGTGTGGTGGACTCTAATCTGGAGAACCGGGTTGGTTTCCCCACTCCTGCACATGAAGCCAGCTGGGTGACCTTGGGCTAGTCACAGTTCTCTCTGAACTCTCTCAGCCCCAGTTACCCCTGTAAGTGGGGAGAGGAAGGGGATTGTAAGCCGGTTTGATTGTCCTTAAAAGGTGGAGGAAGTTGGCATATAAAAACCAACTCTTTTTCAAATGCAGATAAAGATAACATTGTTTTAGAGGCAGCTGCCACCGCAGTGTTGGTTTTATTCTCTCAGTCCTCTTCCCCAATATAGTTTTAAAATTACCCCTTCTCCCCAGCACTTGGGCTTCCTCTGTGTGTTTGGCTCTGCCTCCTGCGGCAACCATTTTATGGCTGCACCCACCACCCTATGTCAGAATTCCGGGGTTGCCCACAGTCTGAGAAAGGTTGGGGACCCCTGGCTCCATGGGAGGGTTTGAAGAAGGGAAAACAGCACAGAGGGGAAGGCTGCCAGTCACAAGGAGCAAAGGGTACATGAGAGTCTGGGAGGCAGAACCCCCAAATTGAAAATCTGCTTCAAAGTGCTTGTCTTATCGCTCAGTGAAAACAAGGACTTTGTAACATGTGAAAAGGCATTAGTGCTGGTTTTTCTGGGAATGTAAGAACTGTTGACGAGTCGAGCATTCCCAAGAACTGTGACGAGTCGAGCATTCCCCGGTTCCCAGTCCTGAGACCCTCCTGATGTAGCTGCATCTGACTGGGACAGAAGGGGGACAACCAGGGAGCACTACAGCTCTAGTGATTACCTTGACCCTTTGCTTCCTAATCAATTATGTGCTCATTTCATAGACCCCGGTAGATGAGCAGGAAGCCCAGTCAGTGCCGAATATCGAGTACCTTCTGCCCAACATCAGGAGGACGACGGTGGCACCCGGGGACGCTTCAGGTGAGCATGGAGGGCCAGATTGGAAGCGAGTCGCGGGGAGTTAAACCAACCACCAGTGGAATTCCCACAATGCAAAGTCCTGGCTGGTTTTGCTGAGTTTTGTCTCCCTGGGAGGGTTCTCCCCCTGAGTAGTTGCATCATAAAAATAAAAGGGACCTTAGATCCTCCTTCCTTCTCCTGACCTGCCTGTCTGCTCTCAAATCTAATGTGTGCATCCCTCAGCTCTTGTTTTTATTAGCTTTTCATTAGCTTTGTGAATTTTCCTTAGTGGTTTGTGGCTGAGTGAACCCACCTGCCCCTAGACTACACGCCATCATGTTATGTCATAGGCTACAAAGCAAAGGTCTTCCTTTGTCCAAAAGATGGCAGTTCTCCAGTTAGAAAGAGGGTTCCCCATCATTAAGATAGCCACCCTGAATGACTTTCTCCGGGTCTTCCCTGGGCCAGCTTTACCAGTTGTGTTGTTAGAAAGAAAATGTACCTCCCTTCCCCCCTCCTCCCACATTTATTCCAATATAATAGTAGCCTATGGACAATAGCAATTGGAGTGTCCATTAAGTTTCTTGAAGAGGCTCCAATTTGTAGGCCAGGGGTCCCCAACATGTTTCCCATGGGTGCCATGGCGCCCACCAACACCTTTTCTGACTCCTGCCAAGTGGTTATAGAAAGTGGGTGGGGCCAGATAGGGCTTTTACCCAGCAAGGCTTCTTATTGGCCATTGGAGATTTGATTGGCTGTGCAGATTTTTAAAAACATTGCTTTGGCAGCAGCTGCCACCACAACACAAGAGTCTTCACTGTGTGACTGACGGTAAGCAGTGGCAACCGTTTTGTAGCTGGCTCCGCCTCCTACAGCAGCCATTTTGTGGCTGCGCCCACCACACTGTTTCAGAATTCCTGTGGTGCCCCAGGCTCAAAAATGTTGGGGACCCCTGGTGTAGGCGATGGAAGAAGATTTCCCCTACACTCCATTTCTGATTGCGTATATGCAGAGAGGGTGGTCGTTTGGTTAGGTGGACTCTTCCCCTTGGACTTTATAGACTTCCTTAACATTTTTTTGCTGTCTTTCTTCTTTCCTTCCTTCTCTCTTCTCATCTTCCTCCTCCTTCCTACTTCAGCGGATCTACCGGAGCTCTAGAGCTGGTACAGTGTGGTTGTGCTCTGGTGTTCATTCACTAATTCCATCCAGTGATCACGAGAGATTGAGGCAGGCGAGTTGGAGGGCGGCGGGAGGTGGTTTTCCTGGCTCCTGACCCATTTGTCCACAATGGCACATATCATGAGACAAAGCTGTGCATGTGGTTTCGACTCCAGCGTGGCTTCTTTCAGTTCAGATTCGAGGGGCAAAAATGTTGGCCACTCTCCTTATTTGGGGTTGGGTCTGATGTGCTGAAGTCGATTCACACTCCATTTAAGGTCAGTGGCTAAAATCAAACTGTGATCATTGAGGACCCCCCCAGATTAATTTTAAAAAACCAAAACAGACCTATTTGGGTTAACTAAATGGAATTCAAATTATTATCACAGGCATCCAGAACAATATGTAACTTTCATGCGGCTCCTCATTGACATGGGCCGTTTTTAAAAACATGCTCATTGAAGTTTTATCCCATCAAAGTGGCTTACCAAATGCTAAAAACAAAACCCAACAAAATGTATGAAGCTTCACTGTTGAAAATACACAGCACAGTATATAACAACGATAAATTAATAATGAAAACAAGTGCAGAATTGATGGACAGTTAGCGTGGCCTTTTCCTGCCTGTCCTCTCTCTCGTAATCACTAGCCACTAACTCCACGTGGGCACACGGGTGGGGGGGGGCAGACTTTGGAGGGTGGGGGCCTCGGGGGCCATCCATGGTCTTGTCTGTGTGGTTTCGTTGATGTCTGCTGTGGCAAATTTGGGGAGGGGGGCTGCAGCTTTTGCATAGATGACTTGCCTGGGGCTGGTACCCCCTTTCTCCCCACCCCTGTAAAAGATGAAAAATTAACACCTGCTCAGTGGACTCGGGCTGTTTCTGTCACCTTGAGCTGATTTCTCCCTTTTGGGTTCCCCAATGCCCACCCCTGCCTTGGGTCTCATCCCGTTTGCCAGTGCTTGCTTCTTGCTGGATATGTCTGGGCCGGCTTTTAATTTTTTTAAAACCCAGGCAGCATGTGAACAGACCCGGATGGGATTGCATCGCCATGATTTAGATTGCACGGAGTCACCAAATGTCGGCAGCGACTTGACGGCACTTTATACACTTAAGGCAGAATCAAACAATCTCCAGCGTGGAGAATCAAGGCAGAATCAAACAATCTCCAGAGAGCCAACGTGGTGTAGTGGTTAAGAGCGGTGGTTTGGAGCGGTGGATTCTGATCTGGAGAACCGGGTTTGATTCCCTACCCCTCCACATGAGCGGCGGAGGTGAATCTGGTGAACTGGATTTGTTTCCCCACTCCTACACACTGACCTAAAGGATGGAGGATTGGATGGGAAAATCGGATGCCTCCCTTATCCTTACTCCTGTTATCACTGACTCTAACCCCTCCAGCTTCCTAAGCTTACCATAAAATTCCCTGCAGGCAAGGAATTCCTGTTCACAGAGTAAGCCCGCACTGTCGGAACGTACTGCCAGTGAACATAGTTAAGGCCATTAATTAGGATGACTTTGAAAGGTTTACAGATGAAAGATCCATCAGTGGCTTCTAGCTATGATGACAGAAGGGAACATCTACATCCAGAGGTAGCAAACCTTTGATTCCTAGTGCTGGGAGGCAATATTAGGAAGGGACTGTGGCTCAGTGGTAGAGCCTCTGCTTGGCATGCAGAAGGTCCCAGGTTCAATCCCCAGCATCTCCAGTTAAAGAGAACAGGCAAGTAGGTGATGTGAAAGACCTCTGCCTGAGACCCTGGAGAGCCGCTGCCGGTCTGAGTAGACAGTGCTGACTTTGCTGGACTGAGGGTCTGGTTCGGTATAAGGCAGCTTCATGTGATCATGTGAAGGCCTGAGCCTCCATGCGCTGTTTCCAGGGCAATTGGTCGACCACTGTGTGAACCCGGATACTGCAGTGGGTGTGCCACCACGGGGCTCTTCTTATGTACTTACCTGCAGCTCACCAACCATGCAACATCACCTGTAAGGTGCCTCACAGTTTCTTGGTTTTTGCAGTCCCAGGCAGATGGCAGAAAGATCTTCTGGTGGGACCAACCCTATAATGAATGAGGGCAGATTGCATTGCTCTGAGCTCGCGCCTGCAGATGGGAATTCAGTGTGCCCATTTCCATGCACGTGTGTGCAGAAGGCCTTTTGTCAGGACTTGGTCAGGAAGCTGCGCTTAAGCCACCATAAGTGGCTGGTGGACTGCCCTTGCTCAGGGGGTCAGATGTTGCGTAGACCTGACGTGAACTAACCGTTGCCAAAGCCCAGCGCGCTGTGTGTTCCTTTGGGGGTTTATTCAGGATTGCTGTACCCATACATACAGTGGTATCCAAGTAGCAATCAGGAGAACCATCACTTCAGAAGGAGGATACCTATCGGTCTAGTACAGGAGTCCACAACACCTTTTCTGGAGCCCACCAAGTGGTTTTAGGAGGTGGGTGGGGCCAGCCAGTCTTGTGATTGACTATTAGGCCATTTATGCTTGGTAATTAGCAGCGCATTAGCAGGCTGAAGTGCCCTGCAGCTTTTATTTGAGTTTTGCACGCTAACCCGTCATTCAGGAAGTGACTGCGAAGCCAGCGCATACCTGCTTCGCATTTCTTAAGAGCCCCATTAACGTGACCTTTTGTGTTTGATCCGCCCTCGCTGCAAAGAATCCCCTCGAAGCATGCAAAATTCACAGCCACACGTTAGCTATGCAAACGGAGGTGGCTAATGGAAGGAACAAAGGAGCGGGGGGGGGGGTAGGGTGGAATTTCTCCTTTTGCGTCGGGACCGTGAATAGGCATTTTAAAGGTCGCAGTTTAAAAAACAGCTTTGAGCGAGCATCAAAATTGACCCTGTATAAATAGCCTTAGAGATCTGATTGGCTGTGCGGATTTTTTAAACTGTTGCTTTGGCAGCCGCCGTCGCCCCAGCAGAACGATCAGCACCGTATGTCTGAAGTGAAGCTGTAGCAATCGCTTTGTGGCTGGCTCCGCCTCCTGTGGCAGCCATTTTGTTGCCACGCCCACCATGCCGGGTCAGAATTCAAAACGTGCCTGCAGGCTCAAAAAGATAAGAGACCCCTGGTTTGAAACGTCTTTTTAAAAATCCCATCTTCCTTCCCAGAAGCTTAGTGTGGTGTACTTTGTTCTCCCTTCATCATTTTATCCTGAAATCAACCTGTGAGGTAGGTGAGGCTGAAGGAGAGTGACTGGCCCACGCTCTCCCAACAAGCTTCCAAGACCGAATGTGGGGATTTGAACCTGGGTCTCCTAGTCCATCTTGCCTACCACTACCCCCATTGGCTTTGTCATCCTATGAATCACTTTTCAGGGGCTAAGTGGGGAGCAAGCCAGATGTTCAGCGGCCTGCAAGTTTTCTATGGCCCTGGTACCTAGAGAATGCACCTTGTTCAGCTTTGTTCCACTGGCTTTGCTGGTTAGCGTGGTTATTTGTATCACGTGGGTGGACGCGCCAGTGGGTGGAAGAGTCATCAGCATTGTAGACTCTGTACTTTTTCATTCATGGTGCTCTGTCCATTCAGGGGGGGGCTCAACCCCTTTCTCGCTCTTTCCCCCTTAGTTTCTCTTCCCCTCTTTTCTTTGGGTGGCTGTCAAGGCATGAAATTTCACTTATATGTCAGTAATTTAACAGTCCCAGGTTTCCGAAGAGCCTTTATGCTTGCTCGTCTGAATGCCGCGCCTCCAGGAGTGCTAAATGGAAGATATGACAATTTACCCAACTCACAAAGACTTTGCTCATGTAACACGAAGGAAATTGATATGATGCTGGAGTGTCCCCATTTCAAACTCCAAGGCGACCAATGGATTACTCCTATTTTATCGAAACTACCTGCTACCGTAACAGGCGATAAAATAGTCCCCTTTTTGCTGGTGGATAGAGATCCAAGTCTAACACTAGCAGTTGCCAAGTATCACTCCACCATATTTTCCTTAAAGAATTTTTTTAAAAAACTCCCTATTAACTGCTCATGACCTGTGGGTCATGGGAGCTTGAAAAAATTTTTTAAAAAGAAATTTCACTTAGGCCATTTATGCTTGGTAATTAGCAGCGCATTCCAGGCTGAAGTGCCCCACATATTTTTTGGAGTTTTTCACGCTGAACTGTCATTCAGGAAGTGACTGCGAAGCCGGCGTATACCTGCTTTGCATTTCTTAAGAGCCCCTTTAACGCGACCATTTGTGTTTGCTCCTCCTCTTCCTCCTCCTCCTCGAAGAATCCCCTCAAGGAAGCATGCAAAATCACAGCCAAGCTAGCTATGTGATTGCTAACGGTTATGGAAACGAAGGAACAAAGGAGCAGGCGAGTGTGGGGGTGGTGGAATTTCTTCTTTCGCATCGGGACTGTGAATAGGCATTTTAAAGGTTGTGTTTTAAAAAAGAGCTTTGAGCGAGCATCAAATGCATAAATGGCCTTAGTCTGTCTTCTCATTTTGTTTTGTTTTTTTTAAACATCCCATCCTTCCTCCACAGAGTTTGGAGCAGTGGTTGTAGTTCTCCGTTTTTAAATAATGAGAAGCCGGGGACTGATTGCAGCCATCATTTGCAATCCCGGGAGGTGTGTTTTTGAACGGGCAGGCAGGCAGTGTTGCCAACCTCCAGGTGGCGGCTGAAGATCTCCTAGAATTACAACTGGTCTCCAGACGGCAGAGATCAGTTCGCCTGGAGAAAATGGCCACTTTGGAAGGTGGACTCCATGGCATTATACCCCGCTGGGGTTCCTCCCCGCCCCAAACCACACCCTTTTTAGGCTCCCCCCCCCAAATCTCCAGGTATCTCCCAACCCAGAGCTGACAACTCTACAAGCAGGCCTTCTTTTCTACTAACTAGTTGAACAAACTTCCTTGCAAAATACTTTGTATCTCAACATTTTGGAACCCTCTTAATTTCCAAAGGTTTTTATTGGAGCTGCACTGTTCTAAACAGTCTCTTCGTGCATTTAAGATTCTTTGTTTTTCTCTCTGGCAACAACCAAATACCACATCTGCATTATTCAGTTGGGGAGGGGGGGTGCTAAATATCCATCATGAGAGCAGCTGAATCAGGGGTTCCCTAATCATTTTCTAATCCTTTAATGCCATGTGTTAGATGCCTTTCCTTGGGGACAGAGAGCTAACACTATAGGGCAAAAAAATTGCATATCTCCTTGGCGAGGGGACCAGAAGGCTTAAGGTTGTCCACAGAGTGCAGAGAGTGATCCTAAAGAGGTTGTCAAAAGGAAAATAAGTTTGCGAGTAGAGTTGCTAACCCTCCCCTGGGACCTGAAGATGTCCTGAAATTATAGCTACAGAGAGCAGTTCGCTGCTTTGGAGGGTGGACTCTATGTCATTGTACCCTGTGGATATGTCCCACAGGGAATTTGCAACCATAGTTGTGAATTTGCATGTGTGTGAGAGAGAGAGAGAAACAGGGAGATGTGCAGAATCTCCGCAGGTATATCCAACACCTTTTTCCAAGGGGAGGCGAGTTCCTGAGCCACATGGGCAGAGTCCCGCGAGAGGAAACCGACTTCTCTGCCCCACCTCTTTCACCGCAGCCTTCTCTGCCACCCCTGAAATTGTGCTGTTGCAGGTCAGAAAACCCCAAAGGTCAGAGGACAGCAGAAGGCGGGAATTGGCAAAACTCTCCCTCCCCCTCCTTCGCCAACGGAAAAGTCGTCCTGTCCGAAAAGCATCTGCTGCACCAGCAGAATGGCGCCTGAGGACCCGATCCTCAAATGATATGAGGGTCTGCAATTTCATAATGTTTGAGAAGCACAGCCTACCCAGGGGGAAAGCGCGGGTGGCACTGGGAAGAACTGGCTGAGTTTGACTTGGGAGCGCGAGGCAGAAGCCAAACAAAGGTTGTTTATGCATGGGAACTTTCACTTGCATTCGCCCCGGTCTGCCTCGGTTGTTCCTTGCAGTTATGCATGAGTTTCCCGTCCATTAGGGATGACCTCGCTGGCAGCCCTCGCAATGTCCAGGTCTTCCCATTCCTCTGTTAGCCCGACTCTTCCATCTCCCCTGAGCTAAGCCCGGGTGAAATCCCCGTGCATAAGGCAAAGTGCGGGGCACGCAGGATTGGTTTCGCTCACAGCCAATTACAAAGCAGCATGTCCAGAGGCGGGGATTGAAATACTTCCTGCTTCCTCGGGGCTCTTTTTAAGCAAAAGAAAGGCTTTTTAAAAACGAGGCTTGGATTTCTCTCCCTCCCCTCCCTTTCTTTCAGATGGCTCCGTTTTTTGTTTTTTGTTCTTAAAATTCTTTTTTATGCGGCAATTGGTTTTTTGGGGGGGATTTTCTCTCACAATGAGCACTGCGAAGTAAGCCAATTACAAAGCAGCATTTAAAGGGGCGGGGACTTGATTTGAGCTTGGAGACGGCTGGTGCAGAGATTCTCAACTGGAAAGTGTGGGTCTAGCCAGCAACGAACCTCAGGTAAAACTCCCATGCATAAATGACCAAAGATTGTCAGGAGGACGTTGGGTTCTGATGTCATGGTTCTCCTTCTTCTCGGGCAGCTGCGCAAACCCGCCTGCTACCCCTGCCCCGCCTCTAATCGGTGCTGTCTTCTTTTTTTCTTTTGGGTGATCCCTGCAGATTCGACCAATGGTGGCTCAGCTAAATCAAAGGTAAGGGGACCCTCTTGTGTGGAGGGCAGACCGTTTTGGGGAGGGGAGAGGAGGGAGGAGCACAGGAGGCCTCGGATGTTGCCTTCCCAAAGCTTGGTGCTCTTTAGCGTTCGCAGTCTCTCAGTGCCCGGACGCACAAGAGCTTTTGGAGGAGGAGCCACAGTTCAGCGAGAAAGGGCCTTCTGTTTTGCATGCAGAAGGTTCTGGGTTCAATCCCCAGCATCTCCTCTTGAAAGGATCAGGTAGGAGGTGATATGAAAGGCCTTGACCTGAGACCCTGGAAGGCTACTGCCAGTCAGAATCAGGGCCAAAGCAGCGGAAGAAGAAGAGTTGGTTTTTATACCCTGCTTTTCTCTGCCAAAAGGAGTCTCAAAGCGGCTTACAATCCCCTTCCCTCCCCACCCCCCCAGTTGGCACCTTGTGAGGTAGGTAGGGCTGAGTTCAGAGAGAACTGTGACTAGCCCAAGGTTACCCAGCAGGCTTCATGTGGGAAGGAGTGGGGAATCGAACCCGGTTCTCCAGACTAGGGTCCACTGCTCTTAACCACTACACCACACTAGCTCTCTCAGCAGTAGACTGAGAAATGAATACTGTTAGTATATGCAGGGGTACCTGCCTTTGCACAGTACCCTGCTCCTGCTCCTGTTTAAACCTGCTATATACATATAGCAACGGATAGTTCATATTATACACGAGAGTATAGTCCAGTCCCTTTTCCATTTGGCTAGTTTGCACGCCATTCATTGTGAGAACTGTTTACCAGTATTAATGACAGTGCAATTACTGAGCCAAATCTTTTTTCCAGGGGCTTTTGGTGTCGTGGTTAAGAGCGGTGGTTTGGAGCGGTGGGCTCTGATCTGGAGAACCGGGTTTGATTCCCCCACTCCTCCACATGAGCAGCGGAAGCTAATCTGGTGAACTGGATTTGTTTCCCCACTCCTACACACAAAGCCAGCTGGGTGGCCTTGGGCAAGTCACACTCTCTCAGCCCCACCTACCTCACAGGGTGTCTGTTGTGGAGAGGGGAAGGGAAGGTGATTGTAAGCCGGTTTGATTCTCCCTTAAGTGGCAGAGAAAGTTGACATATAAAAACTAACTCTTCTTCTTCTTGTTGTTGCGCTCTCCTCTTTCAGCCAACTCCAGTCGCTGATGCCCTAAACCAGGGTTCCTCAACCGATACCTTTTCTGGCACCCGCCAGGTGTTTTTGGGAAGTGGGCAGGGTCAGGTAGGGCTTTTGCCCTGCAAGGCTTCTGATTGGCTGTTGGAGATTTGATTGGCTGTGCAGATTTTTTTAAAATGTTGCTTTGGCAGCAGCTGCCACCACAGCACAAGGATTTGCACTGTTTGACTGAAGTTAAGCTGCTGCGATTATTTTGTGGCTGGCTCCACCTCCCGCCGCAGCCGTTTGGTGGCAGCCATTTGGTTGCTGTGCCCACCGCACCATGTCAGAATTCCAAATGTACCCACAGGCTCAGAAAGGCTGGGGACCCCCTGCCACAAACACACGAGCATGACTTTTGTGCTCCAGGTCCGTTTATTTTAGAACTGCCACCAGCCCCTGGTTCTGTGCTCCCATTCACAAAAGGGGATTAAATGCCTCACTCCCACCTGTAAACAGACTTTTAAAAAAGCAAGGGAAAGCACTTATTTATCAGTACACTCACAGTTAACATAAAAAAAAGCAGTTATGGGGTAGCTAATCCGAGTTATGGGATCTTGCATGGTAATTGCAGAGTTTGTTCCCCGGAGGACTCTCCGTTCAGCGAATACCAATCGTCCGGTGGTCCCTGGCCCGAGGAGTGTCCGGCTGGCCTCAACCAGGGCCAGGGCTTTTTCTGCCCTGGCCCCTGCCTAATGGAATAGCCTCTCTAATGAGACCAGGGCCCTGCGGGACCTTGGAGAGTTTTGCAGAGTTTGTAAAACAGAGCTGTTCCGCCAGGCCTATGATTGAGGCCAGCCAAGGCTCCCTATGTATAAATGCTGGCCTCCCCTAACCCCCACTGTGGTATCGTTCCCTATATCAATCTGGGACTTATTCCATCTGCTCGCCTAGTTGTAGCATTGTGTTTTACACTCCAGAAGCGCCTCGGGTTATTTAGTATATCTGTTTTATATGACTTTTTATAGGGCTACTTTAAATGTTGTTTTATTGATTTAATGGGATATTTATATTCTTTGTAAGCCGCTCTGAGCCCAGTTTCGACCGGGGAGTGCGGGATAGTAAGTTGAAATAATAAATAAATAGTTTCTCAGGGTTAGCAATCCCTGAAGCCAGGCAACGTGACCAGTTCCTGCTTGTGCCTTTCCTTTCTCACCCCCCTCCTCCTCCTCCTTTTTTTTGCCACAGGCTTTGTGGACCTCCCGGAAGGAGCACAGCCACAAGGAGATGCTCACCATCTCCTTCATCTCAGCCGTCGCCCACAAGAGGAAGAAGCGGAGAGAGGCCAAACGTTTCGGGAGCAGCACCGATGACGATTCCGAGCACGAGTCGGCCGCCAAGCCATCCCCAAAGGGAACCGAGGAGGAGGAGGAGGCCAAGGAGGAGCTCAGAGAGGCCGAGAGACTGCGGAGCAGTGGGGGCAGAGTCTCCAACCCCGACATGCAGAACGAGGAAGAGTTCGCTGCCAAGTTGGAAGCAGAGCCAGAAGAGAGGAAGGGGGAGGCACCTCGGGGCAGCCCTGACGCCCGCTCCATCGTATCTGGGTACTCCACCCTTTCCACCATCGATCGCAGCCTGTGCTTGGAGGTGCAGTCAGTGGCAGAGAGCCGCGGGGAGGAGGCGGATGACGAACGGAGCGAATTCAGCCACGTGGAGACGGACACCGAGAACGGTTTTGGGCCCGGACAGGCCAGGATGCCCGGACAGGCCAGGGGAGCGGTGTCCGGGGAAGGCGGGGCTGTTCCCTCTGACAAGACGAATCACAACCGGGCCTCCTTCAGCTCCCACCACCTCATGCAGTGTGACACCCTGGCACGGCGCAAGCTCTCCCGGCCCTGCCGCAACAGCGAGGGCTCCTCCAAGAGCAGCACCGAAGTCCCGAGTTCCAGCTCGCTGGGCAGCCAGGAGTCTCTGCAGCTGGCGGAGGCCCACCCCCGGCCTTCCCTCGCAGAGCAGCTGCGCCTCCGCCTGCGCGGCTCGGCGGATGACATGCCTGTGGTCCACATGCGCAAGCCGCACCCGCCCGAGACGCGGCGCAAGAAGAACAGCTGGCGGCGCCACACGGTGGTCGTGCCCGGCGGCCTCAAAGACCTGAAGTACGAGTGGACAGAACAGCACCTGTCGGGGGCTCCCGGGGCCTGCCCGTTTGATTCCTCGAGCAGAGATCCCCTGAGGGACAACAAGGACTCTGGGTTGAGCAGCCTGGAGTCGACCAAAGCTCGGTCTTCCTCATCCACGCCGGGAAACGTGGCGGCTCCTGTTCAGCAGGGGGGTGACGACCAACAGCACCGGAAGGGGGGCTCTGAGGGGCGCTCAGCTCCCCGGCGCGCAGCCTCCTTGCGCTTCCACCAGTGTCTCTAGGCAGCTCCTTGTGGAAGCTCTTGCTGGAAGGCTTAGAAGGGTTCGGCCGGGCTCGTAGCCCTGACCTGCAGACGGGGATGGGCGGCCGTAGATACAGCCTTCCCCTTGAGCTCCCACTGGCGATCCCTGCCAGGACTTCTTTGATACCTCAAACTTCAGCAGAGCAAAGCGTCCCTTTCCCCCCCCCCCCTGATTTCTGGTCTCCTTCCCCTGGTATTAATTTAATGACACCTTTATTCTGTGACATGCAAATGTATTTATTCACCCTCCCCCATCTTTCTTTCCCCAGAACAGAAGTTGGCATGGGTGTGGCGGGGACAGAGCGGTTCCCCCTAGCTGGCAGGGAAGTTTTATCTGAGTTTTGACACTGGGAAGTGATTTGAGGGCATAATTAACCCCCAATTTCCACTTTAAACTCTCCCACCCTCACTCTGGAGCACTTGGTTGGGGAAGCAAAGGAAAGCGGAAGAGCAGAATCCAACGTTTTAGGCTACCCAACAAGAGCCTCATCATTTCCAACTCTGCCTCATTTTCCACCAAACGGCATTGCTCCGTTGATGTCCCTGCATGCAGGGTTCAGTCCCCAGCATCTCCATGCAAAACACTTAAGTAATGGGTGATGTGAAAAATGTCGATCCAAGACCCCGGAGAGCCGCTGCCCGTCTGAGAAGACAATACTGACCTAGATAGACCAATGGTCTGACTCAGTATAATTCAGCTTCATGTGTGTTTAACTGAAATCCAAACCAGATGTGGGCTTGGAATTCTGCTGGAGCTTCCAGTGGTTTTTTGTTAAAGTTAATCTGCCTTGGGTGCCTGTCAAGAGGAAGTCTGATTTGATTCAGTACCATGGCTCTTGGGGACGGGGGCATGAGGCTTAAGTCTTTTGTCCCCTGCCATATTTCTCAGCTCGAGACAGTTTTGGGGAGCTGATGTTTGCCCCATTGGGCTAAACTGGGGTGTTCCTAGATGTTTAGCCCAGTGCAGCGAATAGTGGCTCCACAAAACTGTTTCGGATTAGGGAAATGGCACATATGCATGTGTGTGTGTGGGGAGGGCTTAATCCTCCCCACCTATGTGCTGTGGCCCCCAATCCATATTGCCCCCCTAATGCACCTGAATTTTTTTTTTAATTACTGGCGCGCCAAAGAGGGAACTCATGATACACATCTGGTTTGGGTCCTGATAAGAGACTACTGGGAAAACCAGAGCAGCCATGCGGCTGGATGTAGGTAGACAGGTGTGTCTGTATGACTACACCTGGTTGCCGATCAAGCACATGTTTTTCTGCCTCACAGCTCCCCTTGTGGCAGGATTGGTCTTCTTTCTCCCTCAATCTCCTAATAGTAACGGCAACCAGCAATCTTACTGTTGAGAGGTTCCCATAAAACGCCCACTGATAAAATGGTGCCCGCCCCCAAGATCAGCAGAGGGAGAAGCCTTTTGCTGGATTTCTCACCTACCTTGGCTTGGTGTCAGCAAGGTTCCCCCCGAGTTGGTGGCTTCAGCTGCCATACTCTTCACATGTGTGGGAATAAGTGCACAAGTCCCATGGGGTGATCTGTGCCCACCCACTTGCCCATGAAGATCACCTGGACAAGAGAAACCCATCCCAGCCCACAGAGCAGTGGCAAACGCTGTCACCTAAGACACACACCTTTTACCTGGCTTAAAATGCACTGTTCTACTCCTGTTGAGTGACATCATCCTCCCCCCAACACATGGAGACCTATGTCACCTAGCAGATTTATTGCAGCATAAGCTCTGGCCCTACAAAATTTATGCCACGAGAAACCAATTATCCTTTACGATGCCATGGCGGCTTTTGTTGCAGTGGACTAAAACGGCCACCCCCTTTGGAATCTTCTGTGATGTTTCCCTTTTGGCAAACTCTTGCACAAAATCTGGGTGCCCCCCTTTGGTCCCACCCCTCTTTTCTGTCTACCTGCCCCCTTTCAGAGTTGATTGAAAGCCTTAACTAAAATGCCGGTTCTCTCTCCCTCTGCCCCCTAAGGCTCCGCAACCATTTTGAAGCTCCATTTGCCATTCGGATACTGAAGGCCAAAAGTCTTTATCCCAAAAGCTCTCGGCCCCTCTTATCTCATAGTCTTTTCTGCAAACCTTGGCCTATGCAGTGGCTTTGGGCGGAGCCACAAAGATCCTCTGGCGTTCTGCTTTATGCTTCAGGCATGCAAAGTTTGGAGCAGAGAGTGACGTTATGCAAACCAGAATTCAGCGGGCTGCTTCTGCCTTTTTAAGCGCTCCCTGCAACTTTTTGGTGCTAGAAGAAAACTCGTGCGATGAAACCTCCCTTCCTCCCTCCCCAAGAAGGCACAAAGTTGTGTAAGGATTCCTGTACAAATTCTTCTTTATGTGGGGACTGTCCCACCTTTGCTCAATCCACTGTGTGCCTCATCTGCAGCGCAGAGAGGAGAACGATTGGCACTTTGCGATTTGTCTGGGATATGTGTGTTTGTGTGGGTGTGTGTTTGAAGCAGTGGGCAAGCGTGTTAGATTCCCTCTCCCTCCATGGCCCAGGGCAGACACGCCGTAAGACAGTCTTTGTACTGATAACTCCCCCAAATAAGTGTGTGCTCTTGTCAGGATTCTTTTTTCTCCCCAGCGATGCCTGCAACAACCAAATCACACCACCTTGTGCTATGCAGTTCTCTCTGAAGCTCATACGTTTAGAAAAAGAAATATGTTACTTGGTGGTTCTTGGTGCTACAGTTTGTTTTTAAACAGTGTCTTCCCCCTTCCTGGCTTCCTCGTTGTGTTGGACAGAAGGAAACAAACCAAAAGGCCACACATTTACGCGTCAGGGTAGCCATTATTCTTGCTAGAAAGGACATCTTACATTGAGTCTCGGTGTCTGGGCATTAAAGCCCTTCCATCAGCGCTCATCTCTTTGAAAGATTCTTGTGTGCTCATAAAGGCATGCTAGAAAAATGTGATTCTCCCAGGTCTGTAATATGTAAACACCGTGGGAATGCGCACCACTGCAGAGTGACTGGGAAACCCCATCTTCATGCTGGTAGTTCTCTGTCCAAAGCGATCTTGTGTTAGCCTCATTTTTGCGGGCATCCTTAAGCACATATCGCTTTTGTATGTGGTGGGTTGAGATTAAATGAAGGGCCTCAACCTCTGTGCCCTTTTATTGGCCCTCTAGGGCAACAGGTTGGCTGCTTGTGGGAGACAGGATGCTGGACTAGAGGGACCCTTGGTCTGACCAGCAGGGCTGTTGCGTTGCTATGGCCTCAGAGCCTTGTCTCCCCAACCGTTGGAAGGCCGACTCCTGAACTGCAACCTGCAGGAAGCCATCACACGGTACTGCCTGCATGCTTTCAGACGTCTCTGTGTCGGTGTGGGCTAGCTCATGCTTGCATGTTCATGGGTTGATGACTACAGAATGCCGTTGCAGATGAAATGCCACACACGTTACCCGGTGTCAATCTGAGCACAAGCTTTGCGAGGACAGCTTGCAAGTCATCAGGTGCTCAGATGAGAAATCAAGTGGCCATGCTTGCAGGTGTGTGATGAAGCCTACTCTGGAACCATTGGAAAGGTGCAGGTTCTGGGCCAGAGAGGCATTCTTGCAGATGTGAGCATTAATGTGGGGCTCTGTTCCTTGTAACCTTTCCTTGGTGAGAGGATTCAGAAGAGGCAGATGACTTGGCAAGGAGGGATTGCTATTGTAATTACTTCTGAGAAGGGGCAGTGTTGAGTGATTCAGATTTATTATTAATACAGCATAAGCCAGTAAAACACATGTGTCATTTATACAAAAGGTAAAGTGTTGATAAAACACCAAAGGATTCTGTTGCGAATTCTACCACCTCCATTGGCAACAGACCCCAATATCTGCCTTGTCAGATCCCACAGGGCCTTCTCTGTGTTTTCCATACCTGGTATCTTTTAAAATGTTTTATGTAGCAGGAGAAGAAGAAGGGTTGGTTTTTATATGCCAACTTTCTCTACCGCTTAAGGCAGAATCAAACCAGCTTATAATCACCTTTCCTTCCCTACAACAGACTCACCTGTGAGGTGGGTGGGGCTGAGAGCTTTTAGAGAACTGGGACTAGCCCAAGGTCACCCAACTGGATTCATGTGGAGGAGTGGGGAAACCAACCCGGTTCACCACATTACAGTCCGCCACTCATGTGGAGGAGTGCAGAATCGAACCCGGTTCTCCAGGTTAGAGTCAGCTGCTCATAACCACTACACCATGCTGCTACTTCTACAGGAACCTTTGACTGCAGGGTAGCCATGTTCGTCTGCTGTAGCAAAGTTAAGCAGAAATCAAATGGCACCTGTAAGCCTTTTTATTTTTTTGCCATCAAGTCCCAGGTGACTTACAGCAACCCTGTAGGGTTTGCAAGGCAAGAGATAGTTCAGAGGTAGTTTGCCATTGCCTGCCTCCGTGTCACAACCCTGGTATTCCTTGGAGGTCTCCCATCCATGCTAGGGTCGAGGTTGAGAGTGTGTGACCCGCCTGAAGTCACCCAGCAATCTTCCATGGCACGAGTGGGGATTTGAACCAAGTCCGACACCTTAATCACTACACAATGCTGGCTCTCCCTGTAAGACTAAAGGTAAAGGTCCCCTATGCAAGCACCGGGTCATTCCTGACCTATGGGGTGACGTCACATCCCGACGTTTCCTAGGCAGACTTTGTTTACTGGGTGGTTTGCCATTGCCTTCCCCAGCCATCTACACTTTACCCCCAGCAAGCTGGGTACTCATTTTACCAACCTCAGAAGGATGGAAGGCTGAGTCGACCTCGAGCCAGCTACCTGAAACCGACTTCCGTCGGGACTAACCACATTTTATTCCAGCAGGAGCTTTCATCGCCTCACTTCTTCAGCTGCTGTGTAGTCTTCAGAAGTAGACTACATAGGAAACGAAGTGACGCAGAGTGATGCACACATGTGCAAAGACCTCTGGGGATTTTTAACGTTACCAAGAACCGGTATGGCAAGCACAGAGGGGAACCAACAGCTGGAATCTAGAAGAAGCACTTCTGATTCCAGTACGCCCTCCCCACCAAATTCCACAGATGACTCTTCGAAGCGATAGCCCAAATGTTGTCCTAAAGGAGGCTGCAACCCTTTGTGTTGTGCCAAGAGTTTCAGGATTACATTCAGAACTTGAATCCTGTAGAATTCAAGTGTTAGCTATTGCCAGATGGCCTTTGATTAAGAAACCCCAGTTCACCATGGAGGAGCAGAGTGAAGAAGGTTTTCCACCCATCAGCACATTCTGGTCAGACAGTAGTGGGATATTTGTCTTGGATGCCTAGAATTGCCAAGTGCGTAGAAATCATACCTTTTACAAATAAAGGCATCTGCAAGCTTCCGGACTTCAACAAAAACCATCAAGTACCTTCTTTATCACTTCTGCTCTGTGAATATTTCTAAGACGCTCAAAAGATTGCACAGTCCTAATCTTTGCCTGATTTTCTGGACTTTTTCAGTCCTTTAAGGGCAACTAACTACCCTGTATGGCCTCCAGTGTTCACACATGAATAGACTTAAAAGAGTTTCAGCCTGTGATCGTTTCGATAAGGTTAAAGGCGTAGGAAACTGTTAAACATTTGTTAGCCACCTTTGTGGCCCTTGAGGGCAGACAGGCAGGATACAAACTCCGCAAAACAAAAATGAATGAATATGAAGCAGGGGACATAATGCAAGCACAATGCATCTGAGACTTCAAAATGTCTAAAAACGGGCCTATAATTTGGGCAGTGGTCGAATTGGCAGAAGGCGAGCCAATCGTCCACTCTTACGCAGATGCAAATCTTACAGCCATTCCATTGAGGCCTTGAGCGGGAGCGGAGGGGGCATGTCGGGGTGCGGAATCGAAAACTGAACAAAACTATTTTACTATACAGTTATGCATTGTTCTTATACTTTTATGCAAATATTTTCTGTAAAGTTATTTCCCCTCCCTTTTTTCACTTTGTTTTGTAAATAGATTTTAAATGTGTAACATATGATAAAAAGAGTTTATAAGGGTTTTTTTAAAAGACTTTTTGTTTTGCTCCTTTTCAAAACCGAAGTTATGCAACAGTGTTGATTTTTTTTTTTTTAAGAGAAGTAACTCTCCGGCCTGCATGGTTTGTCCCTTTTCTCCCCTTCAGTCTGTCATACAACGTTCGATATGTATATGGTCAGCCGAATAAAGCCAGACTTTACTTTCAGAATAGCCTCAGAATTACAGTTCTATATATATTGGAAATAAACTGGTTTACTCAGAGAATGGATTTATTTGCAGCTTCTTTTTTAATGCGCTCTACATGCCATCACTTGAAATGCGTGAAGGGCCATAGCTCAGTGGTAGAGTGTCTGCTTGGTAGAGCATCTGCTTGGCATGCAGAAGGTCCCAGGTTCAACCCCCAGAAACTCCAGTTAAGGCAACTAGGTGATGTGAAAGACCTCTGCCTGAGCCCCTGGAGAGCCGCTGCCACTCTGAGTAGACAATACTGACTTTGATGAGCCAAGGGTCTGATTCAGTAGAAGGCAGCTTCATGCGTTCATGAGTTCTCTTGGATAACTGAAAACAATTTGACATGCAAAGGTATTTTCTTGAAAGTGTAATGCAGTGGGATGCCTTCCTACTGGATCCCCATTCATTTCAATGAAAGCAAGGACCATTTTACACATTACAAAGTCCAAGTGGCAGACACAAGGATAAGGATTTTCAGTCAAATGTGCTCCTGGAGTTCTGTGCTGGGAACTCAGCTCCCAGATGTTGAGGGTCCCGATTTGGATTGGAACTGCAGCATGCAAAGAGACAGGGCTTCAGCTGTTCCCTCGTGCCATTTGCGCAAACTGAACCAGCTCTAGGAAGTTGCTGTTTGCCCCCTTGAGGAAACTGATCTCTCACGATCAGTACACATACGTGTCCCCAGAGGGTTAATAGAAGCACCCTTGGTAGGGTTGCCAGGTGCCCAGTTGTGGCGGGCAAACCCCTGGCAATTCACCTTTCTGCCCGCCAACCAGCTGAGGTTCGGTGGGCAAACGTGCACACACGCGTGCACACCGCAACATGTCACTTCCTGTTTACAACTTGAGTGGTAAAAGGCCCCTTGCAATGCGTTTACACCCATAAGGGCCGTATCGCAAGCGGCCCTTTACCACTCAAACTAAGAGTGAGTGGTATAAGTCTCCTTGCGAGGCGGCGCACCAGTGCGTGCGCGATCACCCTGACATTTACTAGGCAGATTTACACCCTGACATTTACACCCTGACATCCTGACATTTACTAGGCAGACTATGTTCACGGGGTGGTTTGCCATTGCCTCCCCCAGTTGTCTACACTTTAGCCCCAGCAAGTTGGATACTCATTAGGCTCTTTAGATCAATGAAATGTTTTACCATCTTTAAAATTTTATACTGCAGGGCTAGGCTTTAGAAAATGTGGCCCAAAATGCCCTTTTCAGGCAGTGTATGTCCAGTGGGGCAAAAAATTCCTCACATTGGCAGTTAATCTCTGTGTCTACTGTTCCTGGGCGAGGAACATGAGGGCCATTTATGCAGGGAAATTTGCGCTGGGTTTGCCGCTCTGCAGACACGCAGTTTTCTTATCTGAATTCTCAAAACCATATGCATGGTGGCTTTCCCCCCCCCCCCAAAAAAAATTCCAGGAGTACCTTGAGATAAATTATGCAGAGCCAGAAAAGAGCGGGACTTACTTGCGAGTCTCTGCCGGACTGCGGCCCTCACATTTTAAAACCAGGCTCCACACATTTCCTCAAGAGTTAGTCCTATTGAGCTCCTCTAGCAAAGGCAGTATAAGACAGGATTCTACAGCCTTTGGGCTGGGGTGGGGGAGCTGGGGAACCGCGCAGGTCCTTCCTCTAATTCGAAGCGTTCATTCACATCCCTCCCCACCCTTGCAAACGCAGGATGTTTCCGCATGGGCTTCCGTTTTCCCTTTGCAAAAGAGAGCCTGTAAATCCAAAGTGGGCTGCAGAGTGGCTCCAGGAGGCAAAATAAATAAATGCTTAAAATAAAATTTAAAAATAGCCTTCTTTGCATTTGCACAGTTAAAAAAGAAGATGCTGGGGTGGGGGGCATCCAGATCAATGAATTAATGCAGAGGCACCAGGGGGAGATGCATCTGGCGCCTAGGCAGGAAGGCAGCCCTCCCCCACCATCCAGCAGAACAGCCAACCCCCTCCCCAAAAGCTAGACATATTGAAATTACACGCACATGTACACACACTTTCCTTCCCTCCTTAGAAGCTCCTTGATCCATTGACCTTGAGCAGCGTAATTTTACATCTAATGTTTGAGGGATATAAGGACTGAAATAAATCTTGCCACTGACAATGTAGCCTTGGGATCCCTGTCACTTAATACAAAAAGGCATTATGTCAGACACAGAGGCATTAGATTTGTATATTAAAAGGGGAGAGATATAATGTGATCTAAGTTCCTCATAAAAGCTGCACTCCAAGACGGCATGAGCTAATGAATCAATAGAGCCAGAAGAGCAAGGACAGGTCCTTTCTGGGTAAGGTATGTTCAAAATTCTGTCTTGCATAACCATGGAGGGGTTAGCATTCAGTCTAGCTAAACAGAAGGCTCTAGAAAGACGAGTTGTCAAATACTAAGTGGGCAAACGGTGTGGTGGTATATACACACTTAAAAGTTTCCCCCTCATTTATTTGTGAGGCTGTCTTCTCCAACAAACAGACCCTCATCATTCCTCGACCCCCCTTTCCGCTTTCCTGATGGCATCAACCCATTCCCCAGGCGGGGATGTAAACATTCCCGAGAGCCAGGGCATCTTTGTGTGTTGGTGCAGAGAGACGGTGTTATTTTGGGGAGGACAACTGGCGAAAGGGCTCTGGTTGCAGCTGAACAGGTTTTGCATGACAGACAAGTGGAAGGGAGAAGCAATGTGGGTGTGGGTAAAGAAACCCTAAATTAAACCTATTCACGGAAATTGCATAGATTTGCAGCTATTTGGGGTAAGCGCAGACTTTAAATTTGTGCTACAACAGGTTCCTAAAACCGCAGGACAAGTGCGAGGCGGCAGCAAAGCGACTTCTGGCCGGAAAAATCAAGCATAATCCAAACGAAACTGTGAAGCAGTCCCCTGGGAATCGTGAGGCTAAATACCCAAGCATAAATACCAAGCACACTCTACATGGGCAATTTATGCCAAAAGCAAGGCATTATCAAGCCTAATGCTTCACGGTAGCTTTAGGGGGGAAGACTAACTCTGGCACAGCTCGGGAAAATTGTTGGAACACAATGATGCTTCACACCAGGGAGAAGGATCTAAGAATCGTTGGTTCCAACAATGGATCCGGGCTCTTCGGTTCCAACCACCGCTCTGACTGTGGCCAGCTTCCCACTCCAGCATTGCCTGGATATACAACCTCAGAGCTGAGCCTGGCTTGCTGGTGATGAGGGCGGGTTATAAATTTGAATAAATAATAGCTGCCACCTAAAAAGGCTTGGCAATGTTGGCACAAGCATAGCCATTTTGAAACGTCATCCCAAGTGCCCTTGGTTCCAACTTCTTTCTGTAATCGTGACTCGGTTTCAGAGTGAGTCCTCGAAGTGGTGCCAGTACCTTTCCTGTCAGGCCATTCTCCGATATCAGCATGTTTAATTGGAAGGGGAGCTCACAGATTCCAAGCCACCGACTCCTGCCCGGATCCATCATGTCAGTGGGGTCCAACAGCATAGTGTCATACGTCCCCCCACCGAGGTCTCTGCATTGAAACTTACATCACTCTATGAACACTATTTAGAGCTGTTCAAGATCATCAGCTTCACGCTGTTTTACCAGGTTGATAACAGCACATAGATTTTATATGGGAAGCATATACAGCCCAGGTATGTACATTGGTATTTTTAAGATACATATCAAAGTTAATATTTCAGATTTATTAATAATGAATTGAGTTTTCCAACCTGTTGTTTAACTATGTTTTACAGTATAACAACTTGTAGACAATCTAACCAGATGTTTGTATAATTGGAAATATAATATGTAAGTAATTCCAAACATCTCTTTTAAGATTGCACAGAGAAGCCATTGAAATTCATAAACATCAGCACAACTTTAACAGAAGAGAGTTTAAGAATGAATAAGGCTTGGCTTCCTGCCCTGAAAAGCCTCCAGACTAACAAAGGCTACAGTCAACAATAGCCATGCAGATTAGCTTTGGATTTCACACATTACCAGATCATTTCAGGATACAATGCTTCCATATTAACATACCACACTCTCATTAGTACATTATCTTGATACTTACAGGACAATGATTAGCACATTACGTCTGCAGGACAGTACTCAGCTCAAACCCAACCCCTCTCTGACTCTTCCTACACACTTGACACTGAGAGACACTGTCCTTCAGTGCTATTATTCTGAAGATGCCTGCCACAGCTGCTGGCGAAACGTCAGGAAAGAAAATTCCCAGACCATGGTTACACAGCCCGGATAACCTACAAGAACCAATGAACTCTGACCGTGAAAGCCTTCGACAATATCTCTTTTAAGATTATTACAAATTACTCCCAAGTGGATTGGTAATTGTTTGACCAACCAAACCCAAAGATTGCTCATTAACGGTACAACTTCATCCTGACAGGGGTCTGTCTTGGGACCGGTGCTATTTAACATTTTTATAAATGATTTGGAGGATGGAATAGAGGACATGATAATTAAATTTGCAGATGACAGTTGGAGAACAGTTGTAACAGCAGGAGATCTCCTGCTATTACCTGGAGGTAGCCAACCCTACCTACATTTCTCATCTGGCCTGGGCCTATGACCATGTTTGCATGGGCCTGAGTGATGTCATAAAACACCTTCTGATGTAGCAACAGACAAGGTGGGTTCTGAAGAGCAGGAGCTTGACACACTGGGCCACATCAGGGATTGAGCACAGAGGTGGCTAGGAGGCCTGCAGGTGAGTGACACGGGACTAAAAGCTAAAAAAGGAAGAGGTCCTGAGGCTCAAAATCTAAGTAGAAGCTGCATCTACAGACCCAGATGACCTCCCCCCTAGTCCCAGGCATCTGGAATCTGGCTGTGATTAATCTGTGGCCAGCAAAAGGCACTCTATGCTTCCTCAGAGGCACTGTCTCCTTGAGGAATGCTTCATGCATTCCATGAGTGAAACTGGGCATTGAAAATACAGGGCCAAATCTGCATCCTGGTCAGCCTTCCTTTCAATTTAAATAGAAGCAAACGGATGCACTGGTAGGCAGGGGTAATAGACTTGCCAGCCTCCAGGTGGTGTAGGGTTGCCAACCTCCAGGTAATAGCTTGAGATCTCCTGGTATTACAACTGATCTCCAGCTGATAGAGATCAGTTCCCCTGGAGAAAATGGCCGCTTTTGCAATTGGACTCTATGGCATTGAAGTCCCTCCCCTCCCCAAACCCCTCCCTCCTCAGGCTCCACCCCCAAAATCTCCAGGTATTTCCCAACCTGGAGCTGGCAACCCTAAAGGGTAACTACATTTAAGACTGAAGAGCAAAATTAGTAAAAAGATGTATTCATAAGGAGGATGAGGAAGAGTTGGTTTTTATATGCCGACTTTCTCTACCACTTAAGGGAGACTCAAACTGGCTTACAATCACATTCCCTCCCACTCCCCACAAGAGACACCCTGTGAGGTAGGTGGGGCTGAGAGAGTTCAGAGAGAACTGTGACTAGCCCAAGGTCACCCAGCTGGCTTCATGTGTAGGAGTGGGGAAACAGATCCAGTTCGCCAGATTAGCCGCATAATGTGGGGGGAGAGAAAGGGCTAAAGCCTTCCCCCTACCCCATTTTGCTGACCTGAAATGGTCCCAGGGAGTGACTATTTGTCTCGGGGTAATTGACAGGTAGTCCACGAGTACATGCTAGTTACACACTCTGAAAAGCTCTGAGTAAGATGACCGCCACTGCATGCCCCCCCCACAAAACTTGCCACCCCCTGTTGCTGCCAAGCTCATGCAGAACCCTCCCCCACCCACTCCTGAACTTAGAGCATTCAGGAGTCCAACTGACCACTAGCTAGGGTTGCCAACGTCCAGGTAGTAGCTGGAGATCACCTGCTATTTCAACTGATCTCCAGCTGACAGAGATCACTTCACCTGGAGTAAATGGCCACTTTGGCAATTGGACTCTATGGCATTGAAGTCCCTCCCCTCCCCAAACCCCACCCTCCTCAGGCTCTGCCCCAAAAACCTCCCACCGATGGTGAAGAGGGACCTGGCAACCCTACCACTACCCCCTCACACACATACACTCTCTTTTTAAGGCTAAAGAGTAGTTAACAGATCCATAAAACTTTGTATGTAGAAGTATTAATCCAAAAACCAGCATTTGGGCCAAATTTCTGAATATATCTGCTTTTGTGAATCTCCTTCTCTCTCCAGCTCTAGCGACAATTTCCAAGATGTCTTTTGGAGCCGTGGGAACCAGTCGCAGGAGAAGTTTTAGCAGCACAAGGATGGGACCCCTTCAGCGCCAGCTGCAGAAGGGGGAATATGGGTTTTTCAAATCTTCCCCCATGTTTGAAAGCGATTTTGTTCAGGTAAGCAGCTGGGGTAGGGAGGAAACGGTGAACCCAGAGGAGACTTGAGGAGAGGGCTGATATTTCTAAAATGAATCATTTCTTGGGATCAAATCAGCTTGCAAGCTGCGCACACAGAATTGAGGGGCATTTCAAACACATGCAGGTTGGCGGGTCGCGGTCAGTACACTCCTGCACAGCCGGTGTCCCACCAAGCCAATACAGCCCCACATTGGATGGAAATAACATGAAATAGAAGCCACATAAAGGTAAAGATCCCCTGTGGAAGCACCGGGTCATTCCTGACCCATGGGGTGACATCACATCCCGACGTTTACGAGGCAGACCTTGTTTAGGGGGTGGTTTGCCAGTGCCTTCCCCAGTCATCTTCCCTTTACCCCCAGCAAGCTGGGGACTCATTTTACCGACCTTGGAAGGCTGAGTCAACCTTGAGCCGGCTATCTGAAACCGACTTCCGTTGGGATCGAACTCAGATTGTGAGCAGAGCTTGGACTGCAGTACTGCAGCTTACCACTCTGCCCCACGGGGCTCGCAACCACATACGTTCGTATTTTACCTGTGTTCTTTTTTGCCTCCATTCACCTTCATTGAAATATGGTCCCCTCCCGGCTCACTTTTGATTCCAGGTTATTGAACAGTGAAATTCAACAGTACTGTCCAGCCCTTATGAGACCCCACTGCTCACTTCCTTGTCCATTCTCCCCGACCCTCTGATTCTTGTTTTTTAACCAGTTACTAACCCATGACAGAATCTGTCCTTTTGCCCTATGACTGCTTCATTTACTCGGGAATCTTTGGCGGAGGTCTTTATCAAAGGCTTATTGGAAGCCTATTGCTTCCCAGATCACTCCATCAACATGCTTGTTGAAAGAAGGAAGGAACCACAAAATCTTTGAGGTGGGGCTTCCCTTAGCAGGAAGCCATCCCGATTCTCCCACAACAAATCCTGTTCCGCCGTATGCATACTTGGAAGTCAAGGCCGTTGAAATTAACGGTGCCATTTATTCACGGAAGGTTTTGCATTGGATTTGTCACTCTATAGATGCACATTTTCCCCATCCGAATTCTCAAAACTCTGCATGGGGTTTATTGTTGAGTTTTGAGAATATGGATGGGGGTAAAGTGCATCTAGAGAGCGGCAAATCCAAGGCAAAACCTCCCATGCATAAATGGCAAGAGGGAACCTGGATACAACTGGGCTTAAAGGCTGAAAGCCAGTGTGGGGCAGTGGTTAACGTGTCAGACAAAGATCTGGGAGACCCAGCTTCGAATGTCCATTCTGCCATGGAAGTTTGCTGGGTGACCCTGGGCCAGCCACACACTCTCAGCCTAACCTACCTCATATGAGTATAAAGTGGAGGAGAGGAGAACAATATAAGGCACATTGCGTCCCCATTTGGGTGAAAGATGGGCTATAAACGAAGTACCGGTAAATAACGTGTTCAGAACCCTATGTAAAGCGTGGTGTAGGAGTGGACTCTAATCTGGAGAAACGGGTTTGATTCCCCACTACTCCACATGAAGCCTGCTGGGTGACCTCGGGCTAGTCACGGTTCTCTCCGAACTTTCTCGGCCCATGCGGCAGGCAATGGCCTCGGCTTCTCCCCCCACTCCCTCTAGGAACTAAATAGAGATTAAGCAACGTACACAATTGGACAAAGGCTTTTTGATATGGAACGGGAGCTTACAGATTCTCCAGCTTTTTGGCTCCTGTCAGAAATAGATACTCTGCTGGCGCTTGAATATATCTATCATTCATAGAGCTGCACAAGCAAAGGAGAGCTTTTTACACTAGTGAGATGTAAGTCGTGGGCAATGGAGTCTTAGAGCATGTTTTGCTCAGGTGCTCCTTCTACGAGGAAGCTCGCTGTAAGTTAATCATTCCCCTGCTCAGCCAAATCACAGTGGGCTCAGATGAAGGGAGAATTACGAGTCGTCTCTGGGAAGGGAATGCCCAGATGGCAAAACAGGTAGCCAAATTTTGTGCAATTGCATATAAAGTTTGACTCCTAATGTTGGGCAATTGCAATTAGATTAAATCATAATTTGGTCAATTTTAGTCTATCATAAATTATTTGGACATTTTAATTAGGAATGTTTTTGGTTGAACTGGTGTAATTTTTTTACCTTTTGTATAAACGATACATGTGTTTTACTGGCTTATGCTGTATCAATAAACCTGAATCTGAAACCACCTCTAAACGTCTCTTACCTTGAAAACCCCACGGGGTCGCCATAAATCAGCTGTGACTTGACAGCCCTTTCCTCCACCACCACATAACCCTACGTACACTTTCTTAGGAGTAAACTCCATTGAAACCAGTGGGACTTACATCTGAGTAGGCACATCGAGACGGACTGGTCTCAGCTGCCAATGCAGGAGCATACACATTGGCCAGGCAATGGAGATTCCACACCAGGGTTTTCTGTGCACTTTCCTCTCCTGGCTGCCAATTCCCCTGCCTTTTCACTCCTGTTGCACTACCAGAGGGCTTGTTGAGGGGCTTCTTACAAAATATGGTAATTGCTATAGAACTATAGCATTCAAAAAGGAAAGCCCACAAAAAGTTCTTTGGTAGCGTCCTGGGGAAAATGACATCTTCTGAGTACGTAGAATCAAACTACGTAGAATATTTACATTATCTCGATGTGATGTGCTACCATCTATGGAAGGTAGATATAATAAGATTCCGCTTGCGAGAAGGATCTGCCCATGTGAACGTGGAGAAGTCAAGGCTAGGGAGCATATTTTTTTAAAATGCCCTATTTATAATCAGCCCCGACTCGCCATATTATCCCCACTATTGGAAAACCTATCTGGCTATTCGAACAAATATAAACTTTAATAATTACTGGCGGGCGAAAACCCTTTGACCACAAGACAGATTGCCAAATTTTGTGTTGCGGAAATTAAAGTACACAGTAAATTAAAAAGCAAAGACGCAAAGTTTGAGCTTTAACTACTGGATTTAAAGAGTGGAGAAACCTGATGGCTGTTCTGTTCATAGGAAAGAGATATTTGTTAAATTATTGTGCGGTGAACTTTTTGATTTTGATAAGTTTTTATATCGTATTTTATCTGAAATGCTGTATGATTGCTACATATAATGTGTATTTATTGGTCTTTGACAGCAAATAAAATTCAATCAATGACAGCTGTGAGTAGTTGAAAGCAGGAAAATGGCGCCCATGCGGGCAGGAACTTTTCGATACAAGGAGGCCTGTGCCTTTCCATCCAAATGGTCTGCTAATGAACCTGGGCCGCAGTCCTTCCAGACCTGCTTGATCAAAGCAGTTTTGAGAAAGGGAGTACTGGAAAAAGGACAATTAGGGCTCGATGTCATGTGGATGCCCCAAAAGAGGGGCTGCAGTTTGGAAGCCAAAAGCAGAGTCCTTGAGGAATTGGCTTAACAAGGCATGCCATTTCCCTTGGAACCTTACCAAGGCTAATATTCCCCAAGCTAAGGGGGAATGCCTTGTTTCGAAAACACGTCTGCCAAGAGGAAGCTGTCCCTTCTACTTGGCATTTCCTCATTGTGGGTTGGAGCCAGCACAAAATCTCCGCTTGCTCTAGATCTTTTGCGCAAGAGGAAATGCAAGAAAAGACCACGGGGCAGCCCCTTGCGCCAAGTCAAACTTATTGTATCCCCGCTTCCAATCCTGCTTGCAAAAGATTTCGTGCAACCAATTTTGGGGGCACTCTGACAGCGCAAGCAGAACCATGCTAAGTCCATTTGTGTTTTCATTTGTGCATCATTGGATTCAAGCCTATATCTGCTTCCCGAGCCATGTGCAGGTAGACGCATGGAGGACAGAGCAACCTGCCACATTGTTCACAACTATGTCTTGTTGTAATCAAAGAATTAAAAAGGCAGGCAGGACATATCCTGGCATGAGCAAACAGTTGGGTAAGAAGACTAGGACCCTATTCCTTCCCCACTTGTGGTACTTGCCATGACTGGACAAAAAAAAGAGGTAGAAAATGGATAATGAATGTGCTTGGTTTTCCATAATTAATAATTTGCATAATATGCATGTTAAGCTGTCTGGATTTTGGCATCTGGGACATAGCAATCCCGAGTCATATTATTATGTTGTTTTTATACAATCTTCTTTAGTGTGTTGTGAGCTGATCAGAGTTAATTAAATTGGGTGAGATTATTCCAGTGCGCGCGCGCACGTTTTCTTTTGTCTGCAGCAGGTGAACAGAAGAGCATTGTTTTAGGCTTTCTAACCCACCCCCCATATTGAACCCGACCCTCTTGGCCGCTGCTCTTGAAACAGCACCTGGGTTATTGAGCTGTGATGTGGGCCAGGTCGACACCACAAAACCAGTGAGAAATAAAGAACACCCTTCCGGTAACCACTTGTGAAAGGGAGCAAACAATGGGGGGGGGGGGAGAGGGTCCTTATTCTTACAGCCATAGGCCTGTATAATACACACAATGCAGTACAATCATAGCTAAAAGAAAGGTTAGATAGGATAAACAACTTAAACCTAACCAAATTGACGTTGAACTGAATGGGTCATTTCAAATAAGCAGTAATTGGAGTGCAAGCAACTTGTGGGTTAAGAAGAAGTAACATTTTAAGCAACTCTGGAGATAACTGGAAAGTCTTCTCGCTGCATTCTGTCTAAACGTACTTTTTCATCCCCAGGGGTTACACCCTGGCAAAGTCAGCCCTGCCAGTTTGCTGCAGGAGCTGGCTGGGATTACATGATCCCCCACCCCCAAGAAGCCTCTCCTCTAATCCCTTGAGCAGAATCTACATTCTGAAATTAATAAGGCAACAAACAAGTGACTTAAGAGCTAAACACATGCTGCTGTTTGGTTGGTTGTTCTTTTTTATATGCCGACTTTCTCTACCACTTAAGAGAGAATCAAACCGGCTTACAATCACCTTCTCGTCCCCTCCCCACAACAGACACCACGTGAGGTAGGTGGGGCTGAGAGAGCTGTGACTAGCCCAAGGTCACCCAGCTGGCTTCATGTGTAGGAGTGGGGAAACCAACCCAGTTCACCAGATTAGCGTCCGCCACTCATTTGGGGGATCAAACCCAGTTCTCCAGATCAGACTCCACCGCTCTTAACCACTACACTATGCTGGTTTATGATTAAACAACCGATTGCCTAGGGCACCAGAGGTAGAGAGGTGCCAACCAACCCTGTCACCAACACATAACCCCCTCCCAGGCTGCAGTACTGGGACCCTGCCATAAGCTTGCTCCTTCTCTCCCTAAGGGGAGCAGGGGACACCTCTTCCCTTTGGTGGGGGCGAGGAAAGTGGGCAGCAGACTCACTTCCCACAGCCCTAAACTCTGGGGCAGCGAGGTGGGTGAGTGGCAGCTTTGGTACCCAGAGGACCAAAAATCCTTGGACTGGGAATGACAAGGAAGGGTTGCCTGTCTGAAGCATGGGGAAAGGACAAAACAGTACTCAAGGAGTCAGTATGCATATCGGTCACGTAGTTGTAAAGCTGTGACTTTTACATTATGCCTGTCTTCTCCTAGTGTGAAAAGTGCCGTCAAGTTGCAGCTGACTTATGGTTTTCAAGGCAAGAGGATAACTGAAATGGTTTGCCAGTGCCATCTTCTGCACATTAACCCTGGCATTCCTTGGTGGTCTCCCATCCAAATACTAACCAGGGCTGACCTTGCTTAGCTTCCGAGATCTGACAAGATCAGGCGAGCCTGGGCCATCCTAGTATGTGGACATTTCTTTTTGCAAACCATTCACAATTCTGTTGCAATCCCTCTACGTATGAACAAGTAGACACACAAACCCAGGGCCATTTTAGAGACATTTTAAATTCCTGCAAGGCCCCGATCTCGATTGGGCCCGCAGCACGGTACTCTTACTCCCACTCCCACACCCCGGACCTTTTCAAGTGCTGAAAGAGCTGTGGATAGCTGTACTAATGAATATGATACAGCGTGGTGTAGTGGTTTGGAGCGGTGGTTTGGAGCGGTGGACTCTCATCTGGAGAACCGTGTTTGATTCCCCACTCCTCCACATGAGCGGCGGAGGCTCCTACACATGAAGCCAGCTGGGTGACCTTGGGCTAGTCACAGCTCTCTCAGCCCCACCTACCTCGTGTGGTGTCTGTTGTGGGGAGGGAAAGGGAAGGTGATTGTAAGTGGGGAGGGGAAGGGAAGGTGATTGTAAGCCGGTTTGATTCTGCCTTAAGTGGTAGAGTTTCAGTTCAGTTTATTTATTTACAGTCCTTTGACCAGCAGATAAACATTGTTAAAATTGATCAATACAGAGCCAGGATTACAATTTTGGTGCGCTAACCCGAGCTCTTCGCACTCTAGTGGCAATGTAACAAAACTTTGCCACTGTGTAGGAAATGCTATCTTTATCCTCAAGTAAATATTTAATAATAAAATCATCTGAATGTCTAAAAACTCTGGTCAACAAGGGCAAAATCAGCCTATTTCTGATATCCTGATAAAATTCACAATACAATAAAATATGGGTAATTGTCTCAACACCAGAGTTACAGGGGCACAACCTAGACTCCAAAGGTAAATGCTGGAATCTCCTGCTGAGCAGGGCCAACGGAAAGGCAGTAAAACGGGCTCTTGAAAAAGCCCATCAAAATTTGGTAAAAGCGATGGAGGTCAGATAAGGAGCTGAAGAAAATCCCTCCCAACTCTTTAGTACTCGGTATGGTCTTGGAAGTAAGTGGTAGAGAAAGTCGGCATATAAAAACCAACTCTTCTTCTTCTGGTGATTTGTCTGGCTCTTTAATTATTTGGACAAAATCTGAGCTGATGCCTTAGGGAGACAATATATCACGGAGCGTATTTGCTGATGAATGTTTTTTGGGGTGCCCAAATTTCATTACTTGATCATGGATATATCTTTGGATTTGGACAGAGGACTTGTCAACGTCTGTCGAACGGCAATATTTACAACTGTACCATCTTGGACAGAGGACTTGTCAACCTCTGTCAAATGGCAATATTTACATCTGCACCATCTGTTGGTATCTATATATGGTCCTGCAGTTCCTTATTCCTGGAAACTCTCATCTTTCTAGTAAAGGACTAAATAAAGTGTCTGATTTCTGGTGCTGTGACTTACAAGACACATCTCTTAAAGATAAGCTTTAGGCATGTCCAATTATTTGTTCTTTTGGGGAGGAAGTAACAGTTTTGTGTTAGTTTATTCATTGATCTTTGAGGATGCTTATCTACTTTTAAATTATTGGCCTGTCTTCTGGAGGCTAACTAATGGTCAACAAAAATGGACCCTCCGTGCCCTTATGGTTGCTAAAAGACCACCTCCCTTTTTGCAGTGGATTGAAGACCTTAACTACCCTATCAACATTTGAACATATGGCATCCGACAAAAATTGCGTATGGACATATTTTTAGATATCTGGAAACCCTTTCTAGACGCTTATGTGTAGACTTGCGGCCCCTATTGTCGGATTTTTTTTATTTCTCTTGTTTGAGGTCTGTAATTTTAAAAATTTAAAAATAGTTTGGCTCACAGACAGATAGGCCATTTATGCAGGGTCAATTCTGATGCTCACTCAAAGCTCTTTTTTGAAATGCGACCTTTAACATGCCTATTCACCATCCCCATGCAAAAGGAGAAATTCCACACGCACACGCACACTCGCCTGCTCCTTCGCTTGCATAGCCATTGGCAGTGGTCGTTTGCATAGCTAAGCCACATGTGTGATTTTTCATGGTTCCTTCAGGAAATGCTCCGGTGGGAGGTTGGAGCAAACACAAAAAGGTGTGTTAAAGGGGCTCTTAAGAAATGCAAAGCAGGTATGCACCAGCTTTGCAGTCACTTCCTGAATGACGGTTCAGCGTGAAAAATTAAAAAAAAAATGTGGGGCACTTCAGCCTAAAACGCGCTGCTAGTTACCAAGCATAAATGGCCAGAGAGAGAGAGAGAGAGAGAGAGAAGGAGAGCCAGATGGGCCAGACATTCCCCACACTGAAAAGCTGGTCAACGGTGCATTCCTCTTCCCTGCCCCTCAGATCAGCAAGCACGGGGATCCAATAGAGGTCACCAATGAGGAGAAAATCATGACAGTCGGTATCAGTTTTACAAGCCCTGGCCTCCCGATCCCTGATGTCCTGCTCGTGGCTTGCCCCATTTACTTGTCGGAAGATCCCGCTCTGCCGCATGATACCAAGTTCCATCCCGAGCGCAAAGTGAAATATGAGCTAAGCAGGTGAGTCTTTCAACCTGTTTCCACAGCAAGTTCAGACAGCATCTTCAGAAGAATCCATCACTGGAAGCAAGAATCAGAGTTGGAAGGGACCACCAGGGTCATCTAGTCTAACCCCCTGCACAATGCAGGAAATTCACAACTACCTCCCCCCAACACCCCCAGTGACCCCTACTCCATGCCCAGAAGATGGCCAAGATGCCCTCCCTCTCAGAACTCACAGGAAGAGAAGCAGGACTCACAGGAAGTTCCTCAGTCTCAGTCCTGGAATGATACCACCATTCCTGTGTTACTGTTATTAGGTTTTAGTGGTAGTCATCAAATCTGTGACTGAAAAGGAGGACAGAGAGACGCTCCATCCCTGTATAGAAATTAAGGAGTACCATGTTTTCCAATCATTGTGATTCATATCAGCCTCTAAAGGCACCCTTAGGACTCAACTAGACAATACATGTGACATGAGGTGGGTTGGGGGTCAACATAGAGGGGCAAACAAGACTCCCCCCTCCACAAAAGGACACAGGAGGGAAGGCTGAAGCCCCTCCAAATCCAAATTGGATTCAGTCCTTCTCAGGGGCAATGTCCTCCTTCATGGAAGCTCACTTCTCCCTCTCCTCTTAGCCAGCAAGGTAGCCAGAGGCTATCTCTGTCTCTTAGCTTGCCTATCTATAATGTAGTTCCCTAATAAACATTTACCTTTATCTTTAACCATTGAGTCTGCCACTTCTCTGCATACCCGCACTCTGCCAACAACAACAGCATAGAGTATTAAGTGGCAGCTGAAAGCCTTACATGAACTCTTACCCTGTGTCCGAACTCATGTCCTGGCAGGTTGTTCCCTTTGTGCTTAGTGAAGATCTCGATCCACAATGCGGAAAGGCAGCAGCTGAGATTTAAACTGGCAAGTGGCCGCACCTTCTACCTCCAGCTGATCCCTGAATCCTATAGGCAAGCATTTCTCTTTGATTCCTGGACCAGGATCATCCAACTATTGTGGCCACCCCCAGATAAAACAGCTGAGATGAAGAAGAAGGCCCTCAAGTCCGGCTCCATCAGGAGTTCTCCACCTCCAAGACCTAAAGTGAGTCCTCTATGAAGGACCGCCGTCTTGGAGAACGGGTGGGGAGCTGAACACCAAGAACAGGAATTGGGGAGAATGGAATGAGGGTGCTTGGGTTTGCAGACAGAGAAAACGTCTAATATCGTGGTTGACAACTAATTTTTGAAAGGGCCCCTCTTAAGGGCTAAATCATAAGCACATTTGGCTCCACGCTTTCACTCACACAAAAATGGGTACAGGCAAAGGGTTCTAATTTTCTTTCCTCCCCAGCCTGAGCCAAGTCAAGGGGCCAGTGTGGTATGGTCAGAGTACTGACCGAGGATCTGGGAGATCCAGGAGCAATCCCCTCCTGGCCACAAAGGTTACTGGGTGACCTTTGACCAGTCACTCTCCCGGCCTAGCCTACTTCACAGGGGTGTCGTGGGGCTAAAACAGACAATGGGACCATGTACACTGCTCCAAGATCATTGGAGGAAGGGCAAGAAAAAAAGGTACTAGACAGGCTGGCTTTGGAAGATGGCCTATGTGCAATCACAAGCTTGGACTACACATGACAGTAGCATCCTAGATCATATGACCTTGTGTCTGGAAGTACCCTCAGCAGCCCTGCACTTAGCAGAGGTGGAGAGGACCAGATGGAGCAGCCTGCCTGGCAGTGGCTTGCACACAGGAGAATTCAGCCCCACCCCTGTTGGTCAACACAGCAGGGCAGTCTGCCCTCCAGGTGGTAGGCCCATTGAAGCAGCACCTGCCCAAAAGGCCTGTGGCATGCCTAACCCAGCAGGGTCGGGTAAGAGAGGAACAACTATCACCAGGGGTGGCTCAGAGCCTTATGTCCTAGCACCAGATGGCTGGATAGAGGCAGCCTCCTTGCCCTCTCTGACTCCGAGTTATCCGAGAGCCTGTTAGTCTAATGGCGAATAAATTTGACACGAATCTCTTCATTGTAAGGGCAGCGGATGAGAATATGCCCAATGGTTTCTATGTCCCCTATACCCTATGCTCCGTGGCGCAGAGTGGTAAGCTGCAGTATTGCAGTCCAGGCTCTGCTCACGACATGAGTTCGATCCTGACGGACGTTGGTTTCAGGTAGCCGGCTCAAGGTTGACTCAGCCTTCCATCCTTCCGAGGTCGGTAAAATGAGTACCAGCTTGCTGGAGGTAAAGGGACGATGACTGGGGAAGGCACTGGCAAACCACCCCATAAACAAAGTCTGCCTAGAAAACGTCGGGATGTGACGTCACCCCATGGGTGAGGAATGATCTGGTGCTTGCACAGGGGACTTTTATACCACACCGGCATAAGATGGAGATTTTTTTATATCTACCTTCTAGAAATGCTGAGGGGAAGGCAGAGCATCTGGCTTGCGAAAAGGCCCTTCTGTGACTATTTATTTCCAGAGCAAAAAGATAATGCAGCCGGGGCAACAATGAATCCGTACCTATCCGCGGCTAAGAAGGTGGGAGTTCTTGCTAGATCCATCTGCCGCTCGATGTCCCTCACTCTTTGCGAGCAACTGGGGTTTAATTCAGTGCCCTGGGCTCAGGGGCTGTGTTGGGGACCCTAGACCTCTAGTTAACCAGCCTCAGATTAGGGGAATAGTTAGGGTTGCCAGGTCCCTCTTGGCCACCAGTGGGAGGTTTTTGGGGCGGAGCCTGAGGAGGGCGGGGTTTGGGAGGGGAGGGACTTCAATGCCATAGAGTCTATTGTTGGAAAGATTCCCAGGGAGATCTAATAAAATCAAAATAGACTATCTCCTATTGGATAAAAATAATCAAACGACACAAAAGGTTGCTAGGTTGTGTGTCCAGGTCTATAACCTCAAAAAAACTAAGAAGTGTTCTTAAATTAAAGAGTACAGATTTTAAATCCTTGAGGTGATTTTATTTTCAGTATTTGTTAAGGAGTGTTAATATGTTAACCACACCACGTTTATTTGTGTTCGTGGTTGATGTGTACCATGATTATTTTTAATTGTTCCCATTTTTTGTATTTTTGCTGTATTTGCTGGCCATGGACCATAATAAATACCTTTGACTTTGAATGCCATAGAGTCCAATTGCCAAAGCAGCCATTTACTCCAGCTGAACTGATCTCTATCAGCTGGAGATCCATTGTAACTGCAGGAGATCTCCAGCTAGTACCTGGAGGTTGGCAACCCTAGGAATAGGGCCGAGGAGGCATCCCACCAGGCTGACTGTCGCGTGATCTATTCTTTCCCTCCCAGACTCCATCTTTCTAAGTTCATTCTGTCCTTATGGAGACCCACATGGAAACTGATTGCGGTCCCTTATGAGACGTAACCTATTATGGTATCTTGAAAATTGATTCTTTTGGTAAGAATAATTTTATCTTGATAAATAACGTGTTTGATGGCATGTTTGTTTCTTATATTATTGTGCATGGACAGTTGTATTATACTAATTTTTATTGCATACAGATACATGTTGCTGATGAAGCCACAGGCGAAACATGATTTTGATCTAGACGACACGTCCTGTCATCTTCTCTTCGTGGCTTTATTTTGATTCCTCGACCTCCAGCAGTACCTGGAGGTTGGCAACCCTAGGAATAGGGCCGAGGAGGCATCCCACCAGGCTGACTGTCGCGTGATCTATTCTTTCCCTCCCAGACTCCATCTACTACCACTGCTGAGAGTAAGCCAACCGTCGCCAAAAGCCGCACGGGGAAAAATCGTAAGAAAAAAGCCAACAAGGCCAAGCCTCCCGCGAGCCAAGGCAAAGCCCCACCTCCCAACGCAAAGAAAGAAGCGGAGCTTGCCAGTCCCCTGCCCCGGCAGGCCAGGGAGGTGACAGAAGTGTTGGAGGAGAAGCTAGTAGAGAGAAACCCCTCCCGCAGGTACCAGAACAGCACTGTGTGGGGGAGAGGGGGCAGACAAAAGGGGGGCAGGAGAGTATCCTTCCTTGTAGATTTTTTTTTTAAAAGGACTGGCCAACACATGAAGCTGCCTTACAATGAGCTGGGCAGGAACAATTTATAAATAGCATGAAATACATGTCAACCAAACCAAACACATTTCGGCTGGGGGGTCTTCCTCAGTGGTTTAAATCTGTACAATAGAATCATAGAGTTGGAAGGGACCACCAGGGTCATCAAGTCCAACCCCAATACACACCATACAGTGTTTTTGTTGAAATTACAACATGCCTGACCAAAGTACTGAACATCCAGATGCAAACATTTTGACGTGGACTAGGAATCTCTCGTTTTTAGTTAGGACCATCAGTAGGTTTGTCAACCTCCAAGTAGTAGCTGGAGATCTCCTGCTATTACAACTGATCTCCAGCCAGTAGGGATCAGTTCACCTGGAGAGAGTGGCCACTTTGGCTATTGGACTCTATGGCATTGAAGCCCCACCCCAAACTCCGCCCTCCTCAGGCTCCACCCCAAAACCCTCCCACCGGTGACAAACAGGGACCTGGCAACCTTAACTATCAGAGATAACCGTCCAGATGGTTGATGTTAGTGGTCCAAATTTCTCTATAAGCCAGGTCAGGGAGAAGCATTGCCCACATAAAGGAAACGTGTATGACATCCCCATGTGCACAAGTACAGTTTTACTAAAAAGGGTTTATTTTTTAAATACTATGGGAAAATGTATATACACACACCAATGACTGATTTATTTTGATGCACAGTTTTTAATACTTATAATTTGATTAAAGTTTTGGGGATATTATGTGAGCTTTTAAAAACTGACCGTGATAATTCCATATACAAGTGTTTTTTTCTCAACCTTTTTTGGTTCTTCTGGGTTGAAATTTCTCTTACCCCATTCCCCCCCATTTTTGGTTCATTTTCACCTTTGCATGTGACACAAATACCATGAAGTGTCACGTAGGAAAATGATCTTCAGTTAAATTTCCATGAAACAATGCAGACATGAGTTTGAGGATGTGTATAAAGTGAACGGCTGTTCAGATACATTAAAGGGGTGGAGGATTATGGGTTCAACAATGACTTTCTGATTCTTTTCCCCCTCCCCTGTTGCAGGAGACCCATCAAGGAAATTCATTCTAGACAAATCAGGTCTGGACAGAGAGGTAAGAGCTGCACAGAGCAATTTATTTGACACCAATAAAAGAAATTCTGGTGTCCATGTGACACCATGCAGTAGACTATGACCGGGCCACAAACAGTCTGAGCTGAAATGAAATTCAAAATCCAGTTGCAAAACAGACACAGTTCACAGCCAAAATGTCGAACTTCAGAATTGTGACATCCCGTCATTTAAGGCAGCATTGTTCAGTCATTGCTTTGTGTTAAAGGAAGGAAAACTGGCCAAGAAACAATATGTCAGAAAGGGCTGCATGTGATGACCAAAATGTCATCATGGCAATAAGAAAATACCAGTATATGAGGATGGCCAAATTAATGGAATTCCTACATGGAAAGGATATGGAAGAATTTAAAAAAACATGGCTTACGGCCGCCTCATATTGGGATAAATTGGCAAAAATGGATTTTACAATATTACTTAGCGAGTTATAGAAACTAGTTTTAATAACTTTGTATTATATTTTTGATAAGCATTTCACTATAAAAACTGTTTAGACACTTCTTCGGAAGTCGGGTGAAGGGTCACTTTTTTAAGGTGGGTGGAGGGTGAAGGGGTATCTTTTTTGATTTTATAATTTAGTAAACATGAATGTAATAATTAGTATATAAAGATACTCTTTTGTATTTTTAATTGTATTTTTTAATATTAATTTTATTGTATTTGTTTGTTTTATAAAAATTAATAAAAATTTATATATATATATATAAAAAAATAAAAAAATACCAGTGCCATCTTGCCAGGTGATTTTTCCTTAAATGTACTTTGGAAATAAAAATCTCTGGCTAGGATCCGACTGTCCATCTCCCCTAGCAGAAGACATTTCTTTCAGCGGAACGGGACTTCCTGGCCTCTACCCTCCCTCGGCAGCCCAAAACCCTCCCAAAAATGCTAGTCCAGGAAGATAGGGGACCCTCAGAAATGGCTTGAGGGGTGAATGGATTTCATATATATCTGCAATTACTCGCTCATGAAGACAACCCTGACAGCCCCACTATCCAGAACTGGTCTCTGCATGCGATGCTGGGCATCCAATTCTGGTTCTGCAACATTTTGTGCTTCTTTGAGCCGTATCCTCATCCTCCCTTTCCTCCATTTATTCCTCACCGCCAACCTGTCTAGAGGGATGCCGTTCCTCCCTTTTCACCAGAGACAGTCCAGGGTATGCTGGCAACCTCAGGCAGACAAACAAAAGGGTACCACCCCATGACAGGAACGGCTGCCAACTCCCCCCCCCCAAAAAAATCTGAAGCCCAAGTTGGGTTCTTCCATCTGGTTTACATGTTTGGCTGGCCCAAAGGTAGAGCTATCAACATAAGAACTAGGGGGCCTAACACACTCAGTATATACTGTGTGTGTGTGTTAAGTGCCGTCAAGTCGCTTCCGACTCATGGCGACCCTATGAATCAACGTCCTCCAAAATGTCCTATCTTTGACAGCCTTGCTCAGATCTTGCAAATTGAAGGCCGTGGCTTCCTTTATTGAGTCAATCCATCTCTTGTTGGGTCTTCCTCTTTTCCTGCTGCCCTCAACTTTTCCTAGCATGACTGTCTTTTCCAGTGACTCTTGTCGTCTCATGATGACAGTATATACTACGTTTAAAAAAACGTGTTATCCAGGTTAGATCGCACCTCAGACCTCCCATTTCGGCTTGGAAATGCTTTGGAAGCACCAGACATCTGTTTTTTTTCTCCTTTCCAAAACGCCTATACCACGATGTATTTCGTTATGTCGTTTCAAAACCGGCTATCCAAGGGGTGCGTTCAGTTACACACACTATTCAGTTCTCCTCCCCTCTTTTTGCAACTCCCAATGAAAAGCCTTTCTCCTCCCATCCCACCTTCCTCCTCCCCTCCCGTTTGCATCCACCAATCATTATTGTTACTTAATCCCCCCCCCCAAGTGCTTGTGGTCTTACTGTAATGCCCAGATATAAGGGCTTGTTGAGAACACTATGTATTCATATGCACACACATGGAAGCTTTGGGAAGTTGGCATCTGGGAGCCATGAGCCAACAAATCATGCTCTGTTCCTGGTACGGCCTCTCACCAGTAGAGAGCTCTGAATTACGTTCATCTTCAGGAATGTGGTTTCTGGTTACCGAGCTCACAAGATCAGGCACTCACTAAGTGACGCCTTCGGCCAGACACTTAATGTGCATTGGTGCTTTTGTATATCAATCTGCTTGTCAGCAGCCATGGGCCTGCCCCATGCGAATGCATAAATGATACTGACTTCCCTTTGTTTCTCTGGTGCACTGGTTCCCAACCAGGGGTCCGTGGACCCCCAGGGGTCCGCGAGAACTAAATTAAGGTCCGCAAAACAAAGTTATAAACCCATAATAAATTAATATTTTCAATTAAAAGTTCTCTTATTATAAAATATATATATTCAAATATTATTCTAAGTTTAATGTTTAACTAACAGTTATGATTTAAGTTTATTTTCAAATTCTCTGCATTTTTATTTTGAACCTTGGGGTCCCTGCACCGAACAAAAAAGTCCTAGTGGTCCCTGGTCAAAAAAAGGTTGGGAGTAACTCTGCATCTTATTTGTGGGTTATTTCACCCCAGGGTCTCTGTTTAGCTAAATAAAGAACTGTTGTTTATTTTAACCTCCTAGTTGTCTTCATTGGACAGTATAAGACAACCAGGGCACTTCATTACATGGGAACGTTGGAACATTAGATCAACCATTTGTATTTATGCAGGGTCCCAATCAAACATTTCCCTCTTTTATCTGCTTGCGTCCTCCATTCCCCCCTGCCCCCCCCGGCATATCTGCTTTTGCTATAGTTGGGTCAAAGGGAGGCTTGTTCGTTGAGACGAAGGGGAGGGGGTGGAAGAGAGCAGGCTGCAGGATCCCAGATGGGACACGCTCCTTTTGATTGGTTTCTGCTTGGACTGTGTGTTTGTGTGTGTGTGTAAAGTGCCTTCAAGTCGCAGCCGACTTATGGAGACCCCTTTTGGGGTTTTCGTGGCAAGAGACTAACAGAGGTGGTTTGCCATTGCCTTCCTCTGCATAGCAACCCTGGACTTCCTTGGTGGTCTCCCATCCAAATACTAACCAGGGCTGACCCTGCTTAGCTTCTGAGATCCATCGAGAGCAGGCTAGTACCATAACTTAAACATGAGCGGGTGGATAGTATTGCCAAGCATTCCCCCCCCCCATCACATTGGGGGATTGCCTGCTCTCTATCTAGCCTCAACAGGAATTTCATGTTTTTGGAGGGAAAAAAACCCTTTCTTAACCTCCAAACCACCACAGCGAGCATTCCTGGCAGCCTCTGTAATTGAAGAAATAAAAGTGTACACTTGCAAGCCCTCCCCCTTATTTAAACCATGATAACTTCTAGTGCACCCCCCACCCCAATCTCTAGGCAGAAGGACTTTCCCTGTTCTGCTTCTGGGTCCCGATTGATTGCAAGACCCCTCTGTTTTCCCAACCACCCAGCTTTTAGGGCACCTTCCCCCCACTCCCCATTAGTTTCACTAGTCGGTTACAATGCAATCTGATTAGAGAGTTCTGTGTGTGGTTTGTGTGCGTGCAAGAACTAGAGGCGTCGGGGGGGGGGGAACATGAGGCCATTGTCCTGTCGTCCCATTGCAACGACGATCCAAAATGCCGAGCGGGGAAGGTAGAGGGGAACCCAAGCAACGTCACCGTTACATGTTGCTCCCTCCATGCCCCCCTCTCTTTTGTGTGCGCGCTATTTTATTGGAGGTGCGCGCGCTATTTTATTGGAGGTGCGCTCTGAAAGCAGACGTTTCAGAGACGTTAGAACGGGCAGGTGTGTGTGTGTGGGGGGGAAATTGGAATTCGCATCCAGGACAAATGCTTCTAAGGTATTTTCTACATGTTTCCTGGACTGGGTGCGATAAGCCTCCTAGTATCAGAGGAGCATGCCTATTATCTTAGGTGCTGCTGCAGTCGTCTTGTTTGGGGGCTACCTAGAGGCACCTGGTTGGCCACTGTGTGAATAGGCTGCTGGCCTTGATGGGCCTTGGTCTGATCCAGCAGGGCCTTTCTTATGGTCTTATATCCCTTTCTCCTGTGGTGCAATCTGCCCTCCACGAAACCACCTGAAATATATTGAGCTTCAGCCTCTCTTTTTTGATTTGTTTATTCAGACATTTATACCGCGCTTTTCTCCTCAAGCGGGACCCAAATCGGCGTATAACGTTATTCTCCCCTTCACCATTTTATCTTCACAACAACAGCCCTATGAGGTAGCACAGGCCAAGGCTCAGTGATTGGCCCATAGCAAGCTTCTATGGCAGAGAAGGCATTCAAAACTGGGCCTCCCAGATCCAAGTCCAACAATCAAAACCCTACATAAAGCTGGATTTTTGTATGTTTTATTCCTCTATCCTCCACATAATCCTTTCACCTTCCACATTCATTGATCCATGCATACTCCACACAACTCGCCCCATCATTGGTTTCATTTGACCACTCCTCAGCCATCAGCTAAATCCCAATCCTGTCTTCCTGGACCTTAATTCTCCTCTCTCTCAACTTTTTTCAGCTACTATCTGGAAGGTCAGCAACCTTTTTCCCCTCATTCGATCCTGTGCCGGCGGCAACCTCAGGAAAAAGCCCCAACGTGTCAGATCCCAGTCCAAAAAGAAGAAACAGTAAGCAGACTGAAGGGAAGATGTATAAAGCGGAGCAGTCTCTACCCCCAAACTCTGGCTGCAATAAAGATGTTTGTCAGAACTTTTAAAAATTTATTTATGATGTAGATCCCACCTCTCCAGAGATCAGATTGTGATGTCTCACAAGTAGAAACAATGCAACAAAACCATAAAAACAACAACATGCATTATCGTGGTTATAAACAAGCTGTTCTAAACAAGACATGCGTATGAAAACAGGATATAAGAAGGCACTGGGCTGCCTACCCCCACCCCCCAATAAAATAGTCCTCAGTCCAGAAGCAGGGCATAAAACAACTTAAAAAGATTAAAACCTTTAGTTAAAACCCTTTATCCTGAGTAAAACAACCTGTTTTCACCTGGTGCTGAACAGACCATAAGGCAGGCATCAAAATAGCTTCAAGGGCGAATGGCATTGCAAAGGCAAGGGGTCACCACTGAAAAAGCCCTGTCACTAGTTACCACCCGTCTCACCTTTGCAGGTGGAGGCACATGGAGGAAGGATTAAGAGATATATCTTAACTGGCGGGCTGGACGTAATAGCAGCAGGCAGTCCTTCAAGCAGTCTTGCCAGCCCTCCAGTTGCAAACCCTGGGAGCTTTGAGGGGAGCAGGGTGGGGAAGAGTTCCACAGATACTTTTTCTTCCACTGCTCTCTTGATTCAGCACAAGTGAATAAGGGCAAAGTAGGGCTGCCAAGCCAAGCCTGACAACTAACAATATATCAACTGGTACCCAACCTCTGATATAAAATTATTCCCAACACAATAATATATTCATAAATATATTTGTATGTACATGAATATGGGGAGGGGCCTGGCTCAGTGGTAGAGCGTCTGCTTGGCATGCAGAAGGTCCCAGGTTCAATCCCCAGCATCCCTAGTTAAAGGGACTGGGCAAGTAGGTGATGTGAAAGACCTCTGCCTGAGACCCTGGAGAGCCGCTGCCGGTCCGGGTAGCCAGTACTGACTCTGTTGGACCGAGGGTCTGATTCAGTATAAGGCAGCTTCATGTGTTCAATATCCATTCAATAATATGGTTGCAGATCAAAGGTATATTTGGTGTAGTGGTTAATACCAGTGGTTTGGAGCGGTGGACACTGATCTGGAGAACCGGGTTTGATTCCCCACTTATCCACATGAGCGGCGGAGGCTAATCTGGTGAACTGGATTTGTTTTCCCACTCCTACACATGAAGCTAGGTGGGTGACCTTGGGCAAGTCATGCTCTCTCAGCCTCACCTACCTCACAGGGTGTCTGTTGTGGGGAGGGGGAGGGAAGAAGAAGAAGAGTTGGTTTTTATATGCCGACTTTCTCTACCACTTAAAGGAGACTCAAACCTGCTTAAAATCACCTTCCCTTCCTCTCCCCACAACAGACAACCTGTGAGGAAGGTGGGGCTGAGAGAACTCTAACAGAGCTGTGACTTGCCCAAGGTCACCCGGCTGGCTTTGTGTGTAGGAGTGGGGAAACAAATCCAGTTCACCAGATTCGCCTCCACCGCTCATGTGGAGGGGTAGGGAATCAAACCGGGTTCTCCAGATCAGAGTCCACCGCTCCAAACCACCGCTCTTAACCACTACACTACGTTGGCTCTCTGGAGATTGTTTGATTCTGCCTTAAGTGGTAGAGAAAGTTGGCATATAAAAACCAACTCTTCTTCTTCTTACAAATAAACACCTTCTAATACAAAATAAATGGAGACTCGATTGCTTTCTCTCTCTTTTGGCCAACACTTCTTCATATATCACGAGTAGCAAATTTGCCTCCGTATAACAGGTTAAACTCCGTGTTAACAAGCTCCTAGGTTTCACTTGTTTCATAGAGGTTAACTTCCTCAGAACCTTTTTAACTTCTTTCTAACAAAATTACAGGAAATAAATATTTTTATGTCTCTCAGTTTTTCAAAACCATTCATTATTCTTAATAATTATTACCGTATGTACCTGAATTTTATCTTAATGGGACATATTCATACATATATTTCCTCAGCTCCTTATATAATGCTTTTACCTGAAGATATAACAATTCAAGCATTGCATTTTAAGTCAACCTTTAAATGGTTTCAAAGGATTACATTTCATGAAAACATCCTGCAAACAAATGCTTTAAACCATCTTTACCTTAGGCTATGGTGCATGGTTCTCCTTGTGAGTTACCGGCGCATGATCACCTTCCCTCTTTGATTCAGACTCCAAACTGAGTGTCCCAAATACATGCTCAAATGGGATTCATTTGCTAATCAATTACATACTTAGAAGGAATGTTCTGTTCTACTGGAATGGCATTCAGGTGCGGCTATTCAGTTCTCATTAACTTACAAGTAATTAGATGATTCTAAAGTTGTATTCAAACCTCTGGGATGTAAACTCTGCCACTTAAAAATCAGCCTAGCCTCTTGTTGTAATAAACATTTCTGGGCTTCTTTACGTGTTTTTTATTGTTTTTATTGTTTTCTAGTTACAGCATATTCATCAATCAATCATCCAATGTCACACATTTGTAGTATATAAACATTACCTTTTCAATCATTGTATATAATCCTAACAATATTGACTCTCCCCTCCTCTATCTTTTTGATATACGGTACCTGTTCTTCCCTTTGTATTTAATTTCTAATCCCACCTACCTCACAGGGTGTCTGTTGTGGGGAGGGGAAGGGAAGGTGACTGTAAACTGGTTTTATTCTTCCTTAAGTGGTAGAGAAAGTTGGCATATAAAAACCAACTCTTCTTCTTCTTTTAGGAAGTGGGCAGGGTGAGGTCAGGCTTTTGCCTAGCAAGGCTTCTAATTGGCTATTGGAGATTTGATTGGCTGTGCAGATTTATTTAAATGTTGCTTTGGCCTCCGCTGCCACCGCAGCACAAGGATTTGCACTGTTTGAAGTTAAGCTGCGGCGATTATTTTGTGGCTGGCTCTGCCTCTTGCAGCAGCCACTTCACGGGCAGCCGTTTTGTTGCTGCGCCCATCATGCCATGTCAGAATTCTAAATATGCCCACAGGCTCAAAAAGGTTGGGGGACCCCCTGCCACAAACATAAGAACCTGACTTTTGTGTCCCGTTGATGTCCCTGCATACAGAAGGTCGCGAGTTCAGTCCCCAGCATCTCCATGTAAAAGGCTTAAGTAACTGGTGATGTGAAAGATGTCCATCCAAGACCCTGGAGAGCCATTGCCCGTTTGAGGAATGGATACTAGTCATGCTGCATACCTATTCTCTCTAGTATCAGAGGAGCATGCCTATTATTTTGGGTGCGGTGGAATACAGGCAGGATGGTGCTGCTGCATTCGTCTTGTTAGTGGCTTCTAGAGGCACCTGGTTGGCCACTGTGTGAGCAGACTGCTGGCCTTGATGGGCCTTGGTCTGATCCAGCAGGGCCTTTCTTAGGTTCTTATGAGGAGACAATACTAGGGTTGCCAACCTCCAGGTAGTCGCTGGAGATCGATCTTCTGCTATTACAACTGATCTCCAGCTGATTGAGATCAGTTCACCTGGAGGAAATGGCTGCTTTGGCAATTGAACTCTATGGCATTGAAGTCCCTCCCCTCCCTAAACCCCGCCCTCTCCAAGCTCCGCCCCCAAAATCACCCACCAATGGCAAAGAGGGACCTGGCAACCCTAGACAATACTGACCTAGTTAGACCAGTGGTATATAATAATTCAGCTTTGTGTGTGTTTAACGGAAACCCAAACCAGAATTCTGCTGGAGCTTCCAGTGATTCTTTTTGTTAATCTTAATCTGCCTTGGGCGCTTGTCAAGAGGGAGGCGTATTTGATTCAGTATCATGGATCTTGGGGAAGGGGCATGCCCTGTTTCGCAGCTTAAGACAGTTTTGGGGAGCTGATGTTTGCCCCATTGGGCTAAACTGGGGGGGTACTAGATGTTTAGCCTGGTGCAGCAAATAGTGGCTCCCCAGAGCTGTTTCAGATTGGGGAAATGGCACACATGCATGTGGGGGGGGGGTTAATCCTCCCTGCCTATGTTCTTTGGCCCCCCAATCCAAATTGCCCCCACCCAAGGCACCTGCATTTTTTTTAATTACTGGGAGCGCCAAAGAGGGAACTCATGATACACATCTGGTTTGGGGTCCTCAGAGGAGACTGCTGGGGAAACTAGAACATCCATGTGGCTGGATGTAGACAGGTGTGCCTGTATGACCAAACCTGGTTGCCGATCAAGCCCATGTTTTTCTGCCTCACAGCTTCTCCTTGTGGCAGGATTGGTCTTCTTTCTCCCTCAATCTCCTAATAGTAACAGCAACCAGCAATTTTACTGATGAGAGGTTCGCATAAAACACCCACTGACAGAACTGCGCCCGCCCCCAAGACCAGCAGAGGGAGAAGCCTTTTGCTGGATTTCTCACCTACCTTGGCTTGGTGTCAGCAAGGTTCTTCCAGAGTTGGTGGCTTCAGCTGCCATACTCTTCACTTGTGTTGGCATACTTGCACCAGTCCCATGGGGTGATCTGTGCCCACCCACTTGCCCATGAAGATTACCAAGACAGGAGAAACCAAACCAAGCCCACAGAGCTGTGGCAAATGCTGTCATCCAAGGCACATGTCTTTTACCTGGCTTAAAATGTGAAGAAATACTTCCTTTTGTCTGTTTTGAATCTCTCACTCTTCAGCTTCAGCAGATGATCCCACGTTCTAATATTATGAGAGGGAGAAAAGCTTCTCTCTGTCCACTCTCTCCGTACCATGCATAATTTTATAGACCTCTATCATGTCTCCACTTAACCACCTTCTTTACAAGCTAAACATCCCTAAGCATTTTTAACCGCTCCTCATAGGGCAGTTGCTCTAGTCCCCTGATCATTTTGGTTCCTCTTTTCTGCACCTTCTCAAGCTCTGCAATATACTTTTTTTGGGGTCGTGACCAGACTTGTACACAGTATTCCAAGTGTAGTCTCACCATAGATTTGTACAAGGACAGTATGATAGCAGCAGTTTTATTCTCTATTCCTTGTCTAATTATGGCCAGCATGGAATTTGTCTTTTTCACAGCAGCCGCACGCTGGGTTGACATCTTCATCGAGTGATACACTACCACCCCAAGATCCCTTTCTTGGTCTGTCATTGCCAGCACAGATCCCATCAGTGCATATGTGAAGTTGGGATTTTTTTTGCCCCAATATGCATCACTTCACACTTGCTCACATTGAATCTCATTTGCCATTTTAATGCCCATTCCTCCAGTTTGAAGAGATCCTTTTGGAGCTCTTCAGTCCGATTTAACCACCCTAAATAATTTGGTGTCATCTGCAAACCTGGCCACCTTGCTGTTCACCCCCAACTCCAGGTCATTGATGAACAGGTTGAAAAGTACCAGTCCAACACAGAACCCTGAGGGACCCCACTGCTCACTTCCCTCCATTGTGAGAACTGACCATTGATTCCTACTCTCTGCTTCCTATTTTTCAGCCAGCTCTCAATCCATAACAGGACTTGTCCTCTTATCCCATGATTGTGATGTTTGCTTAGCACTCTTTAGTGGAGGACTTAGTCAAAAAGCCTTTTGGAAATCCAAATACACAGTGTCCACAGGCTCATTCCTGTCCACATGTTTATTGACACTTTAGCAAAAAAACTCTAAAAGGTTAGTGAGACAGGGCCTACCTTTGCAGAAACCATGTTGAGTTTTGCTCAGCAGGCCTTGCCCTTGCTTGCTTGACGATTCTATCTTTAATAACACTTTCCATCATTTTGAAGCTCCATTTTCCATTCAGATACTGAAAGGCAAAAGTCTTTGTCCCAGAGCAGGCTCTCTGCCCCCTCTTATCCCATAGTATTTTCTGGTATTTTCTGCAAACCTTGGCCTATGCAGTGGCTTTGGGCGGTGAGCCACAGAGATCCTCCAGGGCTCAGCTTTATGCTTCAGGCATGCAAAGTCTGGAGCAGAGAGTAACATCGTTATGCAAACTGGAAATCAGCTGGCTGCTTCTGCCCTTTTAAGAGCTCCCTGGAACCTTTTGGTGCTAAAAGAGCAACCGCCCCCTCCCCAAGAAAGCACAAAGGCGTGCAAGGATTCCTGTACAAATTCTTTTCTTTGGGGACTGCCCCACCTTTGTTCAATCCAATGTGTGCCCCATCTGCAGCTCAGAGAGGCGAACGACTGGCACTTTGCAATTTGTCCGAGATACGTTTTTTTGTGTGTTTGAGGCAGTGGACAAGCATGTTGGATTCCTTGTCCCTCCATGGCCCTGTGCAGACATGCTGTAAAAGAGTCTTTGTATTGATGATTCCCGCAAGTAAGCGTGTGCTCATGAGTATTCTTCCCCCAGTCCAGTGATGCCTTCAGCAACCAAATCACACCACCTTGTGCTATGCAGTTGCTCTCTGAAGCTCACACATTTAGAAAAATATGTTACTTGGTTAGGGTTGCCAACCTCCAGGTACTAGCCGGAGATCTCTTGCTATTACAACTGATCTCCAGCCGATAGAGATCAATTCACCTGGAGAAAATGGCTGCTTTGCCAATTGGACTCTATGACATTGAAGTCCCTCCCCAAACCCCACCCTCATTGTGTTGGACAGAAGGAAACAAACCAAAAGGCCACACATTTACGTGTCAGGGTAGAAGAGTCTCTCCCGTTAGCCATTATTCTTGCTAGAAAGGACATCTTACATTGAGTCTCGGTGTCTGGGCATTAAAGCCCTTCCATCGGCGCTCATCTCTTTGAAAGATTCTTGTGTGCTCATAAAGGCACGCTAGAAAAATGTGATTCTCCCAGGTCTGTAACATGTAAACACCGAGGGAGTGCGCACCACTGCAGAGTGACTGGGAAACGCCACTTTCATGCTGGTAGTTTTGTGTTAGCCTCACTTTTGCTGGCATCCTTAAGCGCATATCGCTTTTATATGTGGCAGGTTGAGATTAAATGAAGGGCCTCAGCCTCTGTGCCCTTTTATTGACCCTCTAGGGCAACAGGTTGGCTGCTTGTGGGAGACGGGATGCTGGACTAGAGGGACCCTTGGTCTGACCAGCAGGGCTGTTGCATTGTTATGGCCTCAAAGCCTTGTCTCCCCAACCATTGGAAGGCCGACTCCTGACTGCAACTTAGAGGCCCTAAGCATATGATTTTGGCGCCCCCATATATATGTAAAAAACAACAATTCATATTATTCAATAATTTTTTTAAAATAAAAAAATAATATATTGAGCCTAGTGTGATTATTCTGTTTCCACTTTTTCTTCATCCTCATGTTTTTTAAAAGGATAAGAGTAAAAATTGTGATGTTCAGTTGTTGTTGCTTTGAGTCACTGTATGTAATTTTTCCATTTATTGTGGCCCCCCCTTTATTGTGGACCCTGGTTCAGCTGTACCAGTTGCTGTTGCACCACACGGTCCACGGTAAATCCAGCAATGGAAAATTTATGTGGTGCCCCCCCTTCCCTTGATGCCCCAAGCGCTTGCTCATTTTGCTTAATGGTCAATCCAGCCCTGTACGGTGCTGCCTGCATGCTTTCAGGAGTATCTGCGTCAGTGTGGGCTAGCTCAAACATGCATGTTCATGGGTTAATGACTACAGCAAGCCGTTGGAGATAAAATGCCACACATATTACAGCTTGTAGAGCATCTGCTTGGTGTGCAGAAGGTCCCAGGTTCTATCCCCGGCATCTCCAGTTAAAGGGACTAGGTAGGTAGGTGACGTGAAAGACCTCTGCCTGAAACCCTGGAGAGCCGCTGCTAGCTCTTTCCACTTGAAGACAATCGGCTTCTGCTAAGAGCCACCATGTTTCCTCCAGAAATGCAGACCATTACCCCCGTGGACACTGATGCCATAAAAGATGCAGAAGTTGGAAGAGCAGTGTTCCAGTCGTTCAACTCAGAGCTCACACTCACCTTCCACGATTTAGTAAGTCAGCTTGCTAATCTCCCATGTGGGACTGCACAGGTACCTTCTACTTGAGACTTTTTAGTAGAGATGCTGGGGACTGAACCTAGAACCACAATGATGAGAACAGGATTGTACTTACCTGTAACTGTTCATTGAGTGATCACCTGTGCAGTCACTCAGCCCTCCTTCCTAGCCCGCTGTGAGCTCTGCTGAATATAATGAGTAAGGCTACTTCTCTCCAGCAGCGGCAGAGAGAGAATTTAGGGAAAGGTAGTCCTGCCGCTGGGAGATGGTGGGAAAGGAGCTCCCCTGGCATTTTTGAGCTTCAAAAACTTCTCTGCAGCAGGACTGGGCATGCACAATACCCATGTGTGACTGCACAGGTGACCACATGCTGAACAACAGTTACAGGTAAGTGCCACCCTGTTTCCTCATGTTGTTCCCACTATCTCCCCCTCTTTCCCATTATTGCAGCCAGTGAACACACCTGAATACACAGGAAGATACTTTAGACTGAATCAAACCTTTGGTCCATCAAGGTCAATGTTGTCTATTCAGACCGGCAGCGGCTCTCCAGGTTCTCAGGCAGAGGTCTTTCACATCACCTACTGCCTGGTCCTTTTAACTGGAGATGCCGGGGATTGAACCTGGGACCTTCTGCATGCAAAGCAGAGGCCCTTCCGCTGAGCCACAGCCCCTCCCCGATACATTTGCTGATATAATGCCTCATTCTGTGCCGACCCCTGCTGAATTCATGGTACAGGCATACCAAAGCACCCTGAGAATACCAAGCGATACAAGGATCCCCTGGTTTGTTAAAGAATGATACCAGACAAAGTCTTAAGGAAAGAAGTGTCAGCAGGGAGGGGGGAGAGTATTTTTTTTATTAAAGTCAGACACTCTGATAAGAAACAAGGAAGAGGGAAAATTAAAGGGGCAGAAAAAAAGCAACCTTCATTTGGAATTTTTGACTAACAATGATCACATTTTGTCACAGAAGAAAACATGGCATCCATTGAATTTATACATAGAACTCTACCTACAGATAGCAGCAGAAAGATTTACAAAAGTTACAGATTTTTTTTCCCAGAACTGTTGGTTTTGTCGTCCGTTTTGGTGCAGTGTTGTTTACATAGTCGGCTTTTTTTGTCTTTTCCCCAAACCAGTTCACAGTAAAAATCCATGCGAAAGAGACGTACGACATCAGCAATCCCCCCTACACAGTGTCTAAAAGTTACTCTTTCTCCCTTAAAAAAAAAACACTTCAAAATGTTTTTAGAACTTTCCTTAAAACAACATCCAGATGAGTCAAGAGAAGCCCGTGGCATGCAGTGATCGCTTCCCTCCCCTCTGGAACACACGCACGCACACCCATCCCCAAAACACATGCATAGCTTGGTGCTTTTTGCAACTTACATTTTGAAAGTTCTTTTTTAAAAATGTAATCTTTCATGGAAAAGTCAGAACAAAGTTTGGGCTTTATGCATGTATATATTATATACATTCTCAATGATTGTTGCTCACACAGCAGCTAGATGATGCCATGGCGATGACGCACTCGCACATGCGCACACATTCTCATGTACACTGAGGAACACTGAAAGAACAAAAGACAAGGAAAGCAGAAGGGGGGAAAAAACAGCGGAGGATGACCCAAACTAAATCAGCTACCGAGACAGCAGTCACCCTGCCCCTGCCAAAGCCTGCGTTAGCTAAGAAGGCCTGTGGTTTCTCTTTGTGTGTGTGTAAAAGGCCGTCAAGTCGCAGCCGACTTACGGCGACCCCAGCAAGGGACTTTCAAGGCAAGTGAGAAGCAGAGGTGGTTTGCCATTGCCTTCCTCTGCAGAGTCTTTTTTGGTGGTCTCCCTTCCAAGTACCGACCCTGCTTGGCTTCCGAAATCTGATGCGATCAGGCTATACCGTGCCGCCTTCCCTCTGGTTTCTCTTTACAATTGTTTCATTGGCTGGTTTTTGAACGCACGACCATGATTGTAACAGCAAAGTAAAGCGGGCAGTGCGCTTTTGGCACATGAGGTGGAAAAATCTAACTGCGATGCCTTCAGATGCCCAGTGGAGAGAAGGAAGGGCTTCTTTTCTCAATGGGCAATTAAATAGTGGGGTGCTCTGCCGGCAGAGGCAGCGACAGCCATGAACATGAATGGTTCTAAAAAGGGATTAGACCAAAGCTTCTTAAATTGTGGACCGCGTAACTGAATGTGGGGGTCGTGAAAAATTTGGCAACAGTAAAAGGTTTCTTTATGATTTATTATCAGTAAATGTTTGATTTGTATACCTATTTTATATATATACCCAGGGTTGCGTACAAATTTCTCGGGTGAAAAAGGGTCGCAAGTGGGAAAAGTTTTTAAAGCCTTAGATTAGACAATGACTATTAACCACAGTTTATGCACAGACACAAGAAGAAGAAGCATTGGTTTTTATATGCCGACTTTCTCTACCACTTAAGGCAGAATCAAACCAGCTTACAATCACCTTCCCTTCCCCTCCCCACAACAGACAGCCTGTGAGGTAGGTGGACCTGAGAGAGCTGTGACTAACCCAAGGTCACCCAGCTGGCTTCATGTGCAGGAGTGGGAAAACATACCCAGTTCACCAGATTAGCCTCCACTGCTCATGTAGACGAGTGGGGAATTGAACCCGGTTCTCCAGATTACACTCCACAGCTCCACACCACCGCTCTTAACCACTACACCACACTGACCATCCCAGCCCTGGGTTGTAGCTCCTTAGGGGGAAAGGATGGATGTGTACCAACTTTCTCCCCATTCAAGGGACCTGATCCAGTCCACACCCACCGAGTTTTGCCAGTGTTCTTACACTTGGGGGCTACCAGACCAGGTCTGTCTAAAATGAGTGGAAAATGTATTGCATTCAGCTGTGACATTTTGGTATAGTTGGTGTAACTAATTTTACAGCAACGGAAATAAGAAGAGTGTCTCAGCCACAAAAGGTTACAGGCAAAAAAAAGGTTTGGGGCTTTGCTCTCAGCATAAGAACTGAGAGCAAAGAAATGGAAGTATTCAACATCGGTTGGTGATGATTTCTCCGCAGTCCACTTTCATTCACTATGCATTGTGTTGTGGAAATAAAATGGAGAAGAAGGGAAGGATGTTATAGGCTGCTTTGGGTCCCCAGCAGGGAGAAAACCTGGGTATAGATTTCTAAATGAATACAAATCAATATCGTGCAGGGCGGGGGTGGGGGTGGTAAACATGCCGGCTAGTTTACTGGGATGAGATTCTCAGAGAAATCTCCACCCACCCACCCCACACACAGCATGCTTTGAAAACTGGCCTAACAGTTCTGTATTAAGAGTGTGTTGAAGAAGGAAGCAAGCACCTTGAGCCAGTTGAGATCCATGCGGACTGCTAAGACATCCCTCGCGCAGTAATTTGTTCTAGATCACCCTTGTTACACAAGGAGCAGAGCTGAACTGTACACTTGAGCCCATGCTTCAAAATGAGTCCTGCATACTGGGTCGGAGCCAGGGCAGTGTTTGTCCGGGCACAGAGACTGTTGCCCACAGACCGTGACTTTCTTGCCTTCACCCTCCTGTAGCATTTTTGAAACACTGCCTGAAGATTAACTGTAATAGTGCAAGTTCTCCAGGCCGCACCTAGAGGTTATGGAGAATAAACAACAGAAGGGCAAAACCACAAAAAGTATGAGAGATCCTGACATGTGAACAAGCCATTGAGCTGTTCATGTCCTTACCTGAGGAAGATTAACCATCGAAACAGGAAGATTACCGGATCCCTGTTTGCCTACACTCTTGATACAGGTCAAGGGAACCCAAAACAACATCATAGGTCCAAGGACGCATGCTGCATAGCAAGCTGGTAAATAGCCCTGTAGGCACTCCTATACAAAATTACCTAAAAGGACTGTCTACCTTGGACACTTTTGCATATAAGCTGTACAACTTTTGTACTTTGTATATAAGCTGTACTTTGTTCCTTATATTCCTGCACTTTATTGTTGATACACTTGTTGATAAGTTTGATAACAACGCTCACTTTTGGCATACTTTTTGTGGTTTTGCCCTTCTGTTGTTTATTCTCCATCACCTACGTGACAACAGGCTAACTTCATATCGATTCCGCATCTAGAAATTGGCAACCCTAGCTGTCACTCCCACATTTCCCACATGTTGTGCCCTGCCGGTGGGGGGGGGACGGGACTGTGCATCCTTTCTGTGTGCTGTGCAAAATTGGCAGGGCGTTAACCTCAAGGGTGCACATTCTTAAAAGTAACACAAGGTTCTCTTTGTATGCAGTATGTACTTAATGTACATTCGTACTTGATGTAGGTGGGCAGAGCAGAGAGTATTTCTTCACACGACGCATAGTTAAATTGTGGAACTCCCTGCCCCAGGATGTGGTGATGGCTGCCAGCTTGGAAGGCTTTAAGAGGGGAGTGGACATGTTCATGGAGGAGGGGGGCTATCCCTGGCTACTAGTCAAAATGAATAGTAGTCATGATGCATACCTATTCTCTCCAGTATCCGAGAAGCAAGCCTATTATATTAGATGCTTTGGAACGAAGGCGGGACAATGCTGCTGCAGTCGTCTGGTTTGTGGCCTTCCTAGAGGCACCTGGTTGGCCACTGTGTGAACAGACTGCTGGGCTTGATGGACCTTGGTCTGATCCAGCATGGCCTTTCTTATGTTCTTTATTGGTGCAAGTTAGGGTTTTAATCCATGTTAAATTTAGTGTCCTCCAACGGTTAAGCTGATAAAATGGTTTCAGAACGGCTCCACTTCATAGTGCAGGCGATGGTGGTGTGGCGTGCGCTCCAATTCCAATGCGCTTCAGGAGACTGGGACGCGCAGCAGATGCGAAGAAAGGGCATGTTTTGATTGATACCCTACCAAAGACTGCTTGTGAACCTGTTTTATGGAGGTGTTCTCAACATTACTTAATTACTCATTTAACTACATTTTAAAACTCAGACGCTCTGATCCAGAGAACTCTAGCAACAGACCCCCGCGGCACATGGACTGCTGGCTTTCATGTATAAAGGTTCTTAAGAGATCACAGCTAGGGACACTTATGAAACACTGCCCTATTATTATTTCTTCCTGGATTCATGGGCTTCCAAGCCCTGCTTCTTGAGCAGCACCATGTCATCAAGAAAGCCACCCTTTAGGCTGGTGTTTTTGGTGTTTTTTTTTTTTTTTTAAATTTCTGGGCTTCATTCAGATGACTGCTCAGCTTTGCACAGTTTTCAATTTGCACCTCTGCTCTTACAACATACCAGCACATATACACATTGACTGAATCACAAAAAAGAAAGAAATCCAGATGTGATCACATCAAGTTCCTATTGTGTGCTTTTGAAATCTATGTGCAGGTGTGCCTTAGAGAGACAAGAGGCCTTTTATGCAGGGACGTTCCCCCCACAGTCACCCCTGCAGACTGCTTCGGGGATTCTTTTTGGTTATGCATGCCTTTTCCAACCGTCAAAGGTCGCCTCGCTCTCCCCGCATGTTTTGCCCGTTTTTTCCGGATGCTATTGTAGCCAGAATCTGGAAAATGCGGGCAAAATGCGTGGGGAGAGCGAGGCGGCCTCTGACGGTCAGAAAAGGTATGCATAATCAAAAGGAAGCCCCAAAGCAGTCTGCCATGGTGACTGTGGGGGGAACATCCCTGCATAAAAGGCCAAAGAGAAAACTGGCAAAATGGTCATGCCCCTAATGAAATTTATTATGTCTCTGTGTGTAAAGTGCCTTCAAGTCGCAGTCGACTTATGGTGACCCCATTTGGGGTTTTCATGGCAAGAGACTAACAGAGGTGGTTTGCCAGTGCCTTCCTCTGCACAGCAACCCTGGTATTCCTTGGTGGTCTCCCATCCAAATACTAACCAGGGCTGACCCTGCTTAGCTTCGGAGATCTGACGAGATCAGGCTAGCCTGGGCCATCCAGGTCAGGGCGAAATTTATTATAGGGAGTGGTAAATCAGGAGGAACACATTGTGGGGTAGACCAAATTCACAGAACAATGAGCAGAACAGAATGGGTGAAACTGGCTGATCCTTTATTATGGCTGCTTAGTGGGGAAAAGGTGAGTCGTCTTCCAATGAATCCTCACATGGGGTTTTCTAAGCCACACCGGTAACAGCCAACATATAATCCAACGCAGGAGGGGGATGGCTCTGGTGGTTAGCAAAAAATAGACACTGTATTTTTTGGGTTGTAACTAACATTTGTACAGCAGTCACAACTTAATATAGATGCAAATTCTTTGTTACAAAAATTGTCAACACACCCCTATAAACTATACAATCCACCAACTAGTGTACACATACAAAGCATCAAAAAGGTACAAGATCTTTCTTAGATAAGTACAATAAATATTTTGTTTTGACTCTAGTTAACAATATTGTCTGTAAAAGACTAATCCTATATGAATTCTTGTTTCAGACCTGGCATCTGAAACAAGAATTCATATATGATTAGTCTTTTGTTAACTAATCATATATGAATTCTTGTTTCAGATGCCAGGTCTGAAACAAGAATTCATATAGGATTAGTCTTTTACAGACAATATTGTTAACTAGAGTCAAAACAAAATATTTATTGTACTTATCTAAGAAAGATCTTGTACCTTTTTGATGCTTTGTATGTGTACACTAGTTGGTGGATTGTATAGTTTATAGGGGTGTGTTGACAATTTTTGTAACAAAGAATTTGCATCTATATTAAGTTGTGACTGTAATTTTTGGGTTGTAACCACCAGGTGGTGGCTGGAGATCTCCTGCTATTACAACTAATCTCCAGCCGATAGAGATCAGTTCACTTGGAGAAAATGGCTGCTTTGGCAATTGGACTCTATGGCATTGAAGTCCCTCCCCTCCCCAAACCCCACCCTCCTCAGGCTCTGCCCCCCAAATCTCCATGTATTTCCCAACCTGGAGCTGGCAATCCTACTGGGGTATAATGTTGCCATAAAAAATGGTCTTCAATCTTTTCCAGGACCTACCTTTAACCCCCCAGCACTACTAGGTATGTGGTAGGAAGGAATGTGAATCAAGAGTTATGTGACTGGAAGAGGAGCCCTGCCTTTGCCCTCATTGCAATAAATAACAAATTCTCCCAAAGATGACCTAGAGAGCCTCAGCTTTGTGACTTTTCCTCTCAAGGGAAAGTTTGGTACATAAAAGCTCAGAACCATTTCAATAATTTGGCCCATTCAGCTTTAGCCACCGTGGCTCTTCAGGAACGATAGGAAGACTCAAGGCTCGGAACCGGGGTGGCCTCACTCATTCAAGGATGCGCAAACAAAAGGAGGCCTGACCTTTCTGCATCTCACCAATTGCCCGCACTGCAAATGGATTTGGAATGGGGTTTGCCCCCCCTTTGATCATTGTAAACAAATAATTAAATAAAAGTTGACCCGTTTTTATCTCCTGACTGAGGTGTCTGCTCTCCTTATTCTGCGCCTGTAGCCAATTCAGCTTGAGTCACTGTGGCTCTTCAGGAATGGGCGTATTTCACCTTTAAATAATGTAATAGCCGGTTGTATTCTGCTTTGATTGGCTGAGGCTTCCTCCGACCAACTATGGGATCCATAGGTTTTATGGAAGTGTTCCCCCCAGCAATTCTTTCCCTCAATCCATTGCCGCCATAAGAACAACAGTTCCCAAGGTTGCTTTGGAGGCCAAAGCCACAACAATGATCAGATTGGGAGACTGCACTATGTGTGATCCTCTCAATACGCATGGTCATCATTTTGTGTGAACAAGGCAACGCCATGTATTTTCTAGTCTTGTACACATAACTAGGGTTGCCATCCTCCAGGTACTAGCTGAAGATCTCCTATTACAACTGATCTCCAGCCGATAGAGATCAGCTCACCTGGAGAAAATGGCCGCTTTGGCCATTAGACTCTATGGCATTGAAGTCCCTCCCCTCCCCAAACCCCGCCCTCCTCAGGCTCCATCCCAAAAACCTCCTGCCATGGGTGAAGAGGGACCTGGCAACCCTACAGATGACTGGGAACCTTTTCTAAAAAGGTTTCTGACTGTGTGTACTGACGTATGCTGAAATCATACATTAAGTTAGGGTTGCCAGCTCCGGGTTGGGAATTATCTGGAGATTTTAGGGGTGGAGCCTGAGGAGGGTGGTATTTGGGGAGGGGAGGGACTTCAATGCCATAGAGACCAATGGCCAAAGTGGCTATTTTCTCCAGGGGAACTGATCTCTATCACCCGGAGATCAGTTGTAATAGCAGGAGATCCCCAGCCACCACCTGGAGGTTGGCAACCCTAGCTTAAGTTGAAGTGCCTTCTAAGCTCCTCAGAGGCTCAAAATCCCACCCACTGCTTTCTTCTCAGGCTGTCCTTTCTGCTGCCAAACAGAAAAGGTGTAAAGAAGAAGACAAAGGCAATGGAAAAAGAGGGCAGTGCAAAGCTCCCTTCCATGACACAAAGGAAAGGAGTATGAAAGGGACAGACAATACAGAAGCAAACATGGAGAGTCAGAGATGGAATGTCAGCTCGGTGGAAAGGTTAAATGCTTAAAGACAAACCCGTGGGGAACATTGTCCCACACAAGCCCCAGTGAAAGAACACCACTGTGCTCATGTGCCATTCTCATTCCAATGGGGTTTGCGCAGGAGGAGGGCTCTTCCCCAAGGATCACGTCCTTCTAGCTCTACTCGCGTGACCCACCACCACCACCACCCTTGACAGTTTCTAAAGCACGAAGAGCTACATATATAATTTGATACGGGAAGGGAAAAAACACACCGCTCTTCCCTCCCCCCTCTAAATATACTAGACACAACAAGAGTTTCATTTTCTTATTTTTTTCAATATTTATATATATATATTTATATTACGTATATTATATATATATAATATGTAAATATATTTCTTGAAACAAATATATAAAATGTTAAGACACTTCACTTAAATGTAAAGAGGTTGCTTTTTTTGTGTGTGTTTTGTTTTTCTGTTTCCATTTTGCGCAATCCCCAAGAAATTGCATTACGGATTGTTGTTGTTGTTAACATATTTAATTTTTTTAAAACTTTTTTTTAAAACTTTGTTATTCAAAAAAAGGCTCTCTTAAAATTTTTTATACAAAAATGATTGATTTACAAAAAAGAAGACAAAACCCATAAAAAAATCAAAACTCCCATACTCCATCCCTACCCAAAAATCCCAAGAATAATTAAATTAAAAAGGACGAGCTAGTCAACCAAACACAGAATGTTTACATCTTGTATTATGTTGCATACAGACTCTTCATATCTTTGTATTTTTTTTTTTACAATCAAGCGCCATTTTGCTATACATGTCAATGCGCATCCTTGTATGTGCACACGCATCACATAAGGTATTTCTTAAGTTATTGTCTGTGCTTAACATTTTAGGGCGGAACCCCGGAGGAATTTCTCCTGCACAAGTTCTATCGAAACAATGGCAAGACCTCGGATGCCACCACATTTCCTGGGAGGGAAAGGGAGCACTTCATTTTCTTTAGAACCGAGTTTGCACAGAAAACACGCATGCCCCAGACTGTGGCGTTCGATCACTCCACAAAGAGCGTTCCACCCTCCTGTCCCCAGACTGCCATTCTGACACACACACACATGCATATTGTACTTTTATTTGATGAAATCATCCACAAATGCAAACTGTTTCCTGCCTTGCTTGCTCAGCCCGATGGAGTTTCAGAGCTCACTCTCTTGAACGTCTAGCATTCTTTCCTTCCATGTTTTCCTAACTGTGCTATAATTTTTTTTAAAAAATTCCCTTCTGTGCTTTCTGTAACCCAAATTCCACGCGGAATCTTTTTGGAAACTACCCAAGTTTCCACATCCCATTGGTCGAGAAGGAAAGTGAGCTTTGGTTGACCAGTGGGTTAGGTTCAATTTTCTATTCAAGTCCAAAGTGGACTTTCTTGGCAAGTGGTGGCGATTCTGAGCTGATCACTCCACTAGTTGGATCCAGCTCACCCACTACTCCAAGACAAAATACAATGGGATGTTCTGCTGAGCAAGCCCCCTTAGTACTGAAAGACTTCCCCATTAATTCTGGGCTAGTCTCTTCTCATAGAGTTGAGGCCACCATAGTCTTGGATGGAATCCCTGCAATGCCAACAACATCTCTGCAAACATCTTAGCTCCACATCTTAGCTTCCCATCTGAGGACTTCCATTTTTGAAGGAACCTCACTTTGCAGTTAGAGAACAAAGGGAATTCACCTCTTTGTGACCTGACCCACCTCCCTCCCACCAAAATCTCATGCTTAGTAGTGGTAGAACTCCACTTCACCTCTGCCGATCCTATGCAAATCCTTCCTTTCCCTTATCACCCAACTTCTTTGATACCCTGATGCCCTCATGTCCCTGACTTCTGCCTCCTATTTGGTATTCCACACATTTCGAGGGCTCCCTCTCTCTTTCACGTATATGGTAACTGAACCGACATTTAAAGTGCTACATTATGCGGATTCATTTAATAGGAAGCATGACTTTCTGTTTCTGGACCCTGTTCCCAGTATCGTTCAAATCAACTTTCTACTACCTGCTACTTTCTACTACCTTCTCATAACAGTCTCTTACCCTTTCATAACAGTTGGTTGCTTCTGCATGGTTGAGAAGATTGGGGCTGGGGGGGTGGGGCATTAGTTACAGGCTTAAAATTCAGTGCTATTTTTTTCAAGTCTTTGCTCTTCTTCCAAATTTAATCCAATGACTTGGAAGAAAAAGAAACAGATTTATCAACTTTTGATACACGCACGCACCCGCAAACAATACCCCCCCTTTCCAAACAGTCTTTGATACGGCAAGTAAACTACAGAAACCCACAAAATGGAAGCACACACATGCCCCAAAGTCAAAACACTATCGATTCATGAATGACTCGGTACACACCTACAAGGATCCACATTAATCAATTAATTACAAGTATTTTTTGTAAATGTAAGGAATGATGAATAGCAGCAAATGTCCATGGGGTTCTGAGGCGTCTTTAGAAACCGTTTTCTCCCCTCCCCCTTCTAGATGCTTCCGCAAAGGATTCTGTTCCCCTCCCTCAGCCCCTGAAAACAGGGAATGGTGAAGCCTAGAGCTGCCCAGCGTCCTTCTTGCTTGGAGTCTTTGAAAGTGGCAAAGTTCGCAGTGTTCTTTATACACAAACAACATAAAATTTCCAGTGTAGAAAACAAAAGTTGGGATGAAAAGGGAAAGAGGAACGGGTGGGGTTGCGGGGGACTAAGGCTCCAGGGAGAAACAGAAAGCTGAGAGTCAGCCATATTTTAGGGAGGGGTGGGAGGGGAGAGAACAAACCGGTCGGGGGGTCATTTTCAGAGGAAGCATGTGAGATAGTAAACTGGTCATTCTGGAGCACACTATGATACAGAAAGTGACCTTTTCGGGGGTGGGGGGAGCTGAAAGAGAGTCCGCAGGGCAGCCATTTTGGAGGAGGACATGAGGCCGCAGGTTGGCCGTTCTGAGGGACGCTTGGAAAGTCTTAGGGGAGGGACTTTTCTAGATGCCTCAGTAAGGTCCGGGGAGGAGGAAAGCAGAAGGATAGGGGCAAGCCCTTCCCCGTCCCCCGGTTGTGGAAAAACAGCCAAATGAGAAGCTGGCAAAAGAGCCTTTAGAAGGAAATGGAGGAGTTCCGTGACCCAAAGGAAGTCAGTACTGGGATGGAGGTCCTGCCCGAAGTAGGTTTTTCTGAGACAGGGCTTGAGGTCTCATTCACCGTGCTAGGGTCCTTGGTTGATCTAGCGGCCTAGAAAGAAAAGCAAGATTCAGGGAAAAGAAGAAGGAGGAAGGAGGAAAAGGAGAATGGCAGGGAGGGGGGGAACCAAACATTTTCTTCTCAAAGAAGAGAGAGAGAGAGAGAGAGAGAAGGAAAGAGAGAAGAAAAGACAGAGTGGAGGGCTTAGTTGGGAAAATATCTGTCGGAAGCAGTAGCATTGGCTAGGCCTGAGGCAAAAGGTCCGTTTGACAAAAGAAAGAAAAGAAATTAAAAACAAAACGGAGCGCGAGATGAGCTGGTTTTTACTGGACACAGGGAAGGAGCCGGGTTTTTTTTTTTCCAGTGGGAGCGAAAAAGGGGCAAAAGAAGATGAGAAAAAGACAGAGGGGCAGCCGGACAAACGTGTAGGCAGGCAACGGAAGGGAGGGCAGGGCAAGGGAAGCGGGAGGGACAAGAATTGAAATGTTAGTGTGTGGGCCATGGACACCATGTTAGAACGACAAGATTCATTTCGCTGAGGTGAGCAGTGGGGAGTCTGGGTATGGTTAGCGGAAGGGACAGAATGCAGGTTATAGCAGAGGTGCTGTTTTGACAGAGGTAGCTGAAAAGAGATTTTTGTTTGTGGCTGGGGAGATGGAGGGCGGCCATCTTGCTTGGCGTTTGTGCCGCCATTTTGTGTAGCGTTTTGGCTGGGTACAGCGGGAGGGCGCAATTTTTTTAAAAAATTGAAATGGCAACGCTTTTGGCATCCTACTTGCCAATAGGTTGGAAGAGAGGCGATGAGGAAAGGTTTGTGAGAACAAAATAGAATCAATGCTCCAAGCAGGCTCTCCTTTCTTAGAGGTGGTTTTTGAGAGAATTTTGGAGAAAGATCTTAACAACGGACAGTTGTTGTTTTTTTTAATCCAAAGGTCCTACCTAGGGGCTGGTTCAGACATAATTTTTTTCCTCCACAAGACAATACACATAAAAAATACAACTATATATACTGTTGTATATATATACAACTATATATACATACTGTTGCTTGCAATGGAAAATCCTCGTAGATTTTACATGAACGATCCATGAGCAAGAACAGGCAGAAATCTAGTTGCCTGGTAGTAGCTCTTGAACTCTACCAGTTAATTTCCCTTCCCGCTCATTGGTCTTCAGTTCCCTAACAGATGCACCTTAATCTAGTGCAAGTGCTTGCCAGGAGTAGGTATCCTTATCAAACAGTTACCCATGTCCATCTCCAATGATAGACAGCACTGGGTATATGATCAGAAGTGATCTTAGGGAGGTGCACCTAAAAAAATCCAACTAGTAGACATCCAGCTTGCTTTTAATGATCTTCCCCAATCCTTCATGCCTGTTCCTCCAAGGATATTCCACAGTGAAGGAAAACTTTTATGTCAGAATTGGCCACTAGTGTGTTTATTCTATATTTTTAAAACACCAGTTGTATCAACTGTGCTTCCACCTTCCACTGTTGCCATTTTAATGGAAAAAAGGAACCAAAGGGAAGGGTTGAAAACTACCTCGTACCACAACCTACAGAAATCTCTCACGCATGTAGAAATCTCCACCGGTACAATCACCCCAGCTGGTCGGCCATCTTGATCTCTCCTTTTACTCTAGTTCAGAGATGTGGGTGAGAGATCCAACAGGCAGCTTGAATGCAAAGCTGCTGCGAAACCGCCACGTGAAAGGAGCATCACATGAGATATCCCCCTGGTAAATATTCCATGGCTGAAATTTAGGGAAACAGCACCTGTGCTTTATGGCAAAGGGATTCAGACTTTGGTTAGAGCTCAGGGTCAGGGGCGTGGGGAAAAGGAATGGTGCAGGAGAAACTGGAATTGAACATTTTAAAGTTTTGCTCACAAAGCATTTTCCGAAATACATTGAAAAAGCCATGGAAGGGGGTGGGGACAAGCTCACAGCTCTCCACCCAGTCCCCTCACCCTTTGAGGGAAGAGGGGGACTGCAATTTGTGTGTATGTGAACTACAAAATGAGCAAAACTAAGGAGTCTTGAGAACAACTTTGAGACACAGACTTGTACGAGGGGCATCCATGGTCTTTGGCATTCACTAAACAGTTCTGGCATGACAAAAAAAGCCAGGAGGAGCAAGGAATTCTGGGAAATGAGCTAGCATACCGAATATGCCAGAAAGGGGGGGGGATGAGGAACAGGGTTTGTGGAAGGGAAGGGAGGGTCAAGTCTCAGGGATCAAAGGTGGTGGTGGTGAGGGGAGCAGGAACAGGAAGAGAAGTTGTTGTTACCTTGCTTTGTGGCCTCAGAAAGTTGGCCAGCCACTGGGCACACTGTTAGCGTCAGCAAGAACACAGAAGCGTGTGAACCCAGCTGAATTGTACGGGCCTAACCATTAAAACCTCAACCAATGCTAATGCATGGAGGCCTTCTGAAGGGCAGGGAGCGGGGAGAGGTAATGAAAGAAGTTGCCACCTCTCCCACAAAGTGGGACAGGAATCCCCACCCCAACGTCCATGTGCATTTCCTTCTGCATCTACTGTTCTAAAGTGACAGGTTTTTTTAAAATGTGGAGGCAAGATGTGGGCACATCCCAAAGTGGAGTTAAGCACGTTCTATCAGCCGAAGAACAACAGAGCTCGTTAAATGCTCTCAGAGTTACTGTGGCAGACGTTTTTGCAGATTGGAGAGATGAGAAATGAGCTCTTGCCATCAAAAAATCCGTTCCACGAAAAACCTGAGTATATTTAAGGTGCCACTCTGTTGTTTTGGCTGCAGCTATCACAGTTACTCCTCTGTGATTTGTCTCTGCTACAGAAATCACTAGAACACGAACACGCTTAACATAATAATAATAATAATAATAATAATAATAATAATAATAATAATAATAATAAACTGGTAACTAATATTGCAAATATGCAAAAAATAATAGTCAAATATCCAAGAATTACATATCCTCCCGGAAATTCTGCACATTGTACTCTGGATTTGGAATGTTGTAACTCTGTTTAAGATCAGTACTGCATGGTTGGTAAGGAATACAATGAAGGAAATTGCCGAATACTGAAAGAGATTAGGTATGCCAATAAAGGTATTGAAATTGAAATTGACAGAGAGATTGATGAAATATCGAATTGATTGTCGAAAAATCAGGTCTCTGTTCGCAACTGGAGAACACAACATGTGTCAAAGTGGCGGGTTTCCCTACTTAAGATGGCATTGCACCACTCCCCCTAATTTCAGTTGGGCGTACATATTTTCACTATTGTTTGGTTAGCAAAAAAAGTCTGTTTTGAGACAGACCTGTAAAGTCACCGACAGGATTCCTATCAACGAGAGGCTGTTTGGTGTTATAGGGCAGGTTTGCTCATCACCAAAACACCAGGTAGCACCTTGCCTTTCCCTGTGGGAGTAGCAGCTCTGAGGTTCCATCAACACACTTCCAATTCCTTGAGGAAACAACACGAGAAATTTGCATTGCAAGTAGGAGTCACATTACTTACCTTGGCAACATGTAAGTTTCACAACAGAGCCAGTAGCAGCTCTATGGGGCAGTTTGCAAACACAAAAATAGCAGGTGGGGGGTGAGGTTAAAGCTGCTTCTCCCTCCTGCTTTGGTCACAAACACAGCTGGTGTACATCTGGAAGGCACAAAACTCCCATCGCATGTGTGATGCAAAGTCCCCATGTTGTTCTCCAGCAAACAAAAGGACTTTGTAATGTGTAGATGGAGCCTCAAGTGTGGCCTTTCCCCGACACCTGGAATCCTTTAAATCAGGGGATCCCCAACCTTTTTGAGCCTGTGGGCACATTTGGAATTCTGAGATGGGCATGGTGGGCACAGCAACAAAATGGCTGCAGTAGAAGGCAGAACCAGCCACGAAATGATTGTTACAGCTTAACTTCAGTAACATGCTGTAGAACCTTGTGCTGTGGTAGCAGCTGCTGCCAAAGCAACATTTTATAAAAGCTGCACAGCCAATCAAATCTTCAGTAGACAATTAGAAGCCTTGCTGAGCAAAAGCTCTACCTGGTCCCACCCACTTCCTAAAAAAACGTGGCATGGTCCAGAAAAGGGGTCGGTGGGCACTATGGCACCCACAGACACCACATTGGGGACCCCTGCTTTAAATGCAGTTGCCAGGGACTAAATCTGGGATCTTCTGCACACCAGGCAAGTAACCTTCCACTAAGCCATGGCTCCTCTCCTAAGAGGAGGAGGAGGAGGAGAAGAAGAGTTGGTTTTTAATATGCCAACTTTCTCTACCACTTAAGGAAGAATCAAACCGGCTTACGATCACCTTCCCTTCCCCTCCCCACAACAGACAGGTAAGGTAGGTGGGGCTGAGAGAGCTCTAAGAGAGCTGTGACTAGCCCAAGGTCACCCAGCAGGCTTCATGAGGAGGAGTGGGGAAACCAACCCGGTTCATCAGATTAGAGTCCGCCGCTTATGGGGGGAATAAAACCCGGTTCTCCAGTTTAGAGTCCACTGTTCCAAACCACCACTCTTAACCACTACACCATGCTGGCTCTTAGCCATGGGCAGCCCAATCCTAAAAAGGGGTAGTTAGATGATGGCTGGGGACTGCGCAGCTGTGCCGCCTCCCGGGAGGCTTCTCGGCCAGAAAAAAAAAAAAATTGCATTTTTGCAGTAACTCAACGCCTGCAAAATGGCGCGTTCCCGGGGTGAAAGGGCTTTGGGAGCTGCCTAAAGGAATCCAGGAACACCACCCTGGACACCAGCGCGGGCACTCACATGAGAAAACACTGCTGGGAGGCACCGCCGGCATACTAGGCTCGCGCTGCCTCGTCGATCCCTGAAGCCTGCGTAAGTCGCCCTGCGCCAGCGTCTGTGCCACTTTGGGGGTTGCAAGTGGCATGGATGCCGGTGCTGGGGTAACGCCCACTCCTAAGTGGCTCGGGGGCCCCCCACCTTCAGGATTGCACGGTGAGAATTTGAACTGCAGCAGTAATTTATGCAATCTCTCTCTTTATATATATATGTATGTATGTAGCTATATAAAATGATTGTTGTTGTTGTTATTATTATTATTATTATTAACTAGATTGATGCAAATGGCTAAAACAACAGCTAAATGCCATGCTGGGGAAAAAGAGAAGATCTTTTTTCCAAAATAATTGCTGGGTGTCTCTTACAGTTACTTTTCATTTCCCAGACCAAAAAAAAATCACCACACAGCTGTAAAGACCTGTCCTTCCTCTGTGACCACCGGGCCTCTTTTATCCCGCAACCTTACAACTGGGCATGCTAGGAACTGACATCAGGACGATTCTTCTTCCCCTATCCTGGTCACTTATACACCGCTCTGGAAGTCAGCATTGCTAAGGTAGGGTGCTACACCCTTTGGCCCCAATGCAGAGCCTCATGTATGCTCCTGATGTGTACCCGAGGTCCTCCATGCGCAGCAGCCGTGTTGTTTTCAATGGAGCGAGCAACTCTGTGGATACAAAGGGCTGCGCATGTGCATCAAGAACCTTTGTAACTCCTTAGCAGGCTTCTTACGGTTTTACTGTTTCCCCAAGCCCCACCCATTCCAGAGCGATTAAGCAAGCCAATGTATTTTTCTTCCCCTTCTCACAATACATCCTATTGCGATCTTTTTATCTGCAGAATATGCAGTGCTTACCCATGTATGCCATGGGCGGGGAAGGCTTTGAGGCATACACACATGGAGGTGTGGTGAAATGGGGAGTGAGCATGGGTTTGATCGCATGACATTGAATGCCCATCACCACATTTCTTGGCTGGGAAAAGGGTCTCTGCTCATGTACTGGATAATGTAGGGAAATGTATACCCCTTTCTCCATGGGGGGCAGGGGATACAAAATCTACTCATCTGCCACAAACAAAACAATCCTCTAAGGGGAATACTCAAGGGCTTTCTGGTTTACGGTTGTAAATGGTCCAGAGAAGTGTGTGTGTGTGGGGAGAGTCTTAATATTGCCAGAGTGGTGGATTCCCAAGGCATCCGGGAGGGACTATGGTTCTTTAGGGAGCTACACGTGCATGGAACATTAGTCAAGTATAGCGAATAGAGGGCAGCTAAGGACCGTTTGCGGGAGAACTTGTCTCTGTTCTCACCTTGCAACACACATGTGAAATGAGTTTTTGGCTGTTATATGCCCGTGGACAGGTGTTCTCCCCATCTCTCTTCTCTAGTTCCACCACTACCAGTGCAATGCAAATATGCCTCCCTTAATACAGGAACACCCAGCTGCGGGCACCTGTCATGGCCAGTGGACAAGACACACTCGCAGCCACATTGTCTAGAGCTAAAGCGTCACAGCAAACTGGACTATGTCCCCAAAGGGTTTTCCAGTGCAGAAGGGGCTTCTCCCCCATCCCTCTTCCAGCCTTTCCCTAGGAGCTGGGATCATTCTCTCTCTCTTTCGCCTCCCCCCACACCAATATGTCCCTCTCCAAACACAAATACAGACTCAACCTGGCTCCACCCCCTCAGAGCTCCCACAACACTGCAGTGCAGCTGCCTAGAGATAAACTACCTGTTGCTGTCCCTGGATGCGCATGTATTCCATGCGTTGCTTTATGTGTTTGCTTTTGTCTGGGCTGCCCTGCTGTGTTTGCTTCAGCCGCGATGCTGGGTTGACCATCTTCATGGCTGGGATGGAGACGCCGCTGCCACTCTGGAGGAAGAAACAAAAGAGAGGGAGACGTTGGGGGGAGTGAGCCAACAAATAAGGTTCCTGGTTGCTTAAGGCTAAGGACTTGCCATTGGCTGAGTTGCTGTGACATCACTGAACCTTCTGTCACCTATTATTTTCTGACCTGCTTGGACACACTTCCCCATGGCCCCACTAGCAGCACTGGTATGGAGTCATGGCATGTTCATAAAAATACTAACTACTCAGTGGGGAATCTGTTAGCAAGAGAATGTTGACACACTGTTTGGCTTCTGCGGAAGAGGAGAACGGTTAATTTACCTCAAGCCAGAGTTTCGGGCAAATTACAGGAAGTTCTGAGAGGCAAGCAAAAATAGCCGTTGAAGGCTACCATACCGAGACTACAGTAGCCGTGGACTCCCTTGGATGCATTAGAAAAAGGCATTAATCACAGTTGCCGGAACCCTCTATAATCATAGAATAGGAATCGTGTGCTTTAAAAAACAAATGAACTGTTGCTCCCCTTCTCACTTCTGCTTTCTGGAAACAAATGAAAGGCTTAGAGGGCATAAAGAGTTGGATTACGGGCAGAGAAGGGTTAAAAACAGAAAGGCAAAGAGCAGAAAATGCAGAAGAGTGGCTTTGTGAACTAAAACACCTTCATCCACAGTCCATGTGCTGGAAGCAGCTTTCCCAGGTGGGCCTACTCTGTTCCTTTGACTTTGATTTTTACCTCGCCACCCCATCACTTAGCAAATAGTTATAAACGAACAAACGAACCATCTTAATCAGTCATCCAAAAGGAAGGGTCTAAAGCACTGGTCCTCGTACTGTGGAGTGGGACCTCACAGCCCATTCCCGAGGATGGGGGCCGAATGGGCTTAGGAGGAGGCGTGACCCCTACGCTAGCATCCGTGCCACTTGAGCCATGGCAAACTGGCATGGACGCTAGTGTAGGGGCACTTACACCGGCCCCCCTGGACTGTGGCAGTAGCGTGGCAGCCCTCGGACGCTGGCATGGCCTCCCGCCGGCGTCCTGCCAGTGCAAATCCTTGTGCCAGCATCCTGGGAGGCGTTCCTGAGGCATCCCATTAGGCAGCTTCCTAACCCCTTGCAGCCCAGGAACTCCCCCTACAGCAACAGCAGTGCCACGCCACCTTTTTGGTGGTGCGGCATCGCTGTTTTCTATGGTGTCCCCCCCCCATTTTCAGGTTTTTAGAAATAAAACCCCCTTTTTAAAAACCTTGCACTGGCCGCATAACCTCACTGGAGGTGCTGTGGCAGTGCCGTGGCCACGCCATCCCCTGACAGCCGCAGCTCTCTGGAACGGGCTGTCAAAGTAGGTTAGCAATCTATTGCAGGTGGGCAAATGAAAGGTCAATCTGGATGTCATTATGAAAAACTGCAACTTAGGCTGTCCAGCGCACACAGAATGGAGTCCTAGGATCCAAGCCTGTCTTTAGAAATACTACGCATGAAAAGTAAAATATAAACTTGTCCAGTGCTGTTTGATGTGAGACTCTTGCATTTTATGCTGGGGGGGGGAGCATCATGGGATCTCTTTGCCAAGCGCATCCCCCAAAATATAATACATTTAGAAACGTGTCCCTCTTGAAGAGCTGCTGGGTCGAAAAGGGAATAAACAAGATTGTAATGTCAGCTGACAGGAAGGAAGTAGATTCCTTTGAAATGTGTTGTTGGAGGAGAGATACCGTGGACCACCAAAAAAACAAATCAGTGGGTTATAGATCAAATCAATCCTGAACTGACTCTAGAAGCTAAAATGGCTAAACTGAGGCTATCGTATTTTGGTCACATCATGAGAAGGCAAGAGTCACTAGAAAAGACGGTCATGCTAGGAAAAGTTGAGGGCAGCAGGAAAAGAGGAAGACACAACAAGAGATGGATGGACTCAATTAAGGAAGCCACGGCCCTCAATTTGCAAGACCTGAGCAAGGCTGTCAAAGATAGGACATTTTAGAGGACATTGTGTGTGTTAAGCGCCGTCAAGTCGCTTCCGACTCATGGCAACCCTATGAATCAATGTCAGCCCACAAAACTCCCTTTCTAAGGACCCTCCTGATCTAACAATGGATCACATCCAAGCCTAGGAATAAGAGAAAGATCTTTCCCATCTTTTGAAAGCCTTGCTGAGAGAGAAGTAGGAAGTGCCAAAAACATGTAGGCTGCAAATTATTTTTCAGACAGCAGAAGGTGGTGTGATAGAGACGTTTTTATTTTTGGTGTACACAAACACACACGTCTCTTCACCTGTCATCAAACCTAAAGCCGTTAGGAGACATCATCTGTGGTTTTGGAGTTGATTGTCATCAATATGCTGATGACGCTGAGCTCTATATTTCTTTATCCAAATCAACCGGCGATGCTGTAGAGGGTCTGAACATCTCTTGTCTACTGTGACTAACTGGCCAAGAATAAACAGGTTGAAGCCAAATCCTGACAAGATGGAGGTAAGGTTGATTGGAAATACTCAGGGAGTTTGTGCTGTTGAGAGGGTCCAGCTGACTCCTGCTGACTTGGTTAAGAGCCTGTGGGATACACTGGGCCCAGCATTATTACTGGAGAATCAAGCAAAGAAGAGGAAGAAGAATTGGTTTTGATATGCCGACTTTCTCTATCATTTAAGGAAGAATCAAAGCGGCTTACAATCCCCGTCCCTTCCCCTCCCCACACGACACCCTGTGAAGCAGGTGAGGCTGAGAGAGCTGTGACTAGCCCAAGGTCACCCAGCTGGCTTCATGTGTAGGAGTGGGGAAACAAATCCAGTTCACCAGATTAGCCTCTGCCGCTCATGTGGAGGAGTGGGGAATCAAACCCGGTTCTCCAGAGTCCTCCGCTCCAAATCCCCACTCTTAACCACTATACCATGCTGTTCTGTTTGATCATGCTCACCTGCTCAAAGCTGGCCCTCTGTCTCATCTGTGTAGATGAGGAAAGGAAGAGAGAGTTATGGACACCGCACAACATCCAGAGGGGACTATGGGTGAAAACGCATGGTCGCTTTAGCCTCCTTTATTCCCTGTTTCAGCCAGGATTCAGCCAGGATCGAACACATGCATTTCGCCGAATGTGCGTTCGATCCTGGCTGAAACAGGGAATAAAGGAGGCTAAAGCAACCATGCGTTTTCACCCTCAGTCTTCCCAAGGGAGAACAATCCTCTTACCACCACTCTGAGGAAGAGGTGTATGTGTTGCAAGGGGTCAGGAGTCTGCAGGGGGCCTCTCCGAAGTAAGTCCCAGCCCCTGAAGTTCTCAGTTCAAGCCACACAGCTTCTCACACTCATACCTTACAAAACCCAGCATTTCCATGACAATCAGAATTAACCCTCCTCCCCTCTGGCTCCTGCAACCAGCTTATTTCTGATCCATAAAAACATAAGAAGAACTCTGTTGAATTAGACCATGGGGCCATCTAGTCCAGCATCCTCTTTCACACAGCAGTTTAACCAGCTAGCCTGGGGTGCTCATAAACAGAGAACAGAGGCCAAGGCCTTCCCCTCATGTTGCTTGCAATCAATGGGATTCAAAGGATTGCTGCCTTGTGGTGAAGTGGTTAAGAGCGGCGGACTCTAATCTGGAGAACCGGGTTTGATTCCACATGAGCAGCAGACTATAATCTGGAGAACCGGGTTCGATTTCCCCACTCCTCCACATGAAGTCTGCCGGGTGGTTTTGGGCTAGTCACAGTTCTGTCAGGACACTCTCAGCCCCACCTACCTCATAAGGTGCCTGTTTGTGTGTATGTGTGGGAGGGAGGCGATTGTTAGTTGCTTTGAGACTCCTCACGGTAGACAAAAGTGGGTATAAAAACCAACTCTTCTTCTCATTATATGGAGGCTCCCTTCAGTCACCCTGGGCTAGTAGCCATTAATGGACTTCTCCTCCATGAATCTAAGTCCCTCTTAAAGCCACCAATGCTTGTGGCCATCCCTAGATCTAGTTGCAGCGATTTACATTTACAGTGATTTAAATTGTGGAACTAGATTTACTACATCTAGTCCCGCAATTTAATTACTCGTTGAGTAAAGAAGTACATCCTTTTGTCCATCCTAAATCTATCGTCCACCAACTTCATTGGGCACCCCAATTATTATGGAATTGAGAATCATATTATTTTATTTATTTACAATCTGTCTTTCTCACTGAGATTCTAGGCAGACTGCAGCGTAAGTCAATGCAATCAACGGGACGTCTAATAAGCAGTGTATTGTGGGAGAGGGAGGAAAAACTCAATCTCCTTTTTCTACCCCATGCATAATTCTGTAAACCTCTATCATGTCTCCCCCAATGCCTTTTTTTCTAAACTGAAAAGCCCCAAACTCTTTAGCCTTTCCTCAAAGGAAAGGTGCTCCAACTCCCCAAACAAGGCCGCCTTCCAAACTTCCCTATCCATATATAGCAGCATGTCACTATCCGTTATTGTGGGGCAAGGAAGAGACAACGTTTTGGTTCATGTGACGATCTGCTAATGGGATTAAGTGCAATGCAATCCTGAAAGTACAAGATAGGGAAATCATTCACGTTGCAAAAAATAAAAAAAATAAATAAAGCACACATAGAAACTGTCTAGATGAGTCAGGCTGATTGTTCCATACGTCAGAATTCTGTTCATTCTGTATCTTTTCCAAAGGCACAAGAACATCTTGGTTGCATGACTGTGTCAGGAACAAGGCAAAGAGTTTAGGAACGGATCAAGAATATGTATTGATGGTTTTGTTAGCTGAACATGAAGGTGGCTATTAAAGACATGTCTGTATCAGAAATGGAAGACCAGATGCAAGTGGTTATTCAGGAATCTTTTCCATGATGAACTGGATAGCTGCCTGACTATGCATGAATTACATGATTGATGGTTAAATACCTTTGTAAACGTACTGAGCTTTTAAACAGGATTAGTAATAGGGACTGCAGTCAGAATCCAGGATAATCTCTGCGTATTTTCCCAAGTGAGAGTTCAGTTGGCCACGTGGCCCTTCTCTAAGAGTGGAAACTACACATTATGCAGGAAACGTGTTATTGGATCACCCAACATTTTTAAATGCAAAAAAGCCAATACGCGGGCTCTAATTTGGATCAGGGTTGTGGCACAGGGAATGAATTTGAATTGCCAGGTCTGGGTTGGGAAATTCCAGGAGATATGGAATGGAACCTGGGTAGAGATGTCAGCCTCCAGTTGGGACCTGGGCATCCCTCGGAATTGCAGCTCATCTCCAGAGATCAGTTCCCCTGGAGAAAATGGATGCTTTGGAGGGTGGACTCACTGAGGTCCCTGTCCTCCCCCAACTCCACCCCCAAATCTCCAGGGGTTTCCTGACCTGGAGCCGGCAACTCTACTCTCCCATCCCACTCTGCTGGCCAGGAAGGATCTGGTAACCCTAAGCCTGGGGAGGGTGCGGTTTGGGGAGGGAAGGGACCTCAGCAGGGAATAATGCCATAGAGTCCACCCTCCAAAGCAGCCATTTATTCCAGGGGAACTGATCTCTGTAGCCTGAAGATCAGTTGTAATTCCAGGAGATTGCGAGCCTCCCCCGCCCTGAGGCTGGCAACCCTGGAACGAACCCTCCACCCGCTCCTTTTTTTCTGCTTGCAACTGCCCCTTCCCGAAGCTGCTAGTAGCCCCAGAAGGGGAAAATGACACATATAATACAGGTAACTTTCTTTTTGCCCTACAAGGGGGAAAACGGAGACCTGCCATACAGTCCCAATAAAAGTAGTCAGAAATCAGTGTCACTAGACCGAGAGGGTCACAGATGGAAAAGAAAACACAAAGGACACATTTCCAAACAGAAGGAGATTACCAAGCGGGAGAGCAGTTGCAGGTAGGAACAGGTTTTATTAGTTGTATCCACATATACTTTGCACTACAGAAGATGCGAGAGTCAGAAACAGAGGAGTAATTGTTATGTGCAGTAAAGTTCATAAGGAAATGTACGTTTACACTTGGATCAGACAGACATCTGTGCCTTGGCTGCTAGGGAAGGGAAGATGCCTGTCCGCTAAACGATGCCAGCGCCATCCTCTGCTGACGATGCATGTTGTCAAGTAGGATTGCCAACTTCCAGGTACTAGCTGGAGATCTCCTGCTATTACAACTGATCTCCAGCCGATAGAGATGAGTTCACCTGGAGAAAATGGCCGCTTTGGCCATTGGACTCTATGGCATTGGAGTCCCTCCCCTCCCCAAACCCCGCCCTCCTCAGGCTCTGCCCCCAAAACCTCCCGCTGGTGGCAAAGAGGGACCTGGCAACCCTAGGAGGAAGGGAGGCATGTAGTACCCAGAGTTTGGCACAGCGGATAGCATAAGCCTGGGTGTGGAATTCTTTTTACATGCTTGCATTATGTTTGCCGGGTCAGGGTAACAATTTTTTTTTGATGCAAGGATTTGAAAATGCCCAAGGCACAATCCACTCGGAGTTAAACACTTTAAAGTCTTCTTGGCTTTGATAGGAGGCAGCTAAGCAGGGGATTAATTCTCCCTCTGTAATCAATGGCTTAAACGTGCTTAACCTTGGCTTTATTGCGCCCTCAGTTGGCTGATGGCTATCTCCACCTCAAAAACTTGCTCAGGTGTGTATACCGGAGTTTTGTTAAAAAACCAAAAGGCCATTTGCTTTAAAATGAAATGGAGAAAAAGAAAGCTAGTCCAGACTAGGCTTACGTCTGTTCGCAACAGAGACCTGCCTCATTACGAAGAGGTTCTCCCCATCTACAATCTAAACTTCGACTGAATTTCAAATGAGTCGCGCTTCACAAACTCATGCTTCAGGCTAAGTTAGAAGTGATGCTAATTCTAGGTAGGGTTGCCAGCTCTGGGTTGGGAAATATCTGGAGATTATGGGGGTGGAGCCTTAGGAAGGCGGGTTTGGAGAGGGGAGGGACTTCAGTGGGGTATAATGCCACAGAGTCCACCTTCCAAGGCAGCCATTTTCTTCCTTAGCTCCCCCTTAGCTATACATAAAGAGGAGGTTGAGAGGAAATACACAGATACCCACACTAGGGTTGCCAGGTCCCTCTTCACCACCAGTGGGAGGTTTTTGGTGTGGAGCCTGAGGAGGGTGGGGTTTGGGGAGGGGAGGAACTTCAATGCCATAGAGTCCCATTGCCAAAGTAGCCATTTTCTCCAGGTGAACTGATCTCTATCAGCTGGAGATCAGTTGTAACAGCAGGAGATCTCCAGCTACTACCTGGAGGTTGGCAACCCTAAATAAAGGGGAGGTTGAGAGGAAATACACAGATACCCACACTAGGGTTGCCAGGTCCCTCTTCACCACCGGAGGGAGGTTTTTGGGGCAGGGCCTGAAGAGGGTGAGGTTTGGGAAAAGGAGGGACTTCAATGCCATAGAGTAAAATTGCCAAAGGAGCCATTTTCTCCAGGTGAACTGATCTCTATGGGCTGGAGATCAGTTGTAATAGCAGGAGATCTCCAGCTAGTACCTGGAGGTTGGCAACCCTAACACACACACACACACACCACAACCTACTGGATTGGGTTGAGAGGAAGGGTGCCTATAAACAGTCTGAGATGATGTACACAACCACACTAAAAAAGAATAAAACAGTTGAAACCAATTTAACTTGGAGTCATTACTGGTAGTTTGCAGAGAGTGCTGAGAATCAGAGTTCCCTGGTTCCTCCACAGAGCTACATTTCCGAGGTCTCCTTGGTTAAGGGCAAAACGAGATGTTATGGGGTCCACAGTCCAATCCGTGGATGATGATTAGGGTTGCCAGCTCTGGGTGGGGAAATACATGGAGATTTGTGGGATGGAGCCTGAGGAGGGCAGGGTCTGGGGAGGGAAGGGATTTCAATGGGGTATAATGCCACAACAATCCACCTTCCAAAAGGGCCATTTTCTCCAGGTGATCTGATCACTGTCGCCTGGAGGTCAGCTGTAATAGCGGGAGATCCTGGAGGCAGGCAATCCTACTGATTATGGCATTTTAGAGCTGAACTCAGGCCATTTAAAAATGCCACGAGGCAGGACCAGGGGCTCTTTCTTCTACCCCATGGGAAGATAAGATCGCCCTTTCCCTCAGTGCTGTGGGCCCAATAAGGATAGCGTCCTCATGGCATTTTTAAAATGGCCCCAGTTCAGCTCTAAAATGGCATTGTCATCCACCGGTTAGACCTGTGGATGCCGTAACATCTAGTTTTGTCCTTAGAGGAAAGCTATGCTACTTGAGCGTACTGCTGCAAAAACCAGCATAAATCAGCATAAATGGACTTGGCTGAACTGAAATGCAGAAAGGCTATTGTTCCTTACGTTCTATTAAAGCAGCCCTTCCTTTTGAGCCACAAGTTTGCTGTTGAAGGTTAAAACATTATCACAAACAGAGAGCAGAGATTAATAGTAACAGCTGTATTAAAGTACCCCATCCCAAAAGTCTCATAGCCAGAAATAAACAGCAGTGAAAACGAAGGGGAACCTACTCGGCTTCCCGGCAAGCCTGGACTTAAAATCCTCTCCAAAGCTACTGTTTTAAAGAGACAGAAGTCCAGTCTCGAGATTGTCTTTTAAGAGCAGATGAAATCTTGAAAGGACAGATAGCGGAGAAGACTTTCAGGAGGAGTCTAGAGGTAGAGGAGAGCAAGAGTATTATATTAAAATAAAACTGAACCTGTGGATTGCCACTGAGCAGGAACTGAGGTTTGGGCAGCAGAGATGGTTTGGAACTGGTTGGAGAAGACTTGGGTGGGCTGCTGCTTGCTTCCCGAGGCATTAAAATCTGGCAGTCAAACGCCATATTCCCCAAAGTGGCACGGCTGCACTCGGACACACCGGAGTCCCCCTTTCTTTCTTCATTCTCAGCTTCGGCAGATCTTAGTTGGGGGAACACACTCGTAAACTCAGCGGGTGCATGGAAGCTGATTTCACTGATAGCCCTTTCGAGTTCTCTGATGGACTCTTCCAGGTTGTCCAGTTTTTGGTAGGTGTCTTTGCAAATCTCATGGCTGCTGAAGGTCGCGTTATCAAGAGATGTGCATTCCCTTTGCTGGTCTAGTTCTCTCTCTACGTTTATCTTGTCTTCTAGCGCGAGGGCACACACCAGTTCCGAGGGATTCTGCCTGGATTCTACATCGTACTCTGTTACATCCTTGTTCGTGGGGGATTTTTGATTCTGCAACGGAAAATGCAACTTTGGAACATCTGATAGATGATCTCTTGGCATCTGTGTGCAAACACCACTGGGGTCTTTCAAAGCTGTCAGGGCCTCCTCCAGGCACTGGTTGGCTTCTCCCTTTTTCGGTTCTGCCATGTTATTTTTACTATGCAGTCCTGTGAGCATTTCATCTTTTCCCATCGATGTCTCACAACCGAATGTGACCTCTGATGGGATAAGAGCTTCCTGACTATCTGCTGAAAGGACCCCGGTTCCTTGCCCAGATGTCTGTCGACCATTGTCTTGCTTCTCTGCCAAGCTGAAAACCACCATGCCTCCCTGCTGACCAGCCGTAACCTCCAATGAAGCTCTTGTCATTTCAGACTCCACTGTGCCTTCTTTTGCCCCATTATCACTCTTGAAAGGACGCTCAGTGCCAGAGCCTGGCAGAGATCCTCGAGTTCTTATCAATTTCTGAAGAGACTGGGTACATGTTAAGGCCTCGCTGCTTATCGTGGGTGAGGCAGAAATGAATGGTTCCGGCTGCCGGTCATTTTTGCTCCGCTGGCCAAACAAAACTTCTGCCTTCTTGGGCTTCCCTTCCATTTTTCCCGTGGTCCATCCAACGATTCCCGACTGTCCTCTGATGCTTTGGTGGTCATTGGCCTGAGGACTGCATATTTCCAAACCTGCCTCTGGCTGAGATTCAGGAATTGGCAGGCTGGACACCCACTCGGAAAGGACAATCTGAGGGAGGTGGGAAATGTTACCTGGTGGTGGCTTTGAGGGTCCTGATTCCTAAGGGTAAATCCAGACAAGAATCATTGTGGTGGGACAACGGAATTACGTGCGCCACCACGCTTACAGGTTTCCTTGCTTGAATGGACCAATACCATATCTAATTCAATCTTGTGGCCCCCTCACTTCCATAGATATGTGAATCTAAGGAACAATGCAACTGCCCCATTCAAACAAGGCTAGAGACTGGGCAAAACAACAGGTGACATTGATAGACCCACATCTCCAAATGTGGACCACCAGCAAAATACCTGAAAAGCAGATGGTGGTACTGAAGAATAAAAAGAATAAGAATTGGTTTTTAGATGCCGACTTTCTCTACCTTTTAAGGAGAATCAAACCGGCTTACAATCTCCTTCCCTTCCTCTCCCTACAACAAGACACCTTATGAGGTAGGTGGGGCTGAGAGAGTTCGGAGAGAGCTGTGACTAGCCCAAGGTCACCCAGCAGGCTTCATGTGGAAGAGTGGGGAAACCAACATGGTTCACTAGATTAGAGTCCTCTGCTCATGAAGTCCGGGGCCCTGGCTGCTGCCCCACCCCAAGGCATGCTGACTCCAGCTCTGACCCTACTGATATGTATGTGACCATTTATGCTGCGACAAAAAAAAAAAGGATATGCCTCCCTGGTTAGACCAGGTTCATGGCGGACTCTCTTTCCACACCAGCCTCTGATTCAGATTCAGGAATATGTCGACGAATCAGTTTGGCCAAGGGTCTCTACAAGCAATCGTCCACATTTTACAATATAACTCTCAAAGAGGAGACTTGTAAGGAGATCTGAAGGGGGTATCATAGTTACCCCACTAGGCAGAGATAGCTACATGCTTCGGAAATGGTTACCTTTGGATTCCGCCGCAGAGCTAGGATCGGATCCACTCGGCATTTCTGCTGGTGAAAAAGGACTTTTGGTCACTAAAAAAAAAAAAGCTTTGTGGGGAATCTATAGTAAGGTGTATACTAGGGAGGAGAGTTTGATGGGACTGAGTGAAATGACTGGCTGGAACCAACCCTTGATTCCCCCCCAGTAGTTCTATAGGGCTGGTCCCTGCTCCTTGCTACATAATCCAACCTGCTTACCTGGGATCGTGATGCTTGGGCTCGTGGGAGGCTGTGTGGACTGACGTTTGCCCCAGCTAAGCGACGGCCAGCAGGAAGCAACGCCTAATATTGGAACAGTGCAACATGATGGTTACTGTGACCACTCCCAATTGCCCTTCTCCGACATGATTAAGGGTGACAGTGAGGCATGTGTTCAGCCCCGAACAGAGCAAGAAGGTGAGTCTGAATGCTGTCCTCCCCTGGTTCCCCCCAAGGGAACGTAGACATTAGGAAGAACTTTCTAACATTGGTTCTTGTAGGTTATCCGGGCAGTGTGACCGTGGTCTTGGTATTTTCTTTCCTGACGTTTCGCCAGCAGCTGTGGCAGGCATCTTCAGAGGAGTAACACTGAAGGACAGTGTCTCTCAGTGTCAAGTGTGTAGGAAGAGTAATATATAGTCAGAAAGGGGTTGGGTTTGAGCTGAATCATTGTCCTGTAAAAATCTTTCTAACAGATTGGCTCCTCAGTGGAACAGGCTTTCTCGGGAAGTTCTAAGCTCTCCTTTCCTGGAGGCTTTTAAGCAAAGGCTAGGTGGCCATCTGTCAGCAATGCTGATTCTATGACCTTAGGCAGATGATGAGAGGGAGGGCACCTTGGCCATCTTCTGGGCATGGAGTAGGAGTCACTGGGGGTGTGGAGGGGTGGTAGTTGTGAATTTCCTGCATTGTGCAGGGGGTAGGACTGATGACCCTGGTGGTCTCTTCCAACTCTATGATTCTATGAAAGGGAAAAGGATAACAGCAAGGATAGCAATGCACCACAGAACAACCTGCCATCAACTCTGGGTGTGGGATTTTTAAAGTGTCTACTTTAGATGTTAAATCAGCCCTAGCTTTGGGGGCTATGTCAGTGGGTGCAGGGATCTAATTTAACACTAAGGCAGGGTGCTGGTTAGAATGGCAGGCTAGGATCTGGGAGACTCTGGGGTGAAACCCCCACACTGCCATGGAAGCTCACTCGGTGACCTTGGCTCCGGGTGTACATCCTTGCCCGAACCTACCTCACAGGGTTGTCGTGAGGATAAAATGGAGGAGAGGAGAGCGATGTAAGCTGCTTTGGGTCCCCACTGGGGAGACAGGCCAGGTATAATGAGGTAAATAAATAAATATTAGATGGACATTGAAGTGCCCCTTTTCTCTCTGGCGTGGTGTAGTGGGTAAGAGTGGTGGTTTGGAGTGGTGGACTCTGATCTGGAGAACTGGGTTTGATTCCCCAGTCCTCCACATGAGTGGTGGAGGCTAATCTGGTGAACTGGATTTGTTCCCCCACTCCTACACATGGCCTTGGGCTAGTCACTCTCAGCCCCACCTACCTCACAGGGGAGGGGAGGGGAAGGCGATTGTGGGGAGGGGAAGGGAAGGCGATTGTAAGCTGGTTTGATTCTTCCTGAAGTGGTAGAGAAAGTCAGCCTATAAAAACCAACTCTTCTTCTTCTTCCTCTAGCAAATTGCCACATACCAAAAGGGGTAAAAGGCACTCTGGACATGTTCAGAGGCCGCCTCCTCTGTACTGCAACTAAGCCCGGTGTTTAAAAAGAAGTGCCAGAGCCAAGCCTTTACCTGGGTCTCACTGATCCTCCAATTCTGCTTTCAGAAGTTTAACAAAGGACGGGCCCATCTGTGAACAGCTAGAGATCTGGCAGGGAGGGGGGCTGGCTCTCCATTTCCCCCTCCTTGGTGGCTTCGGATTCCTTGGCAAGCCATCATTCCTATTTTTATTACAGTTGGGTCTCTGTGTGCCTTTGCTGGAGATGAGTGGGTTCTGCTTCATGAAACACCAAAGTAAGAGATAAGAGTAAATTGGGCATTAAGCATATTCACATATCCCTGACTGATTTTGCATACTTCAGTCTGTGTCCAAAATACAGGCTTTCAAGGAATATTTTAACACAGGGACAAATGAAGCTGCCTTATACTGAATCAGACCCTGGGTCCATCAAAGCCAGTACTGTCTACTCAGACCAGCAGTGGCTCTCCAGGGACTCAGGCAGGGTCTCAGGCACATCACCTACTTGCCTAGTCCCTTTAACTGGAGATGCCGGGGATTAAACCTGGGACCTTCTGCATGCCAAGCAGATGCTCTACCACTGAGCTACATTCCCTCCCCTGGGGTTTGTTTGTTTGTTTTCAGGATTTGGGGGCAGTAGAAGGGAGGTGGGTGTTATATGTGGCACTGCTTCCCTGCAAAATCTGCAAGCCCTGAGCTGCACCCCCCAAACTGTTGCCCAAAAGGGGCCTTCAGTTTGCCTCGTGATCAGGGTGACCTTGTGGTTTCCGCAAAAGCTTCCCTTCCTTTCTAGAGGGAGGTGAAGGGTTACCGCATTGATCTAATTACCATGAGGAATCAGGGAGGGGAAGCATGAAGGTAAACAAGGGAAGTATTGTTAGGCAAGTAAAGAAACTTGAACTCTTTGGTTTGAACCTTAAAAACCCAAGTGGAGGAAAGGAACTAGCAAGAAGGCTGCAGTCCAGAGCTGAGGTTTTAACTTGGATACAGACAAAAATGCTTTGAAAAGTACAGTTCCATTCTGAGAACTGACACAAACAGCAGTTAGCAAATTCTGCACACAGATTTGAACACTACAAACGGCAGACGGCAGCAAGGCACCACTTGAACCAACCCGAGTAATGTAGTAACATGATTACTGGCTGGCCAAATCCTGCATGTCAATATTTTGCTAGAAAAGAGCTGCAACCCAAATGAGACTTCCAATCTGGAATTGCTCCTGCCCGCAGATGCATTCGTTATATGAATAAAGGTCTAGTCAGGCTTATAGGAGTTGCCACGTCTTTGCTTCGCAGTGCCGAAAAGAGAGAGATAAAATAATCCAAGGTAGGGAAGGATAGGTCTCCTCATCCTGATCCCCTAATTGGTTCACATTCCGCATGCTTCAAGTCCATAAAGCCAGTCCTAATGAACAGATATACTCTAATTCCTTTGACCCTCCAGGAGCAGGTATCCCTTCGCTCCTACAAGCCCAACATCCTGTCATGGTTACAGCCTGCATCTTGTGGTGGTGGGGAGAGAAACCCACGATGCAACAGAAGGCGTTGGCACTTCCCCGACCCTAGTGGTGCTTGCTAAAGCCCGCATACAGAAATCAGTATTTCTTCCTAAATGCATCCAATTACACACCAAAACCCAGTGAGTGTTCCCAAAACTGCCCCAGGGAGCACATTTTGACACCTCTAGTAATTGAAAAAAACGTCATTTGATTCCCAGGGACTGTAATGCAGACTATCAAGCTCCACTTTCAATGCGAACAGACGTCAGATCGAGGCTCTCTCTCTCTCTCTCTGAGCTGCGTAGCGTTTCTCAGGTTGGGATTCATGCGTTTGGAAATGAGCAGTGGGAACAAGCCCTGAGGCCCTTGCCAAGAAAGTGAGGCATGCCATGCAACCAGAGAATCTCTTGAGTTGTAAGTGCAGGCAGAACCGCGGTGCAGGCGGAAAGAGAGTGAACTATTGTCAACTAACAGTGACCAACGCTTTGAATTCCGCCCCAGTCCAAAAATTTCCCAGCATTCTCCTGGGGAGGCCCAGCAGCCCAAATGCACCCCTCTGTGAGAGCCCCACACAGACAGTGCTCACTGGATCCCATGTGGTGTCAACACAACACACGCTGCTTGGTGTCATATGGGGTGACGTGGGAAAGTGTGAAAGAGCCGTTAGTTGGTTAATGTACAGAGAGAGAAGAGTTAACGGGGGCTGCAGGGGGAAAAAAAGGAAGAGGAGTCCTGTTAGCAGTGGGTAGCCAGTTGGAAGGGAGGAAGAGAAGAAGGGAATCGTGGTCCGTTTGAGAAACGGCTGTTACCTTCCATCCTTTGGGTGCTACGGTGGCCCCATTGGGCCACGTGTCTGTGGTTGGCGCAAGCTGGTCACAACGGAACTTAGGAATAAATGAAGAGCTTCTTTGAAACACCTGAGGAAGTCAGAACATGGGTTTTTGGAGGGTGTAGACAGATTAAAAAAACAAAAACAAAATAGCGTGGGTTGCCAATTCTGGATCTGGAGCCTTAAACAAAGGCTCGAAACTGGAGTGCTGAGGTTACAAAAAAGAGACCACTATAAAGTTTCTTAAAGACTGAAACAGCATTAGGAAATCAGAAGAATATATACTTTGAATAGTTAAGCATACTGTACGCTATGCAATTGACATAACCTACAACGACAATAAATAAAAGTAGGAATGCAATTATAAATTACAACAGTAGACGTCATTTTTCAACCCTGGTTGCTGAGATATCCTAGAAGGATTGCTCCATGATCAATAGCAGAAAGCCTCTCCAGCTGAGAAAAGGCAAATTTAAAGGAGGAAGGAAAAAGGAAAACAAATTGTTTTTACAAAACACCCCCACAACCCAATCTCTTCATTTCCAAACCACACTTACCAAATGGTCTTGGCCCATCTGTAATGATATAAAAGCATCCCAAAAGCTACGGTGGGGTTGTCTGAGGAGGACACAGTTCCTGTCGCATCCACCGTCTTGTTGGATCAGGCCCAAGATTCATTAAAAGCCCAATCCTAATGGGGGGGAGTTGGGGTGACCTTTAGCTGGCACAAGTGGTACAACCGCCAGTGCAAAGTGGCTCAAAGGGGCACTTATGCCAGCTTTGAGGAGCCACACAGTGGTGCCATGCTCGGGAGCCCTGTGGAATTCTATGGAGAGTTCCACAGGGTTTTCTTCAAAATGGCTTTTTCATCTTTCTGCGCCTGGCAGCAAGTCACCCTGGAGGTGGCGCGGCTGCGACATCCCCGGACGCTCCTTAACCACCACCCCGTCGTTAGGATTGGGCTGATAGTCCAGCATTCCACGTCCATCCAAATCCAGATATCCCCAGCCAGGGCTCAGAAGGGATCCCCCTTCCCATTCATCGGGCATTCAGAAGAATACTGCCTCCACACATGGAAGCTCCATTTAGTTATCCTGGCGTGTAGGACACGCTTATCTCCTATGAATTTATTTATTAGATTTTTTTTTATTTACCACTCACCCAGGGGGTCCCGCAGCAACTTGCAACACTTAAAACAACATCGTACTAAATAAGTTAAAAACCAGCAAATTCGTTTTGTTGGTTTGCAATGCTACCAAAACGGCTGGCTAGCTCCTACTCTTTAAAAAGCATAGGAACAAATCAAACCTAGCAGTTCTCTAGGGTACGAAGTAGAGAAAGGCCTTTCCTGTTCACTGAGATCTTTTTTTAGGAAAAAAAAACATCTACTAGAAATACCTAAGACTGAACACATAGAGCCAACTATGTCACTGAGTAGGGTTGCCAGAAAGCCTGGAGAAAAAATGTCCTGCCCCTTTAAAAAGGGCTTAATGTGCAGGAATGGGCAGCTGAAGCTTTCCCTGGTATTCAGGCAAGTAACATCAGCTGACAGGCAACATCCTACTAAGGTTTTATTAAAGGGACAGGACTTTTTTCCCCTCCTGGCAATTAGCAACCCTGTCACTGAACCACACTGTCCCTTCCTGACAAATTTCCCTTTGGGAGGTGTCAGTCATCCTTGGGAGAGTCTGGCTGCCGCCACCATCGCTGCACTTCTCTCCAAGGGGCGTTGGAAGAAAGAACCTTTTAAAAACAGAACTTTTAGAACATGGTGCTTGTGGGCACCATGGAGCCTGCCGACATCTGTCCTGGTGCCTGCCAAATGCTTTTTAAGTGCGTGGGGCTAGGTGGGGCTTATGCCCAGCAGGGTTTCTGATTGGCTGTTGGAGATAGGGTTGCCAGGTCCCTCTTTGCCACTGGCGGGAGGTTTTTGGGGCACAGCCTGAGGAAGGTGGGGTTTGGGGAGGGGAGGGACTTCAGTGCCATAGAGTCCAATTGTCAAAGCGGATATTTTCTCCAGGGGAACTGATCTCTATCGGCTGGAGATCAGTTGTAATAGCAGGAGATCTCCAGTTACTACCTGGAGTGTGGCAACCCTACTGGGAGATCTGATTTCCTGAGCAGATTTTTTAAAAGTTGCAGCTGCCACCACAGCACCAACATCTTCACGGCATGACTGCAAGTAAGCTGTGTGTATACATAGGGTTGCCTTCCTCTAGGTAGTAGCCGGAGATCTCCTGCTATTACAAATGAACTCCAGCCGACAGTTCCCATGAAGAAAATGGCTGCTTTGGCAATTGGACTCTATGGCACTGAAGTCCCTCTCTTCCCTAAACCTCGCCCTCCTCAGGCTCCGCCCCCAAAACCTCCCGCTGGTGGCAAAGAGGGACCCGGCAACCCTATGTATACAAGATAATGCTTTAAAACAATATATGCATTTTAAAAGGCATCCCATTAAACAGAGCTTCTGCCTGAAATGTGGAAGAGTTTACTACTATTAGAGTTATACCTGACCTCGCTCCCTGGCATTGTATGGCTAGCTCTGCCTCTGTGGCATCCATTTTGCAATTGTGGCCACCGCCCAAGATGCCCAGAGGCTCGAAAAGGTTGGGGAACCCTGCTTTAGGAGGATCAAATCAAGCAAATGTAGCTCTCAGAATGCCCACCAGGAGCCAGCATTTCCCCATGAAGTTCTAAACTCTTCTTTTAGGGCATTGTTCTAACTGGGCTTGCCCTCTGCAACATTAGCTGACCTTTATGATAGTAATTAATGATAGTAATTAGTCACCAGATGAATTCCTGAAATCTACATGGATGTTGATGAGTAGGACAGATTTCAATGCTGGGATTCTCTTTTTAAAAGATCCAAGCCTCTGAATATTTGCTCCCCAAGCGTCCGTTCAGGACCTGAAATTCACGTTCGGCAAAAGACGGGTTTACCAAAACTCTCTCTCGTTAATTGACCACGTTACACTTTATTGTGTGTAACAATCCCCCAGGGCCTTTAAAAACACAACAAGCAAAAAGTCATTTAGCGAGAGAATTTACAATGGCTCAGCATCGCAGGAGGGTGAGGGTTTTTTTGCCCCCCCTCGCCAGTTTTCCTCGTCAAAACAACTGTACTAAGCAGATGTCCTCTTCAAGATTCAAAACACAAATTTGCCGCCACCACAAGAAATTCTTGATAGAATCACTGAAACCTTTTTGAGTTGAATCTGGATCACTGTGGATAAATTTGGAAGATACAACCAAAGCAAACATTGAGAGGATAACTGTCTCTGTGTGGAAAAATAAGAAAACTGGATATTTTGGGGATCTTCCTGTCCACAGATATATCTGTACCAGTACAAAGTAATCTGGATCTTTTGATCAATGATATACAGCAAGATCAACAGTGCAGTCCTATGCAAAATTACTCCAGCTTATGTCCCGTGGCGCAGAGTGGGAAGCTGCAGTACTGCAGTCCAAGGTCTGTTCATGATCCCAACGGAAGTCGGTTTCAGGTAGCCGGCTTGAGGTTGACTCAGTCTTTCATCCTTCCGAGGCTGGTAAAATGAGTACCCAGCTTGCTGGGGGTAAAGTGTAGACGACTGGGGAAGGCAATGGCAAACCACCCTGTAAACATAGCCTGCCTAGTAAACGTTGGGATGTGACGTCACCCCATGGGTCAGGAACGACCCAATGCTTGCACAGGGGACTACCTTTACCTTTTAAAGCGCTTTCAAGTCAATGGACTTTGACTGGAGTAACTGTGTACAGGGCTGAACTGCTAAACGTTTGGGCAAGATAAGGCAGTGGTCCCCAACATGGACCCACCAAGTGGCACCCACCAAGTGGTTTTGGAGTGTGGGCAGGGCCAGGTCAGGCTTGTGTCCAGCAAGGCTTTTGATTGGCCGTTGGAGATTTGGCTGTGCAGATTTTTACAAAACACCGCTTCGGCAGCAGATGCCACCACAGGACAAAGATCTTCACTGTGTGACTGAAGGTAAGCCACAGCTGCCATTCTGTGGCAGCCATTCTGTGGCTGCGCCCACCACACTGTGTCAGAATTCCAAAGGTGCCCACAAGCTCAAAAAAGGTTGAGGACCCCTGACACAGGCAACCAGAATTGCCTGATAAAAAATTACCAGTATTCTTCATTGATGGCCAGATTAACACAGTTGATAAAAAGGAACTCAATGGAAGAATGTAAGATTAAATGTGTATGTGTTAAGTGCCGTCAAGTCGTTTCCGACTCATGGTGACCCTATGAATCAATGTCCTCCAAAGTGTCTTTGACAGCCTTGCTCAGGTCTTGCAAACTGAGGGCGGTGGCTTCCTTTACAGAGTCAATCCATCTCTTGTTGGGTCTTCCTCTTTTCCTGCTGCCTTCACCTTTTCCTAGCATGATTGTCTTTTCCAGTGACTCTTGTCTTCTAAGATTAAATGGCAACCTTTATATGATTATTACGTGCTTGAAATATTATTTAAAGAATAATTAACAAGATTGTTAAAAAATAGAAATAATTTGGGGAAATTTAAGATTTGTTTTAATGTTGTTATTGCTTAGATTCATTGTTGAAGTGATGAGAATGTAAATTATTTAAAAGCTCCGATATTGACACATTTTGGACAAATCTTGCTTTCCCTTTTTATTTCCCCACCCCTCTTTTTTTTGTACTCTATATTTTTTTTTTAAAGAAATTACCAGTATTCTTGTTGCTCTTCCTAATTTTAGCGCTAACCATTCCACAGGGGGCAACAAATTTGGAGAAATTTACCTGGAATCATAAAGTTCTAAGAGTGATAGGTAGACTATTACCAGCAGGTATCTTCTTTGGCAATACTGTCGTAGTAGTGGTAACAAAATAATACCTTGTAGCTATGCTGGTTGCAGCCTGCTAATAAATGTGTTGGATCCAACCAGCTTTTCCGATGGTGGAAAAGGGAGGCAGATGTCCCCTCTGGCCACGAAAAAAGGCCATGCTGGGGATCACGAGACCCGCATGGACAAAAGCCATGTAGGAAGGGAGCTGTAGTAAGGAGGTGAATTGGGTGAGACTGAGCAGAAAAGCTGGCTGGATCCAACCCAATGACTCCAGATAAAAGTGCAAGGCAAAATAACGCAACAAGGTAGTATAAATAGTCCACCGTTGGTAGCATAGATGTGTTTGTGGAGGGGGGAAAAAATAAAACGAATCGAGTCTAGAAGTAATGAAATATGTACAACCATAATTAAAATCTGGGATAAATGCAGAGAAGAATTAGCTCCTGCTGTTTCACACAGCGCTGGCATCAGATCCCCATTGTAAAGATTTTCAAATGGTGGCAGAACTGAATAACGGCGTTATCGGGGAACAATGTAATTTATCAAGGGCAGTAGACTTTTTTAATGGCAGGCTTTTTACGAAGTGAAATATAAAATGCAGGCCTGCAGAACTGATCCTTGATGTATTTTCAGCATTTACAAATTTTGGCAAGGGACAGAGAGTCTGACGTGACAAGAAACATGATGAAATAAGAACAGTTGCTAACAGTTTTTTTTTTTTTTTGGCCTTCTTGTCCCATCTGACTTATGGCAACCCCTGGCGGGTTTTTCAAGGGAAGAGATGTTCAGAGGTGGTTTGCCATTGCCTGCCTTCATGTCGCGACCCTGGTATTCCTCGGAGGTCTCCCATCCAAATACTTGTCATGGTTGACCCTGCTTAGCTTTGGGGATCTGACGAGATCAGGCTAGCCTGGGCCATCCAGGTCAGGGCCCAGTTGCTAATACCACCTGTTATTTGTAAAGGTCTGAGATACAGGGGCTGAATCCAATGACCTTCCTCTGCCAAGTTTTCCTACAATGGACAAACACCTCTTCCATACCTCTTCCATACGGACGCCTTTCTTCAACAGAGGTTCTTTTTACGACAGAGGAAGTCTTAGGGTCAAACAGCACAAAACAGACAATCTCTGTAGCAGCTCCTGTATTTATAGAAGGGGTCTGCTTCAGGCTGCTAGGAAGGCCCTCACGCTTCTGTCGTTTCTCAGCATGTGCAAAATGGAGTTGTTCTGGAGGGCATACTAGTAGAAGGGGTAAAGCTGGGGTGTAGAGCCAGCGTGGTGTAGTGGTTAAGAGCAGTGGACTCTAATCTGGAGAACCGGGTTTGATCCCCCGCTCCTCCACATGAAGCCTGCTGGGTGACCTTGGGCCAGTCACAGTTCTCTCAGAACTAACTCAGTCCACGCGGTGACTTGACACACACACACACACAGAGGGCATTTATAGAGGGAGGGACAGAGGAATTGCATTTTACCCTTTTCTTTTGAATCCCTTGCTCAATCTGGTGAAGTGTTGAGGGTACACTTGTGGACATTGTCATTTTAATAAATGCTTTATAACAAGGGTTGCCAGGCCCCTTTTCGCCATTGGCGGGAGGTTTTTGAGGCACAGCCTGAAAAAGGTGGGGTTTGGGGAGGGGAGGGACTTCAATGCCATAGAGTCCAATTGCCAAAATGGCCATTTTCTCTGGGTGAACTGATCTCTATCGGCTGGAGATCACTTGTAATAGCAGCAGATCTCCAGCCACCACCTGGAGGCTGCTACACAAAATAACAGCACGCTGGCTCCAAGAAATAATCATGTATTAATATTCACAGCAATATATACACATATCACCTAAACTGTCTAACAATGTAAAATCCGGATATAATCACGTTTCGAATGCTTCATCAGCCTGCAGAATGCCTGTTACAAAGCTTGTAATTGACCACCGCAGGTTCTGAGTCTTGCTTCAAAGGCAACCCTATTCATAACTTTTGATGTTGGTAGTGGTTCTCTGCACCACATAGACCTCCACTGTCTTGGCCACCCTATTTTAAAAGGAGCGCCAGGAGAAAGGCGAGGGGCGGTCAGCTGGCAAGTGGCTCCTCCCCCAGTGGGGCACAAGGCAGTAAGCCATCGCTGTAATAAACAGACACTGGATAGTGGGGGGTGCAGAGACGAGGTCTCGGAGCTGGGAAGGGAAGCTGGGAGTTCTGGCCCTCCCAGTGGGTATTTCCTACAAAGGCCAGGAGGTGGTGCCGGTTGAACAGAGAGAGAGATAAGACTCTCCAGGTGTTGGGAAAACCTTGGAGGGCACGGTGGAATTTGGCCTGCAGATCAGAGCAACATTCATACAACACAACATCCATACAGCATCTGTGTGGAATGACATTTTTAAAGCCTGCATGGGCCCAATTTGGCTCGGGACCGGGGCGGGGGGAGACCGTACCTTCTCTACTGTGCTGTTTTTGCAAACTGAGTTATTAGCAACTGTTCTCATTTTGTCGAGACCCTGGAATCTGGGTCCCGGCTTGTTAAAAAAACCCTCTTTGTGTAGTTTGGCCCTTAAGAAAAAGGAGTAACTGGACTGAATTTGGTGGAAGGAAGTCACTGGATCAGTAGGGTTACCAGGTGCCCTCTTGTGGCAGGCAAACCCCTGGTAATGTGCCCCACTGCCTGGAAGTGCCACCTCGCGAGGAGCCTTAGACTACTCAAACTCTCGAGGAGCCTTAGACTACTCAAACTCTCGAGGAGCCTTAGACTACTCAAACTCTTAGTAAAGGGTCGCTGTGGCCCTTTACCACTCAAACTAAGCACTTGAGTGGTCTAATGCTCCTTGCGAGGCAGCACTTTTTGGGGGGGTTGTAAACCGGAAGTGCCGCAACTGCACGCACACGCACACACGAGCACACACACGATCTTCACTGAAACCTCCCGCCGAAGGTGAGTAGGGACCTGGCAACCCTATGGATCAGATCAGCCCATGGAATTTTGATGTAGATTGGATGTTAAGTTTATAAACATCAAGAGAAATGAGAAAGGTATTTATAGGTGTGAATTTCAAAGAGCAGGCTTACAGCTGCAAGGAAGGGCCAAGGTACCTTTTTATCGATTTTTATCAATCTTCCATCTAGAATGAGGAAAACGCATGGAAATACATCTGGTATTTTTGGAAGCATAATCAAGCCAGTGCAAATTGCTGCAGACCTGCGGTGGCCTTGTAACAAAGGAAGTTTACGCACTGGAGAAACATTAATCGAAAGATCAAAGACATTAAAAGGGCACGCTATACCATAAAGCCCTTTACTCATTATCCTGGGCCTTTTGAAAGCTTGCATCTGGAAACTACGTTAAGCTCTTCGGGTAACTTGTTGAGAACCGTTAAATGTTCTTTCAGTAACAAGAAGAGCTGCGCCACCTACACAGAGGAATGGCAGCGTAGTGTCTGGCAAACTATACTAATGAACAGGCTGACCTTTTACAAACATTTATGGGAGGTGACAAAATCAGGCAAGGCAATTGTTGCTTGATCAATGGAGACTGTTTATTGTGGAGTAGAATCATAACAGGCCTAATAAAAATGTCTGACAAGACGTATTATCAACGATGTAATATTTTTATTAAGGAGGCTTAGTTTAGATATTTGGTAGGTTTTTTGTTTTGTTTTTTCTTTAAGAAACACATGTTTCCAAGGGCAGGGAACTACTACATGGAGAGGGAGAGTGAAGAAATAAGTAGCAGGAAAGGGTTAAAAAGCCCTCCCTCCCCATCATGTCTTCATTCTAAACCCCTTCCTCCCCTAAATGGGGTTGCTTTTTATAAAAAGCATCAGAACACTAAGACACACAATTGCGTATATTGTTTTGTTTTCTCTACAGCCCGGTCACAAACAGACAAGCACACCCAATGCCTGTCCTTGTAGACCATGAGAAAATACTTCCACACAAAAGAAAATTGTAAATTTGCAGACGATCTCTCAGTAGATTGTATCATGTGTTTTGTCCTAGGCTTCGAGGAGTAAAAATATAGGGGTTCAATTCAGGTGATGAAAGATTCAGGGTAGCGAAGCCTGGGGTAGTATGTGTGTGTGTGTGTGTGTGTGTAATGTGCTGTCAAGCCACAGCCAACTTATGTCAACCCTGTAGGGCTTTCAAGGAAAGAGACTAACAGAGGTGGTTTTCCATTGCCTGCCTCTGCATAGTGACACCGGACTTCCCTGGTGGTTTCCCATCCAAATACTAACCAGGACCAACCCTGCTTAACTTCTGACATCTGATGAGATCAGGCAAGCCTGGGCCATCCAGGTCAGGTCCTGGGGTAGTTTAGGACATATTTAAAGAAGTACACTGCAGACATTGGCCATTTATGCATGGGAGGTTTTGCCTTGGATTTGCCAGTTTCTAGATGCACATTTTCCCCATCTGAATTCTCAAAACTCTATATGGGGGCTTATTTTTGAGTTTTGAGAATTTGGATGGGGAAAATTTGCATCTAGGGAGTGGCAAATCCAAGGCAAAACCTCCAATGCATAAATGGCCATTCTGTCAAAGCATAATCCTACCCACGGGGAATCCACCCTGGTGAACTTCTCCATGAATCTGCCACAGTTCTACATTTTAATGCCTATAAAATGTAGGATGTTCATCTCCCCTTGTTACCTGCTGCTAGAACAGGGTTTCTTAAACACCACTCGAGTGGGTATTTATGAGACCTCCTGGAGGACTTTTGATTCATTTGCCGAAGACACTCTTTTGACCCATATGGACGGCGGCGGCTCTGCAGCCACAGCTGAGTACCAGTTAGCAAAGTGCCACGCTAAAATCCCTCTTGATATCTTTCCCGTCCTACCTCGAGTTCAGCAATGATCCTGTCTTCATCATCATCGTCTTTGATGGCGGAGGCGATGATGGGGGGAGTCGAAGCAGGCCGGGCGACCTCTGAGACGGTCCTCCTCAGTTTCACTTGCGGCTTTTGCATCTCCAGCTCTTCTGACTCTGCTTTCTGAATGGGACGGAGAGGGGCGGGCGGGTTGTTAGCAGCAAGGGAAGCGAAAGAAGGATAAAGCTAGCCAGACCTCTTCTGGAATGTGCGTTTTAAGAAAGCTGTGCAGGTTTGAGATGGTTGGGAAGTCTGGAGAAAAAAGTCTGATGAGGGAAATTGGAAGGAACAGGGTATGTTTAGCCTGGGGATGACTGAGGGGAGATTGCATTTCACTCTGAAGGGCTGTCCCATAGAAGAGGGCAAAGCCTTGTTCTCTGTTGCTCCAAAGGTAAGACAAGAAATAATTAACTTAAGTCACAAGACAGTAGATTTGGGTCAAACATGAGCAGAAAGGACCTAAAGGCAAGAATGGTTCGGACAATGCAGCCATTGACCTAAGGGGTGGAAGGCTCTGCCCAGCCTCTGCTAGACCTCCAGCAAGGGAAACATCTGTCAGGGGTGTTCTAGCCTGCACTGAAGAAAGGGTTAGACTAGACCGGGGTCCCCCACATGGTGCTTGTGGGCGCCATGGTGCTCACCGACATCTTTTCTGGTGCCCAGTAAGTATTTTTGGAAAATGGGTGGGGCCAGGAAGGGCTTTTGCCCAGCAAGCCTTCTGAATGGCCACTGGAGATTTGACTGGCTGTGTAGATTTTTTTTTAAAAAGGTTGCTTTGGGCAGTAGCTGCCACCACAGCACAAGGTTCTTCACTGTGTGACCGAAGGTAAGCTGCGGCGATCATTTTTGTGGCTGGCTCCACCTCCTGCATCAGCCATTTTGTGACAACCATTTTGTGTCTGCGCCCACCACATTGTGTCTGAATTCCAAAGGTGCCCGCAGGCTCAAAAATGTTGGGGATCCCTGAACTAGATGCCTTACAAGACTCTTTCCAATCCTATGACTTGTCCTTGAGTATCTCTGGCCTGACGCAAGCCCTTCTCTTTTTCATGGAGACGGAGAGTTTCATACCTTCATAAAGCTGGATTCTTTTTTGCTGGTGATGATCACTTCCCCAGTGCGAGTGGTTGTGAGACCATGGGAGGATGGGAAACTTCGCCGAGGTGGGGGCGGGGGAGGAGACTTGGAGGGCTTCTCAGTTCGATATCTAGGCACCGTCAGCTCATCTAGGGAGATGACAAGATTCATGTTAGAAGTTATGCCTTATCATCCTGCAAAGCAGTTACTCCAAAGGTTCTCCACAATGGGGGAGTTGGCTTTCCTTCCTTCCTTCAAACTTTCCTGCAACTAAAACCAGTTGTCAACCCGAAGGTTCATCCAGATTTCAAGGCATCGCAGGTTCAAAATGGTTCAAAAATGGGTTAATTTTCCTGACTTCCTCCAAAGAAATCCAAGGATCTGGAGCATGGGATGGAAAACTTAGATAAACAAGTATGACTCTGATTCAGATCTGGATCTGTGGTGGTAGTGGAAAGTGCTGTCAAGGCACAGCTGATTTATGGCAACCTCCATAGGGATTTCAAAGAAAGAGACCAGCAGAGGTGGTTTGCCTACCTCTGTGTAGCAACCCTGAACTTTCTTGGTAGTCTCCCATCCAAGAACTAACCAGGGCCGACCTTGCTTAGCAGCTGAGGTTGGATGAGATCAGGCTAGCCTGAGCTACGCAAGTTAGGGCTAGATAATCTGTAGCATAGATTATAACAGGCCCAGTTCTATAATTAGGTCAATTCAACGCTTCTTCTTCTTCTTGCATGATGTGATGGGTTGGAGGAGGGACAATGACATCTCGCTCAGAACCAGCCTCCTGCCTGTCTCCTCTGCTTACCCTCAGCCCAGGAGGCAGACAATTGGGGGAATTCTTGGGGGAATTCGGAGACCAGGATCATTAGTTCCTCCACCATTCAGCAGCGGAGGGGGGCTGCTAACTAATTACAAGAAATGTTATGAATTGAGCTGGCACGGCACTGGGGATGCTTGAGAGGGTCCTTGTACATTGCAGCTAAAGGCCTACCTTGACATAATAGGGGATGCATGGTCGCTGGGATGCCACATCTCCTGGGTACTATAAGACCATGTGACGTAAGGACTCCAAGCCCAGCTTTTCCCTACCCTTCGCTTCGATAGTCTTTGCAGTTCATTAACGCCTGCTTGCAGGGCCAGGGGAAAATGGAACGACAGTAAATCATATCAATTGTTTATTTTGACTTGATTTTTGGGGGGAGACACAGGAAGTTGGATCGAATGAGAGAGAGGTGGTTTGATGGCAGCCAGGCGCAAACGTAGAGCTTTCCCGCATTCTCACTTTCCTCGCTTCTTAGTTTCTGGGGGCTTTTCAGGGGTGTGTGGAGAGTGTTCAGTTCTGCATATGTGTTGCTTCCTCTAGTGGTCAATTCGATATAACACCGGTTTAAATCCAATATAAAAACTTGCAGTTTAAATCTGCAGGGAGATATACTGGGCTTAAACCTGTGTAGTATCGAATCGACCACTAGAGGGAGCAAAACACATGGGGAACTGCACCCCTCCTTTAGAAGAAGCAGGAACTTAGAGTAGAAAATGAGAACGTGGAAAAGCCTTTACCCCAGCTGCATCAGTTGCCCGTGAGCTTCTAAAGCTTTTTTTTTTAAAGCCTGGAGTTGAATGACAGGCTATATGTGAGCATCTACACATCGTTGGACATTGCATTACCATTGCGCTATGGTGCTCATTTGCAGATGGGTTCACAATTGGTGTGTGGATGGCAGCAGGGAAGCAAAACGTTAAACAATTACATTACAAGGATTCCTTTACCGTTTATATTACTGCTGTAAATCTTTAAACGTTTCCCAAGGCTTGGAAAACTGAGGAAGGATTTTCTGTGCATTCATGGGTTGTTGGTGCCTGCAGAGAATGTGCTGATCAATGTTGGCTTTACTGTTAATTGGTCTGCAGCCAAGACTGACACCGGAGCCCACTGGTAGGGACTCAACTAGCATTTTGGCTAGTGAAAAAGGAAGGAGGGGTTCCCCACAAATGTCTTTCTGGGGATCGCGAGACCTGCACAGACAAAAGCCATGCGGGATGGGGGCTGTAACAAGGAGGAGAATTGGAGATGATTGTATGAAAAAGCTGGCTGGATCCTACCCATCAACACATTAATTTTTCAACACAAAAATCAGTAGCAGAGCTGATAGTATGTTTGTTGGCCAGACAGATTGTGACCCTGTTAATCTTTATTTATTGTTTAAAGGGGTGGTTTATTAAATGAAACTTTTAGCAATTTAGGATATAGTCCACATTTTCAACCACTTATTGTTTACTCAAAGAGAGTAAAGGTGGAAATCCACATGGGGAGAAGGAAAGGGCACTTATCTTTCTCTTCTTTTCCCCTCTGGGACTTTTTCTTTATCAAAACTGTCTGTATCTTTTGCACGGCTTGGCAAAAAAATAAAATTAAAATTAAAAAAGCAGCTTGAAATGGACAATAAACTGATAAGGAAAAAAAATTGCCCATAGGAAGAAAGCTGAGAAATACCCCCTCCCTCCTGCGTGAACTCTTTGCACTCCAGATTTCAGCTTTCTAAAGCGAATTTGGGTTTTTAAACAAAATAAAAAATAAAAGTGAAAAACCCTTTAGAAAACAATCATGGCCTTAGGCCTAGTTCTCAGTGAGTGATAAAAATGCAGGTGAGCCTGAACCGCTTCAGATGGCAAGTGGGGGGCTCCACTGAATAATCCTCTGCCATACATAAATACGTCCACGCGCTTAGAAAACTAGGATGTCAGGGAGTAGGGCTCAAGCATGGCCTTCTCCTTGAAATGCTGGTTTTCTATGCACTGGGGATTTTTTTTGATCAAGAGAACCCTCTTGATCATGTGAACCCTCACCTATGGTCGAAAGTGGCACAAGATTGTTGTGAAGGTCAAATGGGAACGATATTTATTGATTTGTATCCTGCCCCTCCCTGACCGAGGCTGGGCTCGGGGCAGCTCACATCATTCATTAGGGCTGTTGAAAATTTTTTTGGGTAAAGTTCAGCTTCGGCAAAATTCGGCCCTTTTAAATTAGGGACGTGCCGAAGTCCGAACTCCCCCGCTTTGGATCCGCGAAATTCGGCGCGAGATCTGGAGTTCGGGGAAAAATTCGTCCGGGTCTTTGAAGTGCTGGGCGCCACCTGGGCAGGCAGCGCCCACCACTTCAAAGAGTCAGGAAGGGGGCGGGGGTCTTTAAAGAGCCCCCCCGCGGGCCTTCACGGGGCTTCCTTGAAGGCACGCGGGAGGCTCTTTAAACAGATCTGCGCCTTCCACCTGGAAGGAGCAAATCTGTTTAAAGAGCCCCCCACGCGCCTTCATGGAAGCCCCGTGAATGCGCGCACGGGGGGGGGGGGACAGATCTGCGCCTTCCAGCTGGAAGGCGCAGATCTGTTTAAAGGGCCCGAATTTGCCGAATTTATACGCGAACACCCCGAACTCGCCGAATTTGGCTCCCTGTTTTCCCGCCTTTTTTGAGTTCGGTTCAATCCGAACCGGAAAAAAAATGCCGAATCGGGGGAAATTCGGCTGTTTTGGGGTTCGGGATGAACCGAATCGACAGCCCTATCATTCATAACAATAATATAACACATTCAATTTAAAATAATGATATAATAATACATAACACTCTAATACATCTAAAAAGTACGCATTTCGTAAATTCACAGGCGTCATTCAGGCATAGAATTACCCATCAAGTCAGGTAAGAAAAGGCGAAGTGGGTAGATAGAGGATGTGCCTTCTTCAGTCCTTACTCCAAAGGCCAAGATATCTGGAGTTCAGGTATTGGAATCCCTGGTATTTATTTATTTTATTTCATTTATATCCCACCTTTCTTCCCCAATGTGGACCCAGCGTGGCTTGTGTTGCTCTCCTCTCCTCCATTTTGTCCTCACAACAACCCTGTAAGGTAGGTTAGGCTGAGAGTGACTGGCCCAAGGTCACCCAGCATGCTTCCATGTCAGAATGGGGGGATTCAACCTGGGCCCCCCAGATTCAAGTCCAATGCTTTAACCACTACTCCACACCAGCTCTCTGAAATGCCCAATACCAATTTCTGCACACGTCCTGCGCAATCACACAATTAAGGAATGCACAAAAGAAAGGAACACACATACGTGGATGAGAAAAGGGAAGAGGATGGAGTTACATCATGTTGGTAGTGAGATTCTGATGCATCCAGAAATGCACACAGCAATTACGTGGCTGATTTAGGTAACAGATCTGCACTGGGTATTTTGAAGTTCTTTCGTACTAAAGGTGGTTTTATTGTTCCTGCGGCTCTTAAACTGTACAACGCAAAAACGTTGGCACGGCTCTTATATGGTTCCTTTTTAGGACCAGCTTCCTCTTGTTTCATTCGTTTAGAGCAACCCCAAACAAAAATTTTAAGAGGATTGCTTCAGGTGCCTACCTGTGTATCGAACTCTATGGTGAGGTTGGAGACTGGCCAAATAAGATTCAAGGCCAGGATTGCTTTAGTATCAATCTATATATGGCTTAAATTGAACCTCAGACCCTGTGGACTTGCTCCATTGGTCTTAAAGGATAATTATTCATCAAGCTGGCTAAAAACTGTTACAAACAAAATAGAACAACTTGCATGTTCCCCAGAATATTTGCGGACTTTCAGTTATGATGCAGCGGAACACATGTTCATTGCCATCATGCGTCTGAAACTACTTTCCTTAGCAGTTGTATTCATTTTAAAGATATTAATATTTTGTTTAGAGCTTAACTAAAATGTATCAGTTTTATACTATTGAAAGGGGTATGTAAATTTTTAAAAACTACATGTCTGGTCAACGACTGTAATAATAAATGATGAGTCATATTCTGGTGCATACAAAACGTCACTCGGCTTAAACCGTCAGGATAAGGTGGGCGACATTCCGACTTTACCTGACCCCCGGCGGCCATTGGGGTCCATTTTGGCCGTGGTCTTCTGTGCATGCTGGGGCTTGGGGGGCTTGTGCTCGGGGGTGGAGGCTGCGCTTCCGCCGCTGCTGGAGGTCTGCTTGTGCTTGGCCGCGAACTCCAAGTCGGGGATGGCCTTCATCAGCTCCGCCTGGGTCTCTTCCAGAAGGCGATTGATGTCCTTTGCACTGTACTGGGTCAAGGCGGCGCGCTTCTCCTCCCAGTCTCGCTCTGCGGCCTGTAACACAAGGATCAGGATTAGGCCAAGTGCTCCAAAATGTATTTATCGAAAACATTTATAAGCCGCTTTGTTTTTCTTTTAAAATGTTTTTTAAATTTGATATTTACAAAAATACAAAAACAAACGCTACATGCTACGTTACAAAACCCCATACATACACCGTTCCAAACCTTCTAAAATCTGCCATATGACAAACCACTCTCTGCAATAGTTAACCACTAACTTATTAATAGTATCTATACTAAAAATCGGTATTAGAATTGCTCCAATATCCTTTGATTATACTATATTATACTACTTAATAATTTTTTAATTCATGTTTACCATACTTATTGTTGTACCCCTTAAAACCTAGACTACGGTTTTCCATAAATGACCACTAATTAATCTTGGCAATATATTCAACATATCTACGTTACACATACTTATACTAGATGGCAATTTAGCATATATAAGCCACTTTGTTGACTAGCTGGAGATCTCCTGCTATTACAACTGATCTCCAGCCAATAGGGATCAGTTCACCTGGAGAAAATGGCCCCTTTGGCAATTGGACTCTATGGCATTGAAGTCCCTCTCCTCCCCAAACCTCACCCTCCTCAGGCCCCGCCCCAAAAATCCCCAGGTATTTCCTAACTGGGAGCTGGCAACCCTAATAAACATTGAAATCGACAGCAGTAGGGTCAAAAAATCAGCACAACATAGGTTGCCAGGTCCCTCCTGGACATTGGCGGGGGTGGGGCAGGATTACCATGGGGTGAGGACCAGAGGCTGATGGAGAGAGTTGTAAAGAGCTGCAGAGAGATCTGAGTCGAAGGGGGTTCTCTTTTATTTCATTTCAACAGACTTGGAGAACTCCTTAAAGGATTATGCCCCATGTTAATTAGTGAGCATAGGGGAAGTGGGGGAGGACTGATTTTCCACCCCGGGGATCAAAATATCTTGGGCTAGCCCTGATTCATTTGGGCAAATCCCTGATGTTGTCCAGAGGACAGGCTGCCAGTAGCCAAGCCCTCATACAGAGGCTTATTCCTCCTCACTACACATAAGCAACAGATGTCCTCACCTCCATAGACACTGATCTGTCCACATTCCTCTTGCTGGGGGTCTCGGAGCCCATCTGGGTCTTGACTGCTGCCATCTCTGATCCCCGGGACGGGTTGCTGTTCTTGGAGATGTGGCTCTGCCCAGGACTTTGCCCGAAGGTGCTTGTCCCCAGGCTGTCAGTCGAAGCAGTCAAGTCGTGGAGGTTCATCGGGGGGCTGGTGGGCATCTCGAAATCCAATCCCTTGCTGAAGTCACTTTCTGGCTCCACCTTCTTTGGAGACTGGCTGAGAAGGTTAGTGGATGAGTCCCAGACGCCCTCATCCACTTGCCTGCCAAGAACAGGGCATGAGACATCAAGAGAAGGTCAAGGATCTCTTGGAGAAGCCCACATATGCAGCCGATTTACAAATGGCACCTGTATGAAAATACTACATTGCCATTTTTGTTTGTTTACCTAAAAGGGACCATTTTCTAAAGCGGCATATATGTGAGCATGAACAGCAGGGAGAGTTGCCAGCACTGCCTTAGCAAATGCCAGGAGATTTTCATGGCGGTGCCAGGGGAGGTGTGGTTTGGGGAGGACGTGACATCACTTCTGGAGACAGTCTAGTACTTTCCCCTAATGTCTTTGGTAAAGACCATGGAGATTCCTAGAGCGTCGCTATGGAGGCCCTTTTTTGGTCATTTTTTCCCTCCTGCTTCTCGATTTCTCAAGGGCAGGGACTGGGGCCGAGGGCAAGGGTTGTCCCCGCCACAGATGGCCAAACGGCAAGTCTAACAGCAGCACTGAAAACTGCAAGGGATGGATCAGAAGGTCAGTGAGGGCAAGAGAAACTGGAGCTGTCAGGGTGCAGCACAAACGGGTGCAGCACCATCAGGGGCGCTGATGGTAGCAAAGCCCCGGACAGTGAGAGAGGCTTTTGGCATTAGGGGGAGGCCTTAAATAAACGAGGGTTGCCAACCTCCAGGTGGTGGCAGGGGATCTCCTGTTATTACAACTGATCTCCAGGCGACAGAGATCAGTTCCCCTTAGGGTTTCCAACCTCCAGGTACTAGCTGGAGATCTCTTGCTATTACACCTGATCTCCAGCTGACAGAGATCAGTTCACCTGGAGAAAATGGCCGCTTTGGCAATTGGACTCTATGGCACTGAAGTCCCTCCCCTACCCAAACCCCGCCCTCCTCAGGCTCCACCCCAAAAACCTCCCACCGGTGGCAACCCTAATTCCCTGGAGAAAATGGCCGCTTTGGAAGGTGGACTCTATGGCATTATACCCCCATTGAAGTCCCTCCCCAAATCCCGCCCTCCTCAGGTCCCACCCCCTCAAAATCTCCAGGTATTTCCCAGCCTGGAGTTGGCAACTCTAAAATAAACACCCCTGTTGTATTTCCCAGAGAAGAGTTTGAACATGCCTGGTGTAGTTTCTTCTTGGGAAGCTAAGCAGATCTGATTCAAGCCAGTTCCTGGAAGGGGGGGCTGCCTGGGAATCCCGCATACAGCTCCAAGCTCCTTGCAGGCAGCTGGGAGCACAAAGGCAGCACATTTTTAACACGGTTGCGAGCCTACCTGCGAGACCTCCCGGAAGGAAGTGCTGAGCATCTCTCACTGCGGGGACCAATCTCCCCACTTATTAGGGTTGCCAACCTCCAGGTACTAGCTGGAGATCTCCCGCTATTACAACTGATCTCCAGGCGACAGAGCTCAGTTCACCTGGAGAAAATGGCTGCTTTGGCAATTGGACTCTAAGGCATTGAAGCCCCTCCCCTCCCCAAACCCCATCCTCCTCAGGCTCTGCCCCCAAAATCTCCAGGTATTTCCCAACCCGGAGCTGGCAACCCTAATCAGGCCCCAATAGGGTTGCCAACCTCCAGGTAGTAGCTAGAGATCTGCTGCTATTACAACTGATCTCCAGCCGATAGGGATCAGTTCCCCTGGAGAAAATGACCGCTTTGGCAATTGGACTCTATGGCATTGAAGTCCCTCCCCTCCCCAAACTCCGCCCTCCTCCGGCTCTGCCCCAAAAACCTCCTGCCGGTGGCGAAGAGGGACCTGGCAACCCTAAACCAAGTGGGGCAGCCAAGCTTTGCCTTCTGAAAGGGAGTCACTCACCTGCGGACTTGCGCCAGCGTGTCGGTCACCGCCTTGCACCGCTTGAACAGGCCGTCCAGCCGGTGAGGCTCTTCCTTGAGGAACTTCACAGCCTCGACTTCCACGCGGAGGACCACGCGCATTTTGCTCTGCAGGCTGGGGAAATTAGCTGCAACGCCGGGGGTGGGCAGAGATGGGAAGGAGAGGCATGGGGGTCAGAGCAGGCCTGAGGAAGGATTTCACCTGGGGGGAAAGGGAGGTGTGGAGCCTAGGAGGAAAGCAGGCGGTGGGATGGGGGAGGGCTTAGGTGAGTGAGGTACTGGGCCTCCCGTGGGCACCACTGTTACTTGATCACAGAGGAGGAACGGCGTGCCCCCATTCAGGCAACGCCCACCCCAGCACCCTCACCCCGGTCCCTCACCCACAAAGCAAGTCTTGGTGAGCTCTACATGAATTGGAGAGGGGAGGGGGAAAGCTATACGTTTGTGAACTTAATTAATTTATCTGAACCAAAACTAATCAGGTAGTAGGGTTGCCAACCTCAAGGTGAGGGCTGGAGATCTGCCATTAAAACTGACCTCCGGACACATGAACACATGAAGCTGCCCTATACTGAATCAGACCCTTGGTCCATCAAAGTCAGTATTGTTCACTCAGACCGGCAGCAGGGTCTCAGGCAGGGGTCTTTCACATCATTTACCTGCCTAGTCCCTTTAACTGGAGATGCCGGGGATTGAACTAGGGACTTTCTGCAGGCCAAGCAGATGCTCTACCACTAAGCCACAGCCCCTCCCCAAGACAAGAAGTTCTCCTGGAGAAAATGGCCGCTTTGGAGGGTGGGCTCTATGGCATTGTACCCTGCTGAAGTCCCTCCCCTCCCCAAACCCTGCCCTCCCCAGCCCCCCAAATCTCCAGGAATTTCCCAACCCAGAGCTGACAACCCTATCAGGTAGGAGGATTGGGGGTGGGGGGAGAAGCATGCTACACTGAGTCTAAATGGCCTCACCCTAGATCCAGAACAATTGCAAACTCACAGATAAAACATACCGCAGCACAAAGGAGGAATAAAACACTAGTCCTCAGGAACTGCTGCTGTCAAATCCAAACTTGGGAAGTATAAGCTTTTGTTAGGGCCTCGGCATGTTTACACTGGTTTTCCTTTGTTTGTTCTTTTGATTTTGAATGATCTGCTCTTTGGACTGCTAGCTTGCCTCGCAGCTCCTTGCGTTAAATGTCACAAACTTGGTGAATACTGGCATTTATCCTCAAGTCTTAACATTGCACAAGTCCCAGCAGGAAATTTAGAAACTGTTATGTCAAGAACTGGTGACATTTACACTCGTATAAAGGGGAGAGGGGGGAACCCACCCACCTGGGAGATCACCCTACCCGAAACCTCAGATTGCTAGCCAGTCGAAGATGGAGAAATCTCTTCCCAAACGCAGATCTGGTGAACTTCCCTTCACACATACACACACCATCAACACTGCATATTAATTAGGGTTGCCTAATTAGGATTGGAAATACCTGGAGATTTTGGGGGTGGAGTTTGAGGAGGGCAGGGCTTGGAGAGGGGTGTGACTTCAATGCCAACGAGGCCAATTTCCAAAGTGGCCATTTTCTCCAGGGGAACTGGTTTCTATTGCCTGGAGATCAGTTGGAATAGTGAGAGATCTCCAGCCATCACCTGGAGGTTGGCAACCCTAACATTAATATGGTAGAGTTGCCAACTTCCAGGTGGGGCCTGGAGATCTCCTGCTATTACAACTGATCCCCAGATGAGAGAGAATAGTTCCCCTGGAGAAAATGGCTGCTTTGTAGGGTGGACTTTATGGCATTATACCATCGAAGTCCCTCCCCTCCCAAACCCTGCCCTCCCCTGAAATCTCCAGATATTTTCCAACCCCAAGCTGGCAACCCTATAATATGGACTAATTAGGTAAAAGGTAAAGGTAGTCCCCTGTGCAAGCATCGGGTCATTCCTGACCCATGGGGTGACGTCACATCCTGAAGTTTACTAGGCAGACTTTGTTTACGGGATGGTTTGCCATGGCCTTCCCCAGTCGTCTTCCCTTTACCCCCCCAGCAAGCTGACTAATTAACACCCTTTTAACCTCCTATTCATGTTCACAGTCAGTGTGATTAAATGGTGACAAAACGGGGAGCTTTCCTCTGACAGGCTCCATCCACTCCGTGTGGGCTCTCCATTTCATTTTTTAAAAGTCTCCAGTCCTTTTTGTTGTGGATCTCTATGGTGCAGCCCTTTGCTAGTGGTGTTGGAAATCACAGAGTTTTTGGGGAGAGTGATACAGCATCCTCCTGGTGCGATGCCGGCGCTTTCACATCATACCAGAAGTAGGGCTGACAACCTCCAGGTACTACCTGGAGATCTGCTATTACAACTGATCTCCAGCTGATAGAGATCAGTTCACCTGGAGAATATGGCCGCATTGACAATTGGACTCTATGGCACTGAAGTCCCTCTCCTCCCCAAACCCCGCCCTCTTCAGGCTCCGCCCCAAAAAACCTCCCGCCGGTGGCAAAGAGGGACCAGGCTACCCTAACCAGAAGTGACATCATCGCTAGGGTTCCCAGGTCCCTCTTCGCAACCGGCGGGAGATTTTGGGGGCGGAGCCTGAAGAGGGGGGGTTTGGGGAGGGAGGGACTTCAGTGCCATAGAGTTCAATTGCCAAAGTGGCCATTTCTCTCCAGGTGAACTGATCTCTATCGGCTGGAGATCAGTTGAATCAGCAGGAGATCTCCTGCTACTACCTGGCAGTTGGCAACCCTAATCATCGCACAGGGCCGCAGATCGAAACTATAGAGTTTGGGGGCAAGTGCTAGAGCGTCCATGTCCCCCCCACCCCGATGCAATGCTGGTGCTTCTGCACCGCACCGGAAGTAATGTCATCACACAGGGATGCGGATTCCCCCCATCTTCCCAAAAGCTCCTGCCAGTTGCCAGGAGGGACCTAGTAACCCTACCTGCGCAGGACTTTCAGGAAGGAATACAGTGAATTTGAACAGCCACAAATGTGTCTACGAAGCGATAGCCTTTAATAAAAAAAAACCCAGACTCTCAGTTTTTGAGCGGCGAACAGAATGTGAACCGAACCAGCAGCCCTAACTGTTATTGTTTATGACACTAAAGATAAAATCTCGGTTTCCAGAGATAACACATCTCCAATTAGCAGATGCTGACAACAAACTCCAGGGGATGCCGTCCTCCTTCATGCCTCGCTTTGTGCGCTTCCCAAAGCATCTGGCTGGACGCTGCAGGAGCCCTGGGCTCCACAGACCTTTGGTTCAAGCCAGCTTTATTATTCACATGTTCTTATGGTTAATATCTTGGAAAAGCCCACCGCTCCCTGGAGCTTTTCTAGGCAGCCTGTTTGTAATCCGCGCGACAACGAAGACCCAAGTCTGCCTGGAAAATAACCCTCTCGAGAATCCTGCGTTCAAGATAGATCCACACTTTTTAAAAGGCACAACTTTCTTGGGTCCCCCCCACCCCCCCGCCTGAACTTGGGATCTGGGTTTTGGAAGCATTCAAAAAGCATTTCTGGCATGGTGGCGGAGGCAGAAGGAGAAGCGGCGGTCGCGGTGTGTGTGGTGGAGGCTGGAGGACTCAGTGGTGGGACACAGAACACAGACTCTCCAAAGCCCTGTTCAGTCATTACGACTCTGGTGCTCTGACCTCAAGTCAAAGGAGAGTGTGCTATCCGTGATCCTTCTGATATGCCCAGTTGCCATTTTTTTTTAATCAGGAGCAATCGAGACGATAGATCACCTTCTATTATTTTGTGATCAATGGTCTGCACCCAGGGCCTTCTGGATTGCTCCTATTCTATCAAAACATCATCTTCCTGCTGACCCCTAGGTAGTTTCAATACTGATGGGAGACTTGGACCAAGAAATTACTAGAGGTGTCGCCAAATATTTGACAATAGTATTGTCTTTAAAGACACGATAAACTTAAATTATGTGCTAAACAGTTGCCATTTTGTGTGAACAGAACAGTGTGCATATATTCTACCTTAGTTACGCACAAATTTTTCCCTTCAAAATTCTGGGTTTCCAGTTGCACATACCGAAACTGGATACGCTCAGCATCCTGCTGGCTGCGCACATCGAGGAGAATGACACACAGTGTGTCCTTCCAGTATCAAAAAGCAACTGACCAGGACTAAAATAACTGTTGAATTAAAAAGCTTGCCAGTCAACGAGAATGACATCTGGACCGTCCCTCTCACAATGCGCCTCACACAGGCCAACTCACGCAACGGAAACCCAACACCCAATACAAGACAAGTGGATGCTCTGTGTTAATATTTCCCAGAACTATCTTCAATTCTAGAAATTTCTTTTCTTTCTTTCTTTTAGATGAAAGCTGCAATTCTCAGAAACTCCAATTCTGTGCCAAATACTGAATTTTTCAGCCATGGATTTCTTCTCTCCCCCCGCCCCCATCAAATCACAACAGACTCATGGCAACCCCACAGGATTTTCAAGGCAAGAGACGTTCAGAGCTGGTTGGCCACTGTGTGCCTCTGTGTAGCAACCCTGGACTTCCTTGGAGGTCTCCCATCTAAATACTAAGCAGGGGCGACCCTACTTAGCAGCCAAGATCTGATATGATCAGGCTAGCCTTGGCCATCCAGGTCAGGGCCAGCCATGGAATAGCCCAAGAGAAATCCCCAGCCGTAGTTACCTGAGCCTTTCTGGCTCCTTCTCACTCACCCTTCAGTTCTGTCAAGGTGTCTCCCAGCTGTTTAAGCACCAAGGACTTCTCCTCCAGCTCTTGCGGAGAGATAAGGCGGTGATTGTGGCTGAAATCTTTCTGGATCTTCTCCACAGCTTTCTCCAGGTCGCTGCAGAGACATTGTGTAAGAGGTCAGAGTTTGAAGGAAAGAAGGCAAGGTGGAGGATGGGGGTCCTAGTCCTTCATACTGAAGAACAAAGAAGGAGGGGAAGGGCAACACAGCACCTGTGGACTTCATCATCTTGGTCCAGACAACTGCATCATCCCATCCCCAATGTGGGCCTTTACTTCCTGCTGTATCTCCTCTCTCCAGCCAGACCAGAAAGCATCTGCTAACTAATCACCCGTATCGCCACACACAGCCTTGTAAGCAGCCACCGGCCAGCAAGGATAGGAATGGTACGGCCATAATCCAAGACAGATTTAGGCACACGTGCCCATTGGCTTCACCACTCTTGTGATGGATTATGGCCTTTGAGTGGCCCTTGTGCAAATGGGGAATCAGCACTAAATTGAGCATCTCAAAAGAAACATTATGGTTGTTTATGCATGGATACTTCCACTCAGATTCGCCCCCGGTTGTTTTTTGGAGTTATGCATGAGTTTTCCCTCCATTAGAGATGACCTCACTGCTAGCCCTCGCAATGTCTGGGTCTTCCCATTCCTCTGCTAACCCGATTCTTCCACCTCCCCTGAGCTCAGCCCGGGTGAAATCCCCATGCATAATCAAAGTGCGGGGCACGCAAGCTTGGTATCTCTCACAGCCGATTACAAAGCAATGCGTAAAGAGGCGGGGATTCAAATGCTTCCTGGGAGTTCTTTTTGGGCAGAAGAATGGACTTTTAAAATGAGACTTGGGTCCCCCTCCCCCAATTCCTTTTGGGTGCTCCATTTTGTTTTTGTCTTTTAAAATGCATTTTGGCTAGGCACTTGAATTTCCACTGGGGGTGTGTGACTTCTTTTTTTTTCTACAGCCAATCACAAAGCAGCATTTCAAGGGGTGGGCTTCTTGTTTTGAGCTTGGAGACTGCTGGTGCATAGCTTCTAAAGAAGAAAGTGTGGGTCCAGCAAGCAATGAGCCTCAAGTAAAACTCCCATGCATAAATGACCTATGAGACATTTCTGGCAAGAAATGAATTATCCATCCACACATTCACCCACCTAGTCTACTCTTCCAAGGGAGACCTGCTGTACCCTTTACTGTACTGTTTAGAAGGGCTTCTGGAGTTTGAATTTTGGTTCTGTATTGGTTTCTTTGTTGACTGTACTGGGTTGGATCCAAAGGTTCTATTCTACTAACAGCATATCCTTCAGCTGACGCAAGGCGCCTTCTCTCACTGCTAGAAGTAACAGAGGAGGGCCCCTTTCACCAAGGGAAAGTTTCACCATTATTAGCAGATGGTTGGACCCAACCCACTGTTTTTGGTCTGGTGTCCAACTTTTTATTCTTGTGGTCATTTTATTTTATAAGTAAAGGTAAAGGTCCCCTGTGCAAGCACCAGGTCATTCCTGACCCATGGGGTGACGTCACATCCCGACGTTTTCTAGGCAGACTTTGTTTACGGGGTGGTTTGCCAGTGCCTTCCCCAGTCATCTTCCCTTTACCCCCAGCAAGCTGGGTACTCATCTGACCGACCTCGGAAAGATGGAAGGCTGAGTCAGCCTTGAGACGGCTACCTGAAACCAACTTCCATCGGGATCGAACTCAGGTTGTGAGCAGAACTTGGACTGCAGTACTGCAGCTTAACACTCTGTGCCACGGGGCTCCTCCATTTTATTCTACCTGGTGTCTATTCTTATTTTCCTCCCCTTCTCATGCTGCTGATTCTTATTGCTGTTGTTTTTATTGTTGCTTTTCATACTGTAGTGTATTGTTCACTTTGACTGGAAGCTGCACTGTGGATCTTAACAGGACGGAAGGACAAGACACCAGTGTTTCAAACACACACTCTATGTTGATTCTTTTTTTGTTTGTATAATGGGGGGGGGGAAACAACTTTTCTACAGCATGACAAAAACTCAGATTGAGTCCTTCAGGTGCAGAGAGGGCATTTGGGGGGCTACCAAAAATAGAAACCGTGACAAAAAACAACGGTTGGCTTCAGCGGCTTTGAAATTGACCGGATAAATGTAAATTTGACTCATGACCGAGAGGCAACATTTTTAGAAACAATAAAATTATTGTACTAGGGAACGGTTAAATCATTGAATGGATGTGAAGAGAGGCGGCTCTAGACTTCAATCCTAAACCGTGCCCAGAATCTGCTGTGCATGGAAAATTGCCTGGCAAGACTGCCATAGTTACATTTAATTTTAAAAAAATGAGGATTTCTTTTTACAAAATTAGAGGATTAGTTAAAAGGAAGCTGAAAACTACTGTTAAGAGGATCACAAATCCCATCAGGAAGCTTGATAGTTATTTAAACCTTTACAATGCTGGCTGTAACAACATGTGTTCTACAGATTAGGGTGGGGGGAGGTATTTCAAAAGGTTGCCACCATGGTTAAACAACAATGAAAGCCTAGAAAACCTCCTGGGCAGTGCAAGCCTTAAGATATCTACTCATATTCAAGTGGTTTAGGACTGCAGCCTTAACTGCCAGAAGAGGACATCTGAAAAACATTAATGAGTCCAAGGACAAAATTTTAGAATTAATTAGCAAAGGGCCCAATCTGTCAGACATATATTGGGAATTCCCTGCTAGAAATTTAATTCCTAGATGTGCATGAGCCCAATTCAGATCAGGGTCATGGCACAGGGAAAGAAAGAAATGTGAAGTTAAAGAAGTAATTTCTTTGCAAATTAATATAGAACACGGTGTTTGTATTATATTAATTTTTCTATACTAAGATGTATTCAGATATTGCACTCTGTTCATGCTCTATGAATTGTCCTATGTGTAACTTTCTTTTACAATTTTTCAAAAATATTGTTTTTAACCCTGTATCACATATATCTATGTTAATACTTTATGTTAATTTTTTATTTATTAGATTCCCCATGAAGAAGCTTTATGCGAAACATGTTGGGGTTGCAAAACATGAACGTATTTTCCTTGCACCAATTGTTTCTCCGCCTTCGTTTTGCTTTGGAGCAGCTTCCCCCTTTTTTTCACAGGGAAAGAAAGGACCTAACCCCCCACCCCCTTTGTCTGACCAGAAACAGATCTGGGGATACACTATTTCCCCCATTAGGGAAACTTAATGAATGGCCATTTATGCTTGGTAATTAGCAGTGCGTTTGGGGCTGAAGTGCCCCGCATATTTTTTTGAGTTTGTCACGCTGAACCATCATTCAGAAAGTGATTGCGAAGCCGGCACATATCTGCTTCGCATTTCTTAAGACCTTCTGTGTTTGCTCCATCCCCGCTTCAAAGAATCCCCTCAAGGAAGCATGCAAAATCACAGCCACACTTTAGCTATGCACATGGTGGTTGCTAATGGCTATGCAAACAGGAATGAAAGAGCAGGCGAGTGAGAGGGTGGAATTTTTCCTTTTGCATCAGGTCCGTGAATAGGCGTTTTAAAGGTCCCATTTAAAAAAACAGTTTGAGCGAGCATCAAAATTGACCCTGCATAAATGGCCAATGTGTACTGTAAGCTACACATAAGTTTCCCCTTGAGGCAGATAGGGTTCAAGGGAAAAGCTGAAGCCCCTTTTTCATGTACACTATGGTCCTGGTCTGAATCAGGAACAGAGAAGAGCCTACAACCGGTCTGACTGTATTTTATCTGATACAGATTGTGGAACCCAAGACCCGGCGTGTGTGCCCCGTAATGTGTGAAGAGGAATGAGAAGTCAGCCTGTTTTACATGGTGTTGCATCCCTCTTGAAGGAACAGGGTTGCAAATTGGGGCCACTGCTGCATCTGTCACTTCACACAGACTCTGGGGGTCTCTTCTGTGGCATTTAATCAGCTTGGGATGGCTCACTGGCTCCACCCTTCCCGAGAAAAGTGGGATCTGGCCAAAGTTCACCATGCTCTGATTGCATCCAGATTAGAGGACTGCAACACACACTTATCGCTTTGAAGACCGTTTGGCTACTCCAATTAACACCAAGCGCCGCTGGAAGGCTGTTGACAGCTCTGCCTTCCGCTTAGAAAGAACTATGAGAGCTACTGATTCATTTCCAAGCACAGATCCAAGTTCTGGTGCTTACCTTTAAAGCCCTAAATGGATTAGAATCAGAATACTTTAATGACTGGCCCCTCTCTCATAGACCTGCCTGACTTTAGATCTTAAATGTCAGTGGGCAGGATGGCAGGGCCTTTTCAGTGGTGGCCAAGCACAATGTAGTGAGCCAGGAAGAAGTGGTGGCAGCCTGCTCCTTTCCTCCCCTCACTGTTGGGAGGGGAGAGTGAGCTCTCTTTTGCCTTCCCTCCTCTGACATGGTGGGCTCTGTTCCTCCTCTCCACTATCGGGGAAGGTGGGTGTGGCCAGGGCCCCTTTTGCCTCCTGGTCCACCTCTGCAGTGTGTGTAAAGTGCCGTCAAGTCGCAACTGACTTATGGTGACCCCTTTTGGGGTTTTCATGGCAAGAGACTAACAGAGGTGGTTTGCCAGTGCCTTCCTCTGCACAGAAAACCTGGTATTCCTTGGTGGTCTCCCATACAAATACTAATCAGGGCTGACCCTGCTTAGCTTCTGAGATCTGATGAGATCAGGCTAGCCTGGGCCATCCAGGTCAGGGCTCCACCTCTGCTAGCACCTTTCTTTTGATTTTCCAGCTGAATGTATTTAGTAACCAAGACGTAGCTGTTGATTTTCTTCAACCTCAATAGTTCTTCTGCTTCTGCCCGTTACCCCCCAGCTTCCTGTTCTCGAAGCTACATGGGTCAAGCTCTTTGACTCCTATTGATTTCAAACGGGCAAAACCAGCTTTGGGGATCCCGCATGATGACCGACTTATTTTCCACTGCAAAATCCTCACTTTAACTGCTGGGTGATGAGCTCTTCCTCGTTGAGGTAGCGTAGGCGCTCCTCCTCCACCAGGGTGCGCTGGCGCTGCAAGGGGTCCTCCTGCTTGCGCATGGTGTCCATCACCCGCACACTGATCTCCGTCTCTGTCCGCCGCAGCATCGTCTTCACCGTCTCCTGGTTTTGCAGCTGAAAGCACAAAGCAGAAGCGGAGAGAGGAAGGAGTCAGCGCAGGGCAGGAAGAGAAGCCATTGCAGCTGCAGGGGTGCCAAAGTCATAATAAACTAGAGGAAGGAAGGAAGGAAGGAAGGAAGGAAGGAAGGAAGGAAGGAAGGAAGGAAGGAAGAAAGAAAGAAAGAAAGAAAGAAAGAAAGAAAGAAAGAAAGAAAGAAAGAAAGAAAGAAAGGAAGGAAGGAAGGAAGGAAGGAAGGAAGGAAAAGAAAGGAAGAAGGAAAAGAAAGGAAGGAAGAAAAGAAAGAAAGAAAAAGAAAGAAAGAAAGAAAGAAAGAAAGAAAGAAAGAGCCTGCAATGATTTTGGGATTGAGGTTAACTAGGATTTCTCCTCCTCCTAGATACTTGTAAAAGGAAGGAAGGAAGGAAGGAAGGAAGGAAGGAAGGAACGAGGGAGGGAGGGACGGAGGGAGGAACGAGGGAAGGAAGGAAGGAAAAAAGAAAAAGAAAGAAAGAAAGAAAGAAAGAAAGAAAGAAAGAAAGAAAGAGCCTGCAATGATTTTGGGATTGAGGTTAACTAGGATTTCTCCTCCTCCTAGATACTTGTAAAAGGAAGGAAGGAAGGAAGGAAGGAAGGAAGGAAGGAAGGAAGGAAGGAAGGAAGGAAGGAACGAGGGAGGGAGGGAAGGAAGGAAGGAAGAAAGAAAAAGAAAGAAAGAAAGAAAGAAAGAAAGAAAGAAAGAGGGAGTGGGGGAGGGAGTGGGGGAAGAGGGAGGAAAAATTCAGATCAGATGAAATAAATGACCTTCAAAAAACTATAGTTTAAGTGCACCCAACAATTCAGAGCACAGCTAAACTGCTATTGAAAAGAATTGGCTGCAGTCAGTTTTCTTCAGCGCACCTCAGTTTTCATGTCCTTTGTGGGTCATTTCACACAAGCTAATATCTTTACCCAACCAACCAAATTCAGATGTGGAGATAAGCAGATCTGCTGCCCTGGGAGCACAGAATCCTTTGGCACAGAAGAAAAGAGCTTAATGAGTTGTCTAATGCTACGGGGAACCACATGCTCTCCAAGCCGGTGTGTCAAACGTTGCAGCCGCATGTGTTTATGCGCAGCCTTCTGTTACTCCCACAGGTTGCTACAGTTTGAGGTCTGGCTCCCTGGAGGTGCACTGGCGTAGAAGCTTCCCACGCTTCTAGCTGGCATGTTAAAGGAAAATCTGTAAGTGTAGAACTTGGAGAAAGTAACCGTCCTTGTTTGCTCTTGTGGAGAGTCAGGGACAATGAAGGTCTGGTGTGGAATGAAGTCAACGATGCAAGAGGGTTGTGGAGACTGGCCATGTACCAGATAAGCATCTGAGGCGCATGCAGATGCATCATGCAGGTATAGGCCAACCTGAAGTTCTCCTTCAAGAAGGAGCATAAAGAGTCTGAGCAAGAATCCAGTAATTATCTTGCATTCTCACCCCCATAGAATCACCTATGATTTGCAAAGAAGAAATTCCATGGGGATAGTGTTCATAAGGCTGCTCCTTGCATATCTTTTAAGAATGTCTGGCCTGCTGTGTTCTTTTTTGCGTTTTAAAAATCGCTTGCAAAGTTGACAAATCGGGGGGTAAGGATTGTATTAATTAGACCTATGCACATACAGCACACGTCAAAGATTTGTGTGGGAGGGGAGATGGGGGGGTGCATTAGGATATCCCGTATCAAAAAAAGCTGAAAAAGCCATTTCGGATTCTTTTTTAGCCGGAAAAAAACTGGCTATCCGGATGAAGCCAAAATTCGAAAAACCGAAATTATATTGCCTTTCCCCCAGCGTTTTGAGTTCCTTAGCCCATGTAAGAATACGGGGAGGGGGAGAACTCTAAAAAAAAATTGTAAGCCCATTTGTGAGGCTGGCAATTGGGCTTTGAATTTTAGCCCCCTTTAAACTTACCTTGGCTGGTGCTCTGCTGGGCTTCCAGGTGGGTTCTGCTGGGCTGGCAAAGGTGCCCCCTCCCTTTGCTGGATTGCTCTGGCAGGCACAATCTCCTGTTGCCCCTTTTCTGTCTTTGGGCTGGTTTTCAGGGCAACAGATGGGAGAGGGACAGGCATCTTGAAGGGACAAATGGGAGAGCTCGCTGGAGCTGTCCTTATTTGGCCAGTGGCTGCAATGCCTTTTGCGTTGCGTTTTTGCTAGGCTGCTGCAGTCCTAATGTGGATTGCAGCAACCTATAAAGAGTGGAAAGGGGAAGTGGGGGCAGAAAGTTAGAGTGGCCAATAGGATTTCAGGATAGGGACAACACTGCTCTTTGGCCAATCATAGGTGGTGGTTTTGCCTGGATTTCTTTCAAAATTTTCTGTGCATGGCCAAAGAGCATAAAAAGGAGGTCTGGCTCCAGCAGATACCATTCCAGACAGAGGTTTGATAGAGTTTAGTGCAAAGCTGGCTTTAGCTGCTGCTCCTCCCTCTGAGTTTCTGGTGCTTCAACGGCTGCATCCCTTGCATAACTGGCTGTCTGTCAGGAGCAGGCCATGAGGATGGTATGCGGTAGTGCGATTGTGCTGCTTCCAGGTGCTGTTGTGCTGTTCTGTCCAAGGCCAGTCTATGCCCCGTGTTTAGTCTTCATAGATTCCCATACTGTGGGAATCGCCAAGTACTCCTTCCTGCCTCCTGGAGGGGGGGTTGCCTGGGTAACCGGTTATCCCCTTTTGCTCTTGCATATATGCTGTGTACCTTGCCTTTGATCCTTACTAGTGTCCTTTTGAATATGGCTTCTTAAACCTGTCGATTCTACCCAATAAAACTGCTTTTGTGGATTGGTTGTCTGCTGAAGTCTGTTTAATGGGGCCGCAGGACTAGAGCTTACACTGCCTGCATTGGATTCCTGCCCCCGTCTTCCACTGGAAACAATTTAAAACTCTACTGGATAGATGGGGCCTTTGGATAGATGAGTCCCTTTGGGAGCTCATAAAATTGGACCCCCTGACCCAAACTTTTCAAGGCAGAGGCACTAAATTTGCAGCATAGCTACAGGTGACTCTTCTTAGAAGAACCCCCATATTTGGTGAATATGGGGGTTCTTCTAAGAAGAGTCACCTGTAGCTATGCTGCAAATTTGGTGCCTCTGACTTGAAAAAAAAAAGCCCTCCAGAGACCCGCAAAATTTCCCCATAGACTTTAATGGAGCCAAAAAGTTTGGATATCGGGGGGAGGGGGGAGCCAAAAAACCCATTTACCGGTATGGGTATTCGGTTTTTTCGGCTTCTCCAGAAATTTTTGGGTCCATTAAGCTTGAATCTGCAAAATACTGGGGGGGGGGGGAATGGTGCACACCCCTAGGGGAGATACACACACTCCTTCACTGCACATAGACGGCAAATTATGATTTCCCTCCCTTTTATTGCATTTCAGATTTCTTGCCATGTTTTGGCCAGCCACCATCGTTACTATTATGGTATTTGGGATATTTTGTTTTGAGTAGAGGATTTGATATTCTAATGTGTATGTGTGTTTTTAATACATTGACTGAAACTGGACTGGAATATGTACACCTGGGAATTCCTCCAATTCTCTAGGAAACAAATTGTGATTATCTCTTTATTTTAAAAATTCAGTATAATAATTTTGTGTACATTAAACCATCAGAAAGCAAAGGTGTAACTATCTCACCAGAATACCTGTATGAGCTGTTAAATAAAAGCAACAACAAATAAATAAAGGTAGGCTTTCAGTCTCCACCTACGATGCAGTGTACACTGTATTTTGTTTTTTTAGGTGAGAGGAAACATTGAAAGAAGGCAGCAGGGATCTGCCTGCATGCCAGCTCGAAGGGTCTGGTTTTTGGATCAGTCTGGATATGGGATGTCCGGATAAGGGATACTCCACCTGTATACCCTGACAGGATAAGAGTAACAGAAATATTTTATTACTCAAAATATTTATGGGGTCACTCCAAGTTATACGATGTTTATATAAATGTTATTCATACACGTAATATGTAGGCTTAGATTATTTGTAGTAGCAGTAGTAGCTGTTGTTGAGGTTTTCATATTATCTATTGTGGCTGTTGTTGTTTGCTTGTTTGGTTGTTTGTTTTTGCTGGTCAGTGACCATATTAATAAATTATTATTATTACTGTATTTTCAGTTATGCAATTGAGCTGTCTTACACCAGTTCTCTGCTGATCTCTTGCTCTGAATTCTGACGTGGTTTGGCTCTTCAGATGTAAAAGCCTGCAGACCCCTGCCCTAGCCCAAGACACATCCTCTGTAAGGTAAAGCATTCATCACCCAAGATGGCAGGACGTTCTTCCCTCCTTCTGGTGTCCAGTGGAGCAATGCATTCCACACGTAATTGACACTGATGTAAAGAGGCGGTTCAGAGACGGGACACGGCAGGTTCTCCAGAGTTCAAAAGCATCTTGGGGCAGACAGGGGAGCCTCTGCCATCCCACCCTCTCATACCATTCACCACTTCCCAGCTTCCAACAAGCTGTCACTGTTAATTATCTCTGGAGCTAAACAACTCCGAGGAAACACACGAGCCTCCCACGGTCAAGGATGGCGAGATCAAATCTCTGGCTCAGGATGCACAGCTGCCATCTGGCCTTCTGTTCCAATGCCAGATACTCCAGCATCATCCCTTCCTCGCTGAGCTGGGTTTCTCTTTTGGTGAGCATGGCCGACGAGAAGAAAAGCCCGCAGCGGGAAAGAGACGAAGATACAAAGGCAGCAAGACGCACAGATTCTTTGCCTGCTTTTCCCTGCACGGAGGAACAAAGTGCACCGCCAACCTCTGAACACCAGTGCTCGGAGGCAACATCAGGAGGAAGATTCAGCCTTCGTGCCATTTTTTGGCCACCGTGTGAAACAGGATTTTGGACTAGCCGGACCACTAGCCTGATCCAGCAGGGCTCTTCCTATGTTCTTAAAAGAAGCCAGGACGAAAGGCCGGGCTTAGTCCTGATCTCCAGCTGAAATGGCAGGGAGTTCTGGCCCTTCTGCAGCCCATCTTGTCCTCTCAAGGGTCACTGGGGGAGTGGGGGGGGGGAGTTGCGAATTCCCTGTGTCGTGTGTTGGATAGACTAGATGACCCTTGAGGTCCTTCCAGCTCTATGTTTCTATGCTCATACTGCCCTGGCTACCCATTTAGCCATGTCTACCTTAAGATTGGAAGCCAGCATGGTGTAGTGGTTAAGAGTGGTGGTTTCAAGCGGTGGACTCTGATCTGGAGAACTGGAAAGGGCTGGGGCAACCGTACGGACGTGATGACGTCACTTCTACGTTTACTTCTAGAAGCACTGCATCACTGTGGCCGATTTAAAAGTTAAAACTGGAAGTGCCGTCATTGCGTGCACGTGGCTGTGCGTGCATGCGGCCACTGCTCCGGAGCAGCTGGGTGGATTGGCGGGCAATTGCCTGCCAAAACCACCCACCTGGCAACCCTACACATCCAGGAAGCAAAATCTGGGCCAACCTGGTCAGGACAGCCTTAACTTACCTGCAGTTTTTTGAGCTGGTGCAGCTGGTTACGGAGGTCGCTGGCATTGTGCTGCAGGTCATGAAGGTGCAGCTGCATGTGCAGGCGGGTGATGGCTGTGGGCTGCCCGGCTGGCGTACCAGTTGCAGATGGGGGTGGGGGGCCAGGCACCGGAGTCCCTGCACTGCTTCGGCTGGGGGCTGAAATAAAAACAAGAACAGATATCCAATATCCTTGCCACAGCGATAGCCAAAAAGATTAATCCCACGACTACGGAAGCCCATCTAATCTAAAACTGAAATGGATTTGCAGTCTGAACTTCCAAAGGAAAGGATGCTGGGTGTTTGCACAAAGATAAGCCAATCTGCATGCACAGAGAACGGTAGCCAACGGGGGTCTTGGTGCTTATCAGAGTGTATGTTCACTCTATCCTTTTTCTATCTTTGTGGTACAACTGGCAATTCAAGGAAGTGAGAGCCCTGTACTGATCTCATTACTGATTCCCATCTCCAACAGGAATGTAAGAGCAACTGTATTGGATGAGATTCAACATCTCCCTAGTTCAGGGGTCCCCATAGGGTTGCCAACCTGCCGGTGGTAGCCGGAGATCTCCTGCTATTACAACTGATCTCCAGGCGATAGAAATCAGTTCCTCTGGAGAAAATGGCTGCTTTGGCAATTGGACTCTATGACACTGAAGTCCCTCCCCTCCACAAATCCCACCCTCCTCAGGCTCCACCCCCAACACCTCCAGGTATTTCCCAACCCAGAGCTGGCAATCCTAGGTGCCCAACTGTTGGGCACCTTTGGAATTCTGACACAGGGTGGTGGGTTCAATGACAATATGCCACAAGAAGTAGAGGAGTGAGGTAATATATAACTCTAATAGTAATCCTTCAACATTTCAGACAGAAGCTCTGTTTAACAGGATGCCTTTTAAAATGAACATATAGGTTTTAAATATTTTATTGCATGCACACAGCTTATCTTCAGTCTAGCGTTGCCAGGACCCTTCCAACCACTGGCGGGAGCTTCGTTGTGGTGGGGCTGGGGGGAGTGATTGGTGCAATATTGTCACTTGCAGGGTAAACCTGGAAGTGACGGGGCGCTCTAGCACATTCCTCCAAAAATTCTATGGGAACCATCAATTCCAGGTTTACTCTGGAAAAGATGTTAATCACTCCCCCCCTTCAGCTGGCTTGCTTCCGACCGTTGGCCAGCTGAGGGGCAGCGGGCAGCCCCTTAATTGGCGGACAATTGACCACCTTTACCTGGTATCTGGCAACCCTACTTCATTCACACAGTGAAGACCCTTGTGGTGTGGTGGCAGCTGCTGCCAAAGCAACTTAAAAAAAAATCTTATTTCCATCTTCCAGTCTCACCCAAGCCAGTGCCGTCTGTAGAATTGGATGAGGGAGGCAGCTACTATTGAGGCAGGCACTTGGACAGATGGCTTCCTCTTCCCCCTACACTTGAAGTCTCACATAGCTGTCTTACTAAGTGTCTGCCTCTCCCAACACCACAAACAGTTCTGGCCTGAACAAGTCTAGGGGGAATAAGACCGAAAGCTCATGCTGAAATAAATGTTGCATTTTATGATCCTTGTGTATGATTTTCCATGCTTGCTGTTCTTTATCCATGTGATATATTGACTGCTATAATATTGAATGACTTACTCTTTGCTTGATATTCTTTATGTATGAGTTATAATACATGCCATAATAGTGAAAGAGTTTAGGCTTATGTTTAAATTACTTGTTTGTGGCTTGCGTGTCTGTTATATTATTTTTTCGGTTTGCTCAATCTTCAGGTAGTGGCTGTAGATCTCCTGAGATTACAACTGATCTCCAGGTGACAGAGAAAAGTTCCCCTGGAGAAAATGGCCGCTTTGGAAGGTGGATTCTATGGCATTATTCTCCATTGAAGTCCCTCCCCTCTCCAAACCCCACCCTCCTCAGGCTCCGCCCCCAAAATCTCCAGGTCTTTCCCAAACCAGAGCTGGTAACCCTATCTGCAAGGTATAAAGCCATAGAGTCCACCCTCCAAAGCAGCCATTTTCTCCAGAGGAACCAATCTCTGTATCCTGGAGATCAGTTGCAATTTTTTTTTGGGGGGGAGGGAATCTCCAGGCCTCACCTGGAGGCTGGCAACCCTAAGTTCCATCTAGCCATGCCCAGAGACAGCTTCAGGTTCCTGTAGCTTAAGCCCCAAGCTTGGCAGAGCCTATTTCCAGTTAGCCTTCCTCATCCAGTCCTAACTCCTGATCATGAAACATTTCCTTTGTGACTTTTCACAATACTGGGGTGATTCCTGCTTCACCTCAGGATGGATTGCACCCACTGAAAAAGTGTGGGGGTGCTTTAAAGTCACCCTGACAATAAGTAGTAGAAGAAGAAGAGTTGGTTTTTAAATGCCGTCTTTCTCTACCACTTAAGGAAGAATCAAACCGGCTTACAATCACCTTCCCTTCCCCCCCCACAACAGACACCCTGTGAGGTAGGTGGGGCTGAGAGTGTGTGACTAGCTCAAGATCACCCAGCTGGCTTCATGTGGAGGAGTGGGGAAGCCAACCCAGTGCACCAGATTAGCCTCCGCCGCTCATGTGGAGGAGTGGGGAATCAAACCCGGTTCTCCAGCTCAGAGTCCACCACTCCAAACCAGCACTCTTAACCATCACACCATGCTGGCTCTCAGTGGGACAGTAAGCAACCCACCTCACCCTGCCCTAGGGTTGCCAACCTCCAGGTGGGGCCTGGAGACTTCCCAGAATTATAACTGATCTCCAGACTACAGAGATCACTTCCCCTGGAGAAACTGGACGCTTTGGAGGGTGGACTCCATGGAATTATATCCTACTGAAGTCCATCCCCTGCCCAAACCCCGCGCTTCTCAAACTCTACCCCCAAATCTTCAGGAATTTCCCAACCCAAAGCTGGCAATCCTATCCTGCCCCACTTAGAGCCCCGCTTATGGAACTACCGTATCTTACAAAACCCTCCAATTACAGATCACGCCTCTTCCAAATTGCACTGCATCATGCCCAGAAACTGAATTAGCAGAAGTAGCGTGATACACAGATTCACAGCTTGCCGATCAACGTCAAACCCGCTGTCATCACTTCTGAACCTCCCCGTCACACTGAATATGAACTGATTCACACATGCCTGCCTTTCATTTCAGGACATACCCAATTAATGATCAGCAGCCCAAAGTGTGAATGAACCGCCTCTCTTGAAAAGGACCCCGTGTGATATAAGACTGTAAGAAACCCAGTGTTGGGAGCACAATTTCAATAATCATCAGGCAGTAAAGAAAGGATGGACAAGAGGATATTGCAGAATTTCCCCTTCTCAGCACACTTCTGCTGAGCCAAAAATGTTTGGTTGTAGCACATTGGGATCAAGCACCTGGCCCGCCTGAGGCGGTCAGATTCTTATGGCTTCCCACAACCTATGCAAAACTGAATTATTCAATAGGACTTTTCTACACAGGCAATAGGGCAGCACTGTACAAAATGATTCACAAAGCTACTTGGACAAATTATTAGGGACTCTGGTCTATACTATTGTGTATACTTTGCTGTAATTTGGATCCTACTGTTTAATTTTGCATCATTTAATGTGTCATGTTAACACTTATGCTTTGCTGCAGTTCCCTTTTTTTAGAGTTCTGGTTGGTAGTGGTTAAGAGCGGTGGTTTGGAGAGGTGGATTCTGATCTGGAGAACCGGGTTTGATTCCCCACTCCTCCACATGAGTGGAGGAGGCTAATCTGGTGAACTGGATTTGTTCCCCCACTCCTACGCATGAATCCAGCTGGGTGACCTTGGGCTAGTCACAGCTCTCTCAGCCCCAACCACCTCACAGGGTGTCTGTTGTGGGGAGGGGAAGGGAAGGAGATTGTAAGCCGGTTTGATTTTCCCATAAGTGGTAGATAAAGTTGGCATATAAAAACTAACTCTTCTTCTAAATTGTTTTTCACTGTTTACAGACTATCCCATCCTGTTGATTGTATTGACTCACTCTGTAATCCGCCTTGAGCCCCAGTGAGAAAGGCAGACCTTAATTAAGTAAATGAATGGAATGAATAAATGAACATGGTTTGTTGCTCCCCTTCTGCCTACCTTCCTCTTGTGCCTGCCACAATATACCCCCCAAAAAATTGCAATATGCTGTGGTAGCAGGAAGCTTGGACCTCTAAGTCCAAGAGGTCACCACCATAGCTAACAGGTAAGGTGAAGGAAGCAATTAGAGAAAAAAAGTCTTCCTTCAGAGACTGGAAGGTTCGCCCAAATGAGGCGAACAGAAGCAAACAAAACTTGCACAAAGGAAATGCAAGCAGATAATTAGAGATGCAAAAAAAGATTTTGAGGGGCATATTGCTAAACACATCTAAACAAACAATAAGAAATTCTTTAAGTATATTAGAAGTAGGAAACCAGCTAGGGAAGCGGTTGGACCATTGGATGTCAATGGGAGCAAAGGAACTCTATGGGAGGATAAAGCGATTGCTGAAAAACTAAATGAATTCTTCTCATCTGTCTACACTGTTGAAGATACAGGGCAGATTCCTTCTCCTGAAAAGAGATTTTTAGAGAGGGGAAAATGAGGAACTGAGGCAAATAGTGGTAACAAGGCAGGAAGTCCTAGAACGTCTAGACAAACTGCAAACTAACAAGTCACAGGGACCAGACGGTATTCATCCTAGAGTTCTTCAAGAACTCAAATGGGAAATTACTGAACTTCTAACAAAGATATGTAATATGTCCCTTTGATCAGCCTCTGTACCAGAGGACTGGAGAATGGCCAATGTAACACCCATTTATAAAAAAGGTCCCAGGGGGGACCCAGGAAATTACAGGCCAGTTAGCTTAACATCTGTTCCGGGTAAATTAGTGGAAAGCATTATTAAAGATAGAATTGTCAAGCATATAGAAGGGCAAGGTCTGCTGGGCAAAACCCAACATGGCTTCTGTAAGGGTAGGTCCTGTCTCGCTAACCTATTAGAGTTTTTTGAAAGTGTCAATAAGAATGTGGATAGGAATGAGCCTGTGGATATTGTGTATTTGGATTTCCAAAAAGCTTTTGACAAAGTCCCCCACCAAAGACTGCTAAGCAAACTTCATAGTCATGGGATAAGAGGACTAGTCCTCGTATGGATTGAGAGCTGGCTGAAAAATAGGAAGCAGAGAGTAGGAATCAATGGTCAGTTCTCCCAATGGCGGGATGTGAGCAGTGGGGTGCCTCAGGGATCTGTGTTGGGACCGGTGCTTTTCAACCTGTTCATCAATGACCTGGAGTTGGGGTTAAACAGTGAAGTAGCTAAGTTTGCAGAAGATACTAAATTATTTAGGGTGGTTAAAACAAAATCGGACTGTGAAGAGCTCCAAAAGGATCTCTGCATACTGGAAGAATGGGCATTAAAATGGCAAATGAGATTCAATGTGAGTAAGTGTAAAGTGATGCATATTGGGACAAAAAATCCCAACTTCACATATACACTGATGGGATCTGTGCTGGCAGCGACAGACCAAGAAAGGGATCTTGGGGTGGTAGTGGATAGCTCAATGAAGATGTCAACCCAGTGTGCGGCTGCTGTAAAAAAGGCAAATTCCATGCTGGCTATAATTAGACGAGGAACAGAGAATAAAACTGCTGATATCATACTGCCCTTGTACAAATCTATGGTGAGACCACACTTGGAATACTGTGTACAGTTCTGGTCACCACACCTAAAAAAGGATATTACAGAGCTTGAGAAGGTGCAGAAAAGAACAACCACAATGATTAGGGGACTAGAGCAACTGTCCTATGGGGAGCGGTTAAGACGCTTAGGGCTGTTTAGCTTGGAAAGAAGGCAGCTGAGGGGAGACATGATAGAGGTCTATAAAATTAGGCATGGTTTGGAGAGGGTAGACAGGGAGAGGTTTTTCTCCCTCTCCCATAATACTAGAACACGGGGTCATCTGCTAAAGCTGGAGGGTGAGAGATTCAAAACAGATAAAAGGAAGTATTTTTTCACACAATGCATAATTAAATTGTGGAACTCCCTGCCCCAGGATGTGGTGATGGCTGCCAGCTTGGAGGGCTTTAAGAGGGGAGTGGACATATTCATAGAGGAGAGGGGTATTCATGGCTGTTAGTTAGAATGGATATTAGTCATGCTGCATACCTATTCTCTCTAGTATCAGAGGAGCATGCCTATTATTTTGGGTGCGGTGGAACACAGGCAGGATGGTGCTGCTGCACTCGTCTTGCTTGTGGGCTTCCTAGAGGCACCTGGTTGGCCACTGTGTGAACAGACTGCTGGACTTGATGGGCCTTGATCTGATCCAGCAGGGCCTTGCTTATGTTCTTATGAAGCAAGCAAAAAGAACAGCACTAGGCTCTTCTGTTTAAAATAGAAATATATTATACTAACAATGTACTACAAAATATAACTACAAAAACAGTACTCTTAACCCTATACCTAAGGCACTAAATATAAGTCACAACCTAAGTTCAATATATGTATTATAAACTTCTCCTGTTCTAACATCAGTACAGAAATGCAAAAATGCAAACACTCTGGCAGTATGACGTATGCTACAATACACCAGCTTGGATGGGAGGGACTGAGCAAAGGAGACGGTGAGATCACAGGACGGAAGTCACAGTCCTAAGGCAGCAGGACTTTCTGCTTCATTATTATTAGAAGAAAACCACACACCCTCTCATGGGCTCTCAGTTTCCTGTTCAAAGCTAATGTGTGCAAGCATCACGTTATTAGCAAATATTAGACTTCCTTAAGAAAATGCTAAACTCGTGACATGGGATTTGATAACATTTTCTCTGTTCTAGTAACAACCTGTATCCACATTCTGCTAGGTCATCTGCTCTTCTGCAGATCTGCACATGTCTAATATGTGCTTTTTCTGTTGTAGACACATAATAACATTTTGTTTCTGTTTAATATTTGTGTTTCCATCATAGCCGCATACAACATTTTGTCCTCCCCCTTCCCCCACTATACAACTTGTTTTGTTCTGGCATTCTATTTAATCTCCAGCGTCTCTCAGACACCATTGAGTGCCGCTGTCAGCAAGTTGATAATAAATGATCTGCCTTTTCTAGGCAGATCTGGAAAGATACCCTGGAAATATCTGCTTCCTATCAAAGTTTAAGTGTTACTTCACAGAGAGTGATCGTTATCACGTCCCGGTAGTCTGAGACTTTGGGATAAACCATCAAACAGGTTCAAAACCTTCATTAACATTTGCATATTTCCAACAGCAAAATGTATTTCTATCACATTTTTCTCCTGGCCTCTCTCAAGCCAGCACATATGGATGGGTCTTTCATTTTTGCCCTCACAGCCACCTTATGGGGAAGGCTTAATACAGGCACCATAGCTGTGCTGTGACCTAGCATAACCCTAAGAACTCTGTTTTGTTCTGAATATGTCTATGTTCAGAGTGTTTCTGAGCTAGGGTTGCCAGCTCTGGGTAGGGAAATACCTGGAGATTTTGGGGGTGGAGCCTGAGGAGGCAGGGTTTGGGGAGGGGAGGGTCTTCAATGGGGTATACTTGGGTATGCCAGTCTCCAAGTGGGACCTGGGGATCCCCTGGAATTACAGCTTATCTCCAGGCTACAGAGATCAGTTCCCCTGGAGAAAATGGATGCTTTGGAGGGGAGTAGACTCAGTGGCTTTGTTCCCCACTGGCTTCCTCAGGCTCCATCCACAAATCTTCAGGAGTTTCCAAACCTGCATTTGGCAACCCTACCCCCCATCCCCCCCAGTAGCCAGGGGGACCTGGCAACCCTAGGTATAACACCATGGAGTTCAATTGCCAAAGCAGCCATTTTCTCCAAGTGAGCTGATCTCTGTCACCTGGAGATCAGTTGTAACAGCAGGAGATCTCCAGCCACCATCTGGAGGTTGGCAACCTTATTCTGAGCAGAAAGCAACCAAGAGGACACAAAACGGCAAAAGAGTTTTGAGTTCTCCAGAACTCTTCCTCAAGCTTGATGCTCAAGGCCTTGCCTCGCTGGCATCCTTGTGCAAATTGCTGAGCAGTTATGTATATCTGAAATAGTGCTGGTATCAGGTTGTACCATTCGCATTCTGGAAAGAAGGAGCAACGTGTGGATGCATCCCGCAAATGGGAGTGGTACTACCTTGTCTTGTGGGAAGAACCTATAAGCACAGTCTTTCCCCAGGTTATCTCTCCTCCAGTAGAGAAACCCTTCCCTTTATTGGACATTATTTTAACATCCAGGTATTACATAGTTTCTGCTTTTGGATTCTGCTTTGGACTGACGTGGCAACTTCTAACCTCTTTTTGACCAGAAAGGAGGCATAGCCTAGGACCACCTCAGTTGTGAGAGAGGATACATTGGAGGACTTAAGATCTCTTCTCTGCCTTGGCAGCAGATGTTGATGTTAGATGCTCACTTACGTGCTGATGGAGGTGTCCCTCCATTGGTCCCTTCTGTCCTCTCGCTGCAAGAAAATTCCAAGGATTAGATATCTCAGCATAGGAGTAGCATCATTCATGTGCAACAGTTCCCTTACACTACTAAGTCGAGGTAGACCCCACCCATGTGCCAGATGGAAACCAAGGTCCTTTATGCATGGGTACTTTGACTCACATTCACTCCCCAAATTGACTCAGTTGTTCCTTGGAGTTATGCATGAGTTCTCCTCCCTTAGAGATGACCTCGCGCCCAGCCCTCGCAATGTCCGGGCCTTCCCATGCTGTTAAAATCTGATCAAATGTCCTCATCTCCATGCATAAGCTAAAACATGGGACAGGGGAGCTGGTGTATGTGAGTGTAACATTTTTCACAAATGCTCAAATACTTCCTGATTTTTGTCTCCCACCTGGAGTTCTTTCTGAGTAGACATTTGTCACATAAAAATGGGTTTTAAAAGGACGCTTGGGTTCCCCCCCCGACTCCCTCCCCCCGTTCCTTTTAAAGAGCTCTGTTTTGTGAAATGGTTTTAAAACGGCACTTGGGTTTTTGCCGGGGGGAGAGGGGAACTGGACGATTTTCTCACAGCAAGGACTACAGCCAATTACAAAGCAGCTTTTTCAAGGGACGGGACTCAGGTGCTTCCAGATTTGAGCTGGTGATTTTGCTGGTGCATCACGTTTTTTGGATTCGCAACAGAAAAGTGTGGGTTGAGCGATCATCGAACCCCAGGTAAACCCCCCATTCATAAAAGACCCAAGGGGGCATGCATTACTCTGGTATTTCTATAGCTAGGTTTGTTCCCACACTCTGCATCCAAACCTTGAACTTCAAAGCCGTTTCTCATTGGTGGTAACCAAGTCAGTAGGCATGGATGCTGCTGTCTCCTACTGCTAAGGAACAGTATGCCCCCTCTTTTTTGAGCCACAATGCAGAATAAAGCTTTCTAGTGTGTCCCCCCCCCCAACTTAAGCAATCATTCCACCCTCATGCATCTTCCCATGACCAGTGCGGAGGTCAAAAATCAAAAAGACATTGCTATAACAGAGAGGTGGGGCTTGAAAGAGGTACCTGGTAAAAGGATCCTTTGTAGCAGAAGAAAGACATTGACAAAAAAATCTTTTTTGGGGGGGGCACTCGCCCTTAGGTGAACCTGTGGAACTTATTGCCACATGACAAGGAAAATACTACTTTTAGTAATCGTAGCCCTGCCAGAAATGGACATGGATGAGGAGGCTGGATTATTTGAAGAGAGGGGGAATCTGCAGAGGAGGAATGAAGGCTCCGTTCAGGATAGGTGGTCATAAAACTAAGGCAGGACTGCAGGGGAGATGCAATGAAGTCGGTATAGTGAAGTATGGTTTCCATGTCTTGGAGTGGGGGTGGGGACTATGTTTGTGGTAAGGAGGGATGCGTCAATGAGGGGGGAACTTTGAAAAGGGTCTTCGGGGTGGACCCTTGATCATTAGTGTAGGATTTTGTTCAAAGGGTAGTTTGTCCTTCTGTTTCAAGAGATGAGTTGTTGTTTTTTGGTGGAATGGGTGGAAGAGTCAAACTGGCAACATTTAGCTGCTGCAGCAGATGTGTTGTGTAACACCTATTCACTCTCACCAGGGGAAGGCCCGAACCACAGACAATCCCTCCATTACCACCAATCCCACAGAAAGAGCAGAAGGAAACACGACACCCCTGCGTCCTCTTACTTGGGGGTTTCCGCATCGGAACTTCTCATCAACGCACTCTGCACCAATCCCGTGAGGCTGGCGATCTGTTTCTCCATCGCTTCCATCCGTTCCCTTGATGAACAAAAAAAGGAAAGCGGTAAGATATCGGGTGGGCACGTGTGCTTCTCTTCCTCTTTTGTCTCTGGTAAGCAATATGGTGTGGTGGCTAAGCAGAGACCAACAGGGGAAGACAGCATGCTTTTGGCAAGCCTAAATTGGGAACAGAGAGGATCTTAAAAGAATACTCACAACAAAAAAGATCTTTGGGTGTGAATGGGGGCTAGGGTTGCCAGCTCTGGGTTGGGAAATACCTGGAGATTTTTGGGGCGGAGCCTGAGGAGGGTGGGGTTTAGAGAGGGGAGGGACTTCAATGCCACAGAGTCCAATTGCCAAAGTGGCCATTTTCTCCAGGGGAACTGACCTCTACCGGCTGGAGATCAGTTGTAATAGCAAGAGATCTCCAGCCTCCACCTGGAGGCTGGCAACCCTAATGGGGACATGGAAGCTTGACAACACCTTCATAAAAATGAAGTTCCAGGACTGAGGGACAGGCACTGACAACATCTTCTCACATTAGGGTTGCCAACTGCCAAGTAGTAGCAGGAGATCTATTGCTAATACAACTGATCTCCAGCCAATAGAGATCAGATCACCTGGAGAAAAATGGCCGCTTTGGCAATTGGACTCTATGGCATTGAAGTCCCTCCCCTCCCCGGCTAGAAAAGACTGGATAAATAAGATGCTGGAACTGACGGAGATGGCGAAACTTACGGCTTTGATAAATCTGAATGATAATGTACAATTTATGGGGGAATGGGAGGCGTGGACAATTTATTGTGAAAATCAATTTTTGATGGGTCCATTTAAATTTAATCTCTCATATATACTTTCTATTACGATTATATATTAAGGTACTGAATGAACAATATTAGATAAGATAAGATAAGATAAGATAAATATATATTTATTAATCAATATGGGGATTAGTTCAATCAGCAAAAGTATATACACTTTATTTGTAGATGGAAGAGAGTGAGGGGGAAGTCATTATATGTTTATTACAGATTACTTATTACTTTCATTAATTTTTAGTGTTAAATGTTGATTTTTACATGGATGTATTAAGAGAAAGAAAACAATAAAAAAACATTATATAAAAAAAGAAGTCCCTCCCCAAACCCCGTCCGCCTCAGGCTCCGCCCCCAAAATCTCCTACCGGTGGAAAAGGGGTACCTGGCAACCCTATCTCATATGCTCTCATGAGCTAAACTTGAATAATTTACTTGCATATTTAGACTGAAATCACATATTATGAGGTAATGCTGTTTCTCTGCAAACAGCATCTCTCTCCCCGCTTGTCCCACTCCATCTCCTCAGAGCAGGGGTCCCCAATGTTGAGTCCATGGGCACCACAGAACCCACTGACACCTTTTTAGGCGCCCACCAAGTGTTTTTTAGGAAGTGGGCAGGGCCAAGTTCTGATTGGCTATGCAGTTTTTTTTTAAAAAAATGTTGCTTTGGCAGCAGCTGCCACCACGGCACAAGGATCTGCACTGTGTGACTGAAGCTAAGCTGTGGTAACCATTTTGTGGCTGGCTCCGCCTCCTGCAGCAGCCATTTTATGGCAGCCATTTTGTTGCTGCACACAAAATGCAGTGTCAGAATTCCAAATGGGCCTGCAGGCTCAAAAAGGTTGAGGACCCCAGCCTCAGCGCCTAACTCCACATTATATTTTTCCAGTATTGTCCAGTATTTTTCCAGTATTGTCCAGTATTTTTCCAGTATTGTCCCACATCTGCACAGTCAGACGTGTATTGCTGGTTTTGTACTGGGAACTTAATTCCCACAGGCCAATTACGGTGCGCGGGAAGAGGGGGCTTCAACCTCCCCCCACGGTTATCTTGAACTAAAATGGCCCCTATTTTTCCCTTTGGGGAAACGTACGTGTAGTCCATCAGTACATGTAGTTTCCTCAGTGGGTCAAATACCAGCTCCCTTGGGCCATGTCAGTTTGGAAAGGGGGGAGGAGTAGGAAGGTCCTTGGTCCCAATCCAAATCAGATCATGTATTCTTGGGAATGAATCCCCCATCATGGAATTCACAATGCACATCTGATCCTGTGAACCCATGATGGGCGTGAGAAAAATGTAAATATGTAGTTAGGAAAAACGCAGTTGGGGGGAAATGATGCTACCTGTAGGAAAGATGTGGAAATGTTAACACAATAATTGCACATCTGTAGTTTTTAAAGTACATCTTACTGTGGAGTCACTAGTTGGCGGTATCCATGTGTCTCCTTCTAAGCTGTTGCTTGGACTTTAATTGCTTTAATTTTTTTTAAATCCCACCCCATTTCCAAGGAGCTAAGAGTAGTGTATGTAATTCTCCCCTCCTCCGTTTTATCTTCACAACAGCGATGTGACATAATTAGGCTGAGAAAACGTGACTGGCCTAAGGTCAACCAACAAAGTTTTCAGATGAGTGGGGATTTGAACACAAGTCTCTCTGGTCCTAGTCCAACACTTTAACCCCTACACCACACGGGACCCAAGACACTGGGGCAGCGGGAAAGAAGTTGTATTTTAGATATATGAAGAAAAGTTGCCCCGCCCTGTAGTGTCAGTGACTATCGTGCCATTAAAATCTGGTCATTATATAGGAGGCTGAAGTTGGTTCCCAGTTCCCATTTCATTCCTGGTTCCCAGTTCCTTATTCACATTTCCTAGTTCCTGAATGATATTGAGGACAATTTAAAAGCTCTGGACCGACTGGGAGCCAACTTCAGCCTCCTTCATTATGTCAAGGTTATTTCTCTTGAACCGAAGTGACGCACCAGCCTCTTTCCTTCTGAGAGCCATAACCCTTGAAAAGAGGTTTACCTCAGAAAAGGGAAGAGAAAAAAAGAAGAAGGAGGGGGGAGCCATAACGCCACTCCAGTGCAAAATGGGTTTTATTTCATCGGCTCCTCTCTCCTGAAAATGTCCATCCCAAAGGCCCTCCTCAGTCATCCTTCCTTGAAGGTTCGGCATTGAGGAGAAATTTCTCTCACACACTTTCCAGTACATTAATTTTTGACAGGACCGAGCTTGTCATTCTTTTGACCTCCCGGGCTTCTTTTTACTCTCCCCCACCTGGTCTCTCCCTCTCCCTCTCTCGCGAATTCCTCTCTCTGTCTCTCTGTTCCCAATCATTTCTCCCTTTTTATCTTTTTTGTTATCCTAATGAGGCCTGCTCCCGCCATCCCCCCCTGACAACTCCACTGACAGCTCGGGAACCATCTTTCCTGCGGAGATATAGACACAGGAACACTGAGCACAACATAAGGTGGAAATTTCTCCAGCTATCTAATTTGCCTGAATACATCTTCCTGTCTATCTCTCAAGGGATAAGGGGGGGGGGGACACCCACATGTTGCCAGGGGTGGGAAGGGGAACGGATGAGGGGCTTCCGTGTTTTGGAATACACAACTGCTCCAACTAGGCTTACTAGGTCCCTCCTCTGCTCCGGCGGGAGGCTATGGGGCTGTGGGTGCAATTGCGCGCATGCGCGCAGCACTCCCGGCCCTTTACCACTAAAAGAGGAAAAGGCCCCTCACGAGGTGGCACTTCTGGTTGTAAACCGGACGTGCTGCGCGGCTGCATCGGCGCACGCGTGCACGTTTGCCCGCCGACCCTCAGGTGGTCGGCGGGCAGAGGGGCGAATTGCCAGGGAGTTGCCTGCCACCACCGGGCACCTGGCAACCCTAGCTCAAACTGCTCAGGGAGAAAGTGTCTGCAAAAGGGTGTGGACAAGCAACGTTTGTGAGAGAAGATCAGGGCTAAGAATGTGGGGCTGTGTGCTGTTGGGGAGAGGCTTCGGAAGGGCAACAGAGGAGGGGGATTTGAGCAGGCAATGAGCTGAGTAGCAGGCTGAGGGGAAAAGGGGCATAAAGGGAGGATTTATAAGAAAGGAGGGCTGGAAAAAAGGGAAGTCATACAGAGCTCAGGGACTGGAGGAGCTGTGGTCTTGGAGGTGAGGGGTAGACAGGGAACTCAAGAAGCTGAGGAAAAATGGGGCAGGAGGTGAGGAGAACAAGGAAGCCAAACAGGCAGTAAGCTGATCTGTGTATGTTGAGTTCCCCATACTAACAGAACGATTACCATTGGGTTACATATGCTAGATTAACAAAACTTCAATACATTACAAAGTGAAAATAATAATAATAATTAAAACCAAATGCGTTTGGGCCAATAGCCCTTCCTCAGTGGTCCAAACTGTTAAAATGTATCTTGCTTCCAAAGAGCTACGATTCACTCTGACCCTGCTTACTGAGATATTTGGACCAGGTATAACAACCATCTGCCCTGATCTGGATAGCCTCAGGCTAGCCTGATCTGGTCCGATCTCAGAAGCTAAGCAAGGTCGGACCCAGTTAATATTTGGATGGGCAACCAAGGGTCGAGACGCAGAGGCATGCAATGACAAACCACCTCTGAACGTCCCTTTGCCTTGAAAACCTTTGGCGTCACCATAAGTTAGTGGTGAATTGATGGCCCAAAAAACAACAGCAGCAATCTGAAAAATGATTCTTGATGGTCCTAATCTATTCCAATATTGAAGGGGCATTATCTTTTAGTTAATGAACTGGCCCCACTTCTTGGGTATGTTACAAAGTTTTCTTTATTAAAATACAGCTAACAGCCAAACTTATACAGAAGCATAAACAAAAAATAATTTCCAACAGCCCTACAAATAAAAATACAGTAAAACAAGAGTGATCCTACAACAATGCTACATTAATTGATCCTTAAAACGCTATGAAAAATCTGTTTCTTAGTCTATTGTAAAATTATTTGTATCAACTTTACCAAACAAGTTTTTGCCGGATATGTTTTAAAGCTTAGTCAGAAATGCTGTATTTCATTTCATTTTACATTATGGTATGTATTTTAACAATTTGTACCACTGACGAAGGCCTATTGGCCAAAATGCATTTGGTTTTAATGATTTTTTAAAAAACAATTTGTCATGTATTAAAGTTTTGTTAATTTAGCATATGTATAGGGTTGCCAGGTTCCCGGTGGTGGTGGGCAAACCCCCGGCAATTCGCCCCTCTGCCCGCCGACCACCTGAGGGTCGGCGGGCAAACGTGCACACGCACGTACACACTGCACACACATCACTTCCTGTTTACAACCAGAAGTGCCACCTCGCGAGGGGCCTTATATCACTCAAACTCTTAGTTTGAGTGGTAAAGGGCTGCTTTACCATTCAAACTAAGAGGTATAAGGCCCCTCACGAGGCGGCACTTCCGGTTATAAACTGGAAGTGACGCATACAAGCGTGGGCAATCCTGACCTCAGCCCCATAGCCTCCCGCCGGAGGAGAGGGGGGACCTGGCAGCCCTACATATGTAACCCATTGGTATTCATTCTGTTAAAATGCTTTTTGTGAGCCTTCTCGGTCACCTGGTTTTTCTGGGTTGAAGGTTTTTTTTTCTTCTTTTTCTGTTTTGGAGTTCCCCATATTGACAGGAATTAACCAGACGGAATCACTGCAGTACTTCAGTGATAATAGCCAAGAGAACAACAAACCTGCCTTTTCTAAATCTAAAACGTACTAGTCCCACATTCTGGGCCCCGATCAAAGTGTTAACTGAGAACTCCACCTCGCTGGAAGGGAATACAGCTGGGAATCTTACCTGGTTTCCGTATCCTTGGCAGGCACTGGTGAGCTGAACCCAGAAAGTGGGCGTTCCCCAGGTCCAGGGAAGACCTCTGAAGGCCCTGAAGAGCTTGGGTTCCGGGGCTTGTTGACGGGGCTCTCCATGAATACTGAGGAGCAAGAGTCTTTGCGGAAGGACTGGCGGACTGGTGAGGACCTGCTTGGCGGCCCTGAGTAAGGGCTGTGTAGACTTTGGCTCTGCTGAACATCCACCAGCCGCCCATCGGCAATTTTCTGGGGTGATGACGGAGGCAAGCGGAAGCCCATCCCTGGACCGTAGGTATCGCTATAGATCTGTGCATTGGGCTTATACAAGCTATCTTCCAGTTCCGTTTGCAGGGCAGCAGCCGAATAGGTGCTGAGGGAACGGACCGAACCCCGCTTGTAGAGCCCGCCAGGGTAGGCAAACGGGTCTCCGATCCCCGCTAATGACTGAGTGGATGTAATACTCAAGCGTCCCTCATGCACCATGCCATAGGGGTCGGCGTATAGACCCTCGTTTTTCATCAGTACCATGTTTTTCCCAGCCAGATCCTCATCTGGTTTGACATCCCGGCGTTCCAAGATGGCACTTGGGCTGGGCGATACACCCTGGGCTGGAGGCAGGTTGGAGAGGCACTCTGCATGGTGCACAGGGCTGCCGGCGTAGGAAGGTGGACGCCCGCCGCTGTAAGACATGCGGGAACGGGACGGGGAGGATGACTGGAGCACCGGCGGAGGCGAGCCAGAGGTGAGGTGAGAAGCGGGGGACATGCTGTTTAGGCGCCGGGTGGGGGAAGACTCCCTGGAAGAGTAGACCATCTCTCTCTGGAGAGATGAGAGGTTGGGGAGAAGATAAGGATGTTAGAACGGTGCCCCTTACGGGTGAGACAAAGGTGAGAAGATTGGCCCCTCTGTAAAATGGAGCCAAATGACCAACCATTCTGCCATTTGTTCGTACTGCCTACCTTGTTCACACAACCAGAAGATGAACAGTTTAATGCTATACCTGGACCACAGCAGTTCGGATCACAAGTGGGAGAAGGCTATGCTTCAACTACTTTCCTGGTTTACAGATGTGTTGTGAGCTTTGTAGACTGAGGAACAGTCATTAAGGTGATTTCCTCCCCTTCCCTCCGAAGTGGTACAGTCTTGGAACAGTTGTAGCACCTGCTTTGCTCTGGATGTCAACTAGCCCTGTGAGTAGGGCTACAAATCTGCCCCAAGATCACTCAAATTCTGCAACCAGATCTATGAATTCTGTGACATGAATAGAACGTGCAAAGCAGGTATGTTTTTCTTATATGGTGTGAAAGATTGTGATTCTATCAGAGTGCAATCCTAAACGCTGGTGGAAAGTGTCATAAGTTGCAGCCAACTTATCCCAACTCAGAGGGTTTTCAAGGCAAGAGACAAACAGGTTTGCCATTGCCTGCATCTGCGTAGGAACCCTGGACTCCCTTGGTTTCTCATCCAGGGCTGACCCCGCTTAGCTCCTGAGATCTGATGATATTGGGCTAGCCTGGGCTATCTAAGTCAGGGGAAATCCTAAAAAGGGTTACACCTAGATTAGTGGGCTCAGAAGGATGTAACTCTGCTTAGGTTTTTATCTGCCAGTGACTGGGAAAGGGATAAGGAGCAATGCAATTGATTCTCCTAGCTGCTGAATCTGGCCCGGGGGAATTCTGATGGGCTTTGAGGACCCATTTTCAAGCTTACTTTTTCAGTCATAAGGGTTATAATGGCCTTTTAGGCAGCGACATTTCACTGACTGCTTGGAAGCTTCCTTTTGATTATGCATGCCTTTTCCGCCCATCAGAAGCCACCTCGCTCTCCCCCCTGCGTTTTACCTGCATTTTCCAGATTCTGGCTAAAACAGCATCTGGAAAACAGCCAGAGTTAAAATCCTCATGGGCACCATTCCTGATGATTCCCCTCTGCTTTGCAAAACAACTGCTAATCTTGGGCTTCCCCTCTCAAGAGCACTATCCTTCTTTTATCTCTTTCCTACGGTTGCCAGCACTGCCTTGGCAAAGTCTGGAAGATTTTGAGTGTGGTGGCTAGGGAGAGTGAAGTCTGGGGAGGATGTGATGTCACTTCTGGGTGACACTCTAGGAATTTCCCCTAATCTCCATGGTAAAAACCATAGAGACACAGGAAAATTCCTAGGGCATTCCTATGGAGGCCATTTTCTGGCCATTTTTTCTCCTGCTTCTCAATTTTTTGAGAGCAGGGGATAGGGGACCAAAGGCAAAGGTTTACCCAGCATGGACTGGCAAATTGCAAGCCTACATTTTCCTACCCCCTTTCTTCCTTTCTTTGTTTTCCTCCTCCTCCTCCTCCGATTGATGCCCTGATTGTGTCATGCTTATTTCTTCACTGCCAAGGGTTTGGCCATCTATTTTGCTACAGCAACATTTGCTGGTGGTGACTGATGGTAAGTAATGTAATTCCTTCCAGAGAAAGCATGCAATTACTGTCTTTCTTACCATTTTCCACTGAATGACTTTTCCTGCCTCTTATACATCCGGTCTTGACCCCCCCAATACAGATATTCCCGTGTGTGCTCACCCCAGGACCTACAACATCGTAAGTGCTTTGGCACATGCGTTCCTGGTTGCGAGGGAGAAGGTGTAACTACTCACTGAAAGGCAGAATAGGTTCTAGTGCATTTGGACTCAGATCTGTAAGGAATGCAAGTCCCACACAATTCCCAGCCCAACTGCCATCTCCCTCCCACACAGCTCTAAGAAGTACCTGGAAAAGAACCCTCCCCCCAGTTTAAACTTACAGGTAGTATAAGCTCACCAATCACAAGGAAAAGGGGACACCCCCCCATCCATCATCTTTCCTTTGCTAGACGGAGGGGTGGGCATTTCATCTTGAGCAAAGAGGACTATGCCGGTAAACCACATAAATATTCCACTGCTGAATGTCTGCAGAAATACATGGCTTGCTACGAGAACATCAGCCAGATTCAGTTGACTCCTAACAGCATAGTAAATAACTTGCACATTCCTGTAACGGGTTTTGTTCCTCAATAATCCACCCCCTCTGACGTAACGAAAACAACATGAAAACAACAGCCCCAGTGCCATCCACCGTCCTTACCCGCAGGTCACCGTTGGTGATGTGGGATCCAGGGAAGGAGGCATAAAGGGGCTCTTTCCGGTAGATTTTGATAATGCTTCTGTCTTGGATGTCCCTGCAAGAACAAAGTCAAAAAAGAATGGAGGAGATTAACCTGCGGAAGAGCGTTTATTTGAAGAGCCGGATTAAGCGAGGCTGTGACGGCAGTGGAGGTGTCCGCAGCTGCACTGAGGCAGACCACTGACGTTCAGCCCATACCAGCTGCTAGGTGCCTTGGCACAGCTGTGGATCAGCCCTCCCTTCCCCCTCCTCCTGGCACTGAGGATGTGCAAGTTTTATGCTTTTATCGGTTAGCTGGGTCTGCGTGAGTCCATAAAATTCTCCCTTCGGCATTTGTGTAGGGATATGAAGCCAAGATTCAGTGTTCCTGCTCAGAGTTACGTACACCCCTACTTTTGAGTTGGGTTTCAGCACCAGCTAGTAAGTCTGTAAAAGGTACAGGTAGTCCCCTGTGCAAGCACAGGATCATTACTGACCCATGGGGTGACGTAACATCACAGCGTTTACTAGGCAATGTTTATGGGATGGCTTGCCATTGCCTTCCCTGGTCGTCTATACCCCCAGCAAGCTGGGTACTCATTTTACTGACCTCAGAAGGATGGAAGGCTGAGTCAACCTCGAACCAGCTACCTGAAATCAACTTCCGTCGGGATTGAACGCAGGTCATGAGCAGAGCTTTTGACTGCTGTACTGCAGTTTACCACTCTGCACCACGGAGCGGTAAGTCTGAGACGTGCATAAAGGGAATCCTGCAAGAGTGCTTACAGGGATTTTGCTAAGGCCCTTTGACCTACGGAAATTACTTAAGAGGGCCCATGCTCGAGCAGCAATAGTCAGCCTCCAGCACACATGCTGAACAGATGCATGCCAGATCATTGTGCTTAGCACACAGGACCAGCTCACCACCCAAGGGACTGAAAGCCAATTCACGCAACACAGAGAATTCCCATTATCTGATTCAATGTACTCACAGCAGCCGCACCGACTTTGTATCGTATCAATCTCCCATAGGCTCTGGAAGCACTGGGTTTGCTCCCAGCATGTCGAGCCAGATTCAAACATTGCCTCGTTTCCTGCCCTTATTTTTTGCCTGCTAGCATGCCAACAACTTCACAGGTAGATATTGTGCGTGGTTTTTTTTTATGCAAAGGCTGAAATGGTTGCACACCCCTGTGCTAGAGGTTTATAGAGGGTGTGATAAGAGTGAGAATGACTGGGGAAGAAATGGTGACGAGAGCGACAGCCATTTTGGTGCCCACATGTTGCATACCAACCTCCCTTTCCCTTTCCCTGCTGAGTCGTGCAGTAATACTACATAGCTGCACAGCTGGGAAAGGAATAAATCCCTTTAAAGGACTGAAAAACAGGGGAGGAAGGCATGCAGAGAGCGGTGCCGCCACCTCCCTGCTTCAACTGAGGATTGTGCGTCCTCCAGGCGAGCCTCACCTGACATCCTCCAGCTCGTAGAAGACATTGCGGGATTCGTCCTTGATCAGGATGGCAGTGTTGGGTGACTTGAGCATTCCCATCGTGAGCTTCTGAGGAAACATGTGGACGATGAGGGCGTGCAGTGTATCCATGCTACTGATCTCATGGGTGATGTGAACCCTCCTTGTCTCATCCCCAAACTGCAGGAAAAGGATGCCTGTAGATACGGAAATTACAGGATGAAGGAGGGGAAGAGGTCAAGTAAGGCAGAACTTGGACTGAATCAACTAACAGTACCGGAATGGCAAGCTTGAGTTATACAAGTCTCTTCTTCAGGTGCACAAGCATTAAAAGAAACAGAATAATAAAGAGTGGGACCAACAGGCCCTTCTGATTTATTTCTTTATGTGAAAAATTCAGACCGCCTTCCTTTCCAGCATAAAGACTTCTGCACGGTAGTTTACAACAGTAAATCAAAAGGTTATAACTACTAACACTCAATAAGAATGCAGCAAATCTACAATGCATATTTGGATTACAGCAACAATTTAAAAAATGATAAAAGCTAATTCTTATTTAAAGCCTGAGTCAACAGCATGAACATACAGTGCAATCCAAGGCAGAGTTACACCCTTCTAAGTTCATTGATTTCAATGGGCGTAAAAGGGTATAACAGTTTAGGATTGCACTGGTAGCCTAGTGTTTAAATTATGATGATTCCAGAAGAATCTTTCTGAGAGAAATTTCCAAATCTAGGGGGCCACCACAGAAAAGCCCTCTCTTAAGTAGCCACCTGCTTCATTTTTTAAAGTAGGGGTATCTAAAGTAAGGCCTTGGAAGATTATTTTAATTCTCTAGCAGGTTCATTCAGGTAGGGTTGCAACACTCCAGGTGGAAATGTTCTTTTGTATTAAAAAAATAAATAAAGCTGCCATGCCAAAACAAGATGTGTGTGTGTGCGTGTAAAGTGCCGTCAAGTCGAAGCCGACTAATGGCGACCCCTTTTGGGGTTTTCATGGCAAGAGACTAACAGAGTTGGTTTGCTAGTGCCTTCCTCTGCACAGCAACCCTGGTATTCCTTGGTGGTCTCCCATCCAAATACTAACCAGGGCTGACCCTGCTTAGCTTCTGAGATCTGGCGAGATCAGGCTAGCCTGGGCTATCCAGGTCAGGTCAAGATGCTTATGTTAAAATAGCTTCTATGCATATCCCCCAAGCACTGCAACATCATATGTCTAGAGATTTTGAAAAAACAACAATGGATGTCAGAAGGTTCAGGGGGGGGAAATTGTCTGAAATCTGCGACGTAGTTCAGATCACAGACATTCACGAAACCATTCTCAGGACCAGAGGGAAGGGGAAGTTACCTGGTGACCGGAGTTTTGTTTGGCTGGTGGAACGGGAGAGAGGCAAGCTTTGCCGGAAGCGGTTCATTCTGTTGAACCCGATGGGCAGCTCAGCTTCAGACATGGTTTCCAGAGATTCAGCCGAAGCGAAGGAGAGTTTGGCTTGATCCGCCAAGCCAGGCTGAGAGCCTTGTGAGTGCCGGGAACTTCGGGTCTGGAAGGCAGATAGAGAGAGATACACGTGGTTACGGAGACGGCGGTAGATCTTCCATGAATCGACAGTATGAAATGTGGGCGGTGAACGGGTAATCTGCTCCCCAACACCTGTTGTTGTTTTTTTTAAGCCCCTTTCCCCCCTGATTAAAATACTCATTAAAAAAAAATTCCCGGATCATGAAACACAGCAACAGAAAAGCCTCCCAAAAACATTTTAATGGAAAAAATAACACACACACACACAAACCAAAACAAAGACAGCTACCTTAATGTTTGGAAACAGATAGAGCGATTCGACGTACAGCTGCAAGCTTCTTTAACCAATTTTATTGGCAGATTGAACAACTAACCGTTATCTGATTGGGGCCAATTGCAAACCGTGAGGGCAAATTTCAGTTGTTGGGTCTTCAAAACAATGGCACACTTGTTTAATTTTTTGGACAATATTCATTCTAGTGTGTTCCTCAGGAACTGGAACAAAAATACCGAAGATATTGAAGACGGTCTTTCGTGGAACAGTGAGGCGGGTGTTTATTGTAAATTGGTCATAGGCTCCTCTCGATATTTCAAAAGTACATCCTGTGCTGAGATTTTGGCACAGCAAATGTATACAAATTGAATCAGTGATAATCCCTTCATCAGAAGGCAGATAATTCATCAATGAAAGATACTTTCATTCATTGACCTAGCCTACCCCTGTTAACCTAACCAGTAGGGTTGCCAGGTCCCGCTTCGCCACCAGTGGGAAGTTTTTGGGGCGGAGCCTGAGGAGGGTGGGTTTGGGGAGGGGAGGGACTTGTGATTCAAGCACTAATAAGTTGCTTTGAATGGTTTAAAGCGCTATATAAATCCTATGATTATTACTTAAAAAAACAATGGCAAAAAGCAGCAACCTCCTGGTGGAGCCTGGAGATCTCCTGGAATTACAGCTGATCTCCAGATGACAGAGATCAGTTTCCCTAGAGCAAACAGCTGCTTTGGAGGGTGAACTCCATGGCATTATACTTAAGGTTGCCAGGTCCCTCTTCGCCACCAGAAGGAGGTTTTTGGGGCGGAGCCTGAGGAGCATGGGGTTTGGGGAGGGGAGGAATTTTAACGCCATAGAGTCCAACTGCCAAAGCGGCCATTTTTTCCAGGTGAACTGATCTCTATCAGCTGGAGATCAGTTGTAATAGCAGGAGATGTCCAGCTAGTACCTGGAGGTTGGCAACCCTATTAATCAAGTATTCCTTCATTCTGCTCTTATAGAAACCCAATGACAAAGATTATATGTAAGGTACACACATAGACACACGTGCACACTCTTCTTGGCAACAAGTCTAGATCCTCATCCTAGTACACTCCATACCTCTTTCCCATTGCCCTTCTAACTTCCTGCACTGTTCTTTACATGTTTGCAGGCATCATGTGCTCAAGCCGTGATCATTGTGATGATTCTTGAATCAATGCTCCAACCTGCCACATTGAGACAAAGACTTGAGTGGTTCCTTGAGAACAGACCTTCCGCAAAAGAGGGTAGAGGAGAATCCTGTCTCCACCTTGCCTCCTTCTGGAGGGCTCAAGCCAGCTTGTCTGCAGGGCTACCAAGCGCCACCGTGGACCCCCCCCAGAGAAAAATTCCCTCTGCATACCCCACACCACCTAAGGCCAGCATGGTGTAGTGGTTAAGAGCGTTGGTTTGGAGCGGTGGACTCTTATCTGGAGTACCGGGTTTGATTCTCCACTCATCCACATGAGCGGTGGACTCTGGTGAACCGTGTTGGTTTCCCCAGACCTCCACATGAAGCCATCTGGGTGACCTTGGGCTAGTCACAGCTCTTAGAGCTCTCTCAGCCCCACCTACCTCACAGGGTGCCTGTTGTGGGGAGGGGAAGGGAAGGTGACTGTAAGCCAGTTTGAGTCTCCCATAAGTGGTAGAGAAAGTCGGCATATAAAAACCCTCTTCTTCTTCTTCCTCGATGAACACCTTATGAAAACGAACTGCATAACTCACCTCATATGGTTGCCAACTCTGGGTTGGGAAATTCCAGGAGATTTGGGGGGGGGTGGAGTCTGGGGAGGGCAGGGTTTGGGGATGGGTATAATGCCATAAAGTCCACCTTCCACCGCAACCATTTTCTCCAGAGGAACTGATCTCTGTCACCAGATCAGGTAGATTCCCAGGAGATCTCCAGCCACCACCTGGACATTGGCAACCCTGTCCTGCTAGTCCCCCTCCTTTACATAGCCCTGCCAGCTCATCAAACAGCAGGCTGGGATAGAGTGTCTGACAGCTGATCCACTCAAAAATAAGCATTCCCCACAATGCCATTTCAAACAGATAGTTCTCTCGGTACAGCAGTCCTATGTGAAGCCGGCAAAACATGGTGAGGAACATTGCAGAGGAAAAGAGCACCTCTAAGGTCATGGCTATTAAATCAGCAAAAGTCTGCAGTGCAGATATATGTCCCAGAGGGGCGCTATCTAGAGACAAAATAAAGTCTGCACTTTAATTAGGGACGCCGCCAAGGATGGAGTGTGGCTGGCAAGACGCCGTCCTCTGGAAAACACACCTCAGGCTTTGGGGCGCACAGAGGCGGATTTGTATTCCCGAAACGAGAGTAGGCACCTGCGGAAGGCTCGACGGTCCCCGGCACCAGCTTCCCTCCCCCGTCCATCAATAACAACAGGAAAGGCAAAACTTGCAGGCAAGCAGCCAGAGTGCTGGGATAACCTTTGAAATTACATGAGGGTTGCCTATCCATTATACCAGCGAAACAGCTCCTGGGAGACATGAAAGGGCCTGCGGTGGTTCTGGAAGGGAAGCGGCAATGAGGCTGATGGCTGCAAAAATAATGCACATGAACTCCCGGCAGTAAAAGTAGTAATACGGCAAAAGTCCCATTTCGCACAAATGATCATATATCCTCCCCGTACAAATGGGCTGTTTGAACAGATGATCCTCACAAGGTGACGGCATTGAGACGTGCTAGTAAGTAAAAACAGTATGCCAGCTTGATAAAGATATTGCTGTCTTTGTCTACACTGGCCCAGTTAGTTTCAGTCTACGGATGAAAATGCTAAACATTTCCCCAAAGTACACTGTTCTGGGATGCAGATAGATACAGGTGGATGTGTGTGTGTGTTAAGTGCCGTCAAGTCGCTTCTGACTCATGGCAACCCTATGAATCAATGTCCTCCAAAACATCCTATCTTTAACAGCCTAGCTCAGGTCTTGCAAACTGAGGGCCGTGGCTTTCTTTATAGAGGCAATCCATCTCTTGTTGGGTCTTCCTCTTCTCCTGCTGCCTTAAACTTTTCCTAGCATGATTGTCTTTTTCAGCGACTCTTGTCTTCTCATAATGTGACCAAAGTACGATAGCCTTAGGTGGATAGGGTTGCTAATATCAAGGTGGGCTTGGACTTCTTCCAGTATTACAACAGATCTCCAGGTAGGGTTGCCAGCTCCGGGTTGGGAAATACCTGGAAATTTTGGGGGTGGAGCCTGAGGAGGGTGGGGTTTGGGGAGGGGAGGGACTTCAATCATGGAATCATAGAATCATAGAGTTGGAAGGGACCACCCGGGTCATCTAATCCATCCCCAATCTATCCAATGCCAGAGTCCAAGTGCCAAAGCAGCCATTTTCTCCAGGTGAACTGATCTTTATCGGCTGGAGATCAGCTATAATAGCAAGAGATCTCCAGCCAGTACCTAGAGGTTGACAACCCTAAATGTCACCAAAATGCTATAGTGGTTCAATTTTTTTGTTGGCCCTCACATTTATTCCATACATTACTCATATTCTGCTTGGAGCTCAGAGCAGTTTATACAGGGCTCCCATGAAGTCCCCCCACTCCACAATCCAGGCACCAAAAGCTAAAGTCTTTGTAATTTTAGCAATGAAACAGCAGTTTAGAACACAGAATCATTCTCTGAGCTCCTGGATTCTTTTAAACATCGTAAATGATATAAATACAGAGTGAATCAGACACCCCGGAACAGCCTTTAGGAACCCTGACTCCTTGAAAATTATAGGATTTTGCGTAAAGCCCTTGGCGCCTTCTGATTTTATTCTGTTACAGAAAAGGTGGGGGGAAAGAAGGGGAAAGGGCAAGGGGAAAAGAAGGTGAAATCACCAATGTATTGGATTGCCACCTCTGGGTTGAGAAATACCTCGAGATTTTGGGAGTAGAGCCTGGGGAGAGCGGTGTTTGGGGAGGGGAGAGACCTCATCAAGGTACAATGCCATTAGAGTTGCCAACCTCCAGGTACTAGCTGGAGATCTCCTGCTATTACAACTGATCTCCAGCTGATAGAGATAAGTTAACCTGGAGAAATGGCCGCTTTGGCAATTGGACTCTATGGCATTGAAGTCCCTCCCCTCCCCAAACCCTGCCCTCCTCAGGCTCCACCCCCAAAATCTTCAGGTATTTCCCAACCTGGAGCTGGCAACTGTAAATGCCATAGAGTCTACCCTCCAAAGCAGCCATTTTCTCCAGGGAATTGATCTCTGTGATCTGGAGATCAAGTCTAATACTGGGAGATCTCTAGGCCCCACTGGAGGTTGGCAACCCTACCAACACATCACAATTTTCTTGCAGAGGCCTGGATTGCACCAATAGGTATCCACTTTAAAGTCTTACTATGGTATGTGAGGTTTTAAATTGGCTTCCGGATTTTACACATTGTCTCCAGATGGGATTACCCAAAGCATAAAATTGCTACCGAAAAGAGAAGCCATGCGCATCACAGGTCTTTCCAGGGGGGTGGCTGTGTTAGTCTGACACAGCAAAACAAGAGGCCCATGGCACCTTCAAGAACATGAAATTTATTCCAGCAAAAACTTTCTCATGAGTTAGAGTTCACTTCATCAAATGCACAAAATTTACTTCTGCATAACGCACCACTGACCACTGTGCAGCTGTCCATAACTCTGCAGCAGCCACCCTTCTGCATTTATTATAAATGATTTTCCCCTTTTTGCAAAATCAACTTCTGGGGTTGCTTGATCAAAGTTGCCAGGTCCCTCTTTGCCATCGGCGGGAGGATTTTTGGGCGGAGACTGAGGAGGGCGGGTTTGGGGAGGGGAGGGACTTCAATGCCATAGAGTTCAATTGCCAAAGTGGCCATTTCTCTCCAGGTGAACTGATCTCTATCGGCTGGAGATCAGTTGAAATAGCAGGAGATCTTCTATGCCCCCCCATCCTGGCGCAGCAATTCTATGCCGTGGCCTGCAGCACAGAGAGGCCGTGCCGGTGGAGGGGCAAGGTGCGGCTCCGCGGCACTTGGATGCTGGCGGCGAGGTCAAGCCGCCTCCTATGAGGACTCGCCCCCCCTTAGGAATGTGCAGTAAGTCACAGGATAGAGAAGCAGTTTCACAGGGTAGCCATGTTGGTCTACAGTGGAACAGCTACATTTGAGTCCCGTAGCACCTTAGGGACCAACAAGATTTTTGGGGTACAAGCTTTCAAAAGTCAAAGCCTCCCTTCATCAGGCAGAGAAGCAGGTGTGCCCCATCACTTTCCTTCACCAAGACCCAAGATTAACAGGTCAAAATGTTTTCAGGATTCCTGGAAAATGCCTCCTTACCAAACATGCAGGTAGGAGACATAAAATGTTTGACCCTTGAGCCGCACGGCCGAAAGGGGCCTTTCGTAATGCGTAATGTTGGAGAGAGGAAGGTGTTCAATCGATGATCCTCGGTGTAAGGAGAGCGTCCCTGTTTTCATCTGCGAAATGCTGAAAGGTACGTTAATCCCCTGATACCAGATAACTATCTAGCAAAACCTGAGGATAAATGACACACATCCTGGGAGCTGGATGTTGCGCAAAGCGGAGTCCCTCAGATATTGGGTGTGCTTAAGGCAGAAAAATCAAATGCATTTCTACCCCAGAGATTTACATGAGACACAACCCGTGATTCCCCATGAGCATCTCCTGCTCACTTCAGTGGGGCTTGCGCAAGACAGCTTTGTCATGGATTATGTCTATTGGAATCTGCTACCTTTAATGACGCTTCAAATCCTCTGTCTGAAGCACCTTTATTTTACTTCATGACATGGCCGCTTCCCCTACAATGGTTAAAATATGGCAAGAATATAGGGTTGGAACCAGCCAGGTTTTTTTAAACTCCATTTTGCCCTATTCCCCTCCTTATTACAGCCTATGTTCTATATAGTATTTGTTCATGCAGGTCTCATCATCCCTGTCTTAACCTCTTTGCTGGCCAAAGGGGATCCCCTCCTTAATTTTTCATAAGTGGAAAAGGTGGTTGGATCCAACCCATAAAGTCTACTTGGAGTTTTAGAGGGTTGCAGCTCTGCCTTTGGGCCTGACCTCCTATAATCTATCGTCTTACACATCGTCTCCTCTGATCTGATCCTTCAGGAAAAAGGGTGAAATGAAAGCCCACGTACATCTTCCTCTTTAAACAATCCAGATATATTTAAATGCATGCTCTTCCCACAGGTATTTTATCTCCCATCACCAAGCCATTGTGCAGATTATCTCTTAAGCAGCTGTTTTTTGAAATCCAAGCTTTGCCAGGATGTATCAGGCGAGCAATCTGGTCTTTTCTCCCTTCCTCTCCCAATAGCATATTTCACTAAGAGAGAAAAAAACAAAACCCTGATTGGACCAAGAAGGGGAGGGGGAAAGCTGATACAGCTATATTTTGACAATGGTATGAGATTTTTTTTCAGCCAAATGGCTGCCGTTGCTATGCTTCCAACTTGGTTGCTAAGGGGTTTCGGGGCACGTGCATGTCGGGATGTCTGGGGGTAGATGCCTTGACGCATTTTCTCAAATCAGTGGAGGTTAATCTTTCAGGGAAGTGACATTCTTCGATTTCATCGAGTGGGACTTCAGAGCGTAATGTCAGCGTTCAAGAGACTTAGGCCCAGATTGGGTTTGCTATTCTCCACTCCCCACCCCATCCCATTTCCAGGGCTTCAACCACAGAAGACACCCGTTCCCCTTTGGATAGGGTTGCCAGGTCCCTGTTCGCCACCGGTGGGAGGATTTTGGGGCGGAGCCTGAGGAGGGTGGAGTTTGGGGAGGGGAGGGACTTCAATGCCATAGAGTTCAATGGCCAAAGTGGCCATTTTCTCCAGGGGAACTGATCTATGTCACATGGAGATCAGCTGTAATAGCAGGAGATCTACAGCTAGTACCTGGAGGTTGGCAACCCTACCTTTGGATGTTACGAGGGGCCCTTCTCACATTACTTCAGTGGTACAAGAGATGCTTTTCCTTGGCAATCCTCCACTGCTTTGGTAAGCATCTGCATACCAGAATCATATGCTCGGGACCAGCCGTATGGGTGTCCCCTACCCAATTACCCTTCTTCTTCTTCTTGGTGGATTGGAAAGGTTTATGTGATTGGTCCTACCTGTGACATTACCACATCGATGGCGACTGCAGAGAAATGGCTTCCCTGCCATGAGAACGATTCCAAGATTCCACTTACTTATGACTGTACTACTAAGTGGCAAGATGCAATGAGCCAATATAGATGACCAGCTCATCATATACAGTGTAGTTACTTGGGTCACTGCATTACTACAAACCCAGTTCTCCAGATTAGAGTCCACCACTCTTAACCAATTCCAGGTTTCGCAATTCTGGGTTGGGAAATTCCTGGAGATTTGGGGGTGGAGCCTGGGCAGGGCTAGGGAGGGGAGGGACCTCAGTGGGGTATAACTTCACATGAACACATGAAGCTGCTTTATACTCAACCAGACCATCAAGGTCCATCAAAGTATTGTCTACTCAGACCGGCAGCAGCTCTCCAGGGTCTCAGGCAGAGGTCTTTCACATCACCTACTTGCCTAGTCCCTTTAACTGGAGATGTTGGGGATTGAACCTGGGACCTTCTGCATGTCAAGCAGAGGCTCTTCCACTGAGCCACAGCCCCTCCCCTTATACTTCCATAAAGCCCACCCTCCAAAGCAGCCATTTCCTCTGGGGAAGCTGATCTCTGGAGTCTAGAGAGCAGTTGTAATTCTGGAAGATCTCTGAGCTCTACCTGGAGGTTAACAACCTTAGTGAGAGACCTTTTTTGGCTCATTTTGAATTGGGGGCTGTTTTAAAATTGAATGAATGGGACAGCATGGAAATGGTCTGATGTACTCGAAAGGAGTTTGGCTGGCAATCCATGACTTGTCATGTCTGTTAACTCCTTTATTGATGTTTCATACATTTCTTTATTTACAGTGTTTATTTTTCAGCGCATTTACACACGTTATTAGCGTACTGAATACTGTTTACAACTGTACGCTTTCACACCTTTTCCTGTTGTGGGTTCAGGTGGTGTTTTTGATTTGTAGTTTACAGTACACCCCTTTTCATATATCTTGTTGTAATTGGGAAAGTAGAGCGAACGTCTTCACGCCATATCTCGGGGTTGTCAGGAGTATGCCTGAAACCCCCAAGAGGCTTTTTTTTGGGGGGGGGGGAAGAAAGGCGGAGGGAGACATCTTCCATGCCTCAGCATCACATCCAGCTAAAACCTGGAAGTGGTAACACCAACGCTCTACGATTCTGTGAACTTCTACAAGGTCAGTGACATCTCCCACGGCTCTTTCGAGCAGCGGCTGGGGCTCAGAGGCAGCAGCGGAATATCGGCCACCCTAGCAGGTAAGATGGCAACCCTACAACGGAGCATGTCAGTAACTAAGGGCTGAGCATGAACGGCTACAGAATATCACAGAAACAGCAATGGCGATTTTCATGGCAAGATTTTGACGCCTATTTAAGAATCAAGCAAAATTCCCCGTGTTTCTCATGCGGCAAATTGGTTATCTGTATTCAGCCAGTGCTGGGAACAGGAGGAAGCATTCGGAGAATATAATCACACTGCAAATTTCAAGTGGGATCCAGCCAGCTTTTTCACTCAGTCTGGTCCTTAGCACATCCCCAGCCTCACATGGCTTTTGTCCATGCAGATCCTATCATCACCAGCACAGCCTTTTTGGGTGTTCAAACGCCTGCTCCCTTTTCCACTTGTGAAAAAGCTAGTTGCGTTCTGCCCCCTAAACAGGTTTAATGTTATTTATTTAATTATTAGATTTTTTTTAACCTGCCCTTTCCCGACCGAAGTCGGGCTCAGGGAGGCTTACATCAGTTAAAATACAACATCCCCACAATTAACAAGTGACATTAAAATCAATAGTACATTTTAACAATTTGAAACTAAGTCAAAAAAAATCCGACGACACCTTTAATCTTGGTACTGGTGGTGTCATAGGTAGGTGGAAAGGTGGAGATTGATCAATGCAGAGGATGTGAGAAATAGGCAGGTGGCTCAGAGGTCATGATGGAACTTCGCTACTCTCAGCCATAGGCCTGGTGGATAGGGTTGCCAGCCTCCAGGTGGTGGCTGGAGATCTCCCACTATTACAACTGATCTCCAGGCAACATTGATCAGTTCCCTCGGAGAAAATGGGCGCTTTGGAAGGTGAACTCTATGGCATTATACTTAGGGTTGCCAGGTGCCCTCTCTCCTCTAGAGGGAGGTTTTTGGGGTGGAGCTGGGGTGGGGATTGCATGAGCATGGTTGCGCTGACGCGATTACATCACCTTCAGTTTACACCCGTAAGCGCCGCATTGCGACAGGCTGCTTTACCACTCAACCCCCCTCCCCAAAAAATGCTAGCGGAAGTGACGCAAACCGCAAGTGACATAATCCCCACTCCTGAGCCGGCTGATGGATTGGCAGGCAATTGCCCGCCAATCCAAGTGACCTGGCAACCCTAATTATACTCCACTGAAGTCCCTCCCCAAACCTCACCTTCCTCAGGCTCCACCCCAAAAATGTCCAGGTATTTCCCAACCCGGACCTGGCAGCCCTACTGGGGTGGGGTCTGTCTCTGTCTTATAGGCTGTGCAGAACAGAGCTAAGTCCTGCTAGGCCTGGGTCTCAGTCAACCGAGAGTTCCACCAGGCCGGAGCTACAGCCAAAAAAGCTCTGGTCTTGGCTGGGGACCGCTGGATGTCTCTCAGGTCGGGGATCTCCAGAAGTCTGTTATTTGATGAGCATAATGCTCTTTGAGGGGTGTATTGGGAGAGGCGGACCCGTAGGCATGAAGGTCCAAGACAGTTTAGGGCACAGGGAAAACTGAAATGTGTGTTGTGAATTTTGGGGGTCTGGTTACTTTGCACAGGTTTATAGTATGGGCTTGGCATAAAGTGGTAATGCCTGAGGGAATCCAGAGTCTTTGATAAAAGAAATGCTAATGCTTGTAAAGGGGAACAGTACCTAGTGTGGGAGAAAAGTGTGGTAGCTATATTCTAAATAAAGTATAGGTATAGGGTTGCCAGCTCCAGGTTGGGAAATACCTGGAGATTTTGGGGGTGGAACCTGTGGAGAGTGGGGTTTGGGGAGGGGAGGGACTAGAGTTGCCAACCTCCAGGTACTAGCTGGAGATCTCCTGATTACAACTGATCTCCAGGTGATAGAGATCAGCTCACCTGGAGAAAATGGCTGCGTTGGCAATTGGACTCTATGGCATTGAAGTCTCTCCCCTCCCCAAACCCTGCCCTCCTCAGGCTCTGCCCCAAAAACCTCCCGCCAGAGGTGAAGAGGGACCTGGCAACCCTAGGAGGGATTTCAATGCCATAGAGTCCAATTGCTAAAGCGGTCATCTTCTCCATGTGAACTGATCTCTGTTGGCTGGAGATCAGTTATAATAGCAGGAGATCTCTAGTAGCTGGAGGTTTGCAACCCTATAGAGGTACCATATACCTGGTATAGGACCTTAAAGGTATGAGATGTCATATTGGAGGGTTTGCAAATAAATCTCAGAAGTCCCTAAGGACATGGACCAATCTGTTGATTAAAATATTGCTATAGTATCTGCCAAGTTTTTAAAATCCTAAAAAAGAGAAATTTATGTTCATCCTTGGGGCTTTGAAACTCTCTCTCCCTCTCTTTGTTCTTACTGCTCAATCCATATGAAAATAAAATGCAAGGCAGTCTCTTCTTCATCTGCATATATTTAATATTTGCATATGTTCAGATCATAATTCTAAATTATGCTAAAAGCTTCCTAGGATGCTTTGTATTCCCACGCTTTAAGAATGAACAGATTTATGTCTTTTACTCCCCTTCTGCAAATTTTGTGCTAGGTTTCTCTGGCAAGGCTTACTTGCTGGACTTGGGACCAGAGAAATTTCACTTGATTAATTTGCAGAGTCACTAGCAGCCTTGTAAAGGGTTCAACTTTGATGTATTAGTTTGGCTACAGCAAGGCTTATTAAGAGCAGACTCTTTGCAATCAACCTGAGTCGGGTTGTAAAGCATATGTCAGACGTCACTTTGCAATGCACGTTACTGTACTGTGTGGCTTGGGTCTCTCAGGCTAATGAGCAAAGACTCTAGGCAAAGTGACAGGTTGCTTCCAGAGGACCTGAGCAGCTGAATGTTTTGCTCTGATCATGGCCCAGGCTAGCCTGATCTCGTCAGATCTCAGAATCTAAGCAGGGTCGGCCCTGGTTAGTATTTGGATGGGAGACCACCAAGGAATACCAGGGTTGCTGTGCAGAGGAAGGCACTGGCAAACCACCTCTGTTAATCTCTTGCCATGAAAACGCCAAAAGGGGTCACCATAAGTCGGCTGCGACTTGACGACACTTTACACACACACACACCAAGCTCCACTCTTGGACAGTTGCTTGTATAACACTGGACACTACATTTCTCACGAGGGGAATGTGCCCTAAAACTGAGAAAATTGGGATATCAGACTTTAAGTTTAACTAACTAGCACAATACATACTGTTGCCTCAGTTTAGGCAACAGGGTGACCTACATGTAGTTGGAAGGATCTACATGTGGTTGGAAGGTACCTGGTATATGTGGTGGCAATGTCTAAAATGGCCATGAGAGCCCAAGATATGAGCAAAAGGATACCTTGTGAGTAGGGTTGCCAGGTCCCTCTTCGCCATCAGCGGGAGGTTTTTGGGGAGGAGTCTGAGGAGGGCAGGGTTTGGGGAGGGGCTTCACTGCCATAGAGTCCAATTGCCAAAGTGGCCATTTTCTCCAGGTGAACTGATCTCTATCAGCTGGAGATCAGCTGTAATAGCAGGAGATCTCCAGCTAGTACCTGGAGGTTGGCAACCCTACTTGTATGTGAAGGGAATCCTGAATCCTTCCATTACCAATGAGTTACCTGTATGAGTCACACACACACAAATCTGTGATTAGCAGAAATGGCATCTGCACTATTTATTTTAGAAATTAATAGGGATGCCAGCCTCCAGGTGGGAACTGGGAATACCCCGGAATTACAGCTCATCTCCAGACTACAGAGATCAGTTCCTCTGGAAAAAAGGGATGTTTTGGAGGGTGGACTCTATGGCACTGTACCCCACTGAGACCCCTGTCCTCCCTAGGCTCCATCCCTTAATCTCCAGGAGTTTCCCAACTGGGATCTGTCAACCTTAACCCCCCATCCCCCACCGATGGCTACAGAGAACTGGCAACCCTATAAATTAACACACACATTTCTAACTTGCAAATATTCTCAGACTCCAGCAAAGTGCCTCATTGCAAGGAACCCTGGTCAATCATGCAAACAATTTACAGTTGTATAAAGAGCCCTCTAATTTGCAGTACAAATGTTTTCTGTTAATTGTCTCCAGATCTCTCTCTCTACACCTCCAAAATTTGCTCCTTGCCTGGTCTGTTTGATGAGGAGCTCAACAACAACAATCAAAAGCATGCATACTTCAATGGGCCTGATAAAATATTGTTTCTTGCACCTTAGATCCCCTGCTATTTCACCTACTGTCCCATGGTTCAGGACAATCAAGCAGGCGCCAATGTGAATGATATGCTTGCGGAGTCATAAATAGGGTTGTCAACCTCCAGGTACTAGCTGGAGATCTCCTGCTATTACAACTGATCTCCAGTCGAAAGAGATCTGTTCACCTGGAGAAAATGGCCTCTTTGGCAATGGGACTGTATGGCATTGAAGTCCCTCCTCTCCCCAAACCCTGCCCTCCTCAGGCTCCATTACAGTTGCCAACCTCCAGGTGGTGGCTGGAGATCTCCAGCTATTACCACTGATCTTCAGGCAACAGAGATCGGTTCCCCTGGAGAAAATGGCTGCTTTGGCAATTGGACTCTATGGCATTGAAGTCCCTCCCCTCTCCAAACCCCGCCCTCCTTAGGCTCTGCCCCCAAATCTCCAGGAATTTCCCAACCCAGAGCTGGCAACCCTAGGCTCCGCCCCCAAAACCTCCCGCCGGTGTTGAAGAGGGATCTGGCAACCCTAGTCATAAAACACCTAGAGATCTTCCTGGGTGTCTTTGCTATCCCTGACATTTTTCTAAGGCAGTGGTTTCCAACCTTTGTTCACTAGCATATCCCTTGGCAGCCCATTTCTATAAATTATACCCCTTATATTACAAAAGTGATTGTAATTAATATAGTTGATGTCATTTCAAATGCCTTTCCCCACCATTATTCAATTTTTTCACATACCCCTAAATGTCCTGGTTGGTACGTTTGGGGGTACATATACGCCAGGTTGGGAATCACTGTTCTAAGGGGGCCATTTACATCCAATTGCTGCCCCACACAGAAATCCAGCTGCATCCCCACAACACTAGCAATACAGTGGGTGATAATGGGATGGGGGGGGAGGAGAGAAGGCAATGGAGAACCAGAGAAGGAAGCAACTTGGTGAATTCAACAGGGGTTTTTTTTTGAGGGGGGAGCCCTGGGCGGCAAGCATTTTGAGCTGAAGATGCTTGAATTATTTCCCAAGAAAAATTGCACTAAATGGTTTAATTATGCAAATAGATGCCATTTTATGCAAATGAGGTGCTTTGTTTTCCCTAACTGTGACACTTTCGACTGTTGTTTGGCTCTTCAAAAACAGCCTGCGTTTCTGTTGTTTTTTAAAAGGGAATAAATATGTTGGGCACGATTCAGCCTAAAACAAGTCCTTCTGAGACCCAATGGGAGATGCAAACATGTGCTTCAATATAATATTTCTCATAGAAAACAAAGAGTAAGATTTGGCTGGATTATGCCTGAAAGGTTCAACACCAAATAAACTCCCATTCTGTGCATTAATGACTGAAAATGCAAATCAAGACATCCAAATCTGCAAGGATGTTTTTAATTTGCAGACCTCCAACCCTTTAGGTTTTGTAGAAATTAGGGGTGGGGTAGGGAGTTGCAAGAAACTGTAACAGAATAAAGAGGAAGAGGGGACTCATGGCCAGTGGAGGTTACAGATGGTTACAGGAAAATGGAAGTGGAAAAACACAGAATCTCCTCTAACATTATGGCTGGATCCACACCATCTTATTTCCCTGCAATTAATATGTAAAGGTAAAGGTAGTCCCCTGTGCAAGCACCAGGTCAATACTGACCCATGAGGTGACGTCATCTCATGAAGTTTACTGTGTGTTGTGTATTAAGTGCCATCAAGTCGCTTCCGACTCATGGCGACCCTATGAATGAATTTCCTCCAAAATGTCCTATCTTTGACAGCCTTGCTCAGGTCTTGCAAATTGAGGGCTGTGGCTTCCTTTATAGTCAATCCATCTCTTGTTGGGTCTTCCTCTTTTCCTGCTGCCCTCAACTTTTCCTAGCATGACTGTCTTTTCTAGTGACTCTTGTCGTCTCATGATGTCACCAAAATACGATAGCCTCAGTTTAGTCATTTTAGCTTCTAGGGTCAGTTCAGGCTTGATTTGATCTATAACCCACTGATTTGGTTTTTTGGCAGTCCACGGTATCCATAACACTCTCCTCCAGCTCCACATTTCAAAGGAGTCTACTTTCTTCCTGTCAGCTTTCTTCATTGTCCAGCTTTCACATAGTAATAGGAAATACGTTTACTAGGCAGACTTTATTTACGGGGTGGATTGCCATTGCCTCCCCCAGTCGTCTATACTTTCCCCCAAGCTGGGTACTCGTTTTACCGACCTCAGAAGGATTATTTATTCCCCCACACCCCGAGTTTGACCCTGGGAATGAATAGTAGGTGTGAAATGAACAGGGCTTGCATCCTCACATTGTTGGTCATTTATATAACTATCAACTGTAAGTGGATTATCTAGGGTTGCCAGTCCTCCAGTGAGGGATCCCTCGCCCCTGCCTCTTGTTTCCTGCCACTGCTAGGAGAGGCGTTGGGAGAAAAACATATAAATATGGTCACTGGGAACAATGACATGATGTCACTTCCAGGGAAAACACAAAAGTGATGTCACTCCTCTCTAGGAATCGCTGGACACTCTGTGGCAAAACCAGAGTTTCTGTTGATTCTTTGAGAGATGTGATGTCACTTCTGGGTTTCCTCTGCAAGTGATGTCATGCTGTCACTGATGGCTGCCCCGCTGGGTCTCCTATTGGTTGGCAAGCAGTGCAACTCGAATAGCACAATATCCAACAATATCCGGATGCAGCCTCGTGAGGCTGCTTACAACACCCTTTTACAACACTTACACTGCCCACTTTTACATGAGGCATTGGTCCTCTCCTTTCAATAAAGGGGAAAGGGTCTTAAACAGGAGCAAAATTTGGAAGCCAGATTTCAAAGCAAAAATCCTGTTTTCATGCTTTGGAGGGGGCGGGGTTGATCAACTATGTGTGTGTGTTATGTTAAGTGCCGTCAAGTCGCTTCCGACTCATGGCGACCCTATGAATGAAATTCCTCCAAAATGTCCTAGCTTTGACAGCCTTGCTCAGGTCTTGCAAATTGAGGGCTGTGGCTTCCTTTATAGAGTCAATCCATCTCTTGTTGGGTCTTCCTCTTTTCCTGCTGTCCTCAACTTTTCCTAGCATGACTGTCTTTTCTAGTGACTCTTGTCGTCTCATGACATGACCAAAATACGACAGCCTCAGTTTAGTCATTTTAGCTTCTAGGGTCAGTTCAGGCTTAATTTGATCCGGAACCCACTGATTTGTTTTTTGTTTTTTTGGCAGTCCACGGTATCCGTAACACTCTCCTCCAACACCACATTTCAAAGGAATCTATTTTCTTCCTATCAGCTCTCTTCAATGTCCAGCTTTCACACCCATACATAGTAATAGGGAATACGATGGCATGAATTAATCTAATCTAGGTGGCCAGTGACACATCCTTACACTTCAAAATCTTATCTAGCTCCTTCATGACTGCCCTTCTCATTCAACTATAAGCATGCTTAAATCTCATACCTGGAAAAAATATGTGGCTAATTTTCACTCCCATCGATATTTTGCTTCCTTTAGATATGTGATCATCTGTTCCTACTGTCTTTTAATTGGTTTCCCACCACCCGTCGTGTACTGAGATGTTACATTGCTGATCTCCTTTTCTGTATTAACCCTCTTGTCTTCCTCACTACTACGCAACTTTGTGTCCCCCCCCCACCTGTACCCTTTCTTAAGCCTTCTGGAATAAGATGTTCTTTCCTGCTTGCTCACTTGTGGTACTCATCTCATATATAAAAAAAAACTTATGGTTTCTAGAGAATTTTTTTACAAAATGGTCAACTGAGCCAGAGAATAATGGATAGAAAGAGAGAGAGAAAAAAATGTGTGTAGTAAACAGAGGTAGAAATAACATGAAACAACCCTCAGGTAACAAGGGCTGCTTGAGAGATGCAGAAACAGCTATTTACCGTGATGCCCAATGTCTGGATATGCAGGCCCAGTCTTGGGCTGCAAGCCTAAGGATACTTTCCTGGGAGTAAGTCCCATTGAATAACATGAGACTTACCTCTGAGTAAGCCTGCCTAGTATTGCTTGGCAGCACCACCACCACTCAAGGGGGTGTCCCTGGGGCGAAAGGGCTGCGCGAAGATTCATACTGGGGTACGCTGCCATATGTGCACAGTGTAGTTGTTGGAATGTTGGTCTAAGTTTGGGGAGATCAGAGTTCATATCCCCACTTAGCCATGAAGCAGAATAAAACTGCTGATATCATACTGCCATTGTACAAATCTATGGCGAGACCACACTTGGAATACTGTGTACAGTTCTGGTCACCACATCTAAAAAAGTATATTACAGAGCTTGAGAAGGTGCAGAGAAGAGCAACCAAAATGATTAGGGGACTAGAGCAACTGCCCTATAAGGAGCGGTTAAAACGCTTAGGGCTGTTTAGCTTGGAAAGAAGGCAGCTGAGGGGAGACATGATAGAGGTCTATAAAATTATGCATGGTTTGGAGAGGATAGACAGGGAGAGGTTTTTCACCCTCTCCCATAATACTAGAACATGGGGTCATCTGCCGAAGCTGGAGGGTGAGAGATTCAAAACAGATAAAAGGAAGTATTTTTTTTCACACAACGCATAGTTAAATTGTGGAACTCCCTGCCCCAAAATGTGGTGATGGCTGCCAACATGGAAGGCTTTAAGACATGTTCATGGAGGAAAGGGGTATTCATGGCTACTAGTTAAAATGGAAATTAGTCATGATGCAAACCTATTCTCTCCGGGATCAGAGGAGCATGCCTATTGTCTTGGGTGCTCTGGAACACAGGCAGGACGATGCTGCTGCAGTCGTCTTGTTTGTGGGCTTCCTAGAGGCACCTGGTTGGCCACTGTGTGAGCAGACTGCTGGACTTGATGGGCCTTGGTCTGATCCAGCAGGGCTTTTCTTCTGTGACCTTGGGCCAATCACGTATTCTCAGCCTAACCTACCTCATAGGGTAGTTGTGAGGAAAGGGGGGAGTATTTACTTTCATAAATAAAATATTTACTCTACTTGTCTCAGTGAAGGAGTTCATGGCATCTTTCCTCTCATCTTACAGAGTCCTCATTCTTTGATTGAGAGAGTGTATATACACACACACAGCCCCGTGGAGCAGAGTGCTAAGCTGCAGTACTGAAGTCAAAAGCTGTGCTCACGACCTGAGTTCGATCCCGACGGAAGTTGGTTTCAGGTAGCCGGCTCAAGGTTGACTCAGCCTCCCATCCTTCTGAGGTTGGTCAAATGAGTAACCAGCTTGCTGGGGGTAAAATGTAGACGACTGGGGAAGGCACTGGCAAACCATCCTGTAAACATAGTCTGCCTAGTTAACGTCAGGATGTGACATCACCCCATGGGTCAGGAATGACCCAGTGCTTGCACCTTTACCTTTTTTTAAAGCCACATGATTAATTGTTGATGGCAGGTAGTTTTTGGAAATATAAATTATTTCACATTAAAATAATTTAAATATATTAAAAATCAAATAAAGGTCTGAGCTGGGTTCAGCCCTGTGCCCATTAGGGTTGCCAGCCTCCAGGTGGTAGTAATCACTACGTCCGCTCTTTGCTGCCTAAATTATTGCATTTGCACTTTATGGACTCATAAGAACTGAGCAACTGTGCCTGATATTTATTCATTTGTAACGCTTTGCGTTTTCACATTGGGTCTTTTTAAGACTATTTGTACATAATTATTGTGGTGTTCTGCTCAACTTGGGTTGTGCTTATTAGAACTATTCATAATATATATTTTCTAATAGCAATAACATTGTTGTTATCATCTTTTTTGCACAACATTTACTGGTGCTTTTGCTTTGAATTGCTATAGCCTCCAGGTGGTGGCTGGAGATCTCCTGGGATTGTAGCTGATCTCCAGGCGACAGAGATCAGTTCCCCTGGAGAAAATGGACACTTTGGAAGGTGGACTCCATTGAAGTCCCTCCCCTCCCCAAACCTTGCTCTCCTCAGGCTCCATCCCCCAAAATCTCCAGGTATTTCCAAACCTGGAGCTGGCAACCCTAGCACTCACCCCTCTTCAGGAAACTGAGAAGTCTATGCCCTTGCTGTGGGGTGGTCTGTGTAAACCGGAAACAAAGGGCTGCAGAGGAGGGAAGAAAGCTTTTAGGACATAGCAAAGGAGGGAGGGAACCTGACACAATTAAGCAATTCTCAGCTCCTCTCCAACAATCCCTTTATTGTGCCTGCTGAGAAACAACTTCATTATATCTGCCTGGTTAGATAAGACAGCTTTTCTGATCCGGACTCCCCGTGTGCCTGCCTCCCCTTCCCACCCCCACATCTCTGCACCGCTGTATCAGCTGATGTTGCGCCTGCCAACTCCGCTGTGCCTTGAATATTTTGTTGCAGGAGGCATCAAAATCTGCCCGAGAGAAGGAAGACGGAAGGGACTGCATGAGGCAGTCAAGCAGCGGATTCTTGCAGAGGCAAAGAAGCTCCGTTCCCCAAGGTCCACCCATTCTCCTGCTTGTGCCTGCAAAGCTTAAAGCCCTGTTCACAAGTTACAGTAAACAGGTGTACATGCAGCATGCATGTGTACACATCTGTTAGTAAGAAAGAGCCCACACACATTCACTTTACAAATGAAACCAGGGACCGGTACCTGCATAAACGTGCGGATTCCATCATACAGCCAAATACACATGCACTGAACCTAACATGAGAATTACTCATTGCACACATAAAGAAAAATCAAGTGAGAGCCATCGTGGTGTAGTCGATAAGAGCGGCGGACTCTAATCTGGAGAACTGGTTTTGATTCCCCACTCCTCCACATGAAACCTGCTGGGTGACCCTGGGCCAGTCACAGTTCTCTCAGAGAACTGCCTCGCGGAGGCAGGGAAATAGCAAACCACCTCCGAACGTCTCTTGCCTTGAACACCCTATGGGGGTCACCATAAGTCAGCCGTGACTCGACAGCGTGCATGTGCACGCACACATACACTGCGCAAAGATTGTATGTGCCTTCATTTGTGAACAGGGGCTTAACTAGTGTTTTAAGAGCAGCAAGGCAGCCAGAAATGCAACATGTGATTTTATTTAATTGCAGTTTGTTGTATTCTTATAGATAATCAACAGGTGGTGTTTTTTTCTGGCGTGAAGGTATTAAAGGCACAGCAGCTGTGTGTCATAAGAAAAAAATGCCAGTGGAGGCATTGGCTCCCCACAACACATACAACTGGGCTCTGTGAAATTCTCATCTCCCATCCCTCTGTCAACAGCATTTGCTAACAAACAAACAAACCCAGAGAATCCACGTAGTCAAATAAAGTAACCATCAAGTAAAGTGGTTTTCTTCTCAATTTCACTTTAACGTTGATCCAAGAGATGTCCCTAGCTAATTTCCATCCTGTTGCATAGAATTAAAATGCAAATTGGAATCTACACCAGCATCCCTGGGGATGTGCAAACTGATGCCGGAATTGTTCGTAGTTGGAAGGCAACCGGCAGGAAGGAAACAGATCTGATGCCTTTTGGCAGGGGTAGACACTCAGGGAACTAAATTTCGACCCAGAGTTGGCACGCTCCGATTCCTGACCCACAAAAGAACCACCCTCTCTAGCTGGCAACACCTCTGCTACTAGAAAGGGAGGCTCCACTTCCTCAAACAGCTCTGGGCCGAAGAGCTCCTCACTTAACCATACTCCCTTTTGCTGTATTTCCCCTCTATTCAATTTTCCTTCGCACTCCCTGGATAGAGGTTTAACACCCCCACGCAGCTAAAGAAGACCACCCCGACTTGCAAATTCCTCACATTCAAACACAAAACTTTCAGTAACTGCCTTTGGAAAATCCAAAACCAGAGAGACAAGACCTTTTGCTTGGAGCAGTTAGCTGGATGCAAACTTTCTGTTTGCACAGAACCCTTCTGCAGACAAAGCATCATGAATTCCAGAAACATGTTCTCTCTCGTGGGTTTATTCTAAATGGCCAGCTGACAAACAGTTCTGTGCCATTAGAAAGCTTCCATCCATCGTTTTTAAAAGCCCAAATACACAAATATATCACCTGGCTTGCTGTGAACATGGCAACAAACATTTTTACATCCTTTCCACATAAGAGCAATGCACGTTAAGTCAGCCATCCTGTCCCAGACTTGGTAAAAGAAACATAATTTTATATCATTTCAGAGAGTGACTATATTGTAAGGCTTTCCAGCATGCCAAGAGCAGATATGCAGTCTCCAAAGGTTTACAAAATCTGCAATGAACACTCCCCATAACTAGGGCTGCCAACCTCCAGGTGATGGCTGGAGAGCTCCTGCTATAACATCTGATCTCCAGGTGACAGAGATCAGTTCACCTGGAGAAAATGGCCACTTCAGAAGGTGGACTCTATGGCATTATACCCCACTGAAGTCCCTCCCCGCCCCAAATCCTGCCTTCCTCAGGCTCTACCCCCAAGGTATACACTCCAGGTATTTCCGAACCCGGAGCTGGCAACCCTACCCATAACCCATACCACTGCTCTAACACATTCCCATCTCCTCCAACGTTGACCTTAGAAACGTCTCCCGGAAACCTGATAATCATGACCAAATTAAGCTTTGTTAGCAAGGAAAGCCTCTGACCCGGCATCTGAAGGATGTACGGCCTGGCTCGTCCTGTACCGAAGGACAAGTGTCACCCGACAGGGCTCCTGAGCTTCTCTACAGAGGCAAGGTCCTTCGGAAAAACCACCGCCAAGAGGGATCTGGTCACAGCAAAGCCTTCAGCTGCTGCCCCGGGCTTCCCAGACACCCCCCCCCCTTCACAGCCAGCTCCGTCACATTTTGCTAAGATAATAGACTGGAATGCGATCAAGGCAGCTGGAGGGCTGGCAGGGAAACCACCTCCTGCGAGGATGGATAATGTCCCTTTGAAGAAGGTGCCAAGAAGTTAATCTGCACTGTTCTACTGGATACCTCCCAGAGAACTTTGCTGGTGGGATGACTGCTGTATCTCCCTAGGACCTCGAGAATCCAAGGCTGGAGCAGAGGCAGCCAAAGCAAAGCTGACCCTCCGGCTGTAACACAGGGTCAGTGGTCCTTTGGCAAACGGGAGTGGGAGGGGAACCCTTGGCTATGGGACTCTGATCTGGATTAACCCAATGTAATCCTCCTTGAAAGACTGCCTCTAACTAAATGGTTACCAATTGGTAACCCCTGGGCAAAATTTGCTCCCCCTGTTCTAATGGAAAGGCTGGCAATGGGATTTGCCATTTGCTAGATAGCGTAGCCAGGTCCCTCTTCGCCACCGGCGGGAGATTTTTGGGGCAGAGCCTGAGGAGGGCGGGGTTTGGGGAGGGGAGGGACTTCAATGCCATAGAGTTCAATTGCCAAAGCGGCCATTTTTCTCCAGGGGAACTGATCTCTATCGGCTGGAGATCAGTTGAATTAGCAGGAGATCTCCTGCTACTACCTGGCAGTTGGCAACCCTATTGCTAGAGGAGGCTTAACGATAGTTTGGATGCAGGCGAGAATTGGTTTTGGTTTGGCTGGATGGAAATTTGCTCCGACAGTTGGACTTAAACAGACGGTATCCAACTGAAATCCACTCACTTGTGTAGAAGAAGGAAGTGCAAATGGAGGAGGGACTCGCTGGAACGTATTTAGCAGGTCCTTGCAAATATACAAACACTATTTCATGTGCTGTGAAAACAGTGGCACATGGCAAAATAATATCAAACCATTGCATACAGGGTTGCCAATTTCCAGCAGGGCCTGGAGACTCCCTAGAATCACAACTGATCTCCAGATTACAACTATCGGTTCCTATGGAGGAAATGGCAGCTTTCCATGGGTGTACTCTATGGTAGTATACCCTGCGAAAGACCCCTCCCCAAACCCTGCCCCCCTCAGGCTCCCCCCTTAAATCTCCACGAATTTCCCAGCCCAGAGCTGGCAACCCTAATTGCATATTTGCCTTAACTGGTGATAAGGCAGAAGAAGAAGTTGCAAACCTTTAAGATAACAAAGATTATCATCTGTGGCCCCAGTGCAGATATCACATCACAACATTTACTAGGCAGACTATGTTTACAGGGTGGTTTGCCATTGCCTTCCCCAGTCGTCTACACTTTACCCCCAGCAAGCTGGGTACTCATTTTACCATCCTCACAAGGATGGAAGGCTGAGTCAACCTTGAGCCGGCTACCTGAAACTGACTTCTGTCGGGCTCAAACTCTGGTCGTGAGCAGAGCTTTGACTGAGGTACTGCAGCTTACCCGTCTGCACCACGGGGCTCCTATCAAGGCAGTAAGCACACAGCATTCCTAGCTCGGAAACCATTCTCTTTTGTAACTCCAGTTGGAAGGCTCCCACTTCCAACTGGAGGCCGGTCCACAGACTCATTTCTAACCAATTCCTTCTCATCAATACAGGAAACGGCGAATCCAACCATACGGCATCATATGTTATATCTCGTTTGGCAAAATTAGTACCACTTTGTACAAGCACTTTGTATACCTCTATAACCAAGGCTGCATGTATTTCTTACACAGTCACAAAGATTGGTACAAAGCACAACAATTCAGCATCCAGAGCATCTCCGTTTTTCTTGTGATTTTAAGGGTTTTTTTTTTAAAGCAAGTCTCTATTCCTAATGGCTGTGCAGACAGGTCTGATAGTGCATTGACCTATCCCTAGCGATACTGCAAGGCCTGTCCAGTCCAGACGTTTTAGCTTTCCTGGAAGGTCTGTGCAGATGTAATTGGAGACCAAATTATAGCGCCTCAGGAAATGTGATCATAGTGGAGTCACCGTTTACAATCACTCAGATGCCTAGTAGGAGCTACAAATTAAGCTCTTGCCCCAGCAACTGGGGAACATCCTTAAAAAATGGGTGTGCCGGTATTGTGCTGGTTGGACAGCATCAGCCTGAGACATGCCATCAGTTTATCTCCCACCTACACCACAATTAAAGGACAGAGCTCCAACACGGCTATTCTAGTAACTAGCTGACACAGGAGACATATAAAATAATATGGCAATGTATGCAGATTTTCATCTTTGTACTGGTTACAGAAGCTCTTTTTTCTAAGTATAAAGTCTGTTTTTTTTTGGGAGAACACACCCTGTGTATCATTCGCACTCCACCTATGCATTTGCAAATAAACATTATTTTTTCATGCAGATGTCTTCCTTTCTTCTGAGTGAAATATTTCGCTATTTGGTCTTTTGAGCAGTGAAAGAGTGTTCATTCACGTTTGAGTAGATTTCAGCTCAAGGGGCCCTCAATCATTTTGATCCTGCAGGCATATTTGGAACTCTGATGTGGCATGGTGGGCGCAGCAACAAAATGGCCGCCACAAAATGGCTGCTGCAAGGGGCGGAGCCAGCCACAAAATCATCGCTTATAGCTTAACCTCAGTAACACAGTGCAGATCCTTGTGCAGCTGCTGCCAAAGCAACAATGAAAGAAATCTGCATAGCCAACCAAATCTCCAAGAGTCAACCAGAAGCCTTGCTGGGCAAAAGCCATACCTGGCCTTACCCACTTCCTAAAAACACTTGGCGGGTGCCAGAAAAGGTGTTGGCGGGGTGCCATGGCACCCATGGGCTCCTCATTCGGGACCTTTTTTTTTAAAGTTTAACAGCAACCATTATGGATCCTCCCATACCTGGGAAATTTTTCATGCCAATCCCACAGCTCTCGTGCTGTTCTACAAACTCTACCCATCAAGCCACAAGCTGGGACTGAGACACATATCAGTTTCATACTGTTAGGAGAGGATGTGGGAGGAGGAATCTCTGCGGCATAAAATTTTATCAAAGTGGAATTCTTTCCCTAGTGAATTATTTGGGCAACTGCTTTCTTTGAAGTAATCTAATGTAGCAAGTGCAACGCCCCCCCAAAAGAAAAAGAAAAAACCTAATTAGCAGCTGAAGTGAGCCCCTGAACCATCTGGGAGATGCAAAACGAATAAGCCTCCTGATCATTACATATCTCCCCCAAGAGCTTCTCATGCTGGAGGTAGTCAATAATCCAGTCCATTTGTACCTGTTCCAATTCCATAGTGTCAATTTAGGCTTCTGCAACTTCTTCCTTCAACTACCTGCTGATGGTTTGTATGGGGAGGGGGTATTTTTCATTTAACTAGATAATTAGGGTTGCCAACCTCCAGGTAGTAGCTGGAGATCTCCTACTATTATAACTGATCTCCAGCTGATAGAGATCAGTTCCCCTGGAGAAAATGGCCACTTTGGCAATTGGACTATAGCATTGAAGTCCCTCCCCAAACCCCGGCCTCCTCTGGCTCCCAAAAAACTTCTGCCAGTGGTGAAGAGGGACCTGGCAACCCTAAAGACAATACATGTGATAACATGTTGGGTTGGGGTCATTTTTACAAGCTGAAACAGCCACAAGGGGCACCTATTTGCCCTGATGTGGGACTCCACGTGCAGGGACTCCAGCATGTGCAGTGCCTCAGCAGGGGAAACGAGCCCCTCCCCAAGCCATTAAGGTTTGGGAAAATGGCACTGAATCCCCTCCTCCTTCTACATTGTGCTCCTGAGCAAATATGGGCTCCAGAGCGCTTGGGAATGTTAGTTCCCTCAACTCTCGTGTGACTACAATTCAGGTTTGGGGGGGGGGGTCCCCAATCCAACATGTGCTGCAAGCATCATCTAGTATGACCCTCAGACACTACAGTCATGCATGTGTGTGTGTGTGTGTGTGTGTGTGTAAGTGCTGTCAAGTTGCTTCCGATTTACGGCCACCCTATGTATTATTGACTTCCAAAACGTCCTATTGTTAACAGCCTTTCTTGGGTTTTGCAAAATAGATTGAATACCAGACGTTTACCCACGACACCTACTGGGAGTGTGCATTACCCACAATCCCCTACTATTACAACTGATCTCCGATAGAGATCAGTTCACCTGGAGAAAATGGGAGTGTGCATTACCCACAATCCTCCAGATATGCGCTGTCGTCATGCTGTGTGAACAGGAACTGTATTGACCATATGCGTACTGTTTTGGTACATGAAACCTGACTGCTAGATTTTTCAGGATTTGTATTTATGTGTATAAAGGCTGCAAAGGTAAAGGGTCATTACTGACCCATGGGGTGATATCACATCACAACATTTACTAGGCAGCCAATGTTTACAGGGTGGTTTGCCATTGCCTTCCCCAGTTGTCTATACTTTACCCCCAGCAAGCCGGGTACTCATTTTACCAGCGTCGTAAGGATGAAAGGCTGAGTCAACCTCGAGCAGGCTACCTGAAACCGACTCTTGTAGGGATCGAACTCTGGTCGTGAACAGAGTTTTGACTGCCACTCTGTGCCACAGGGCTGCTCTCAAGGCTGTAAGCACACAGTAAATACACAAATCAGCCCTGTTTGTTCCACCACGATTATCATGCTTATTGGGAGAGCATATAGAGCTGCAGAGCTTCACAGTCTGTTAAAGGCACTCTCACAAGTAAAGCTTACAGCCTATCCAAATCACACAGTCACAAAGTGATATGAAAGTCTGGCGTGTTAAGATTTTTTCTAAATACACAATCAAGGGGTGATTGTTCCCCCCCCGCCGCCGCCCTCTTTTTTGGACCCAAAACAGCTTACATCATTCTCCTCTTTTCTGTGTTATCCTGTTCTCTTGCTTGCCACAAAGAGCTTTGGCACAGGGGTAGAGCATTTGCTTTGCATGCAGAAAAACCCTGGCTTAATCCCCAGTATCTCCAAGTAAAAGGACCAGGTAGCAAGTGATATGAACAACTTCTGCCTAAGAGCCGCTGCCAGTCAGAGTAGACAAATCTGACCTTGATCGACCAAGTGGTCTGACAGTATGAGCCATGCTCACGCAAACCGTACTAAAGAGAAACAGATGGATGTTGGCCAGTGTTTATGAATCCTCCACCCCCACCCCTAACTCCTGGATGGAAAAATACCCTGGAGCAGTAAATTGATAAAATTGACTCAGTTAGTCCCCAAATGCAATGTAAACCATTGATTTGTATCTTACCCTCCACCCCGATTTCCACCCTGGACCCACCCTCTGTCTCAGCCAGCTTGGTCTGGGGGTGAGATAGGGTCTCCACAGTGAATCATTTCAAAACCTGTGTGTCAGTTAGGGTAACAACTAATCCATTGGTTGTTTAAAATGCTCACCATTTTGTCAGGATTATCCTGATTAACCCAGAATTAATCCCGATCTCGACGTTAACAGGATTAATGTTAAAGTCGGATTAGTAAGTAAATTGCACCCCTTGGCTAACGTGCATGAGGAAAAAGCGGGGAGGGGGAAGGCGGGAGGAGGTGTGCCTGGAAGATGCACGTTGGGACCACTCAGTATGGGAATAAACTGATGAAACTGAGAGAATCATGCTCCCCTTGAAGTACAGTCACCTTTGACTTTGCCTGGCTACAGTCACTTGTCTGTGTGTGATTTTGCCATCAAGTCACAGCTGACTTATGGCGACCCCGTAGGGTTTTCAAGGCAAGAGACATTCGGAGGTGGTTTGCCATTGCCTGCCTCCGCGTGGGCTGAGAGAGCTCTGAGAGAACTGTGTCTGGCCCAATGGGGTCACCCAGCAGGCCTCATGTGAAGGAGTGGGGAATCGAACCCGGTTCTCCAGATTAGAGTCTGCTGCTCTTAACCACTACACCACGATGCCTCTCACTTGATTTTTTCTTTATATGTGCTTTGAGTAATTCTCATGTTAGATTCAGTGCATTTATATTTGGCTGTGTGATGGAATCCACACGTTTATCCAGGTAGTGGTCCTTGGTTTGTAAAGGGAATGTGCGTCGGCTATTTCTTACGAACAGATGTATCTTTAACTTTGCCTGGCTACAGTCACTTGTGTGTGTGTGATTTTCCCATCAAGTCACTTATGACTTATGGCGACCCTGTAGGGTTTTCAAGGCAAGAGATGTTCGGAGGTGGTTTGCCATTGCCTGTCTCGGCATGGACTCAGAGAGTTCTGAGAGAACTGTGTCTGGCCAATGTGGAGGAGTGGGGAATCGAACCAGGTTCTCCAGATTAGAGTCCACCTGCTCTTAACCACTACACCACACTGGCTCTCGCATCACTTACACACGTGTTATTTGGCCCAGCTTGGATGCTATTTGGAAGAAGATTTTTCCTCCCCCACAGCATTGTGGTGCTTCCATGCATCATCTGGGTTTTCCTTGATTTTTCTGCGATCTTTCCAACACCTGTTTTGTTGTGATGTTTAGGACACATCGCAGCAAATGTGGATTGCTTGTTGTGTGGGCAGGAAAGTCCAGATCTTCCCTGTCCCACCTACACAGCAGCCGTTTTTCTTTCCCCAGTCCCGACAACAGCCATTCACCCGGGTGCCATGGGGAAGAGCCTTCTGAGATTTTAAAAAATTGATCATTGACATATAGATATAATGGTATAATGGTAAGTCACTACACCACCAGTTAAGAGCAGTGGTTTGGAGCAGTGGACTCTGGCCTGGAGAACCAGGTTTGATTCCCCACTCCTCCACATGAGTGGCGGAGGCTAATCTGGTGAACTGGATTTGTTTCCCCACTCCTACACACGAAGCCAGCTGGGTGACCTTGGGCTAGTCACAGCTCTCTCAGCCCCACCTACCTCACAGGGTGTCTGTTGTGGGGAGGGGAAGGGAAGGCGACTGTAAGCCGGTTTGATTCTCCCTTAAGTGGGAGAGAAAGTTGGCATATAAAAACCAACTCTTCTTAAAAAAAAAAAAACCTGGAAAAAGCCGCACCTGGTGTCGTGTGTAGAATGTGCTTGTGGAGCGGATGCCGCAGGAACCGGGACAAGGAAAATGAAGGGAAATCTGCCATCTGGAAACCACATGGCTGCTATGCTGTATCGGCAGCCACAGTGACAACTGGGCCTTCCGCGGGAAAGTGTCGCCGTGCAGCAAAGTTCAAATTTATGCATAGTGCAACCTCAGTCAGGTGCCTGGAGCTGTACAGAAGTACCTGGATAGATTATACCGCCATTCTCCTGTGGTTAATACTCCTTTCTCCCCTCAAAGACATCTCAGTCTCTTGGTTTCGTCACACGTTTCAAAGAGCGGATAAGAGCTGCTTCACTCACAAGAGTGAACAGAGAGAGACAGACTCCTTTCCCCTCTTTCTTGCTCTCATAATGCTAGAACTCAGGGTCACCCAATGAGATTAACTGGCGGCGCATTCAGGACTGACAAAAGGAAGGACTTCTTCACGCAAGTCCAAGTGAGCATACAGAATTCATTGGCACAAGAGGGAGCGATGCCTTTTGGGTGACGCTTTAAAAAGGAGGAGGCAAATTTGTGGTCTGTTCGCGGATTTTAAGCCAAGCAGTGCATGAAACCTTTACGTTGAATGGTAGCATGCAGGTGTTTTTTTAAGAGGGCTCGCGGTCACTTGAGAGAGGCGGCGCTTCTTATTGTAAAACGCATCCATGGTTTCTTTTGTCTCGCTGTGAAACAGGTTTTCCGGGGCTTCACAGCAATTAAAACACCCGACAGACCTGTTCCCCTTGAGGTCAGAGCGGGATAAGAGTGTACATGCTATGGTGGCATCCGCACAATGAGGATTCTCAGGGCCAGACGAGATGGGACGGTCTCCTCATGGCTGCCATGGCGACGCCGTCACTATTTTAAGGCGATCCTATAAGGCTGCGAGGCGCTGGGCCCACAGAGTGGAGGGCTGAGGCAGGCTGAGGCGCTCTCGTCCCCACCTCACCCCATGCCTTATCATGTGCCAAAATGGCCGCACCTCCCCTACGGCTGTTTCAGCATTTGACAAGGCGCAGAGGGAGGATGACTAGAGTTCCTCACTGTGGACCCGATCAGGAAACCATCATGTCTAGTTTGGCCATCCATCCGTGGTGTCCCTGTGGTGGCCACGGGCACACTCTCGCTTCTAGTTTGGTCAAGGCCTTCTAGTCAGTCAAGGCAGATTGACCGTTAAGGCCATGTCATGAGTCAGCCTGCAGAGACCTCCTCTGACGAAGAGGAAGTAGAAGCCAGAACTGAGGGACATCCTCAGGCAGAAGTCCCACAGGAACAACCACAGGGCCTGCAGCCTGCCAGAGTAGAGGATCAGCCAAAGTCAGGAGATGTCTCGCCATGCCTGCAGCCTGCCAGCTCAAGGACTCCAGTTGGACCTGACACCTTGCAACATGCAGTGTCTCCAGAGGCCTCGCCAAGGCTACTGGAGCAGAGAAGAAAACAGGTCTGCCTGGCAATGCAGCAGAGACGGCAGAGTGCTAGACTGAAGGCTTTACAGAGGAATCTCCCCAGTAGCAGTGATGAGGAAGAGCAGGGCTGAAGCACCACCTGTGAACTCAGCCTCAACAGCATCAGCTGGCTCTGCTACAGCAGCAGGGGAAGGGATTTAAGCCATCAGTTAGGCTTGACTGTTGTGCAAGCAACTTGTCACCAACCTCCTGGTGTACTGGCCTTGTTTCCCTGCTATCCTTTGGATTCCTGGTATCCTGACTTCGTGGACTGGCTCTGACTAACGCCTTGGACTTCCCTTGCCTGTATTGATATCTCGGACTCTGCCTTCACTTTGAATGACCTTGGACTGTTCCCCAGACTACGCTTACAGCTTACAGCCCTCGCCCCTCGCCTGCACCACGACAGGCCATCCCAAAGGCCGCGATGGGCTGATGGCCTGGTGGGGCCGTCCCTCCCGCCAGGGACACCCTAGCCCTAAGTGAGTCAAGACTTGCCTCATATAAGGCAGCCGTGTGAGGCATGCAGGAGCTACCACCAGGACCTGGGTAGCCTAGACTAGATCAATCTCGTCCGATCTCAGAAGCTAAGCAGGGTTGGTCTTGGTTAGTATTTGGTTGGGAGACAGCGAGGTGGGCTCGATAGATCATCGATCTGATCCAGCGTGGGCAGTTTTTACGTTCTCGCTATGTAGTTATAAACACCCTGCATGCACTGATCTGTCAAGATTGTACATGTGACTTTTCTGGAACATGTTGGGAACCCCTTTCCAGTTGTGCCATGCGCATGAACCAATGGAGCACGTAGGACAGCTGCACACAGTTTCCACACAAGACACTGTAACCTTTTTCCCTCATGTGTGGAAAATATCATGTGTGAAGCAGCCTTCAAAGACTGCTGGGAATGAGTTGGCGTCCCTTTTCAAGGTTACGTGGGAAATCCTTGGCTTCACTTTTTTTCTGGGTGGATATGTCTGTAAAATACCTGTATTGACTTACAGCCTGCTTTTATGCTTTTGACCGTTTATGCTGCTAGTTTTATGTCCTGTTGGTTTTTAACACATACACCAGGATCGTTTTACTGCTGAGAGACAAGTTTGCTGAATGGTTTTTGAATTGTTTTATTTATACGCCGGAGTGAAATCTGCAACTTTCCATTGTCATATTCTCCTTTTGCTAGCAGCCACAAGCAGATATCTGGAGAGGTGGAGTATAAATGACCAATATAAATAATACAGGCACCACATCCAGTGTTATGGAAGTTCTTGCCCATAAAATCAGGTGTAAAGGGGCTGCTTAGCAGGGAGAGAACTTTGCACATGCTCTGAAACACCCTTTTCTTATTTAAGGCTGAGCCACAGCACCGATAACAGGTCACAACGCCAAAGCTTGGCTTGGATTAAGCCCTGGCCACCGGGCTAAGAGCCAGCATGGTGTAGTGGCTAAGAGCAGTGGTTTGGATCGATGGACTTTAATCTGGAGAACCGGGTTTGATTCCCCACTCCTCCACACAAGCAGTGGAGGCAAATCTGGTGAACCAGGTTGGTTTCCTCACTCTTACACATGAAGCCAGCTAGGTGACAAGGGTTGCCAGGTCTCTCTTAGTCCCCGGCAGGAGGTTTTTGGGGTGGAGCCCGAGGAGGGAGGGGAGGGACTTCAATGCCATAGGGTCCAATTGGCAAAGCGGCCATTTTCTCCAGGTGAACTGATCTCTATCAGCTGGAGATCTGTTGTAATAGCAGGAGATCTCCAGCTAGAACCTGGAGGTTGGCAACCCTATGGGTGACCTTGGGCTAGTCACAGCTCTCTCAGCCCCACCTACCTCTAAGGTTGCCAACCTCCAGGTACTCGCTGGAAATCTCCTGCTACTACAACTGATCTTCAGCCGACAGAGATCAGCTCATCTGGAGAAAATGGCCGCTTTGGCCATCGGACTCTATGGCACTGAAGTCCCTCTCCTCCCAAACCCTGCCCTCCTCATGCTCCACCCCAAAAATCTCCCGCTGGTGGTGAAGGGGGACCTGGCAGCCCTGCCTACCTCACAGGGTGTCTGTTGTGGGGCGGGGAAGGGAAGGTGATTGTAGGCCAGTTTGATTCTCCCTTAAGTGGTAGAGAAAGTCAGCATATAAAAACCAACCCTCCTTCTTCTTCTGAGCAAAATGTTACTTTCTGTGTCTCCACTTGGAGGGAAATTCCACAACCGCGGCCACTGCGGCAGTACAGGAGGCACAGATGCTGTTCAAAGCTGCCCGGCAAGCCTGGCCTGGGATTGCTGGCGGTCTTCTGGCAGAGTATTAGAGGCACTAAGCTTGCCTGATATTTGCCTGACTCATCAGAGCAAACATCTCTGACGCAGACGGCGCCCATTCGGCAAACTCCCCAGCCTGCCAGAGGGCTGCAAACAAACAGAACCGCAAGGGTGAAAAAGAAACGGCCTCCGATGAGCCCTGGGCCTGCTCATGCTTCACACCCACCCTTCAGGGCAGAAACACTATCGAGGAAGGGACCGAATAAACAAACACAGAAAATGTACCCAGCTGGGCCCCACCCAAGATATGTTGGTATTTGAGATGAGAAATCCAAACGGCATCTCCCTTTTCACTTTTTGATGTCCATTGTTCCCATTTTAATCCCTCTGCTCCTTTAAGGAAATCAAGGAACATGGTTCTCCTGCGTTTCCTGGATTTTATCCTCACAACAACCTTGTGAGGTAGGTACACCTAAAAGACTGGCCCAATGAGCTTCGCGGCTGCACGCAGACTGGTCCAGGTAGGGGTGCCAACCTCGGTGGAATTAAAAGCATCTACAGGCTTAGAGAAGCAGGAAGGAAATGCGCACCTACCCAGGGTCGCGTCTAAGCCATCTCCCACCAGGACTGGAGTCTGTTCTCTGTCACACCCCACCAGGAGTGGAGTCTGTTTTCTGTCACACCCCACCAGGAGTGGAATTATTGACTGCACCTGAAAGTTTCTTCCCGGCTGTTCTCCCCGTTGCTCTTAGGAATACCGGAGTATTCTTTCCCATAGCAGGACATTTCTTGTCTCTGATTTGGACTTTGTGTTCTGGGGAGGGTGCTTTTTCTTATTGTTTGTATGCTGGTAGATTTTTTTTAAAAAAACAATATGAGTTATTTGAGTAAGTATTATTAAGCAAATGTTTGAAACTATATGATTTATGGTGCTTTTGAATGAAGTGAGTAATAATACATTATTTAGTTAAGAGCCTCAGTGTTGTATGTTTGCTTGAACCTCCGGGTACTAGCTGGAGATCTCCTGCTATTACAACTGATCCCCAGCCGATAGAGATCAGTTCACCTGGAGAAAAAGGCCAATTGGACTCTATGGCACTGAAGTCCCTCCCCAAACCCTGCCCACCTTAGGCTCCACCCCAAAAACCTCCCGCTGGTGGCAAAGAGGGACGGCAACCCTATAGATCTCTAGTCTGACACTCTAACGATTACATCACACTGGCACGATACACTTCAGGGTTCTCTTATGCCAACCTCACTGAAATGCCATGTTTTAATAAAGATGCTTATAATTTAAGCATTTTCAAAGAATGGGCAGAACACGTTTCCTCAACACAGTGTAATATAAGCCAACTTTTCCCCCACCACTTATTCAAAATGTCATAAGATCTTAGCCCTGAAACTGGTTTTGAACACCAGCGCTCAGGCATGAGTAAAGAAGAGTGCCTCTGAGAGATGTACAGAATGCATTGCACTCAACGTTGGATAACTACAGCCTGGAAACAAACTTCCAAGGTTATAGAAAGAGGTAGGAAGTCAATAGCTAGACATTCAGCAGCTAACTGTAACCAAGACCACGAGTAAATCGAGCTGAAAAAACTCCTGGTTGCAAGAAAGAAAACTGTCAGGAAAAAGAATTAAAAACTCCCAGCCCTCTGAGCAAACCGTGGAGATGATGGGTCCAGTTTTTTAATAACAGCAGCAACAACAACAAAAGACTGCAGAGTGTCCCGCATCATCTTCCCTTCCTCTGGTTGCTTGGGCTGCAGTTGCTAGGTAACCAAAAGGCCACTGGGTACCAAATTGGACTGGATAACAGATTATGGAATTTACAATGGGTCAGAGGGTTCCTCTGACAACTGTGGTCGGAGGTGATGCGGTAGACAGTTAAGCTGGACTTAGTAAGGTGCTGAGGGGATTTATTTAGTTTTATTTTTATTTCTACCCTCTACCCCCGACTGAAGCCGAGCCCCGGGCGGCTAACAACACAAAACATAGCAGTTTCTTCAGTAATAAAACTATACATAGCAATCTATAATCATTAAAACAACAGTAATCGGTTCATAAGAACTAATCGATTCCAATAAATAAAACAAGTGGTGCACCATAGAGAGCAGAGCTAGAGAAGCACAGAACCACAATCAGCGCCCCCCCCCCCAGATAAGATCATAATAACATGGGGGGGACGGACAGCTCTGATTAAACTGTTGCTGTCCTCAATAATAGGCCTAGCAGCAGAAGAAGAAGAGTTGGTTTTTATATGCTAACTTTCTCTACCACTTAAGAGAGACTCAAACCTGCTTACAATCGCCTTCCCTTCCCCTTCCTACAACAGACACCCTGTGAGGTAGGTGAGGCTGAGAGAGCTCTAACAGAGCTGTAACTTGCCCAAGGTCACCCAGCTGGCTTCGTGTGGAGGAGTGGGGAAACCAATCCAGTTCACCAGATTAGCCTCCGCAGCTCATGTGGCGGAGTGGGGAAATCAAACCCAGTTCTCCAGATCAGAGTCCACTGCTCCAAACCATCGCTCTTAACCATTACACCACTCTGGCTCCCAGTAACTCTTAGTTCCACACTGCTACTATTCTGCAGTTCCATTCGGACTTCGGTTCTGCTCCAGTTGTCTTCTGGAGACCAAGGAGAGAGCTTCAGGAGATAGATCAGGGGTCCCCAACCTTTTCGAGCCTACACTAGTGGCCCCTCAGCTCGGCTATGTGCAGTAGGTAAGAGTAATCCACAGATTATTTACTCTGAATCAAGCCCCTCCTTTTGACCATCCACAATCTATTGCCCACCAACTCCTCTGGTTGCCCCCGAATTCTACTATCGTGGGAGAGGGATAAAAAGTTATCTCTGTCCTCTCTTTGCTCACCTATGCATCGTTTCCTAAACCTCTGTCATGTTCACCCTTTGCCATCTTTTCCGTGCCCTAAAAATGCTCAAACTCCACAGCCTCTCTCTCAAGGAAAATACTCCAGTCTCTTAACCATGTGGGTTGCCCTCTTCTGTCCCTTTTCCCAGCAATACTGTGGCCATTTTGAGACAGGGCAGCCAGAACTAGGCACAGTATTTCAAATCCAGCTGCCCCTGCAGATCTATAAAAGGGCTTTACGATATTGGCCATCCTGTTTCCTAATAAGCCTTATCACAGAACTTGACATTCTCATCGCTGCAGAGCACTAAATTGACATTTTCATTGAGCCAGCCACTACAGCCCCAAGCTCTCTTTCCTGGTAAGGCACGGCCAGCCTAGACCCGTCAGCGTATCTTTGAAATTAGGATCCATCTTTCACGTCATTGGACATAATTTGACACAGAACTTGATTTGCCACGTTGTCAACCCACTCACCCTGCATTGTGGAACTCCCTGCCTCAGGTAAGTTTACTCAAGAGTCTTTGGCAAACAGGGTTGCCAACCTCCAGGTACTAGCTGGAGATCTCCGGCTATTACAACTGATCTCTAGCTGATGGAGTTCACCTGGAGAAAATGGCTGCTTTGCCAATTGGACTCCATGGCATTGAAGTCCCTCCCCTCCCCAAACCCCGCCCTCCTCAGGCTCCGCCCCAAAAACCTCCTGCTGGTAGTGAAGAGGGATCTGGCAACCCTATTGGCAAAGGACTCTGCCAAAGGCTTTTGCAAAGGCTGAGTATATAACATCTACCAGATCACCCTTTTTTATATATATGTTAACCTTCCCAAAGAACTCTGTAAGTTGGGGAGACAAGACTTCCCTTAGGAGAAGCTACACTGATTCCTCCTTGGAACAAATTAAAAAGCCCTTTTCCTAATACCCCTGTGGAACCCACTGCTTACTTTCTTCTGTTATGAAAAGTGTTGATTTGCTCCCTGCTTCCGTTCAGTTAACAAGTTTCTAGTTTACAAGAGGACATGACGTCTTACTCCAAGACCAGCTAACAAGAGCAAATCCAGAAGATGCATACCAAATGGTGATGGGTTTTCTTGGGGGAAAACAAGGCTGTGATCCTGGTGTGTAGCAAAAGAAAGATTTAAATTGCCGTCAGTGGTTTGGTCTTGCTTTTAGCAGCTAATCCAAAATGCCACAGGTTTTTCAAACACCTAGCACTCTTCCCCCACCCTGAAAAAAAACCCTGCTGGTTCTGCAAACAGGCGCAAATCCATAATTATTCTCACGAACCATTCCGATATTGTTTTCTGGCATACAGAGTGTTTGGCAGTTCTCAACTCATTTATCCTCACAACCACTACACTTTATTTATTTAGAAAAATTATCTGCTACCACTCCAAAGACCTGCAAAATGGCAAGTTTCCCACACACAATCAATGAGCTTCAGGGCTCATCAGGATTTGTATTTGGGTCTCGCACTTCCGATGCTCCATCCACTACAATGCACAGGCTCTCGAAGAAGAAGAGTTGGTTTTTATACCCTGCTTTTCTCTACTGTAAGGAGTTTCAAAGTGGCTTACAATCACAGTCCCTTCCTCTTCCCACAGCAGACACCTCGTGAGGTAGGTGGGGCTGAGAGAGTTTGGAGAGAGTCGTGACTAGCTCAAGGTCAACCAACAGGCTTCATGTGGGGAGGAGTGGGGAATCAAACTCGGTTCACCAGATTAGAATCCGCCGCTCATGTGGAGGAGGGGGGAATCAAACCCAGTTCTCCAGATTAGATAGGGTTGCCAACCTCCAGTTAGTAGCTGGAGATTTCCTGCTATTACAACTGATCTCCAACCAATAGAGATCAGTTCACCTGGAGAAAATGGCTGCTTTGGCAATTGGACTCTATGGCATTGAAGCCCCTCCCCTCCTCAAACCCCGCCCTCTTCAGGCTCTGCCCCAAAAAAACCCCGCCGGTGGCGAAGAGAGACCTGGCAACCCTAAGATTAGAGTCTGCCGCTCTTAACCACAACACCACGTTGGCTCTTGACACAACATCTTGACACAACATTGTATTGCAAGTGCTTAAAACGCTATAGGGAATCTTGACCAAATTTTTGTTCTCTCCTGAATTCCCTTTATCTTGTACCCAAACATTTTCTAACAGACAGAATGCTCAAATTCCAGCCTGCCGCAAGCATGGCACAACGAGCTGAGCAACCGATGCCAATTCCTGCAAATTTTCACAACAGGCAAGTTCCTAGTCCTTATGGATTAGCAGAGAAGGAATCAAAAGGCCATGCTTTCCACTCTTGTGTTTCAAAGGAAGCCTCTCCACCCTCTGCCACTCACAAACCACCCTCCGCAATTCCAGAAGCAGCAAGTCCAGTCAGCCTTCCCCCCCCCTCCACTTCTAGAGTCGCCCTCTGCACCAAAATAAAGAACACATTGTAAGAAAGTAATTCTAGAGGGGTAGCTGTGCCCGTCTGTCGCAGCAAAATTAAACAGTCTAGTAGCACCTTAAAAGCTAACAAAATTGATTGCGGCATACATCAGAGCACACTGCACTCTATGCATCTGATGAAGGAAGCGCTGACTCACTAAAACCTGTGCCGGAATAAATTTTTGTTAGTCTTTATGGTGCCACTCGGCTCCTGTTTAATCTTTTGAGAAAATGACATCTTAATTGTGTCAGAACGTACAGTATTTTATTAGAAGGTACTGTGCTGGCAATGTCTTGAATTCAAATTGCGGTTTGCAGTTATGGTGCATCTCATTTTTCCCATGAGTATTTCTCAAATAAAGGAATAGTTCCTTGAAATACAGAACAGGTGGCAACATACCTGCCTCATTTCCTCTGAGGCTGCCTCTGCATGGAGGGAATTCTTTGTGTAGCTCTCGCTGCTGCAAAAGCAGAGGCCTTTGCAGCTGCAACAGAGCAACCTCACAATAATTTCTCCCATGTTTTACTTGTCTCTGCCCATTGCCGTTTCCATCTCTTCCTTGGAGGACTTTTTTTGGCTTTCAAAAAAACTGTCAGTCGCTAAATGCAATAATATTATAGCAGTCTCCTCCCATGATCTACTAGCTCCTCTGAATTCTCAGCTTTCTTTAAAAACAAAACAAACCCCATGGCTCTAACATTTTTCATTTCGGAGATATAAGAGGAAAGGTGTGCCTCTGCAAGGGCAAGGACTAGGAACATACTCTTGTTTAAAAATGGAAACTGGGAATGCAGAGGAGCTACTTGATGGTGGCAAGAGATAATGCTATAGCATTATAATGCTATAGCAAAATGTCAGTTGATTTTATGTCTATGTTGTGTTTACATGAATATGTTGGTTTGGCAGGCTATTGCAAGGCCTTATATATGTTATTGATTTTAGTCTGTAATAAATATATACATATTTTGTATTGATGTAACCTGTACATTATATAACATTTGCCCTTGGAAGTTGATTTCTTTCTTGACCTTTGGGTACTTAATTCTGTTGTTTTTAGGGTTACGTAAGTTCCCCCCCCCCTTTGTTGTTGGCAAGGAAAATGGTGCCGGCATGGGCAGAACCTGAAAAAATGCATGCCTTCCCATATATACATGGTGCGCAAAAGGCTCTGATAGCAATATTTCCAAAAAGGTTGCATTAAACCAGGTTTGGGAAAGGTTGCAGCAAAGCAGGGGGGAAACAAAGAAAGTGGATGACTATGGGACAACATTCAGTGGACCCTCCATTAGCCCCACCCACTCCAGTTTGGACGCCAAACTGGGGGGAAATCTCTATGTGGAAACACCCTGAGATCAACTGATGATGAGGGTTGCCAAGTTCCTCTTTGACGCCGGTGGGAGGTTTGGGGGCCTAAGGAGGGTGGGGTTTGGGGAGGGGAGGGACTTCAATGCCATAGAGCCCAATGGCCAAAGCAGCCATTTTTCTCCAGGGGAACTGATCTCTATGGGCTGGAGATCAGTTGTAATAGAAGGAGATCTCCAGCTAGTACCTGGAGGTTGGCAACCCTACTGATGAAGGACATAGTATACCAGAGTGACTTAAGGGGAGGGAAGACAAGTATGGGAGAAATTATAAAATTTATAAAAATATGAATGGTTTGGAGAAAGAGGGTAGATAGAATGCTTTTTCCTGCCTCTCTTATATTATCTAGAAGTTGGGATCATCCAGTACATTGACTGGCAGAAATGGTGGAATGGTTAGTGTGTCAAATTCTCCAGGGGAACTGATCTCTATCGGCTGGAGATCAGTTGTAATAGAAGGAGATCTCCAGCTACTACCTGGAGGTTGGCAACCCTATTGCTTGGTGACCTTCAAACTGATACTGTCTCTCATCCTAACCTACCTCACAGGAGTGTTGTGAAGATAATACAGAGGCGGGGAAAGTGTCAAAAGCGGCTTTGGGGCCCCAGTGGGTACAGTAAAGATCCAAATAAATAAAGAGGTAGGACAGGCCAAAAAGGAAGCATTTCTTCACCTCACACACAATTCGTCAGTGGAATTTGCTCCCAAAGGAGATCAGTTATGGGGCTTTGATGGGATTAAGAAGGGTTTAGCCCAGTTCCATCAACAGCCATTTGCCACAGAGCTAAATAGAACCTCCTTGATCAGAGGCAATCTACCTGTGAATACCAACTGCTCGGGGAGGGGCAAACAGAAAGAGAGGTCTCTTGCCTTCGTGCCCTGCACGTGGTCTTCCTGGAAGCCTCCGGCTGACCACTCTGGCAAAGAGGGTGCTGGACAAGATGGCCCTTGGTTCTGATTCAGCAGGGCTCTTCTTATGTTCAACAGCTGACAGCAGATGCACTGGAGAAAAGGGGACTGTTCAGTAAATAGCTCCAGGGGGCTTCTCCTTGACAGACCCACATCCCCTTCCATCAACCATCCCTAATCACACCCATGGTTGCCCTCTTTCTTTTCTAGCATAGATCTCGTACCTTCCTCAGGCCCTCCCTAGCGCTCCAACCTCATGCTGGTGTAAGCAGCATCGGTGGAATTTCTACCTGCTGCTCGGCTGTTAGTGGGACAGAAAGCCGGCTGGATAATTACTCTAGTAATTCCACTCAGGAGCCAGCCACTGATCCACACCTCTCCTCTTGGCCCTGTGCTATTCCTTGCAAAAAGAGATACAAACTCCACGAAGGCTCAAATGCCGGCTTCAGGAGGGGCCGTGGCTCAGTGGTAGAGCCTCTACTTGGCATGCAGAAGGCCCCAGGTTCAATCCCCGGCATCTCCAGTTAAAAGGACCAGGCAAGCAGGTGATGTGAAAGACCCCTGCCTGAGACCCTGGAGAGCCACTGCCAGTCTGAGTAGACAAAACTGACTTGGATGGACCAAGGGTCTGATTCAGTATAAGGCAGCTTCCTGTGTTCAGAATTCAGCAGGCAAGCTTGCATGGGCACCAAACAAAGTTCCATTGATTTACATTACTGGCTTTGAGCAGAGATGTTGGGTTTCCTTGGCAAGAAGTTAGCAAAACAACCTCCACCACATACATACACCTCCCCCAGGTCATCCGCCAATCTTCTAGAAAAGATATATATATATACGTATATATTTTTCAAAACATACAATGGAATTGGTTCTTGTAGGTTATCCGGGCTGTGTGACCGTGGTCTTGGTATTTTCTTTCCTGACGTTTCGCCAGCAGCTGTGGCAGGCATCTTCAGAGGACTGATGCCTGCCACAGCTGCTGGCGAAACGTCAGGAAAGAAAATACCAAGACCATGGTCACACAGCCCGGATAACCTACAAGAACCAATGAACTCTGACTGTGAAAGCCTTCGACAATACAATGGAATATTTTGTTGGATCGTGTGAAAGGATGTAAGCTTTTGAGTTTCACTGAACTCTTCAACAGAGTCACGCAAAAATTTTAGTGGGACCTGAAAGCTCACATTCTCCTTCATCAACTTGTTCTGCCATTTGACTTTACACACCACCTCCTATTCTTTGGCCCCACAGAGTATACGTCAATATCTTTCGAACTCTACAACCAACCCACGGGCAGCTTTAGAAATGTAAATCAGCTTAGCTATGACCAAGAAAACTTGGAGAATCAGATACATTGCTGATATGACATCCTCTCTCCCTTGACCTGTCACACAGAAATGGCCTCATTTGACTGAATCAAATGGTTGCAAGCCAAGAATGCAGAAATCCCTGGTATCTCCAGCTTTATCCCAGTCTGCAGGAAAGAGACTTGGGCTCAGTGGTAGATCCCCTGCTTTGCATACAGAAGGTCCCAGGCCGGATCCCTGCCATCTCCAGTTTAAAGGAGCAAGTTGCAGGTGATGCAAAAGACCTCTGAGACCTTAGAGAGCCACTGCCAGTCAGAATAGACAAGACTGCCCTTGATAAACCGATGGTCTGACTCAGTATAAAGCAGCTTTAAGTATCCATTAGGGGTTCTAGCTGTCTGGAGAAAAATGTACTGTTCCTTTAATAGAGGACTGATTTGTTGTTATTTGCCAGGTGATGTTATTTACCCCTGTGCCCTGAAAAGCTTCAATTGCCCATTTCTACTCATTAAACTTGTGTTAAAGGGACAGGGCATTTTTCTTCAGGCCTGTTGGCAACCCTAGTATTCAATATGTAATGCACCCTTGCACTGGCTTGCACGATCTCACTGTGTTTTTTGGGGCCTAGTGATGATCAGTGAGGCACAGTCAACCTTTTGGTGGTGGGGCTCACGTGATCAAACTGTTACTTTAAATTTTAAATAAAAGCGAACTCCCCCTCACACAGAAAACTAGCATGTCATGGAGCATGCTGGCTTGGCTTCCCTTGCAATATGAAACAACTCCAACAGTGCAACTAGCGTGGCCAGCTCCGGATTGGGGAATACCTGGAGATTTGGGGAGTGGAGTCTGAGGAGGGCGGGGTTTGGAGAGGGGAGGGACTTCAATGGGGTATAATGCCATAGAGTCCACCTTCCAAAGCGGCCGTTTTCTCCAGGGGAAAGGATCTCTGTCGCCTGGAAATCAATTCTAATAGAGGGAGATCTCCATCCACCCCCTGGAGGTTGGCAACCCTAAGTGCAACCCTATGCAAAATGACTCAACTGAAATCGATGCCCTCACATTAGGGTTGCCAGGTGCCCGCTGGTGGCGGGCAAACCCCCGGTAATGTGCCCCTCTGTCCGCCAACCAGCTGAGGGCCGGAGGGCACGTGTGCGCTGATGCGGCACTTCCGGTTTGAGTGGTCTAAGGCTCCTTGCGAGGCGGCACTTCTGGTTGTAAACCGGAAGTGCCACGTTGGTGTGCGCGCACACACAAGATGTACACACAAACCTCCCACCGAAGGTGAGTGGGGACCTGGCAACCCTACCTCGCATGGGATTGCACTGAGACAGGTTTACCATTGCAGCCAGACAAAGGCCCCTTTCCCACCCATAAACCTTACTACCCAACAACGTGAAGCAAGGGCTTCGAGAAGCGTATTCTACAGAAGTGACTTTTTAACAATCATTTGCATTTTAAAAATGATTTGGCTGGAATGCATTTAAAAATTGTTTGCATTTTAAAAATTATTTGCATTTATTTTTGCATTTAATTTCCGGTTGCCTGTTAAGTACAAACTAAGGGGGAGAGGTCTTGCGACTTTTTCTTATGACTTTTTACTTCAGGCACAAAAACTGCCTAATGAAAAGCAAGATCTTTTCTTTCCTTCTGCACCCGGGAAATCGGGGAAGAGGGGGGAAGCTTGGAGGCAAGCCATGTTTTACATCCTAAAGTGCTCTTGGCGCGATAATGAAAGGAATCATAGTTTAAGAAAATACTGGATCGTTGTCATGTTTCGGATCCATTTGGCCTGGGGTTCAAACAGGAAAGTTGGCATCTCAGCTTTTAAAGCTGGCATCTCAGCTTTTAAACGCCCCCCCCCCAGCTCAGCACAAAACGCAGAGATGCTCACCACATCACATTTCCCAGTGCGCACGTTGTTCCCAAAAAAGTATCGTGGATGTATTGACTTGTGACTAATGAGCTTTGTAAACGACAGATCCTGCTGAGCTGACATAACCACTCTTGTGACTTTCTTGGAGTTAGTTAAACATATGTGTAAATTAAAGGCCTGCCTACACATTGGAGCTGTGTTTCAAGCTGACTTGCACATTTCAATCGCCATCCCCAGCCAAAATGAAGTTTAAATGTGCGCGGGTCCGATTGTCCCTTGATACGCTGCCTTGCCCTTGCCTCACTGTCGGTATTTAGACTGGAAACTCCTCAGGGCAGAGATTTGACATATGAAATTCCATAAAACCACAGTCATGGATGGCATTATAATTTTAGAAATGGCTTGAAACACGGTTGCTCATCATAATTCCTCACAGAGAATGTTAGGGACTGTGGTTTTGCAAGAATACAGCATATTCTGATTAGGGGAACATGAGGTTCGTCACAGATCTACAGTTCTCAGAGGTTTGAGGCCAGCAGCCAACGGCACATTAGCCAGTGATGTTACCATGAAGATGCACATCGCCTGTCTTAGAGGACTACTCAGCTGTTTCTGCTGCTTTGCCACTATTCCCGCTACCACAGGTGGAAAGTCTGGCACATGTAGAAACTGATCTGCTCCCATTTCTTCCCTCCCTCTGGCATTTTGCTCCCCTTGCTTCTTCCTCCCTCCTCTTCTTCTGTTCTCTTTTCTAGACACCACTGTCTAGTATTAGATTGTATGCTCTCTGGGGCAGGGATCTGCCTCTTGCTTCCATCACTCTGTGAAGCCCCATCCGTGCCCACAATGATGCAACAAAAACAAACCAACAAATAGGCCCGTTTGCCATGTCCATTCTGCTAATCCACGCTGGGATGCTTTTGCAAGCCCTGGGCAGCAGTATTTTGTGCAGGTTTCCATCCAGGCAAGAGGCAATTGTTTTCCCCACATAGGGAGGTTCCAAAGGAAGTCACACACCCAGAGCGGATCCATGCACAGAAGAGAGGAAGGAGGACAGTTAAGCTAGGGTTGCCAACCTCCAGGTGGTGGCTGGAGATCTCCTGCTATTACATCTGATCTCCAGCCGATAGAGATCAGTTCACCGGGAGAAAATGGCCGCTTTGGCAACTGGACTCTATGGCATTGAAGTCCCTCCCCTCCTCAAACCCCGCCCTCCTCAGGCTCCGCCCCAAAAATCTCCAGGTATTTCCCAACCCGGAGCTGGCAACCCTAAGTTAAGCAGACCTTAAACTAGCTTAGATGTGCAGTGTGATCATGCATTTAGGGCCAAATTAGACGGGACATGCAGGCTGGTGTAACTTTCTCCTCTTTTCTTTCTTCATGAAAAGCTGCCTCAAGAAGCTGTAAAGCTGACAGGGCCGGTGGGGCTGAACTCTTTCTCTGCAGCCCACTTTTCTGTTCATTGTCTTCCCTGAGCCCCGGGGAAACAGCAATGGAAGAGGGGGGAAGGCTCTGAACAGAAATACAGCTGGCAGAGAAAGGGCAAAGTTTCTCTTCAACACCTGCCATTCTTCCCTTGCCAGTGGTAGCTTCCACAGGCTGCTTTTCATTTGAGAAAAGGGAGGAAGGTACACGTATCTGCATGTAATGTTAGCCCCTGACCCTCCAATGTTACAGTGTCAAGACAGCGGCGCATATTCCTGGAGCACTCCTGTGTATAGCTTCATGTGAGGGGGGCTAGTTCTCAGAAACAGGAAGTCCGGTGCAAGAAAGAAAAGGCAAAAAAAGAAGCCGGCGTTTTGAATTCCGTCCTGCCGCTGCCTGCGCGCACAGCAATACAGAGAAAGGGTTGGAAAAGCGCATGCATTCGTTTTCAACAAAAGCGTGGAGGGGAAAAATTGGAAGTACTGACCTTAAAGCTCCAGTAGTTGGGTTGCTAACAAACACAAAGAAAGAAAGAAAAAAGAAAAGAAAAAACAAAAACAAAAAACAAAAAAATACCATTAAGATCCTGTTTTGAGAAAACAGTTGACTTTAAACGGTGTGAGAAGTGACTGCTTGGCTTTGTTTGTTTAAAGTCCCTTCCCAATGGTTTTTTTTCTTCAAACAAAAGCAATGGATTTGCCAAAATAAAGAGGGATGGTCAATGGGAATTATACGGCAAGGCTTTCAAACAGGTCGACGTGGTGGCAGAGATGTATGGCTTCACTGCAAGGAAGGAAATTTTTTTAAAAAACACAGCAGCACAGAAGCATCAGGGTCTCATAGGGGAAGGCGGTGGGCAATCGGCACACCGATGAATAAATGAAAGTTTTCTGTCAAGAAAACAAAAAGGGAAAGAAACAACCACAACCCGATTTTGCACCCACAAAATGTCATGCAAATTAGGAAACTTGATAGATGTATTTGCTTGTTTTGCATAATTTATGCCACTGCCAAGATGTTTAAGTCTTCAAAGCAGAGCCTACGCCAGATACCGGTTTCCAGCCTGAAATCTGAGCATGTTGAATGTGGTCCTGGCAGGGCTGCGTCTGACAGGAACGCCGTAGAGATAATCACGTCCCTCGAGGAATACAGGCTTCGGATATACTCATAAAGAAAGAGCGCATCAAGAAGACCTCAGGGCCCAAAGAGAAGGAGTGTGCATTGAGCACATGTCGATCATCAGACAGGCTGGTCAGTAGCGCATGATCTCATCACCACTGGTCTGCTTTGCTACAGCGGAGAGAGCCACACTGCATTTGTGGACATCAGAAAAGATAGGGTAGGTTGCCAGCAGCCAGATCCAAGTTGAGAAACTCCTGGAGATTTGGGGATGGAGCCTAGAGAGGGCAGAGATCTCAGTGAGTTTTGGCAGCTCCGAGTTGGGAAATACCTGGAGATTTTGGGGGCGGAGTCTGAGGAGGGTGGTGTTTGTTGAGGGGAGGTACTTCAATGGGGTATAATGCCATAGAGTTCACCTTCCAAAGCGGTCATTTTTCTCCAGGTGAACTGCTCTCTATCGGCTGGAGATCAGTTGTAATAGTGGGAGACCTCCAGCTATCACCTGGAGGTTGGCAGCCCTAATAGAGGCCCACCCTCCAAAGCAGCCATTTTCTCCAGGGGAACTGATCTCTGTAGTCTGGAGATGAGCTGTAATTCCGGGGGATCCCCAGGTCCCACCTGGAGGCTGGCACCCCCAGCTCTTGGGTTTGCATAACAGTGAGATGCAGTGCACAACAGACGGCTGAGATGATGAGTGAGTGCATAGGCTTGTTAGGGTTCCCAACTCCAAGTTAGGAAATTCCTGGAGATTTGGAGGTAGAGCCTGAGGAGGGTGGGGTTAAGGGAAGGGAGGGCGCTCAATGGGGTATAATTAGGGTTGCCAACCTCCAGGTACTAGCTGGAGATCTCCTGCTATTACAACTGATCTCCAGCTGATAGAGATCAGTTCCCCTGGAGAAAATGGCTGCTTTGGCAATTGGACTCTATGGCATTGAAGTCCCTCCCCTCCCCAAACCCCGCCCTCCTTGGGCTCCGCCCCAAAAATCTCCTGCTGGTGGCAAAGAGGGATCTGGCAACCTTAAGTATAATGCCATGGAGTTCACCCTCCAAAGCAACTATTTGCTCTCAGGAAACTGATCTCTGAATCTGGAGAGCAGCTGTAATTCCAGGAGATCTCCAGGCTCCTCCAGGAGGTTGGCAACCCTAAAGCTTGCTGCTTTGTGCCATTGTTTTTTTTAAAGTAATAATCATAGCATTTATATAGCACTTTAAACCGTTCAAGGCACTAACCCTTATTAGTGCTTGAGTCACAGGTCCCCCACCTTTTATGGCAGACCTCCTAGCTAGTGGTTCCACATTAACATACCACACCCTCATTAGCCCATTATCTTGATTCTTACAGGACAATGATTTGCACATTACCTTTAATACTTTGCAGGACAATGACTCACCTCAAACCCAACCCCCTTCTGACTATATATTACTCTTCCTACACACTTGACACTGAGAGACACTGTCCTTCAGTGTTACTCCTCTGAAGATGCCTGCCACAGCTGCTGGCGAAACGTCAGGAAAGAAAATACCAAGACCACGGTTACACAGCCCGGATAACCTTCAACAGGGGTCGGCAAACCGCGACTCGCAAGCCGCATGCGGCTCTTTGGCCCGTTGAGTGCGGCTCTCCGAACTTGGTTCGGAGCCCCTGCTCTCGCACCCACTCACGCCGGCAGCCAGGCTGCGGAGCCGGCGCGCCTGAGAGAGAGAGAGCAAGCGAGCGTGAGAGAGCAGGTGAGCGGGCGCTCTGTCTCTCCCCCCCCCCCCGCCGCCGTGGAGAATGGTCAGGTCCCCCTTTCCCTTGCCCTCAATGGTTGGGAGGCTAAAGCCTCCCCTCCCCTCTAGCCGCGCAATTGCTGGGTGGGCGGCTGGGCGGTTCCTGGCCCGCCCGCCCGCCTATCAGCTGTTGGGTGGGGCGGGCTTCCTTTGGCGGTGCGTCACCGGCAGTGGCGCTGGGCTGCGGCGCCCCAACTTCTGCGGCGCCGACTCCGTTCCCCCGTCGTCTTCTGGGCCTGCGGGTCCCTGTAGGGAAGAGGCACACTTTGGAGCCAGCAGGGGCTTGTCTGGTAAGTGGAGGGTGGCGGGAAAGCCCCGGGGCGCGGATGGGCCCCCCGACCCAGGACACACGTAATGGTTCAACTCGGGATCGTCTGCTGAAGCTGGAGGGTGGGAGATTCAAAACTGATAAAAGGAAGTATTTCTTCACACAACACATGGTTAAATGGTGGGACCCCCTACCCCAGGAGGTGGTGATGGCTGCCAACTTGGAGGGCTTTAAGAGGGGAGTGGACCTGTTCATGGAGGAGAGGGCTATCCATGGCTACTAATCAAAATGGATACTAGTCATGATGCATGCCTATTCTCTCCAGGATCAGAGGAGCAGGCCTATTATATCAGGTGCTATGGAACACAGGCAGGACAATGATCCTGCACTGGTCTTGCTGGTGGGCTTCCTGGAGGCACCTGGTTGGCCACTGTGGGAACAGACTGCTGGACTTGATAGGCCTTGGTCTCATCCAGCACCGCCTTTCTTATGTTCTCATGTGTTTACTGCGTCTGTGAATCTAGAGAAAAGTTTGCTCACATTGTTCACATTAAGTGTTTGTCAGTCATTGTCATTATTTAATTTTATGGATACCTTACTTACTTTTTTCCCTCCTCAGAGGCCATGTCTACCCACTGGTTTTCTTGGTGGTAGACCTGGACTCCGAGGAGGGGAAAAAGTCCCCCTTCAGAGGCCAGGTCTACCAATTGGCTTCTATGGGCCTCCGGAGGCCAGGTCTACCAATAGGCTTTTATGGCGGTAGACCAGGCCTCCAGATGAGGACTCTGGACGGGGAGGGGGAAATGGCAGGGACTTACAATTTAATTTTTATCAATAAATAAGATCACTATTAAGTATGATATCAAATGTTATTCAGTGTACCTATAGTTTAATTAAAACTTTAATTAAAGTTTATTAAGTTAATAAACAGTGTACCTACCTATATAGTTTAAGTTTAAGAAATTTGGCTCTCAAAAGAAATCTCAATCGTTGTACTGTTGATATTTGGCTCTTTTGACAAATGAGTTTGCCGACCCCTGACCTACAAGAACCAACTCCTAGCTACTCTTTTTTGAAAGCGATGGGGGGGGGGGGTCAAGACCGGTCGGGCTCAAGGGCTTGTGGATGGCATTCATTTAGCATTTATTTATTTAAATATTTATATCTTGCTTTTCTCCCCAATGGGGAAACCGTAGTGGCTTACAACATAGTTCTCCCTTCCTCCATTTTATTGTTGCAACAACGGCCCTGTGGGACAGGTTGGGCTGAGAGTGACTGGCCCAAGGTCCCTCAACGTGCTTCTGAGCAGAGTGAACTTGTTTGTAAATCTTTACATGGGGCGGCAGGATGGAAAAATAAATGTTTCGACTGATACGTTATGCTAGACGTGAAAAGCAGGCTAAAAGCGGTACAGGGTTCTCTGGGTTTGTAGAATTTGGGAGCCTGCAATGATTTTGGGATTGGGATTAGCTAGGATTTCTTCTCACCCTAGAGTGTGTGTGACTAGCTGAGAGTGTGTGACTAGCCCAAGGTCACCCAGCTGGCTTCATGTGTAGGAGTGGAGAAACAAATCCAGTTCACCAGATTAGCCTCTGCCGCTCATCTGGAGGAGTGGGGGATCAAACCCGGTTCTCCAGATCAGAGTCTACAGCTCCAAACCACCACTCTTAACCGCTACACCACGCTGGCTCTCTAAAAAAAGAAAGGCAGAAAGACAGAAAGACAGAAAGACAGAAAGACAGAAAGAAAGAAAGAGAGAGAAAGAGAGAGAGAGAGAGAAAGAGAGAAAGAAAGAAAGAAAGAGAAAGAAAGAAAGAAAGAAAGAAAGAAAGAGAGAGAGAAAGAGAGAAAGAGAGAGAGAGAGAGAAAGAGAGAGAGAAAGAAAGAAAGAAAGAAAAAGAAAGAAAGAAAGAAAGAAAGAAAGAAAGAAAGAAAGAAAGAAAGAAAGAAAGAAAGAAAGAAAGAAAGAAAGAAAGAAAGAAAGAAAGAAGAAGTGGAAGGGATCCCACAAGCAAACCAACTCAGTTAACCTTCGAGGATATTTAGCATCCACTGCTCCGAAAGCAATGTGCGTCCCACATGGTATATGCTTCTTCAGTTATAGCTACTAAGACTTTGACCTTTCCAGGAGGATACCAAACTAATCATCCAAAAAGAGAGTTCTGTAACAGAAGGAAGGAAAAGGCCAGCTGTGCACATCTTCAAAGCCTTCCTAATCTCTGAATTGATGCTTACATTCAGAATAAGACTGCACAGTCCTTCGGAACTGTAGCGCTTCAGAATGCAGGTGGGGGAACTGCATGCTTGATTCCCCTGAAGCGGCAAAAGAGAACCCCTGCATGGATAAAAACTAGCAAGACAGGGAGAAGGCTTAACCAGAACCCATCTGCCTTTCATGCTAATTTTCTGTGGGCAGATAATTTTTGACACGGGAGACTAGGGTTTCCAGGTCCCTCTTCGCCACCAGTGGGAAGTTTTTGGGGTGGAGCCTGAGAAGGGCGGGGTTTGGGGAGGGACTTAGTATAGGTTTGCCAACTGCCAGGTAGTAGCAGCAGGAGATCTCCTGCTAATTCAACTGATCTCCAGCTGAGAGAGATCAGATCACCTGGAGAAAAATGGCCGCTTTGGCAATTGAACTCTATGGCATTGAAGTCCCTCCCCTCCCCAAACCCTGCCCTCTTCAGGCTCCGCCCCAAAATCTCCCACCGGTTGTGAAGAGGGACCTGGCAACCCTAACTTAGTGCCATAGAGTCCAATGGCCAAAGTGGCCATTTTCTCCAGGTGAACTGATCTCTTTTGGCTGGAGATCAGTTGTAATAGCAGCTAGTACCCGGAGGTTGGCAACCCTATTCATGACTCGGTACTGCAGGGATCCCCCCACTTTGTTGAGCTCATGGGAAGTTTGAGAACCGGAAGTGGGCCCCAAATGGGGTTTCCAGCTCTGGGCTGGGAAATACCTGGAGATTTTGGGGGTGGAGCCTGGGGAGGGCGGAGTTTGGGGAGGGACCTCATCAAGGTACAGTGCCATAGAGTCCACCTTCCAAAGCAGCCATTTTCTCCAGAAGAACTGATCTCTGTCATCTGGAGATCAATACTAATACCAGGAGATCTCCAGGCCTCACCTGGAGGTTGGCAACCCTAGCCCCACACCACTGGTCCAATCACAAAATATAGGGAGGGTCTAAAAAAGTTTGGGAAATTCCAATTCAAGCATCCGCATATGATGGAGGCGGGTGTTTCGGAATGGATGCCCCCTGCAGACACAAAGGCCAGACTCTTCTGAAGCACCTCCTGCTTCAACAAGGTGGAAGTTTTCAAAGCAGCTATGTGCTTTTTAACTCTCTTTTAATGTCACAGCAGTGGTACATACGCCGCGGCTCACAGAGAGCCACGTTGGCAAGGACCATCAACTGGAAGAGCCGTTTGATTACGGCCCTTTGCCCCACCTCACCACATCCACACATACAATAAGATATAAGCGTTAATAGTAAATTAACTATCTCTTTTTTAAGTACCACTGAGCATGTACGGTGATCTCTCCCCACCCCTGCTGAACCTTCGCCAGTCCTTGTGTATCTGGAGTGAGAGGAAGAGCTAGCAAGTCAGACTCATGACACAAAGCCATGTGCAAGGTCTCAGGTTCTCAAGAACTCTTTATTAGGGCTGGATGTTAGAGGAGAAAATGTTTCCTCGTGCTATGAGTTCCCATCAAGTTAAATTCTAGTCTTGCAAGAGACAACCCCTCTTGGTGCTACATGCGATCCACCCGCCAACCACAACCCCCACTGGCCAATCACCTTGCCCACTTTCCTGAAAAATGGGGTGGGTGCCACATTGGGGAATGGTACTCAGAAGAGCCACCTGTGATATATCAAAGAGCCACATGTGGCTCCCCAGTCACTGAGTATCACCGTTTTAGAGGAAATGAGGTGAGCCCCCCCCCCAATAAAGTCTGTTATTTGATCCTCAAGCTATTTTGAGAAATACAGTATTAAATGGCAGATTATTTTTTTTAGGCCCACGAGTTTGTTTTCTCAATACCTTCACACTTGTTTTCTTTGCCCCGTGTCACATGAGGCTGCCAGAGGAGTGTGTTAGTTCGCACACAGGTCCCTAGAAAAGATATCAACTTGTTTGCATCCTGGATAGTAGTGGAGATAGTGCTTTGTTTGCACCAGGTTGCATTCCTGGAGGTGCAGGCCATTTCTGCGGCTGCGGGGAACATGCCCAAATTCTCCCACATTGCCAGCAGCTGTTGGAGGGCATATTCATGCTGCCTCAAGCTATGGCTTGAGGTAAGCTACATGCGGTTCAGTAGTGGTGGGAAGAGTGACTGAACCCCAGGTTTAACCCGCTTGTGTGTGCGTAAAGTGCGGTCAAGTCGCAGCCAACCTCTGGCAACCCAGTAGGGTTTTCAAGGCAAGAGGTGGTTTGCCGTTGTTTTCCTCTGCATAATGTCCCTGGTATTCCTTGGTGGTCTCCCATCCAAGTACTAACCAGGACTGACCCTGCTTAGCTTCTGAGATCTGACAAGATCAGGCTAGCTGGGGCCATCCAGGTCAGGGTGCTTGCTGCTTGCATCCTTGCAAAACGTTTCATCCTCCACTCCAGAATTCAACATCCCCCCCCAAAGCTATCCAATGCATATACCCTTCAGTGCACCAGTTAGCATGGGAAATCAATTGCATTGCAGCAGGCCAGGGCAGATGATGACATCAGCAGAATATTCTCCCTCACCCCTCTCCACAGGAAGGAAGGAGAGGCACAATTAATAGCTCCTTGTTTGTACGGGGGAATCAAAAGAAGATAAGGGGTATGCGAGAGGATTTGAAGCGACAGCCTCATAAGCACCGATAAAATCAAGGCAGATGAGGCGGAAAGGGCAGTATGAAGAATGAGGAAGGCCGGGAATGGGATGGCAAGGTCGAATAAAGCCAATCCGTGTGACTGTGAAACGGCACGCCAGCTGAAGGTCAGTTTCTGGGCAGACGGAGCAAGAGCCATTGCTCAGTGCCAGGGCTCTAATCCTGATACCACTGCAAGCAATCCAAAGGGGAAGAAAGGGCTTTTGAGCATGCGCGGAGTGCCTTGACACCTTTCTGCATAACAGCTGCCAGGCTGGGTCAAGCCAAAAGTGCGGCTCGCTTAGTACATACTCTTGGATGGTGACTGGCCAAAGCACCCCAGAGAAGCTCAATAATTGGGGGTGGGGGGAAGAGATGGCAACAGCTATCTCATATAATTTTGGCCCAAATAGTTGTTGGGACAACCAGCCTCAGCAGATGGAAGTACTATCTTCGGTTACAGTGACTCCAGCTCATTGGTAGATCTATCCACTGTAAATCGAGCTTTGCTTTTGGGAAGCGCACAAATAACATCTAGGAAATTGTAAGTGTGGACATATCATATCACAGAGTTGGAAGGAGCCACACAGGCCATCTAGTCCAACCCCCTGCTTAATGCAGGATCAGCCTAGAGCATCCCTGACTAGTGCTTGTCCAGCCTCTGCTTAAAGACTGCCAGGAACAGGGAGCTCACCACCTCCCTTGGTAGCTGATTCCACTGTCGAACAACTCTTATTGTAAATCCCCCCCCCCCCAATATCCAGCTGGTAACTTTCTGCCTGCAATGTAAACCCATTATTGCGAGTCGTATCCTCTGCTGCCAACAGGAACAGCTCCCTGACCTCCTCTAAGTGACAGCTCTTCAAATACTTAAAGTGAGCAATCATGTCCCCCCTCAACCTCCTCTTCTCCAAATTAAATATTTCCAACTCCCTCGGCCTTTCCTCGTAGGGCTTGGTCTCCAGGCCCTGATCATCCTCGTCGCTCTCCTCTGCACCTGCTCCATTCTGTCCACATCCTTTTTGAAGTGGGGCCTCCAGAACTGCACACAATATTCCAGGTGCGACCTGACCAATGCAGTGTACAGGGAAACTACGACATTTTTAAGATGTTATGCCTCTGTTGATGCACCCCAAGATCGCATTAGCTTTTTTTTTTGTCACTGCATCACACTGGCTGCTCATATTTAACTTACAGTCCACCCGTACTCCCAAGATCTTGTTCACACACACTGCTGTGTGTGCTTCCTGCACAGGTCCACCAGCGTAACCAGGCCTTAGAAACTCTTGTGGCTCTCTGTTTAGAAAACATGGCGCATCCCCTCCTTCTCGCCCCATCTCACTGAAGAGAGGCAGGTTTGTGGTCTCTCCATATTTCAGAAATGTCTTTACAACATTGATACAGAAAGTCTTGACATTACTGAGGTGATTTTCTCCCCCCCCTCCCGAACCTGATGCTTTTGCTCACGGCCAGACCCAGGTTCTTGCCCTCCCCTCCGTACTTTGGAGGGCAGGAATCTGCAAACCTTACTCGAGTTCAGCAGGAACCTGACTTGATAGCAGGTGCAGGGCTCTGATAACACAAAACTGTCATTCAGCCCCTCGGCTCCCCACCCACCCGCTTACTGGCTCCGGTCTCCCTGGTTTCCATTCAGAAACAGAGCCATGGGAACAGTGACCAGGAAGCAGCAAACTCGATCAAATTTCAAGCCCAGACATGACTACAACAGCAAACAGACCAGGCTGGCGGCAAAGTTTTAAAGGACACCCAGTCCCAAATGCAGGGAAATTCCCAGCTTGCCTTGGAGGGTACGCAGTCACGAGGAGGAGGAAGAGGAGGAGAAGGAGGAGAAGAAGAAGAGTTGGTTTTTATATTCCAACTTTCTCTACCACTTAAGAAAGGATCAAACTGACTTACAGTCACCTTCCTTCCCCTCCTCACAACAGATACCCTGTTCATTTGCCTCTCTCACCCTGGGGCTGAGAGAGCTCTAAGAGAGCAGCCACTAGCCCAAGGTCACTCAGCTGGCTGCATGTAGAGGAGTAGGGAAACCAACCCAGTTCACCAGATTAGCCGCCACCACCCATGTGGAGGAGTGGGGAATCAAACCCGGTTCTCCAGATCAGACTCCTCCGCTCCAAACCACCGCTCTTAACCACTACACCATGCTGGCTCTCTAAGGTTAGCTACCACTTGCAGTGCAGCGGCTTGTATCCCATTGCTTGGCTCAGCCAAGTCTGAAGTCTTCCTCTGGCCCAAGAAACCTGCCTCTCTACAACTTGGCTTGCCACCCTCCAGGTGGGGCCTGGAGATCCCCTGGAATGACAACTGATCTCCAGACGACTGTTTCCCCAGAGACAATGGCTGCTTTGGAGCCATCTATGGCGTTATACCCCATTGAGGTCCCTCCCCGAACCCTGCCCTTCTTATGCTTCACCCCCAAAGCTTCAGGAATTTCCCAACCTGGAGTTGGCAACCCTATCCAATGCTCACCTCTTGCAGAAAGGCTCCTTGGAAGACAGGCACCACCACCCTCCCACACTTACAGAAGACATCTAAGAATGATTATTTATTATTAATAATAGATATATAACTCCTTTCCCTAGGCACTTTGCTTCTATTTTCTCGGCTATCTTTGTATGGCTGCACGTGCTCAGAGAAAGGACAGGACATTCTCACTGTGTCTCAACTACCCCCCTCCACTCAATTCTCTGATACCATCATTTTAATCCCACCCATCCTAAGAAGACCAAAACAGAAAACCTCTCATGGAAGGGAGTTCCGCAGTTACAGGGCATCTAATACCCCATGGCATGCTTTTGTGCCCTACCTTAGGACTCAGATGGTATAGGCAACAGAGAGAGCTCCTTGGTCACTGTGGTTGTCAAAGGACCTCCAACCTAGAATCTTGTGGATCCAAATTCTCTTCTGATCTGGTGACTCTAAAATCTGCCATGTTTTCGGCAAACTGGTGACATGTAGAAAAAAAGCTAATAATCTCAGGATGTTTGCCTTCTCAAGCTAATGCCAAACTGTCTTCTGTATTCTCACCAAATTATGTTAAATCAACAACATCCATCTGGACATCTAAAGCAATATCATCAGACTGTGCTTGAATTAATCAAATTCCACAATGCAACAAACACCACAATACAACACAAGCAAGACATGCTTGCACATCATCAATTTTATTGCAGCCATAGCATTACTATGATGCAGCGCAACTGCGAGCAAAATACATATCTGTGAAAACGTCTGGGGGCTGTTTTGAGATGTACCATTCAAAATATTGTATGATTGGCTCGATAAATGGAATTGGTTGAAATCTGAAAACTTGCAGCGCTAAAATGGATTTCTAAATGGAATCTCTTCTGTGGAAAATACTAAGGCAGAACTTTTGCCCTAAGACATTCTGGTGTTTATTGCTGAAAAAAGGCAAATGAACAAAAAAAGCTCGCTCCTGCAAACCAATTCTATTTTATGACTCTTATTGTCGGCCCCAAGACCCCAACTACTGGCTACGTTGCTCACATTACTACTGGCCTCTTCTGACTTACAAAACTCGGGACTGTGCCTGTGATTAGAATTAGGTAGGGTTGCCAGGTCCTCCCCGGCCCATGGCAGGAGGTGGGTTGAGTAGGGTTGCCAGCTCCAGGTTGGGAAATACCTGGAGAACTGGGGATGGAGCCTGGGGAGGACAAAGACCTCAGTGGGGTACAATGCCATAGAGTCCACCCTCCAAAGCATCCATTTTCTGCAGGGGAACTGATCTCATAGCCAGGAGATGAGCTGTCATTCTGGGGAATCCCCAGGTCCCACCTGGAGGCTGACACCCCTAGTACGGACAGAGGGAGAAAAATCCTCTTTTCCCCACACTTGATCTCTGTGCTGTCTGTCTTCCAATGTCACTTCCCTAGTTTGGCTCTGATTAGGGTTGTCAGTCTTCAGGTGGCTGCTGGAGATCTCCCACTATTACAACTGATCTCCAGGCAATAGAGATCAGTTCACCTGGAGAAAATGGACACTTTGGAAGGTGGGCTCTATGGCATCGTACCCCACTGTGGTCTCTGTCCTCCCCAGGCTCCATCCCCAGTTCTCCAGGAATTTCCCAACCTGGGAAATTCATCGCCTCTGCCCTCATTAAGAACATAAGAAAAGCCCGGCTGGATCAGACCAAGGCCCATCAAGTCCAGCAGTCTGTTCACACAGTGGCCAACCAGGTGTCTCTAGGAAGCCCCCAAACAAGGTGACTGCAGCAGCACCATCCTGCCTGTGTTCCACAGCACCTCAGATAATAGGCATGCTCCTCTGATCCTGGAGAGAATAGGTATGCATCATGACTGGTATCCATTTTTACTAGTAGCCATGAATACTCCTTTCCTCCATGAACATGTCCACTCACCTCTTAAAGCCTTCCAAGTTGGTAGCCATTGCCACATCCTGGGGCAGGAGGTTCCCCAATTTAACTATTGTTGTCTCTGCTCTCCCCAAAACCCGCTCTCCTCAGGCTCCACCCCCAAATTCTCCAGGCATATCCCAACCCAGAGTTGGCATCTCTAACTCCGATACTGGAAGTTCGCTTTGCTTTGCCTGAAGGGCACAGGAAATTAAGCCAGGCGCATGGGAAGAGTTCAGTTGTGCTATAGTAATTGACCACACACACACCACTTTATATATTATAGGTGCAAAACTTGTTCTCAAGTTATGCTGCTATCATATCTAACTGGGTCCTCAGATGCAGGGCATGAAAGGTAGGTGAGTCTCAAGCTACCGCATGCCAAAAATATTCCAAGATGTTATTACTATGACATAACAGCATTTCCTGCAGATGAACATCTGGTTCTGGCTTTTGCCCAGGAAAGCTTCCCGGTTGCATTCTGCTTGTCAACAAAATAGCCATGAGAATTCCAGAAGAGATGCTTCGTGTGTGTGTGTGTGTCATTCATCACCTCCCAGCGGATCCATTCCACAACTTGTTCGATAATACACCTTCCCGTGGGACACAATCCATTTTGCTGGCGGAACATAACTTCCACCTGCTTCTAAGACCCTTAAGGCCAATTCACACAAGGTCAGCCTGCCCGGTTGCTTGCAGCCAGTCTGGTAGTGTGAACAGTGGTAGTGTGAACAGATGGTCATGAGTACCAGTGGTGAATCTGTGCGCCACTGAGGCCCAAGTCGCACATGATGCCTTAGCGCATACTGGCCAGGTATAACCAGGTGTCAGAAACTGATCCGTGTTGAGCTTAGCACATGGGAGGGACTGTGACTCAGTGGAAGAGCCTCTTCTTGGCATGCAGAAGGACCCAGGTTCAATCCCCAGTTAAAGGGACTAAGCAAGTAGGTGATGCAAAAGACCTCTGCCTGAGACCCTGGAGAGCCGCTGCCGGTCCGAGTAGACAATACTGAGTTTGATGGACCGAGGGTCTGGTTCAGTATAAGGCAGCTTCATGTGTTCAAATCACAGTGCAGATGGATACTTGTAGCTAGCAAGCAGGGAGTCTGAGTCATAATAACCATCACTGAAAAATGTCTGAAATGATGCTGAGTCGAGGGGTGCAGTGCAAGCTGCAGCTTTTGCTTGTTGCAAACCATTCTGTTGTGAGGAACTCTACCAAAGACCCAAGGAGAGAAGGAAACCACTGAGGCATTAGAGTACATAGAAGTCAGTTCCATGTACTATCCCAAAGCATACACCATCCCCAGGAACTGAGTACTTCACTGCTTTTTTCACAGTGCTCCTGAAGGGCTTTAAAGCTGTTATATCTTCTTCCTCATTGCACAGGGATGATCCTAGCCAAATGAGGATCACGTAGTAAATGGGATGGTATCACAATGGCAGAGCCAATCGGGTTGGGATGACATCACAGTGCTGCATAGCCAATTAGATTTGAATACTCGATGGCATCATGGAAGGCAAATTAAACCAGTTTGGAGTGAGGGCAATGAATATTTCCTAGATCAATATTTTGAGGAAATTAGTAACCATAATCCGGGGGCAATAGAGCCCTGACCTGGATAGCTAGGCTAGCCTGATCTCATCAGATCTCAGAAACTAAGCAGGGTTGACCCTGGCAAGTATTTGGACGGGAGACCTCCAAGGAATACCAGGGTCGTGATGCGGAGGCAGGCAATGGCAAAACCACCTCTGAACATCTATTGCTTTGAAAACCCCATTGGGGTAGCCATAAGTTAGCTGTGACTTGAGAAAGAAAGAAAGAAAGAAAGAAAGAAAGAAAGAAAGAAAGAAAGAAAGAAAGAAAGAAAGAAAGAAAGAAAGAAAGAAAGAAAGAAAGAAAGAAAGAAAGAAAGAAAAGGAACCATGTCCTGAATGGGATGATGTCACAGTGCTACTAAGCCAATTATGTGGTTATGTGCTGATGCCACTAAAGGCAAATATGCAATTCAGAGTGAGGGCAGATCTTCAAGAACGGGCAAATATCTTAGCACACTCCACTCTCATCTTTTGAAGCAATTCTTGAAAAACTACTGAAGATGGGATACCTTTCAACATAGCCACCCTGGGCCCAGTTCGTTGGGGGAGGGGAGGATACATATAAAATTTATTATTATTATTACTACTGTTGTTGTCATTATTGCTCAAAATGTTTGTAAGAAGAGAACCACTTTCAGCTGACCCCTCAGAACACCACAGGCCTACCTTACAGGGCTCTTGTGAGGACAACTGAAATAACGTATCTCATGGATTGTGTACATTCAAGAGTATTATATAAACTTTCATTACTTTATTATTATTATAGTCAATAATCAGATCCGCTCACTCCCAAATTGCCTAAATTAAAGAAGCCAAAGCCCCAGGTTCCTAATAACCATTTCCAATTATTGCCCATGTAGTAAAAAAAAAAAATTATCCGGGGAGACGGAGCACTGATGAAAACTGGATGTTGGAAAGTGGGTACCGTGCCAGGGCTTTGCCAGCTTGTGTTTACGGGGTGTCACAAGAGGACAAGACAGTTGCCAACCTGAAGCCAAAAACCACAGATGCCCTTTTTTCAGCCATGCCGAACTGTTTCAGCGATTAATTCACAGGCACAGCGTTGGGAGGTTGGGTTAAAAGCAGAACCATTCTCCTGCGACTTGGCTGAATGCAGGGGCCCTGATCCAGCGCACATGTGCCTGCCTCTACGAATCAGGCAGCCTCCTTCTTATCAAGCTGTTTCCTTCTTCTTTTTTCCAAGGCCAGCCCTTAACTCTTTCCAGTCTCGCTCCTCCACGGCCAACTGCCTCCCCCAGCCCTGTTCCCAACAATTCAAGGTCCAATTCCTAGTTTCTCTCTGAACCGCCGCTTTCTTTATCTAAGATGGATTGTAGATCCTTGGGGCCGGGGACTGTGTCGTTTCAGTGTTTTGTACAGCATCTGAAGGTGCAGTATGAATAAGGAGGATTTATTTTACTGTGCATCTTGGTTTCCATCCCATCCTTAGGACTGAGGGCAAATGACAGTCTAGAAATGACATATATTACACACACACACAAAATCATGTTGCAGTCAAATCAGGCTGAAACATGTGGTTGATTTGGGTCCACTGGGTTTCCTCAACCCCCAGAGTTGTGCCCCAATGTGCAAACCCACAAATGGCCCAACAGTAACACAAATTAATAATGGGTGTGCATGTGTGGAATATGTTTGAGCAACATCTTACAGGTAACACCTTACAGTGCAATCCCAAACTGGTCTACTCAATGGAGCTTACTTCCAGGAAAATGTTCTTAGGACAGCACTGTAACAGTGTAACCCTCAGCAGGGTTTCCACCCTTCTAAATCCACTGAAGTCAATTATTAGGTCAGAATAACTCTTCTTAGGACGGCTCTAAAAATAACTCGATTCTCATGTGCGAAATGGGGAATCATAAATATTTATGGCAGGTGGATGAGGTAAAGGTTACATCATTACCAAGACAGTGTGTGTGTGTGTGTGTGTGTGTGTGTGTGTGTGTGTGTGTGTGTTAGGAGGGAGGGAGGGAAGGGCAGACATAAAGGGGAAAATGGACAAGCATCTTCTGAGATTGCAAGGAGCAAGATGCACAGAAATCTTCCTCTCAAAGGCTTTGACATAGGGAGGGGGTTGCAGATGAGTAAAGAGGGCACAGGTTAGGGGTCTCCTTGGGATCCGGAAGAGCAACCCAGAGAAATGGGGGAAGGAGTAAGACTTCCCTTAAGAAAGACTTTAGCAGGACTCTGTCCCGGTCCTTGCAAGATATGAGATAATAGGAAGAGTGCCCCTGAGAATGTGCAAATATTTTTTTTTCTCAGAACAGGAAAAGAGAGAAAAAGAAAGACAGAGAGACTACCGGTATACATCTTCTAGATTAATGGGCACAGCTTTTGCACACATACCCATCTTACCCACCCTGGTCCCTCTCCATTGCAGCCAATCACTGCATCCCCTGCTTTATTCTTTATTTATTATAATTTAGTCCATTTTTATCCCACCCTTCCTCCAAGGAGCTCAGGGCAGCATGTTTCAGTTCCTCTTCCCCATTTTACCCTCACAACAACCCTGTGAGGTTCCATGTCAGCAAGCGTTTGTGGTAGAGAGGATATTTGGAGCTGCGCCTCCCCAATCCTACTACACCAACCTACCTCTTTACTCATGGGGGAGGGGGGGAGAAAGGTGTCTTTCTTACTATGAGTTTTCTACCATTACTTCTCGAGTTTTAGATTACTATTTACTGTCTTTTAAAAAAGAGTAGGCAATCCAGACTCGGCTCGGGGAGACCTGGGTTTAAATTCGGCCACTGCCCCAAAGCTCACAGGGTGACCGTGGATGGGTCAATCTCAGCCCAGCCAGACCTACCTCACAGGGTTGTCGTGAGGAGCGAACTACCTTGGACGAAAGGAGGGAAGCAAACTATACCTATCAAATACAGATTTCTTCATATGGTCTCTTCCCCCCCCCCATTTCATCTTCTGCAAACATCCTGAAAGAAAACTACCATGACGAACACACCCACACAAACTCTGCCTCCGCCCCCTTCAGCCCCAAATTCAAGCTGACCTCCTGCAGTCTCGCAAGTGCCGTGGCTTAGCAACCACACAACAGCACACCCCTTTCTCTCCCCCCAAAAATTAAAGCACAAAAAGAGGGGGTGGGGAAATTCAGCAATGACATTCTTGTCTCTGTAGGGAAATATCCTATACCAGCAATCCTGCTCCATACCTATAGGTCGGACAGCTATCTCAAGACACCCTCCCCAATAATAGTTCCATCTGCAGCCCCACAGGACGGGTAATAATGTGCTTCTGCGGCTCCAGATCTGGGACTGAAGGGGTTATCGACCAGTTCCTCCAGTTTGGCGCAGTGATCGAATTACAAGAAAGATTGTTCCGGAAGAGCAATGCAAAAAAAAAAAAAAAAAAACCCATCCCCCCCCTCCCGTTACCCTTTTCTCAAAGAAAGGCTTGTGAGTTTCCCCCAAAGGACCCCACAGGAGGGGGGGAAAACATGTGTACTTTCCCTCCTCCATCACTGGCGCAAAGATGCTCCGTGGCTCGTCTGCTGCCCATTCCTTCTCTCCCAGTCCCCCCCCCCACACACATACACCTTGCTGTGATCTTCCTCCGTATCCCTCCACCTGTCGTCCCCCACCCCCAGCCTTCTCTTACCTGCCACAGGTTAGATCCTACAGGGCCCCCTTCCAGAGCCTTCCGCCTGTGCCATCCGCATCTCTAAGGGACCGGCAGCCCGCAGCATACAATGGGAGGCTGCAGTGTCGATAAATTCATCCGTCAGCAGCGGCAGGAGCGGAGCAGAGCCTGGTCGCCTTCTTTTCCCTTCGATTCCCTCTGCCTGCTGCAAAGGAGCCAGGTTTTCTTGGGGATGCAAAAGGGGGAAGATGCCTGGTGGTTTCTTCTTCTCTTGGGGGGGGGGAGGAAGGGGGCGGGCAACGACCTGGAGGGAGGAGAGGGATGCAGGTGCGGGTCACCCCCCCTCCATCACTCCCCTGCCATCCTCTCCCCCCCTAGCCCCCCGAGTCTGACCTTAGCAATGCAAGCCAGCTTCCACCGGCTTCCCTTATAAGGACACTGTCGCTGTGGCAACCAGGACTCCACCTGTCTTTTGGAGTCTGTGCATGACGCCACCCGAGTGCTACGGGAGAGAGACAGACTCCAGCCCCAGGTCTGGGCTCGAGAAAGCAATCCCTGATCCTGTGCTCCTGCCAATCTGGAGGGTGCAGGTCCTGCACACGACCTAAGAACTACCACTCACGGGGCAATCCTAAGCAGGTCTACTCAGAATCCTACCGAAGGCTACTCAGTGGGCCTTAAACAGGTAAAGGTAGTCCCCTGTGCAAGAACCTGGTCATTACTGAACCATGGGGTGACGTCACATCCTGACATTTACTAGGCAAACTGTGCTTAAGGGGTGGTTTCCCATTGCCTTCCCCGGTCATCTACACTTTACCCCCAGCAAGCTGGGTACTCATTTGACCGACCTCGGAAGGATGGAAGGCTGAGCCAACCTTGAGGTGGCTACCTGGAACTGACTTCCGCTGGGAACGAACTCGGGTCGTGAGCAGAGCTTTTGACCGCAGTACTGCAGCTTACCACTCTGTGCCACAGGACTCTTACTCAATGGGCCTTACCTCCAGGGAAAAGTTCTTAGGTTTACACTGTAAATTCCTGCAATTTACAGCATCCCATGCTGGACATCTCTCCCAGCTGCGCCGCCACACCCCCCCCCCGTTTTTTTTTTGCTGGATCAAATGGGGCATCTTCTGCAAAAAAAGTTATGCAATCTTGCACCAACGATATATGGCCTCCCCCACCCCCCGAATTCAAACTCCAACATTAATCTTCTCAAGGGCAGGTAGAGTAGGTGAAGAAGGACCCCAGCTGTCCAGGTGGGGGAAAATGTCACGACCCTTGGAGGAAGCCAGATAAAAAGCAACTCGTTAAGGGAACCTTCTGCCGTTCTTATTCCCAACCCCAGCACCAAAAAGAAGGGAAGGGTCCAGGAATGCCCCGTGATTTGGTAGGCTGTATTGTTGCGTAATTATACAAGTTGCTTTACAGAGTAACAGAACCAAAAGAGAAAGGTCTCTGCCCCAAGGAGCAAAATCATACCAGTGGGGCAAGGAGGACAGCAATGTGAGTAAAAGCAATTAGATGTATGCAAGTTTCCTTTAGAGATGAACATGTGTTCGTTTAATTAAAATATTCATAATCACACTTATAATTTGAACACATGAACACATGAAGCTGCCTTATACTGAATCGGACCCTTGGTCCATCAAAGTCAGTCTTGTCTACTCAGACCGGCAGCGGATCTCCAGGGTCTCAGGCAGAGGTCTTTCACATCACCTACTTGCCTTGTCCCTTTCACTAGAGATGCCAGGGATTGAATTTGGGACCTTCTGCATGACAAGCAGAGGCTCTACCACTGAGCCACGGCCCGTCCCCAAAGGGGGGCATCCTGAACACATGAAGCTGCCTTATACTGAATCAGACCCTCGGTCCATCAAGGTCAGTATTGTGTACTCGGACCAGCAGCGGCTCTCCAGGGTCTCAGGCAGGGGTCTTTCACATCACCTACTTGCCTAGTCCCTTTAACTGAAGAGGCTGGGGATTGAACCTGGGACCTTCTGCATGCCAAGCAGATGCTCTACCATTGAGCCATAGCCCCTCTCCACGGCTCTCTAGGGTCTCAGGCAGAGGTCTTTCACATTATCTACTTGCCTAGTCCCTTTAACTGGAGATGCCGGGGATTAAACCTGGGACCTTCTGCTTGCAAAGCAGATGCTCTACCCCTGAGCCACGGGCCCTCCCATGGAAAAGAAAGTTCCTTCAAGGATAGCTAGCATGCTAAGCCAACTGCTCTCTGTTCCTGTCTACCTGCATATTTGTTTTGGGTTGTTGGTTTTTTAGATACGTGGACAGAGGGCAGGTTCAAAATGCAATCCAACATCTGCAATATAATTTAATAGTAGTAGTAGTAGTAGTAGTAGTAATAGACCTTTTTCATCTGAAGAATCTCGCTCTTTTAAAAAATACCCTTGGCAGCTTGCAATAATATGAACGCATGAAGCTGCTTTCTACTGAATCAGGCCCTTGGTCTACTCAAAGTCAGTATTGTCTGCTCAGCAGTGGCTCTCCAGGGTCTCAGGGTGAGTTCTTTCACATCACCTACTTGCCTAGTCCCTTTAACTGGATATGCCAGGGATTGAACCTGGGACCTTCTGCATGCCAAGCAGACGCTCTACTGCTGAGCTGCAGCCCAAGCAAGCTTCCTCCAGCTTCCCTTATAACACCATCGTCACTGTGGCAACCCAAACTTTAGGAACATGACAACCAGCTTGATGTAGTGGTTAGGGAGATGGACTAGGATCTAGAAGACTTAGGTTCAAATCCCCATTCTGCCATGAAGCTAAGCAACTAACCTTGGGCCAGTCACACGTTCTCAACCTAACCTACCTCACAGCATTGTTGTGAGGGTAAAACAGAGGAGGGGTGACGGATAACATGCAGCTTCATCAGTGAAGCTGGCATGGAAGAAGGAAAGTCTTGCTACACGATAGGGGAAAACAGCAAAGTTTAAGGCCAGCGACATCAAGGCCAGCAGGAAGAGCGTCAGATAGATCCCAGCTGAAGCTCTTCAGCTCGAGGCCCACTGAAGTGAATGTGTTCAGTCAGTTGTGCTTCATGTTATTTAATAGGAAGAGGTGGTGGCATTTGGAGCTGCTACCTTGGAGAGCTCCAAAATAAGAACTACCTGGAAAGACTGTAAGAAAATGAAGGGTGCTTTGTGAAAATAAGCTGTCCTTGCAATGTGGCAAAGGAAAGTTGCTTTTAACTTTGCATTTGCAAAGGAACACGGCATTAAAAAAAAAAAAAGAACAGGTGGCCAGGCTAGGGCCCCTTGCGTTTCCCTATCAGGTCCCCACTGCCTTGGGCCAGGTGTGGGAGAGATTGTCTTTTCCACCACTTCAAGCACCACGAGTGCACTTCTGTTAAAAGTCTTTAATGGCAGAGGCCCTTCGTCTGCGAATTTGTTCAGGAGGGAGACAGAGAACAATTTTGAAGAGTTTATATGGGTTTGAAATTGGTTTTCATTTGCAGTTGTGTATGAACATGTTTCTTTTCTTTACACTTGCACATCTAGCTAAACAATAAAAAAGCGAAAGCGGGAATGCATTGTTATCAGTTGATCCCACCATCTTCAGTTCTCAGAAAAGAAAAATCCTCTCCAGCTATACATTCCGCATCAAAATAACCCATATTTGGCATCAAGAAGAGCTGAGTTTTGCAATCTGTACAAATTAAGGCCAACTTGTATATATGTTCTTAATTTGCATAATGTATTCTGCTTCTCCTGGTCATCACAAAGGGCAACCATCCAAACTCTACGCCTGGAATTTTTACATAACTAACCACCTGGTTGTGTTTTGATTACTGAAAGCTCATTTCAGACATAACACCAATCTATGGGTCAAGAAGCAGAACTGTGGTTTGTTAAGACCAAACCACGGTTTGTGTTCAGCAGGCAAAGCAGTACAGCCATGGTTTAAAGTGGTTTTGCAAATCATGGTGCTGGCTATGGCTTGGTGTGATGCTTCATTTGACAAACAATCATGACAACCATTGCGCCTCTGAGTACTTCAGCACCAATACAGGAGCGAACTGACTAAGTTGAGAGGAGGGGAAACAAAAGGAGACAAGCAGCTCTAAACTGCCAAATTGGGAACACAAAATAATATCAAACTGTTAACATTTGCTGCAGTCTAAAAACGATAAAACCTAAGACCCCCACCCTTATTAAACCAACAAAAAATCAAATAGATAAAAACTAGCAATCTACCAAGAGGGAAAAATATTTTCTGATCAAATCCATCAGAGCAGCTGTACACATGAACTCATGAAGTTGCCTTATACTTAATCAGATCTTTAGTCCATCAAAGTCAGTATTGTCTACTCAGACTGGCAGTGGCTCTCCAGGGTCTCAGGCAGGGGTCTTTCACATCACCTACTTGCCTAGTGCCTTTAACTGTAGATGCCGGGGATTGAACCTGGGACCTTCTGCATGCCAAGCAGAGGCTCTGAGCCACAACCCCTCCCTGTAATAATATACAACCAAAGGAGCTCCAAAATAAGATCATTACTCTGGGTTCAGCCCCCTTCAGTGACCCACCCTGGAGACAAATTGTCTTGCCAACTTCTGGAAGGCCAACAATGAAGATGCTGGCTACAGTGGCTAGGCCTTTGGGGGCAGAAAGTTCCAAATGCTGGAGGCCACCACTAAAAATGCTATCTCCTTTCTTACTTAAGACAGGCTTGTGGAAAAGGACAGTGCCAGGTTTGTTTGAGTTCCTCTTTTTTTGAAAAAAAGAGATGGGATATAACCCCAATGCACAATTCTATAAAGCCTGAATAAAAAGGGCACCCAGAAAATCTATGGCGAGATCTACCAGTTAGTAGTGAGCATCCATAAATCAATAAATTTATTTAATACAGTCCAAGGCCAATAAAAATAGAATCAATATAATAATTCAAGCTTCCAGTACATCAAATAACTTTTGAGAACACAAAATTTTTAAAATTACAGACTCACAGAATTATACATTATCTTTATAAAAATTATAGCTAAAAAGCCTATATATGGCTTACCCAAGTTTTCCTAGTGTTATAGGCTATCCACCCAAATGTGGCGACTTTGAAAGTGATCTCTTGATTCTTATCTGCTAGCATAACTAAGAGAAGAGTCCTTCTGTTTTTACCAGGATGGCGGGAAATTATGGGGATAATCAGAGTTTCCCTAATATAACTATAGATCTTACAATCAAAAAAGATATGCTCTAGGGTCTCGATATTCCCATCTCCACATAAGCATACTGTCAGGCCTTCTTTAGATGGTAAACCTCTATATCTACCTTTAAGAATTGCTCAGGGCAGCATATCATACCTTAATAAGGTATGATATGTAATGAGCATCCATGTTTCTTTTCACCCTTGCACATCTGGCCAAACAATATAAACAGCGAAAGTGGGAATGCATTGCTATCAGTGATCCCATCGTCTTTAGGCATAAAATCACCAGATTGCAATTTGGCCTAGGAGATTGAAATGGTCTGCCACAATCCACCTACCAAATGAACTGCTAAGTGAAAGCAAGGACACCGTTTTCTCTACTTTCTGTTTGCGCATGTGACAGCAGATGTGTTTTGCTCCAAGGGTCTGAACGTCCTGCCCTGAGAATGTTGCTGCTGTCAGAGATGGCCTTGGCACTTCTGAGGGGAAAAAATGTTTTAGAACTGTGGAGGATGTGCGGATGATCAGCTTTGTCTCTTTGCTCATCCAAGCAAAGCCTTCTAAAGGTGCCAACCTGGGAACGGGTACAACCAGCAGCTGCCCATTCATGCGCATTCTGAGTGGTAACTCGCACCTTGTGGAACGGCCTGCCTGAGGAGTAGGGTTGTGCAAAACAAAATTGGTAAATTTCGGGTTTATTGGGCCCGGTGTATGTTTTTTTGTTTTTTGTTTAAACCCTTAAATAAGCTAAATACCATTACCGGTAAAGGGGTATTTGGATTTATTTCCGGGTTTACCAAAAAACTTCAGGCTCATTTTAGTATATAGGGATTTTTTCACAGCTCCTGCGGGGGCATTGTTGGAGATAGAGTTCCCAAATTTTCAGGGTAGCTTCAAGGGACTCTCCTTGCATGAACCCCAAAGTCTGAAGAAGTTTGGTGAAGTTTGGTCAGGGGGTCCAATTTTATGGGGTCCCAAACGGTTTCCCCTCTCCTCCATAGGGAAGCATTGTACAAACAAGACGACTGCAGCAGCATCGTCCTGCCTGTGTTCCAAAGGACGTGATATAATTGCCATGCTCATCTGATCCTGGAGAGAACAGGTATGCATCATAACTAGTATACCTTTTTACTAGTAGCCATGGATAGCCCTATCCCCATAGACTAAAATGGGCTCGAAGTTATTCGGTTTGGAGGCACTGGGAATGGTTTTCCATGTTAAGTTTTTTAAAAAAAAATTCTTGAGTCATGCATATGGGAAAGCTGAAAAGACACAGATGTCCAAAAGCTCACACATCTTCCTCGTTTGGCCTTTTCAAGTATCCCCCTCCCCCAGCATCTGAAACCGCCCAGTTTTTTTGTACTTCCATGTGGACAGAAGAATTTGTGTGTGTGCGTGTGCGCTGTAATGCCAAATTTCACATTCAACCTCCCCCCACCAACTCCACCACTTACAACCTCCAAGGACATTAGGTAGAGGAAGTAATCGACGCCCGCTTGCTGTTCCCATCTTCACCTCAAAGGTTAAGATCAAGTGGCTCTTGTTCATCTCCCCTATTTCAGAGGTTATAATTGTGTGGATTTTTTTTAATGCATCCCAGACTGGCACATGAGATCTCAGCGAAGGGGAATATTTGTGAAGCAATTTGGCGGCTCCGGAGAGCGGCAAGGACAGCAGAGGCGAAACAGAGGCCAGCGGTTTTAAAACTACTGTATTTTTCTTCCTTCCCCCCCTCTCCAACTGCCATTTTGTACTCACGGCGAGGAATAGTTTGGATGAATCCAAGGACATGTGAAGGATGGTCAGTCCTTTCACGTCGTTTGTGGAGAGCTGTTCCGTTTTTCAAACGTCTGAGCAGACAATGCTTGGTCCTTCAGGGACCAAGGGTATGATTCAGTATAAGGTAGCTTCATGCGTTCACGAGTGTGACTTACAGTGCATTGCCCACGCCGGGCTTAGGAGGCAATGCAGTGCTCCCCGCTGAAACCTCGCCCAGCGCAAAAAATCCACCACCTTTTAGGCCAAAAAAAGGGGGCGTTCCCGAGCCGTAACGGCAACCCTGCCCCCCCCCGGGCAGCACCGTGACGCCCCAGGAATGCCTCGCGGGATGCCGGGACGCCCCAGGAATGCATCCTGGGCTGCCGCCGCGGCCTTTGCTGCCGTCCGGACGCTGTTGGCAGGCTGACTGGCCCTGCACACTGACCGGCCCTGCACACTGGTGCTGGGGCCACAAATGCCGGTGTGCGCCACCCAGACACCGGCACTGTGGGCCCTTGCACAGGCCTTCGCCGGCCTCCAAAGGCCTTTGGTGCTGGCTGCCAGCACATCTCAGGAATGCTCTGTTAGATAAATAAATAAATGGGCACTGCTTGAAATTTTCCAGTGGCACTGCATAGGTGGACCTACATTTTTGGGACCCCGAAGCTTGAACTGTTATGGGGGTCCCTTCGCAACCCGCAACAATAGGGCAACATCCAACAAGGTCCAAAGGGCCTTGCTGCCCTTGCAAGGACCTCGAGGCCCAAATGGCGGAGAAAGGGGTGGTGAGGTGGAGTCCTTGAAAATACCCTTCCCACCAGCAACGAGGTCTGGGTAACCGCTGTTATCTTCTTCAGTGGGGTTGTTCTATGGCAGATGTATTGGTTCATTCTCTAAGAGAGAGGTAGAAGGTCACCACAGGGGGCTCGTTAGCATAAAGAGGTGAAAATCTGATTTTTGGTATTAAAATGCACAAGCGAGACGAGTGCCGCCTGAATTGAGAATTCAGATGTCTTTTCATGGTTCTGATTGGCTCGAGCCTAAGGGCTAAGCTATAGAACTATTAAGCCGTGCACCAACAAAGGATTCGAGGATCCAGCTGCCAAAAAGTAGGCTATGGGGTATTCTTCATGGAGATTTGCTGCTGTTTTGACGCTGATTTGCGTTGGAGTCAAATTTTGGTTATTCACTGGAGATCCGTATTTTCACCCACTGAGCAAAATAAGCCGCATTAAAAGAGAGGCAATCCAAACCACTTTTGAGACGATCTTTCCTGTGGACGCGTGTTTTGTTGCTCGGATGCCCATGAAAAAATGTTTGCTTCGCTCCCTAGGACGTCTCCTTTCTCCTCCCCCAAGAACGGTGATTGGCTGGGGGAGTTTTGCGCTCGGACAAGAATACCGCCTCTTTTGCTGCCTGCCTGCCTAGAATCCTGGCACTTCTCTCCCTCCATCCCCGCACGCCTTTCCCGCCCCTCGCCCGGGATGGGCCTTGGAGCTGGGCCCACACCTCCAAGCCCAGGGGGACGTCGGACGGACGGCTCCAGGGGGAGACCGGCGGGGCCATGCCATGTGCTCCTCGCGCGCTGGGGGTGGTGGTGGTGGCAGATCAGTCTAGGGCAGCTGGACCCGTGGGGGGGATGCTCAAGGGAAGGGGCTGTTGGCCCCTCTACCCCAGCAGGGAGGGAGGATTTTTGAGAATTCGGATGGGAAAAATGTGCATCCTGAGAGCGAAAAACCCAAGGCAAAACTCCCTCCCATCACTCTTCTGAAGAGTGGCGGCCAGCCTGCTCTTATCTCCCTCCTCTCTCTCAATGCACTGTGGCCGGATCATGGCCTGCACACAATCCAGGGGCCTTCTTTCCTCCCCCCCACGCCACGCACACTGGCTGGATCGGGGCTGGCGCGCAAGCTAGGAGCCCTCCTGTCTCTCACGATGCAATGTGGCCGGATCATGGCCGGCGCGCAATCCAGGGGCCTTCTTTCCTCCCCCCCCCCCCCGCCATGCACACTGGCTGGATCGGGGCTGGTGCGCAAGCTAGGAGCCCTCCTGTCTCTCACGATGCAATGTGGCCGGATCATGGCCGGCGCGCAATCCAGGGGCCTTCTTTCCTCTCCCCACCCACGCCATTCCCACTTTCAGCTAAACACTTCTCTGGGCACATGGATTCCCTACCCCCCCCCCACCAATCCTGTCTATCATTAAAGGGCAATGGGTTCCACACCTATAGAAAATAGAGGGAAGCTTTGAGGAAAGCACTGCCTTGTCCCCCCCCCCCCAATTTGGAATCTGACTGTTCCAAAAGCAGAACAGAGCGAGGGTGGAAGCAAAATGGAGGAGACCAGAGGGACTGGTGCTTGAACCGCACGAGGTAATCTGCTGGGCGGAGTTGGCGCGGAGCTGGGGGCAGGCATAAACAATGAGCCTGTTGGAAGGGGAGGCCTCCTGCAAAAGGGACAGACCAAACTGTTGTCAAATACAGCGTACTTTGTTCCCATGAAAAACCAAAACTACAGATAATTGACGGGGATAAATCGCGACCATGAAAAAAACATTTAAATCATGTTTTTTTTTAGTCCGTGGCAAAACAAGCAAAATCTACCGTGAAAAATGTCCCTATGAGTAGATTCTGACCAGCTCAGTGGCCCATACAGCTGGGGGGTTTGGACGCTGCAAGCCCCCGAGAAAATTTTGAAATCTGACCAATTACAGGGACATTTTGAGGCCATATGAAATGGGTATTAGAGCATATTCTAAGGTCAATATTAAGTACCTCAACCCACTGGCTTATGATTCTACCACTAAAATAGCCTTATTTTAATAACAAACACTTAAAAAAAAAAACTCCATCGGTTTTGTTGAAAAATTCACTCATTTTTTTAAAAAGTTGCTTCAGGGACCCTCCGGGATGAGGACCCCTGAAGCTTAACCTTCATTTGTTTCATAGTGGATCCGTCACTGGCATAGGTATGACACGAGGTTATTGTAAAAGTGAGGTAGAGTAGAAGGACAGTGTGGGGAACTGACCAACTGTGCCCAGGTACCTGTGCCCAGGTAGCACACTGGAGAAGAGGGAAACGTCTCAGGACATATTGCTAGACCCAAAGGTTTGGTTACAGCAGCACAGGTGAGCCAGACTCCAAGAAATGCAAACTTTGTCCTTTGTGAATAGGGACTGAGTAGATGTTCCCCCTTGAGTTGGGCGCCTTGGTCAAATAGACAACATATAGCACTATACTTTACTTGTCTAACTGAGCTGCAATAGCATAAAGCATATATGCTTGCCAGGCTAAATGCACTACCCTCCGCCTTGTTATATGAAAGATTTCATAAAATCCCATTTGCGGAGAGAGTTTGCCCCTGTGGGAATGGTGAAATTGAATTACTTGTGCACGTCCTTTTTAATTGTTGCTTTTATGCTTGTAGCCGATCCCAATTTATTGACCTGCTGTTTGCAAACAGGCTTTCTCATGAAATCAGAACATCCTATTGTATGACCACACAAAACTCAAAAATAATTGAATCAGTTGCAAGGTTCTTACAGTTAGCAATCGGATATCGTGAGTGGTGTGTAGCTTTCCTTAATGGCTGGTTTGGGATGGCTTTATCCAATTTTATTTATTTGTACTCGGATTTTTATGCAGAGGCTAGATGGCCATCTGTCAGCAATGCTGATTCTATGACCTTAGGCAGTTCATGAGAGGGAGGACATCTTGGCCATCTTTTGAGCATGGAGTAGGGGTCACTGGGGTGTGTGGGGGGGGAGGTAGTTGTGAATTTCCTGCATTGTGCAGGGGGTTGGACTAGATGACCCTGGTAGTTCCATGATTTATCCTAATGTATGTTCTTCCTTTTTATATGCCAATAAAGGCGTGTTGTTGTTGTTGTGAATAGGGACTGATCTGGGATTGCACCCGTTGTGAGACTGGTTGATAAAAAAAAACAGCCACCGGCCCAAGGTGCAGATTATTGGGGGGAAAACAGCGCTGGATTACAGATGTCGCCAAAGATGGACATACTGAATCATGGATGATGGCTTGGCGGAAAGCCAACAGAGATATATGGAGAATGATGCTGGTCGGTTTCAAAATGGGGAGACGTCTGGCTTATCACTGCTATGGGGATTTGTCAGTCCTGTATATAAGAAGAGTCCATGAGGGAAGGGGACTGAAACATCAGTTTAAGAGGTATCTCTCAAAGCAAATTAGCTTTGCCTTTGGATCTCTGCCATTGAGCGTAGAGGCGGACTGGCAGGGTTGAGGATAAAAGTTGCCAACAGCTGCATTGGCCCACACAAAATCCCGAACAAGAAACCAAATTCTTGTGACACCTTTTTGTTGAGGGCCAACCAAAATGACACAAAATGTTTGTGTTTGTGAAAAGAAGGAGAAGGAGAGTTGTTTTTTATATGCTGACTTTCTCTGCCACTTAAGGAAGAATCAAACCGGCTTACAATCACCTTCCCTTCCCTTCCCCACAACAGACACTCTATAAGGTAGTGGGGCCAAGAGAGCTCTAAGAGAGCTGTGAGTTGCTCAAGGTCACCCAGTTGGCTTCATGTGGAGGAGTGGGGAAACCAACCCGGTTTACCAGATTAGCGTCCACAACTCATGTGGAGGAGTGGGGAATCACAGTTCTCCAGATCAGAGTCCATTGTTCCAAACCACCGCTCTTAACCACTACACCATGCTGGCTCTCCTATATAAACTAAAGTTGTAGGATAGCCAGCATGGAGCGTTGGACTAGGATCTGGGAGACCCAGGTTCAAATCTCCATTCTACCATGGAGTAACCTTGGGCCACTCTCTCTCTCTTTGTCTCTTTGAGCCTAACCTACCTCATAGGGTTGTTGTTGTGAGGATAAAATGGGTGCAATGAGAATGATATTGTAGCCCTTTTTGGTCCCCATTGGGAAGAAAAGCAGGGCATAACTACCCAAATAAACATAAATTGCAACAACTGACCAGTAGATTCCGGGGGGCTTCCAGTGAATTACATCCAGATACTGCTTAGAGGAAGGGTTCTGTTTTTTGCCATCAAGTCACAGCTGACTTATGGCGACCCTGTAGGGTTTTCAAGGCAAGAGATGTTCAGAGGTGGTTTGCCATTGCTTGCTTCCCCTTTGAGGCTGACAGTGCATGACTGGCCCAAGGTCACCCAGCAAGTTTCCACGGCAGAGCGGGGATTCGAACCTGGGTTTCCTAGATCCTAGTCTTGCACCTTAACCACTATACCACGCTGGCTCTCTAGAGGAAGCTATCTATCTAAAAAATAGCTATGCGGAATTTGACCTATGAAGAACCTAGAATCATAGAGTTGGAAGGGACCACCAAGATCATCTAGTCCAACCCCCTGCACAATGCAGGAAATTCACAACTACCTCCCCCACACCCTCCCCCAGTGACCCCTACTCCATGCCCAGAAGATGGCCAAGATGCCCTGCCTCTCATGATCTGCCTAAGGTCATAGAATCAGCACTGCTGACAGATGGCCATCTAGCCTCTGCTTAAAAACCTCCAGGGAAGGAGAGCTTACCACCTCCCGAGGAAGCCTGTTCCACCGAGGAACCGCTCAAAGTGCTGGAAAGTTCTTCCTAATGTTTAGATGGAAACTCTCTTGATCTAGTTTCAACCCATTGGTTCTGGTCTGATGTTCTGGGGCAACAGAAAACAACTTGGCATCCTCCTCTACATGATAGCCCTTCAAGTACTTGAAGATGGTTATCATATCACCTCTCAGTCGTCTCCTCTCCAGGCTAAACATACCCAGCTCCATCAACCTTTCCTCATAGGACTTGGTCTCTAGACCCCACACCATCTTTGTTGCCCTCCTCTGGACATGTTCCAGCTTGTCTACATCCTTCTTAAATTGCAGTGCCCAAAACTGAACACAATACTCTAGGTGAGGTCTAACCAGAGCAGAGTAAAGCCACTTCCCTACTACCCCATCCTTCTAGATTCTAGCCTTTAGAGTGACAGAGAAAAGATCTGGAATATCGGCTTGCTGTACGCAGACTGCCTGATGAAGAGTTCAGGGAAGCCGTGTATTCTTGCATTAATCCCCACGGTTCAGAAGAAAAAAAAACCATTTTACATGCATTTGACACGCATTTGACCTCGAGGGATGTTTCGAACCTTTCGCCGAGCTGTGGGAGAGCAATGCAAACAGCCCAAAGGCCAAAGGACGAGCAAAAAAGGTTCCCCATTCTGCAGATTCAACTGCAACAGCGCAGACGATCCAAATCACGCGGCAGCACCAAAAAACCACCAAGGGGCTCGCTCATTCGCTTACAATTTCCCCTGCTGTTGTTCCTGCGCTTCCAATCTCCACCCAGGCAAACTTCACTCCGAGATCCTGCCAGGAATCACGTTCTCTCTCCTCTCGCATCCTCCAGAGGGTGACAGGGGACTTTTAAAAACTGTCAGATGTTCGCATTCCAACTTTTTCTCTTTCCCATCTGGATCTTCAATTAGCGGAGCTTTTCTTTCCCTTCTTTATTGCCGCCGAGTCGCCTGATAGATGTCTGTAATCTCAGACAGATGCTTGGGTCCCGCTCCTACCCCCCTCCCCTACGAGTGACATATACGCACGATTAAAATTAACTCCGCGTTTGCTTTTTGCATTGCATCACAGATTATAACAGACGCTGCACAGTGGCGCTGTGACATTTGTGGAGTGTCTCGATTCATGGCGAGGGGCCGTTTTGGGCCGGCCCCTTCCCTTTTTCGCAACAAGAGACCGCCTCTGAAACAAAATGCTGAATTTCCCTGCAGCTTTCCTCTTACAATAATTTCTTTGAAAACAGAGTGGGAGTATCCAATGGAAAACCCCCCCCCCCCAAATGTCAGCAAGTCTCATATACTGGAAAGGTTTCAGCCGCCTTTGTGACTCATTCTCCAAAGTCATTTGAAGGTCGTTGTTCGTTTCCATTTTGGGATTGTCATAATTATCGGGGCCTGCCCGGGCAACCTGCAAAGTACCCAAGACAAACGTGGGCTGTTAGCCACGTAGGTGGCCCGTCAAACACTTGTCAAAGTCCACACATTCCCAGAACGGCAGCAAAAAGCCCAAGTGTTTTCCTGCATCCCTTACAGGCCACGGTAGTGTGGCTGCATTCGGTAGTCCCAATTTATGCTGAGTGGCCTATTTTCGGGCAAGAGGGTGAGTAATTAAGGCTTCACATTTAAAATCAGCTTAATTGGTTCAATTAATCAACTGAGGCTTTAACTGCAGATTAGCATCTCATTCTGGATTAATCAGTCGGAATGATTTATCTAGTATATTTTTAGCCCGCCCATTCTCCAAGGAGCTCAGGGCAGCGTACACACTTCTCCCTTCCTTGCTGAAAGTTGAAACCTCACAACAATCCTGTGAGGTAGGCTAGGCTGGAAGCGAATCCCATTTGCCCAGTGAGATTTGTGGCAGAGTCGGCATTTGAACCTGGGCCTCCCAAAGTTTAGCCACATGCTTTAACCACTGTACTGCACTACTTCACAATGATAAAGATTAGGGGAGATATAAAGGGCACATGCTAAGCCCAGATGAGGCCCCTCTTTTCTACGCTAATTCAAAACAAGCTTGACTTTATATTTATTTTCTTAATGTATACCCCGCCTTTCTCCACCAGCGGGGACCCAAAGAAGCTTACATCGTCCTCCACTGTATCCTTACAACAGCAACCCTGTGAGGTAGGTTAGGCAGAGTGTGACCCAAGGGCACCCAGCAAGTTTCCATGGCTGAATGGGGTTTTGAATCTGGGTGTCTGGCCCAAGGTAACCTAGGGAGCTATGTAGCACTGTAGGGATTTGAACCCAGTTCTCCCAGGTGCTAAGCCAATATAACCACTGCAAAATGGAGGCTCTCTAAAAACTTGCAAAATTTAGTTTAACCAGAAACCATGGTCAGATAGAAAAAAATTAGCATGTTAGTATATGAGAAGTGATGGCCACAGTGGCTGGGGAAGAAGAAGAGTTAGTTTTTATATGCCGACTTTCTCTGCCACTTAAGGAAGAATCAAACCGGCTTACAGTCAACTTCCCTTCCCCTCCCCACAACAGACACCCTGTAGAGCTAGGTGGGGCTGAGAGAGCTCTAAGAGAGCTGTGACTGGCCCAAGGTCACCCAGCAGGCTTCATGTGGAGGAGTGGGGAATCAAACCCAGTTCACCAGATTAGCCTCCACCGCTCATGTGGAGGAGTGGGGGGGGTCAAACCCGGTTCTCCAGATTAGAGTCCACCGCTCCAAACCACCGTTCTTAACCACTACACCATGCTGGCTCTGGATGTGAAAGTCCTCTATCCGAGACCCTGGAGAGCTGCTGCCAGTCTGCTTAGACAAGACTGACCTTGATGGACCAAAGGTCTGATTCGGAATAAGGCAGCTTCATGGGTTCAAGCATCTGCCCCTAAGAGCAGGTAACAGAAACTTCGAGCATCATCATAACATTATCAATTTTTAACTTTTTTGAAGTCTGAGAGAGAGAGAGAGAAAGAGAGAGAGAGAGAGAGAACCCTGGTCCCACAGCAATCAGCTTCATAAAACCTAGGGTTGCCAGCTCTGGGTTGACAAATACCTGGAGATTTTGGGGGTGGAGCCTGGGGAGGATGGGGTTTGAGGAAGGGAGTGCCCTCAGCAGGGTACAATGTCATAGAATTCAATAATTAGCTTATGCTATAGGAAACTGCACGCAATTAAAAAAAAAATCTAGCAAGCAATATGCAGTGATTCCAAAGCAGCCATTTTCTCCAGGGGGGTTGATCGTGGTCATCTGGAGATCCACTGTAATAGTAGGAGATCTCTGGTAGCTGCCTAGAGGTTGGCAGCCCTAATAAAACCAGATGGGTGGCAGCGTTAGTCGGCAGCTGCAAATTCAGCCAGGCGTTCAGGTGCATTTTTAAGATGCACGACTGAGTAAAAATGCCTTCCACTGAGCCAGACCCTTGGTCTATCAGGGTCAGTACTGTCTTCTCTGACTGGCAGCGGCTCCCCAGAGGTCTCAGAGGAAGTCTTTCACATCATCTGCAACCTGATCCTTTTAACTGGAGGTGCTGGGGATTGAACCTGAGAGGGACTTCCTGCATGCCAAGCAGGTGCTTTACCACTGACCCACCGCCCCTCTCTATGCGTCACGTCATTAAGACTGGCTAGTATTGAAGGTGCCACTGGACTCCTGTTCATCTCACTTGGTGGGAAAGCCAGACGCACCAGAATGAACATGCACTCCAGTGCATTTTCCACGTGTTTCCCAGATGCTGTTTTAGCCAGAATCCAGAAAACGCAGGCAAAACGTGCAGGAATGCATGGGGAGCACGAGGAGACCTCTGACGGTCGGGAAAGCAATGCATAATCAAAAGGAAGCCCCAAAGCAGTCGGTGGGGGTGACCGCAAGGGAAACAGCCCTGCATAAATGGCCCATGTCTAATGCAATTGATATTCAGGGGGGAAGGAATAGGCTTTTAATTTAAATTGTCTGCCAGGCATGTTCACTCTGGTGGGTCTGGCTTTCCCACCAAGTGAGATGAACAGGAGTCCAGTGGCACCTTCAATACTAGCCAGTCTTAATGACGTAACGCATACAGAGGGGCTGTGGGTCAGTGGTAAAGCACCTGCTTGGCATGCAGGAAGTCCTTCTCAGATTCAATCCCCAGCATCTCCAGTTAAAAGGATCAGTTTGTAGATCATGTGAAACATCCCTGCATAAATGGCCATGGTTGTTCTGTGCCACAAAATCCACATTTACAAATCCCGTTTGCAACAGGGCAAAAAAGGCTATGGTAATATTTGTAAGCCTAGACATGGGAGAGGCAAATTATGTAGCCAACTGGCTCTCCAGGTGGGAGACAGGAGCCCTGGGTAACCCCGCCCATGTGGTTCTGGGTTTTTCGGTTCCATGACAGCTCAGCAAGAGGATCCAGAAAAGCGATTCCTTGTGGCTGTTGTAATGTACGAAGGAGTCCTCGAGACACCCGTCTGACCACCAACAAGTTTCCTACCTACACGCACCATTAAAATTGACATCTGATGTATGTAAAAGCAGGGGATTTTTTTTTTAATTTCCAAATGGAAGTACTTAAAAAAAACACCAGGTGTACAAATGGGAGACAACAAAACTAGGAAGCCTCAGAAATATGAATTGTTAAGCAGGGCTTCAAAGAAACTGACAGCCCTGCTAGGTGATGTGACACAAATTCCGAAACGCATTTTGCAACTTTGTGAAATCTGATGAACTGCTAACCAGGAATTAATTAATCACAGTCACTTGAAGTTGGCTGATGTCTTCAAAGGGAGTGAAGCTCGGGTTTCAAGTGCTAATCAAAGGGAAACCAATTCTCGGACTGGATCTGCACATTTGAAAGGCGCTTTTCCCCCTTGCTCTAAGATGAGTCCCCTTACATCTTGCCTCCAGCTCCCCTGCCTGTAAAATGTAGATAATAACCTTCCTTTGTATGAAACAGGTATGAAGGGGGGGGGGGAAGGATCATCATCTGCATACCTATGATCATGTCAAGCCCTCTAGGATCTGATTTCGCAAAGCCAAAAAGAAGAAGGTTTTTAACATTTCGGCTTTTCACTGTTTTAAAGGGACATGGTTTTTAAAAATGCACGAGCAGTAGTGGGGATCTAGTTAATTAAAAAATATATGAACAAATAGGGTTGCCAACCTCCAGGAACTAGCCGGAGATTTCCTGCTATTACCCTAGAGTTGCCAACCTCCAGGTAATAGCAGAAGATCTCCTGCTATTACAACTGATCTCCACCCGGTAGAGATCCGTTCCCCTGGAGAAAATGGCTGCTTTGACAATTGGACTCTATGGCATTTAAGTCCTCCCCGTCCAAACCCCGCCCTCCTCAAGCTCCGCCCCCAAAATCTCCCACCGATAGCAAAGAGGGACCTGGCAACCCTATATTACCCTGATCTCCAGCCGATAGAGCTCAGCTCACCTGGAGAAAATGGCCACTTTGGCAATTGGACTCTATGGCATCGAAGTCCCTCCCCTCTCCAAGCCCCACCCTCCTCAGGCTTCGCCCAAAAAATCTCCCACTGGTGGCAAAGAGGGACCTGGAAACCTTATCAACAAAGTTTGGGGTCTCACCCTTTTTCTGAAACACAGAATCTCGTGTTTTGTTTTGAAACTTCTTGCTTCTTCCCTATTCCTAGGCATATGGGGAGGGCTAGTTGTTTTTGTTCGATGGTGGGGACAAGGCATTTTGCATATGTGCAGGGTCACTCTCTTCTTCAACACGACTTCAGATATTCTAAGGGTGACTTCTGGCACTAACAGTAGGTTCCTGTGCTAAATCCTGATCATCCCTGCTTGTACTGAAGAACAAACTCTGACATCCTCCTCTATAGGAACCATCTTTAACCTCCCAGGGTCAACATGGTACATGCCAAGCTGCAAGCCCATGACAAGAAGTCCAATTACATCATTGCCATGTGACAAGAAGATGTACAGCCACAATTATGAGCTCAGTGGTGCCTAGGCTAGGACAATGGACAAAAGACCAAAGGAATCGAGGACAGGAAACTTAATCTGAACACCTGGAGGTATACCATTCAGAGAAACACACCAAGGGCCAGAGTCATGTAGGAATCCTGTCCATAGGGTTGCCAGGTCCCTCTTCACCACCGGCAGGAGGTTTTTGGGGCAGAGCCTGAGGAAGGCGGGGTTTGGGGAGAGGAGGGAAAATGTGGGTCTAGTGAGCAACAAACCTCAGGTAAAACTCCCATGCATAAACGGCCTTCATCATTCTATAAAACTCAGCCCTATCCAGCCCATGCAACTCATGTACACAGAAAGACAGCTCAGAGAGCAAGCCTAAGTACATCTCCTCAGAAGTAAGTCACATGTAATTCAATGGCACTTTCTCCCAGGAAAGCGTCCCTAAGATTGCTGCCTGAATCCAGGATAAACAAAAAACAAAAAACACCCAAGGACAACACACTGTTTCCAGCAAGGGGCAACCACACAGAGAGACACACCTACACTGCTATATGATGATCCCCAGAATATACTGTAATCTGGGCATCATGTTCTACATGGCCCATTTCCGGCTCCTGTGTTTCCCTGAATCGGGATGTAAAGGAGACTGGAATTCTTTCCCGAGTGCCACAGCCATAAACCTAAGTTTGCCAACATCCAGGAGGAGCCTGGAAATCTCCAAGAATTACAACTGAATTTAAGAACACAGAGATCAGTTTTTCCTGGAGGAAATGGCATCTTCAGAGGGTGGATTCTAAGCCATTCTATTCTGCAGAGATCCCTCCCCATACCCCACCCTCCCCAGGATCCACCCCTAAATCTCCATGAATTTCCCAATCCCCACTCTCCCTCCCCATTTCCACACTGGAAATAAATTAGACAAATCTGCTAAACATTTACATAAATATGCTTAATTTGCACTCTGGTACTACTTGCAGAACTGCGCGATTTTTTCAAACGAAGATGTAAATAAATATAGCTTAAAAAATACAATTAAAGATCATTCGATCCTTCATAAAGCCAGGGATGACACAGGATTTAAGGAGAGAATAATCCGTCTACGTAGATTCCTGCACATGTCAGAGTTTCATCTTTCTGCCACAGATTTACACAGTCAATTATTTGCTTTGAAATACCTCTTTGACTTTCAAATGACATTCCCGCTTGATCAAAACAAGGCTCCGCCAATGTATAGACGTCGGCATTTCATACACTTATACGTGGTTAATATTTTACCCACAAACACATGCATACAAAAACATTATCTTGTACTAATAGTACCCAGCTTGCTGGGGGTAAAGTGTAGATGACTGGGGAAGGCAATGGCAAACCACCCCGTAAAAACATAGGCTGCCTGGTAAACGCTGTGATATGACGTCACCCCATGGGCCAATATTGACCCAGTGCTTGCACAGGGGACTACCTTTACCTTTACCTGCTAACAGCAAGGATGATTTACAAAAAGAAAAGCACTCGACAAAGGAGAAAAAGAATAGCTTTTTCCCCTCTTCCATTAGTGCAGCAAGTCAGAGAGAGACAAAGAGCCCAAATCCACTGAGAATGTCTGCAAGCCCCGTGGAAACAGAGGGGAGCTTCATCGGAGCAGTGCTTCATCTCAGTGGTATTTTTGCTGGAGAATTTCCCCCTGGATCGGGCTCCGGTCCTTTTTTAAAAGGCTGTCAAGAGTCCTGATGATTCACCGGGAGAGATTTCTCGAGAACGTGGCCTGGCGCAACCCTCGCCAAGGTCTGCTGATGAAGAAGCCGTCATTAAAAATTAACTGAGCCTGCAGTGTGAGAAGGAGAGCGAAGCTGATTTTGAGCACAGCGCGGAGTGTTTTGGCTGCAGCCAAGACCCTGGCACACAGCAGATTGGACAAAGGGTTGGTGTTGTCAGAGAGGAGCGATTTGAGGCAAGTCCAAGCTGTTAAGAGCCACAGGTAGCATCCAACAGCACGCAGAGAAGCTGCCTACATGCTCTCAGGTTTTTAAACAACAATGAGGTCTAGAAACATACACCCTGTTTTTAAAAATGCATGTTCCTGTGAGGGAGCTTTGCTCTTCCCCGCAAAGCCTATTGGCTATGCCCTTTGTATACGGGGCATGCTTGATAAATGCCTGGGTTCAGGCTTTTTCAGTGGCTGATGCTTGTAGAACAGACTCCCAGAAGACATTGGGAAGGGCCTTTGCATGTCTGTATGCACCATGAAGTTACAACCAACTTATGGCAACCTCAGCAAGGGGCTTGCAAGGCCAGTGAAAAGTCCAGTGAAAAGTACAGGTGGTTTGCATGGTGTAGTGGTTAAGAGCGGCGGTGAAGTGGGTTTGATTCCCCACTCCTTCACATGAAGGCAACTGGGTGACCTTAGGCCAGTCACAGATCTCTCAGAACTCTCTCAGCCCCACCTACCTCACAAGGTGCCTGTTTTTGGAGCGAGGAAGGGGTTGTGATTGTATGCCGCTTTGACACTCCTTAAGGTTGAGAAAAGCAGGGTATAAAAGCCAACTCTGCTTCCTCCTCCTCAGAGGTTGTCTCCCTGCTTACATTCCAAGATCTGATGAGGTCAGGCTATACCACGCCACGTTTCCTCCCATGGGGGCCTTACCCTTGTGGTATTCCAGGTAGGCAGTAAATCACAGCTATTCTGAAGAGCGTTTAGGGCAGTCTGAACGTGGGCTGGGGATTCCCAACCTTTTTTGAACCGGTGTGCACCTTTGGAATTCTGACACTGGATGATGGGCACAACCACAAAAAGGCTACCACAAGAGGCGGAGGCAACTGCAGTAAAATCTCAGGGAGTGAGATCATAGATACCTCTAATAGTGTGGTGGGGGAAGGTGCCGTCAAGTCGCAGCTGACTTAAGGTGACCCTTTAGGGTTTCCAAGGCAAGAGGCGAATGGAAGTGGTTTGCTGTTGCCTGTCCTGCATAGCAACACTAATCTTCCTTGGAGGTCTCCCATTCAAATAATAGCCAGTGCCGACCATGTTTAGCTTCCGAGATCTGACAAGATCAGTCTAGCCTGGGCCATCTAGATCAGGGAAACTCTAATAGTAACTCTTCAGTGTTTCAGGCAGAAATTCTGTCGAACAGGATGCTTTTTAAACTGAACCTATTGTTTAAAAATATTTTCTTGCATACACACAGCGTATCTTTAGCCATACAGTGAAGATCCTTGTGCAGTGGTGGCAGCTGCTAGAGAAGCGACTTCCTGCTCGGCAGAAGCCCCTCCTGACCCCTCCTCTCTAAAAACACTTGGCAGAAGTCAGGCACCATGTTGGGGAACCCAGGGGGACACATGGATCATGTGCACGGAATGTTTTTTTTTAAAGTGGTGGTTTATAATGTATTTTATATATTTTGTATCTTTAATTATGAAATTTTATAGCTGTTTATTGGGTTTTATTTATTGTTTCTCATCTTGGGTTTTGACTTGGTGAAATGTAAAGTGGATCATAGAAGCATAGAGTTGGAAGGGACCACCAGGGTCATCTAGTCCAACCCCCTGCCCAATGCAGGAAACCCACAACCACCTCCCCCACACACACCCAGCGACCCCTATTCCATGCCCAGAAGATGGCCAAGATGCCCTCCCTCTCATGAACTGCCTAAGGTCACAGAATCAGCATTGCTGACAGATGGCCATCTAGCCTCTGCTTAAAAACCTCCAGGGAAGGAGAGCTTACCACCTCCCGAGGAAGCCTGTTCCACTGAGGAACTGCTCTAACTGTTAGATGATTCTTCCTAATGTCTAGATGGAAACTCTTTAGATTTAATTTGAACCCGCTGGTTCTGGTCCGACCTTCTGGGGCAACAGAAAACAACTCGGCACCATCCTCTATATGACAGCCCTTCAAGTACTTGTACAACTGTTTTAAAACAAACAAATGAATTAATTAATATCTTTAAATAGTGTTTTTGGTTTATACTTTTTAAAGGAAATCTAAACAAAAATGCAGCATCCTATCTGTGATTATTCAAACAGATTTTCCCAATCCTAGGTAAAATCTTGCTACTTAAAACATAGAGGAAGTAAACGGTGCAATATTCAGGAACCAGTGTTGCCAAATTCCAGGTGGTACCTGGAGATCTCCTGGAATTACAGCTCATCTCTAGACTACAGAGATCAATTTCCCCTGGAAAAGAAGGCTGCTTTGGAAAATGGACTATATGGCATTGTACCCTACTGAGGCCCCCACCCCCAAACCCCTGCATTCCCCAGACTCCACCCCCAAGTATCCAGATATTTCCCAATCCAGAGTTGGCAATGATACATGTATCAGACTGTTCGTACCGTCTGAAATTTTTTTGGAACATATAACTTCTTATTGTAATTAAATGGTTCCTTACTACTAGCTTATGTGCTGGGGATTTTTTCTGTTTGTCCGCTTATCTTACGGCCAGGTAAGAGAGGAGAAAAAGGAAAGCCTTGGAACATGGGTAATGGCTGTATCCGAAGGGCTCGGTGTGGGAAGGAGACAGCACATCAGCCTTATAAATGGAGAAGAAAGAGGCCTGCAGGGGTTCTCCGCAAGATCCGCTCCTTCTTTCCGCTCAAGTCATTTTTATAGATCTGAGTCACCTTTATGCCTTCGGGAGAAGCCTCGTTAGTGTTCTTACAGGATTCCTTTCACGCAGGCCTTGGGAATTAGGTCTCCCATCTACCAGTAAGTGCTCAAAAGTCATCTCCTGCAGAGATGACAGATGGGAGTGGAAAGGGTATGCTGGGTTTTCTTCCAAACCATTCTTCCTGCTTCCTCTCTTCAGAGGGTGCAGAGAGAGTTCCAGAATTGGAGGGCAGCCTTTGCAACACCTCTGGGGAGGTGTTGTAGCAGTGGCCTCTCACCTATGGGTTGGGACTCACTGGTGGGTCAAGGCTAACCTGAGAGCCAGCATGGTGTAGTGGTTAAGAGCGGTGGTTTGGAGCGGTGGACATCTGGTGAACCGGGTTGGTTTCCCCACTTCTGCACATGAAGCCAGCTGGGTGACCTTGGGCTACTCACAGCTCTCTTAGAGCTCTCTCAGCCTCATCTACCTCACAGGGTTTCTGTTGTGGGGAGGGGAAGGGAAGGTGATTGTAAGCCGGTTTGATTCTTGTAGAGAAAGTCAGCATATAAAAACCAACTCTTCTTCTTCCTCTTCCTCTTCTTCTTCTTCTTCTCTGTCAATATCCTTGACAACTGAACCTAAACCGTGGCTGATATCACCCAAAAGGGTGCCCTCTGCAGAAAACACACAAGGATGGTCTCTATAACAGCAGCCTCCTACCTATGGGTTGGGACCCGCAGGTGGGTCAAGGCTAACCTGAACTGGCCAGCGCTTGAAAGCTAAACAGGGTCAGATATAGTCAGTACTTGGATGGGAGACCAACAAAGAAGACAGGGGTTATTACGCAAATATGGGGGAAAACAAGGCATGAACCTTGAGTAATAGCCATGGCTCCATGAGCGGATGACTCTAGTCTGGAGAACCGGGTTGGTTTTCCCATTCCTCCACATGAAGCCTGCTGGGTGACCTTGGGCCAGTCACAGTTCTCTCTGAACTCTCAGCCCACACAGAGGAAGATAATGGCAAACCACCTCCGAACCTCTTTTGCCTTGAAAACCCTATGGGGTCGCCATAAGTTGGCTGTGACCTGATAGCACTTTCCACCATCACATCGTTGCACTACAGATTTTGTCTGTTATATTTTTTTCCACCCTTCTTCCAAGAAGTGCAGGGTAGCTAACAGGGGTATTCTCTCTCACACACTGTCCCTCACCAACAACCCTGTGAGGGAGGATAGGCTGGGATATGCTAGGAAAGAATGACTGGCCCAAAGTCTACCAGTAGAGCTAAGTAGGTTTTTGACCCAGCATCTCCCTGGCCAAGGTATGACACTCTAACCCCTATAGTATACCATGCCATCCATCCAAAGACTTCGTAGATAGGCACCTTGAATTGTGCCTGGAATAATATACATCCCTTTAAAAGAACCGTTGATGCCTATGCAAATAGGATGTGCTAAATTGGGCCCTCTCATTTGCGCCAATTCTGACAGGTGCATTTTTCTCTTCACCAACCTACACCCCAGAGGAAATCTGGTTAAAGCCAGGCATGGAAGAAGGGGTACTTCTAAAAGGGTGTTGCGGTGGATGCAGGGATGGGGCCATCCCCGTTACTCATTTACCAGAAGGCGTGGAGGATGGAGAAACATCTTGGCTAGCTGCATTCCCATCCAACTGGACCTGGGTGTGGCCAGAGGTGCATATTTGTATTTTCTTTTGGCAGGGTAGCCCTTGGATCCTTGGACCCAGGGCCAGTGTTGTCTGAGCCACCCAAGGGGGCTCAGAACATGTTCAATTCAATTCACTTTATTGACCAGCAAAGCAAATATACAAAAGGATTAACATTGATTAAAAAGAGTAGAAGAATAAGAATGTAGGTATGTTAGAGAAAGCTTTGATTTTTTAGTTGTAAGAATAATTTAAAAATAATTTTGTATACGTAGCTAGAGAACAGGTTGTAATTTCTTAATTCAATTTATATTCGATACAAACGAAAACGGAAGTATCTTTTTGTCTCTGTGCTTGTTTGTTTCTTCATTTCCCCCTTTTTCTTTATTTTGTTTATTGTAATTTTGTTAACAATAAATTTAATAAAATGATTAAAAACATTGATTAAAAAGATAAAATATAGCAATATATCTTTCCATAAAACACAAATTAGAAAAAATGTTTACGATAAAATTAATATTTGCTTGTTATAACCCATTCAGCGACATATCCCACTTCCCTTATCAGAATCAGAGGAAGTACTTCTATGCTTAATACATAACCCTGCATATTTGGGGACTTTATAAGTTATCTCATTATTCCTATCTGAAAGTATTTTCATTAGTTGGATGGATCTTTGTCTGAGAGTCACCCAAGGGGGCTCAGAACATGTTTGAAACGCACTGTAATTATTGTTTCCTTTCTTTGTTTATTCAAATTACATTGAGTTTGCTTAAACTATTTTCTTTAAATTGCCTTTAGGTGTTTTTGTAAGCAGTTCTGGCTTTCCACTGGGGAGAAAGGCAAGGAAATCTACTGCCTGAATATATACCACTGCATTTTGGAAGTGCAAGCCCTCACCTCATGTAGGGTCGCCAGCTTCAGGTTGGGAAATACCTGGAGATTTTGGGGGGTGGAGCCTGAGGAGGGTGGGGTTTGGAAAGGGTTTGGAAAATGACTTCAATGCGATTTATTTATTTATTTGATTTTTAACCCACCCTTTCCTGACCAAAGTTGGGCTCAGGGCAGCTTAAAGGTAAAGGTAAAGGTTCCCTGTGCAAGCACCGGGTCATTCCTGACCCATGGGGTGATGTCACATCCCGACGTTTACTAGGCAGACTTTTGTTTACGGGGTGGTTTGCCAGTGCCGTCCCCAGTCATCTTCCCTTTACCCCCAGCAAGCTGGGTACTCATTTTACCGACCTGGGAAGGATGGAAGGCTGAGTCAACCTTGAGCCGGCTACCTGTAACCAACTTCCGTTGGGATCAAACTCAGGTTGTGAGCAGAGCTTGGACTGCAGTACTGCAGCTTACCACTCTGCGCCACAGGGCTCTTCAGGGCAGCTTAAAAGGTAAAGGTCCCCTGTGCAAGCACCGGGTCATTCCTGACCCATGGGCTGACGTCACATCCCGATGTTTCCTAGGCAGACTTTGTTTACGGGGTGGTTTGCCGTTGCCTTCCCCAGTCATCTTCCCTTTACCCCCAGCAAGCTGGGTACTCATTTTACCGACCTCGGAAGGATGGAAGGCTGAGTCAACCTTGAGCCAGCTACCTGCTTACATCAGTTAAAATATAACACCACGCAATAAATAAGTAACACTAAAATCAACAGTACATTTTAACAATTCAAAACTAAACAGAAAAATCTGACACCACCTTTAATCTTGGTACTTTGGGGGCACTTTCACACATGCCGAATAATGCACTTTCAATCCACTTTCAATGCACTTTGAAGCTGAATTTTACTGTGTGAAATGGCAAAATCCACTTGCAAACGAACGTTAAAGTGCATTGAAAGTGGACTGAAAGTGCATTACTCGGCATGTGTGAAAGAGCCCCATGGTGGTGTCACAGCCAGGTGGAAAGGCGGAGATTGATCAATGTAGAGAATGTGAGAAATAGGCAGGTGGCGCAGAGAGCCAGGGTGGTCGGTAGGGTTGCCAGCTCCAGGTTGGGAAATACCTGGAGATTTGGGGGGGGTGGAGCCTGAAGAGGCTGGGGTTTGGAGAGGGGAGGGACTTCAATGCCATAGAGTCCAATTGCCAAAACGGCCATTTTTCTCCAGGGGAACTGATCAGTTGCCTGGAGATCAGTTGTAATAGCGGGAGATCTCCAGCCACCACCTGGAGGTTGGCAACCCTAACTTCACATGGCAGAACAGTGGGGGGTGGAAATAATTTGCCACAGGAGTGCTCCAGTGAGATCTAAAGGCAGCAGTAATGTGATTGCATATGGGTGTTGCCCCTAAAGGAATGCTACTGAATGCTCAGAGGAGAATCCATCGTGTGCACGGGTTACTCCAAGGGGTTCCATGTGCACTAGCAGGTTTCTGGACATGCTGCCATTTTCCCCATGCACGGAAGCAGAAGGAATTTAAATGGACCAGGAAAAGCCTGAGGCCCATTTGGGAAGACAGCAACGGCAGCTGTACTTGCATCAAGAGGCGGGGAGGATGTGCTCTCCACACCAGGGCCTCTAAGGTCAGTTGCTGGATCTAAACCTGGAAGCAAGAGAAGCTGGATCGCTGCAGCCTAAAGACAGAAGGCAAAGTACCGACATCCAGTAAGAGTAGCACGCCAGGGCCATATCCTTAGCTAGGGTTGCCAGCCTCCAGGTACTAGAATGGGTTGCCAATGCCATCCTCCTGCTATTACAACTGATCTCCAGCCAATAGAGTTCAGTTCCCCTGGAGAAAATGGCCGTTTTGGCAATTGGACTCTATGGCATTGAAGTCCCTCCCCTCCCCAAACCCCACCCTCCTCAGGCTCCGCTCCAAAAACTTCCCATCGGTGGTGAAGAGGGACCTGGCAACCCTATCCTTAGCCCAGATGCTTTTAATGTTGTTGTCATGTTCCTGATTTTTTTTTAATTGGCTAGGTTTTAATCATTGTAAATGTTATGGTTTTTTTTTAATGATTTCATCTTGTTTTATTTTGCGCCGCAGCCTCAAGCTGGTCTCTAAAGAGATGGACTGTGCATGTTTTAAATAAATAAATTTAAAGGGTTGATGCTTGGAGGAAGGAACCCCTTTCCTATCCAGAAAAGGGTAAACACCTTGCTCAGGGGCAATCCCTCCTTCACCCACAAACCATGGACTTTTCTTCCTCCAGACGCCCTTTTCCAGTCCCAGTTTGGGCTGAGCCTGCCACCCTCCAAGAATTTGCCCCCGCTGCTTCCCCAAAGGACCACCAGTAGGGTTGCCAACCTCCAGGTGGCACCTGGAGATCTCCTGATATTACATTTGATCTCCAGATGACCAAGATCAGTTCCCCTTTAGAAAATGGCTTCTTTGGAGGGTGGACTCTATGGCATTATACCCTGCTGAGGTCCATCCCCTCCCCAAACCCCACCTTCTCCAGGCTCCACCCCCAAAATCTCCAGGTATTTGCCAGCACAGAGCTGGAAACCCTAACCACCAGGCTGATTTTGAGCTCCTTAGGCTGTTTCCATGCGGGAGCCGCAAACACAACTCTTTCTTGACCTGCAGCTCCATCTGGTGTCAGAGCCTTGCCTCTCTCGCCAATGCCAAATTTCCCATTTTTCACTCCCTTCCAGGAGGCTATGCAGCTGCAGCAACAGAGAGAAGGAATCAGGTTTGTAAAACTACCCCCTCCCCCCAAAAAGGTTTTTTTTAAAGTACCTTCTAGAACAGCTGATGCTGAAAACATGAGAAATGTTTGGTAGCTCTACAGCCGCATCAAAAGGATGTTAAAAGAGCGTTCCGCTGATAAAGGAAACTCACATTTTCACCATTTCATCGGGCAAACTGAGCCTCAAAGGTCTCCAGCTGCAATTTCTGGATTTGGGGCTCATCTGCTTCAGGTTAATCCCTGACGCAACTTCACTTCCGCTAGCAATGGAAGTGCCTTGCATACCAAAATCTACTCAAGCAAGATACTGCAAGCGAGGAGCCAATCCTTATGACAATATTCTAGCCTATATTCTGGGCTGCACATTTTTCTTCTTCCCCAAAGAGAAGCTGACTTCTACAGCCTTCATGAATGATGCACTTACTGGCTTAGTCTGCAAAAAGGATGTTGCTTCTACTGAGCACGGGGAATACTAAAGAACCGTGCAGGGCACCAAAGACCAATGAAAATCCTTTTGCTCCGGCGATTTCACTAGGAATTGACCATACATGTTCTCCCTTTGCAGTCGTCTGAACTGGAAAGAAACCTTTTAAAATCAAAGGCTTGGTTCTCAGGAGTCTGGAGTCTGTGCCCTGAACAAAACAACACCTTTGTGTGGGGCAATGTTTGGAACACATGCAGTCCTGTTTAGATTTCCTCACAGCATCTGGAGAAGTGCTAGCTGTCAGGTCTTGAGATCCTTCAAGATTAGCACAAGGGACTTTCAGGTTCAGCTGGAGAAAAGGGCCAGACATACATGAAGCACCCCCATACTTACAGGGCAATCCTAAGCAGCGTTCTACAACAGACCCACACCTTTCACAGATTTATGATTTCACATATTCGCAGTATGCACTTCAGTCACATGCTGCAGTCTCCAACCTGTTTTTACTCCTATAGAATCACAGAGCTGGAAGGGGCCATAAAGGCCATCTAGTCCAACCCCCCTGCTCAATGCAAGATCAGCCTACAGCATCCCTGACAAGTGTTCGTCCAACTGCTGCTTGGAGACTGCCAGAGAGGGTGAGCTCACCACCTCCCTAGGCAGCCGATTCCGCTGCTGAACTACTCTCACTGTAAATTTTTTTTAAAAAAATCCTAATATCTAGCTGGTATCTGTCCACCCATAATTTAAACCCATTATTGTGAGTCCTATCCTCTGCTGCCAATAGGAACAGCTCCCTGCCCTCCTCTAAGTGACAGCCGTTCAAATACTTCAAGACAGCAATCATGTCCCTGTCAAACTCCTCTTCTCCAGACCGAACATTCCCAAGTCCCTCAGCCAAGTCCACCTGCAAATCTCCAGGTATTTCTGAATCTGGAGTTGGCAACCCTAGGAACAACATGCTAAGTTTCCTGCTGGCCAGTGTCCAACGTAAATCCTCTTGCTACCAACCTCACATTGCCTTGCACATCTACCTGCAGCCTTCAGTCTGGAGCAGGACAACCAGGGTGTAGACTAGAAGGTTCCCAGTTGTAACTCCTGGTGATCCTGACAGTGCCGGCTTCCGCTTGTCCAGCTTCAAAGCTTGCCTACTCACAAGTGGCCTGCGTGTGGACCACACGGATCTCACTGGGTTGCCTGCTCCCTCGCCTGCCCCAGGGAACAGGGACCTGTCCCTTGAAGCTAGGAAAGAGCAGATTATTCCCATCTGTTTGTTTGTGCCGAATCAGGAGAATGGGAATCTGTTATGTGGATACGCCCACAGGAGCAGGCCAGCTTCTACCCAAACAACACACAGACTCTTCCAGAAAAGACACACACATCTTCAAAGCCAAGAGTGCTGCTTGTGTGTTTCTTTTCATTCTGGCTAGCAGTGAAGAACAGGGGCCCTACCGGATGAGACAGACTGGGAGTTGCATGAATAGGGTCTCAGTACCTTTTCTCTCTTCAGACATCAAGCAAGTGGATTTCAGTGAGAAGGAAGTGGAGGATTCAGCCTTGCCCTCCTTCGAGGTTTTTCTGACCTGAAACGAGCTTTGGAGCCAATATTTGTCCTGTTGGGAAACCACATCAGTGTGTGTGTGTGTGTGTGTGTGTGTGTGTGTGTGTGTGTGTGTGTGTGTGTGTGTGAACCATCAAGTCATAGCTGACTTATGGCGACCTCGTAGGGCTTTCAAGGCAAGAGATGTTTGGAGGTGAACCCGGGTTGGTTTCCCCATTCCTCCACATGAAGCCAGCTGGGTGACCTTGGGCTCAACCCCACCTACCTCACAAGGTGTCTGTTGTGGGGATAGGAAGGGAAGGAGATTGTAAGACGGTTTGAGTCTCCTTAAAAGGTAGAGAAAGTCAGCACATAAAAACTAACTCCTCCTCTTCTTCTTCCTCATCTTCCTCCTCCTCCTCCTACTACACCAGTACCCACATCAATATCTGCATTGTTGACCGAAAAAGGCAAACAGCAACACCCCAAGGCCATTTCTAGTCAGGAAAACAGAATTGGGGCAGGGGGGCTCGACCTCCCTTTCCCCGTGCTGCGGTCCTATTAATAATTAGGCCCCTACATGTCTGATATTTGGGAGGGGGGGAAAAGTTGGAAAGTTCCATTCCATATATCCTCTTGTTCAGCCCTTAAAAGTGCTGTTCTAAGCAGAGCACACCCTTCTAAGCATGCATCTCTGTTTAGGATTGCAATGTAAGTCTATATCTGGTTTCCAGTGTTATAACTTTCACTCAATAAGTCTTAAGAACACAGGGTGGCCAATCTCCAGTTGCCTGGAATTACAAATTATCTGCAGGCGACAGAGATCAGATCCCTTGAAAAAGTGGCTTCTTTGGGGGATGGACTCTAAGGCACTATACCCCACTGGGGTCCCTCCCCTCCCCAAACCCCACCCTCCCCAGGCTCCAACCCCCCAAATCTCCAGGAATTTCCCAACCCAAAGTTGGCAATGCTGTACAATAACACACATGGGGACCACAGAAGCACTTGGCTCAGGAAGTGTAAGATTGAAGCCTAATCATCAGTTCCTTAACATCTTACTGACGGATATTATTATAGCTCATTTCCAGACTACAGAGATCAGTTCCCTTGGAGAAAATGGATGCTTTGGAGGGTGGACTCTATGGCATTGCACCCCACTGAGGTCCCCGTCCTCCCCAGGCTCCACCCACAAATCTCCAGGAGTTCCCCAGCCTGGATCTAGCAACTTTACCCCTCACCCCCACTGGTGGCCGATGGGGAACTTGGCAACCCTACTGATGGATGAGGGCTAAACAATACCAGGCCTTCTTTCTCATTCTCCAGATAGATAGCTTCTAGGCAGAAAGCCAGGCTAGAGGGAATCTTCAGTGGCTTTGTCATTTCTAGCCCTAAATGTTACCTCACAGCCAATGGATTCTTCCAAGCTTCTTCCCCACTTCCCTCATAACTACCTCAGTGGCTTCATCATTTCTAGCCCTAAATGTTACCTCACAGCCAATGGAGTCTTCCAAGCTTCTTCCCCACTTCCCTCATGACTACCATAACTCCTAAGATTAGGCGACACTCATCCACTGCCTGGCAATGAGATTGATGCTCCTTGGATGGCATCTGCTGCAGGGGGTGATGCTAGACCTTTGCTGTCATGGTGACAAAGTTAAAGGTGATTAGCTCCCATAAAAAAGGTGGGCCACAGCACATCCTGAGGCTAGCTCATGTCCGTCTGCACACTTTGCGCAGCATGGACTGAAACAGAAAAATGCTTCACCTCCTGGAGAAATCTTGTCTGCTTTACTCTATTTGCTATAAATCCAGGATTGCCCTGAGTGAGAATCATTAGACCAATACGGAAAGAAAAGAGGGAGATCCTCGAATTCCCTCTTTGTTTCTTGGCAGTTTGGCAAGAAGAAAGCCTTTCCCAAACCCAGAAGGAAGAACAGTTCACAACCTAAAAGTAAAGAGGGTTCCCTACAGTCCTCCCTGATAGACTTGGGAATTTAACAAACCAAGATTATGTCTCATGGGATTTGTGTGTCTGTAAAGCTAAAAGGGTCAGCATGGTTAGTATTCGGATGGGAGACCACCAAGGAATTCCAGGGTTGCTAAGCAGAGGAAAGCGATGGCAACTAACCTCTGTTAGTCTCTTGCCTTGAAAACCCTACAGGGTCACCATAAGTCAGTGGCGATTTGATGGCGCTTTACACACACAAAGTGCCATCAGGTCGCAGCCAACTTATGGTATCCTCATAACTTAGGGTTCTCAAAACAAGTGATTAAGCAGAAGTGGTTTGCCATCGCCTTCCTCTACAGAGTCTTCCTTGTAGGTCTCCCATCCAAGTACCAACCCTGTTTAGCTTCTGAGCTCTGATGAGATCGAGTTATACTGTACTATTCCACATCCTCCATGGGATTCACTTCTGAGAAAACATGCTTAACACTAGGCTGATTTCTAAATAAATAAATAAATTTTATTTGTGGCTAATGCCAGATAAAAAAGATAAAACATAAACTTTTTTATAAAATAAACAATTTCTAAATAGATTATGGAATGCTAGCTATCGTTCCTTTCACCCACTAATGTGCAGGGGATAAGAATGGGATGGGGTTGGGAACTATTGTAAAAAACAAAAAAACCCAATGGAGGACATGACCAATAATGACATCTTCAAAATATAAATTAATTGTTCCACATAAGAAAAAAATTCCAAAAAAAAATCACCAAGTTACAAAAGAAGTGAAGGGTCTTGCTCAAATTCCCAAGCCACAGCTATACCCCACCAATGTGAAATGGGATCAACCCCAATAGCTTCCTCCAAGGAACCCTGAGCACCATAGTATCACGATGGCACTTGAAAGGCCTTTATTATTTCCAGATCCTTTGTCAAACTGTAACCCTTAGGACTCCTTGCTAAGAAATTATGAGAACTGACAAGTTTGAATAAAGAACCTTGACCCTTGTGAAGCCATGAGCAGGGTCTGAGATCTTGCCCCATTGCCTAAAGTCTTCCAGAGCCCAGTTTCACATGACAATTTCATGAAAGACGGCATCCGAACTGGACCTTGACTTTAAGGAAGCAAACTGCACGCACTGTAAACACCAGAATGCGCCTGGATAGCTTCCCAGTTTGGTCCTTTGCCTTTGCGCAAAGAGTAATGAGTAGTCCAGCCCTGCAGGTGTGCATCATCAGTTCTGTCCCGCCAATGGAAGAGAAATAAAACATTACGACAAAACAGCCTGACTGAAGAAAGGTGGCTCTTACCTGGTCCCGGATCCTCTCCTGCTGACCTCGGATCGCCAGGGCGTGCTGGGGGTACTTGCTCTTCAAGTGATCCATGAATGCGTCCCGCTTCCGTTCCATCTCAGACTTCTGGAGCCCGGTGAGGGCTTCCAGGCTCTGAGCCGCAATTACAGTGTGCCGGCGTTCGGAGGTGTGCACCAGCCCTACATTGGAGAAGCGGCGGGTGCCGTTGCCCAAGGTCCGGTATTCCCGTGGATATTCTGCATCGTCTGCCGAGATCATGTGGGCGCTAGTCCTCTCGGGATCTACATGGAATTGTGAGGGAGGAAGAAAAGCAGAGGGGAGTCAGGGCACCTTTCGCTTGGCCTCATGATGGGAGGATGGGGAATTTCAGATGTAAAGAAGGGAGTGGAGGAATATTTTCCAAAAAGGGGAGAGGTAGAGGAAGAATAAGTCAATCATGGGTTATTAGAGAGGGCCCATCAGGCTTTACGACTGAGTGGTTATCCTTTTTTGTGGGGATGATCCTTCACGTGAATTTGGCAATACCAAATTTCTCTCCCTGAGGGAATCAAGCTTTTATGAGTCCCTTCTCTTCTCCAGTAATCAGCCTCCAAACTGGTTAGGGTTGCCAGGACCCCCTTCATCACCCGAGGGAGATTTTTGGGGGTAGCCTGAAGAGGGCGGGGTTTGGGGAGGGGAGTCCAATTGCCAAAGAGGCCATTTTTCTCCAGGTGAACTGATCTCTATCGGCTGAATATCAGTTGTAATAGCAGGAGATCTCCAGCTACTACCTGGCAGTTGGCAACCCTAAAACTGGATCATACCCTTAAAGGGAAAGTAGTCAAATTTCAGGCTTTGGAGAAGGGTGGCCTAGACAGGTGAGAGGCATTACAATCACTTTTGGTTCCAAAGTGATTTCTGGGGGTGGGGAGATGCAGAAGGGGAAAGGGTGTGGGGCAGAAAAGGCCATCATCCCTGGAGAAAGACAAGACATGAACATATCAAGACAAGGAGTGAGGGTTGCTAGTGGGGACCACAGAGACATCAAAGGAGCAAAACAAAATCAAAATTTAAAAGTCGAGAGACCTCAAATGGGGGTTGATGGCCAAGGTGTCCCCTCTCAAGCAGAGGCAGATGGAAGGACAAAGACAGACAGATGTTCTGAAACAGCTAATATAGAAATAAAAGAACAGAAAGGAAAAAAAAAACAAAGTGCTCACGGTTCATCAGGGAGGGTTTTTTTTGCATGGAATTCCACTTGGAAGCTTAGCAATGGCCAGCATCGTTCAAAAGAGGTGGCTGCCCATTTCAGTGTCTGCCCCAAGAAAAGGAAGCACGGACAAGCTTCAAAAAGCTCTGTGCCCAGGCAGACATCTTGACTCATCCACAAAACCGACCAAAATATCTCACATCTAGCAAAGTGCAAAGCCATCACTGTACACTGTTGAGATTCCCTCACCTAGATCCATTCATGACCCCTGAACAGAAGCTCCTTCCATGACAGCCGTACCTGTATAGATACCCTAATGCTGTAATGTCTGGGATGCCGAGGCATCGGGTTGGACCTAGCCAGCTTTTCCACTCAATCTCACCCAATCCCCCTCCTTACTACAGTTCCTGTCCAACATGGCTTTTGTCCATGGAGATCCTTTGGACCCCAAAGCGTGCATGATACAATGGCAGAACAACAGAATACCCTCAGCCATATCAGAATTGGGTGCCGCTATTACTCCGTCCTGAAGCTGCTTTCTACGTTATCGCAAAGAGCGCTCCACCAGCACTGCACAACTACAGCAAAAAGTCCTCTGGCGGGAAAACTGTGACTTCACATTGGCTCAGGAACTTGGTAAAGATTTTGGACAGGTTCACACATTAGACTGTGGCATCCTACTCGACATGTTAGTGCCAAATGGATGAAAAGAACCGAGTTTGGGTGACAACAGGTTACGGGAATGCTCTGCCTGGGATCGGATTGACAAGGCAGATCACATGCAGGTCATTTAGATGAGGAGGAGGAGAAGAAGGAGAAGGAGGGGAAGGAGAAGGAGGATGAGAAAAAGAAGAATTGGTTCTTATATCCTGCTTTTCTCTACCTTTAAGGAGTCTCAGAGCGGCTTACAATCATCTTCCCTTCCCCTCCCCGCAACAAGCACCTTGGGCACTTTCACACATGCCGAATAATGCTCTTTTAATCCACTTTCAAATCCACTTGCAAACAATCATTAAAGTACATTGAAAGTGGATTGAAAGCGCATTATTCAGGATGTATGAAAGCGCCCCTTGTGAGGGGTGGGCTGGGAGAGTTCGGAGAGAACTGTGACTGGCACCCAGCAGGCTTCATGTGTAGAAGCGGGGAAATCAAACCTGGTTCTCCGGATTAGAGTCTGCTGCTTTTGACCACACCATGCTGGCTCTCTGAATGAGAGAACTGACCAGAGCCACTTGGTAGGAGGACCGATAATTAGCTTAGAGAAAGTAAAGACAGAAAGGTGCGCTGGAATGAGTCAGGTCACTAGTTCATTTAACCCAGTACTGTCTACTCCGGTTGGGCAGCAGTTCTACAAGGTCTTTCCCAACACGCATGACTTGATGTCTTTTACTAGAGACTCCTGGACAGAAGTGTATGCGTGCAAAGCAGATGCTAAACTAATGAGCTGCGTGCCCTGAATGATAACTTTAATTCATTATTCGCGCATGCATGCAGTCCAGAGATTTGTAACCAAAGAACTGGCTGCTTACTTTGAATCAATATGAATTTGCCCAGAAGGCTCTTAAGCAGAAAGATGGGGTGAACATGTTTTAAACAAATTCTTCTGCCTTTTCTGCCCCTTCTGCTCCATGGCCAGCGAAACCCTGCCTCTCCAAGCTCCTTGTGGTTCCTTCCCATCAACCAGGCATAGCCCCAAAGACTGATTCCCAGCCCACCATTCCCTCTGCTTCCTTCATGCCTCTCACTAGGGTTGCCAGCTCTTGGTCGGGAACACCTGAAGATTTTGAGGGGTGGAGCCTGAGGAGAGCGGGGACTTCAATGAAGAAGAAGAAGAAGAGTTGGTTTTTATATGCCGACTTACAAACCGGCTTACAATTGCCTTCCCTTCCCCTCCCCACAACAGACACCCTGTGAGGTAGGGTGAGGCTAAGAGAACTGTGACTTGCCCAAGGTCACCCAGCTGGCTTTGTGTGTGTAGTAGTGGGGAAACAAATCCAGTTCACCAGATTAGCCTCCACCGCTCATGTGGAGGAGTGGGGAATCAAACCTGGCTCTCCAGATCAGAGTCCACCGCTCCAAACCACCGCTCTTAACCACTGCACCACGCCGGGAGATCTCCAGGCCCCACCTGGAGGCTGGCAACCCTAGGGCCAGGGTATCTTGCTGGGGGTGACAAAATACCTCGAAGTGGTCCTAACCCTGATCACAGAGCCAGCGGACCGCTACTGATCACCAGCAAGCGTGATTCTTGTGCCTAGACTTGAAATGCCCTGCAAACGACCACATGGTTTTCAAAGGGTTCAGTGTGGACACCAAAACCCGCAAGTCCCACTTCTGAGGTTGTGGATTCCACCTCCCCAACGTGTCCCAGCTGCGAGATCAGCCACACCGAGACAGCCGTTTTGTGATAATAGAGTGCTTCAGCTGGGGTTGTAATAAGCGGTGGAGTGTAAGGACGGCTTCAAAGATCGGCAAAGGAAAGACAAGCATTTTCCGCCATAAAAATACTTTATGGGATCTTGTTATGTGGAAAGAGGAGGGGGAGAAACGAGTACCGAGAAAAATTAAAGAGAGGTTTAACAAGGCAGTAAAAAATGAAGCCTATCGGCGAGGCTGTGCTCTCCGCTTGATAAAAACGCCACTGTTTTAGAGAAAGCACCTTCCTGCCACCTGCTTTTCCTTTTGAAACATTCCTCACAAGATCCAGGAAGAAAAGTAACCGTCAGGGATGCAGGCAGGTGTTACACCTGCCCCACGGCAAAGTTAAACGTGGCCAAGCAATTTGCTAAGAGTTGGCAACCATCTTCAATCTACCTGGATACCCTGAAGAACGGGGTTTGGAAAATGCAGTTTAGGCTGGCTTTCGGCAGCTTTGGCTCCAGAAAAAACCATTTATCTCAATCCAAAAAACACACGGGTCCCCAAAGTGATTCTCTAAACCAGAAGCCCCTGCTGGAGCTCAGATTCTGGACCCGAAACCCTGTGAGCAACCCTGTGGTTCTCCAGATCAGACTCCAACGCTCCAAACCACAGCACTTAACCACTACACCACGCTGTAAAAAAATTATGGTTTTCAGTTCTGTTGCTGCACAACTGTGGAAGAACACAACACAGAAGTCCATTTTCTCCAGGGGAACTGATCTCTGTCACCTGGGGATCAGCTGTAATACCGGAAGGTCTCCAGCCACCATCTGGAGGGTGGCAACCCTAGTAGGACCACATAGAGGAAACAAGATTAGTGATAAACAGCTGTATTGCAATAGTGGGCCAAGAACATCTTCATACTTTCTAAAGTGTACTTCTTTTCCTAAAATGTGCATTATGTTCCATTGGGCCCCAGAAGTCTATGCATGGCTAATGATTCCCAAACAGAACTGCTAGCAAGTACCCAAAAATTAATTAAATAATTAAATAACAGAAGGCTGATGTTGTCAAACTCAGCTTGGGAAATTCCTAGAAATTTGGGAGCAAGGCCTGGGGAGTGGGAGGGTGTACATCAGGGATGGGATGTCATAGAGTCTGCCCTCTGAAGCCGCCATTTTCTCCAGGTAGGGATGCCAGGCTCCTGGTGGGACCTGGGGGTCCCCCCCTTAGAGTTGCCAGGTGCCCGGTGGTGCCGGGCAAACCCCTGGCAATTCGCCCCTCTGCCGCCGACCACCTGAGAGTCAGCGGGCAAACATGCACGCACACGTACACATCAAGCATATGTCACTTCATAAGAACATAAGAACATAAGAAAGGCCCTGCTGGATCAGACCAAGGCCCATCAAGTCCAGCAGTCTGTTCACACAGTGGCCAACCAGGGGCCTCTAGGAAGCCACAAACAAGACCACTGCAGCAGCACCATCCTGCCTATGTTCCACCGCACCCAAAATAATAGGCATGCTCCTCTGATACTAGAGAGAATAGGTATGCAGCATGACTAGTATCCATTCTAACTAACAGCCATGAATACCCCTCTCCTCCATGAATATGTCCACTCCCTTCTTAAAGCCCTCCAAGCTGGCAGCCATCACCTGTTTACAACCGGAAGTGCCACCTCGCGAGGGGCCTCATATCACTCAAACTCTTTACCGCTTTACCACTCAAACTAAGAGGTATAAGGCCCCTCGCGAGGCGGCACTTCTGGTTGTAAACCGGAAGCGACACGCATGCGCGTCAGCACGCGCACACGCAATCCCAACCTCAACCCCATAACCTCCCACCGGAGGAGAGGGGGGGACCTGACAGCCCTCTCCACTCCCCGGAATTACAGCTCAACTCCAGACTACAGAGATCAATTCCCCTGGAGAAAATGGCTGCTTTGAAGGGTGGACTCTATGGCATTGTACCCCACTGAGGTCCCTGTCCTCCCCAGGCTCCACCCCCAAATTTCCACGAGTTCCCCAACCTCAATCTGGCAATCTTACCCCTCCATCCCCCCCTCCCCAGTCGGCAGCCAGGGGGACCTGGCAACTCTACCCCCAGGGGAACTGATCTTTAATTCCAGGGAAACTCCAGACCCCACCTAGAGGTTGGTAATCCTAAATCCAAAGTCAAAGAAGCCTGTGCACTGTGCCTCTCCTTCTAATAAGCTCCTTCTAATAAGCTTTCTCTACCCAGGTCTCTGTATTTCTGTATGCGTCACTGCTCTGGATTTGCCTTCTTACAACAAGGAGAAACACTTCGAACTGTGGCTCGAGGACAAACACAAACCTCTCTAAGGAATTTCATACGCTAAATGTACCTTTCGCACTCTCTTTGCTTGCAAGAGGGATGTAAGCTTCCAATTTCAATTAAGGAATAAAAACTGCCTCTGGTACCAGAATTTTATAAGATACTGATTCAGGGGCAATTTGCAGTGGGTGTGTGTGTGTCCCTGGGAACAAAGTGGGGGGGGGGTGTCCCTGGGAACAAAGGGAAGCAAAGAATCCTAGAAAATAACCATGTCAGGGTGGGGAGGGGGAGATGGCAAAGAGGGAGAAGATTAAGCAAGGTGATGTGAAAAGAGGCAGAACTACAAGAAAGCCAGGAAACATCCCTGTTGGCACAGAGATTGGAGTTGTATGCAATGATTGTGCCTAAAGAGCAGACACCTGGATGGAATATCCCATTTCAACCTCCCATATCACAATTTGAGAGCCAATGTGGTGTAGTGGTTAAGAGCAGCAGCAGCCGCTAATCTGGAGAACAGGGTTCGATTCCCCACCCCTCCACACGCAGCCTGCTGGGTGATCTTGGGCCAGTCACAGTTCTCTCCGAACTCTCTCAGCCCATGTGGAGGCAGGCAATGGCAAACCACCTCTGAAAGTCTCTTGCCTTGAAAACCCCACGGGGTCACCATTCGTCAGCTGTGAGTTGACAGCACACACACTAAGGTTGCCAACCTCCAGGTGGTGGCTGGAGAGCTCCCGCTATTATAACTGATCTCCAGGCGACAGATAGGGTTGCCAATCTCCAGATACTAACTGGAAACCCCCTGCTATTACAACTGATCTCCAGCCGATAGAGATCAATTCACCTGGAGAAAATGGCCGCTTTGGCAATTGGACTCTATGGCATTGAAGTCCCTTCCCTCTTCAAACCCTCCCCCTCTTCAGGCTCCACCTGGCAACCCTACCACACACACACACATCACAATTCTCTACTGCTGAAGTGGCTCTTGCCATGTGGACTGTGGCTTGCCAGTGGATCCAGAATCTGCCCAGGATGGACGTTTGTGTTTTCCTTTGTTCGCTTTGTGTATTAATTTTATTTTGCTCATTTAAACTGTTTAAAGGAGGTACTGCTGGATCCCTATCAGGGAGGAAAGCAGGGTTAAAATAAAACACATATTCCTCCCTCCCTTGCTTGGGCTTTGTTTTAGGAATTGGGTTGCCAGCTCCGGGTTGGGAAATACCTGGAGATTTTTGGGGTGGAGCCTGAGGAGGGTGGGGTTTGGGGAGGGGAGGGACTTCAATGCCATATTGTCCAATTGCCAAAGTGGCCATTTTCTCCAGGGGAACTGGTCTCTATCGACTGGAGGTCTCAGTTGTAATAGTGGGAGATATCCCTCTTCCCATGACTCTGCTACACCCTGGCGTCAAAGTGTCTTAGAAGGCAAATCAACCAGCCCTTACGTGCTTTATTTAAAACCCGTCTCCAATTAAGACTGGAGACAGATGACAGAAACTGAGCTGAAAGCCGGGCTGCCACCTGTTAAAGCGGGTCAATCACAAGCCACACAGCTATTCATCATGTCCGTGGGGTAAAAGGAGCCGGATATCAAAGGGGTTTGCTGTGCATTGATTCACCTTGCAGTTATTTATTAAACAGGTCATGAAAGCCGAACGGCCAATGTAGCCTCTGGTTGGCTTGTACAGCAATTTCAGCTTTGCAGAGCTGGACTCGCAAACAACGTTTCAACATGCTGTATTATATTTCTACAAACCTGCTGACCTTTCATCTTTCTAAAGCGTGCTTACTGTTGCTCTCTTAGGGTCAAAGCAGACGTGGCCATGGGAGAACCAGCAGGCCTGCTGAATCGATAGAAAAGGGTGTGTTTGCGTTGGGTAGGGAGGGCAAGATTGAAACGGGGGGGGGGGAGAGAGGATCCGAATCCTTTGGCGTTTCTCTCCGTACTCCTGGGTTTTATTTATTTTATTAATCATATCCTGACCCTGATGGACCGATGGTCTGATTCAGTAGAAGGCAGCTTCCTGTGTTCCAATGCACAATTCTGCCCTCACAAAAAATCACCAGTCTCTAGCCAATAAAAGCTTTCTGACTTATTATGAACACAGCGTTCAAAATATGAGCAATCTATAAATGTATGTATGTATGGGTGGGTGGCAGGAAAAAGGATTTTTTAATAGATAGGCTGAATCCACATGAATGTTTTGCTCAGCCTTGGCTTCCAAATTGAAACACCGTAGGGTTTTTTTGTTTGTTTGTTTTGAGTTTCCACAAACCATCAGCCTCCCATCATCCGTTTTCCAGGTTCCCCCTGCTTTACTACAATATTTTTTGGAAGAATGCCGTTAAGCGCATTAGTAAGCTGTCTGGACAAGAAGGTAAGCATTTTCGAAGGTCCCAGTTTTTTGCTATTCCACGTGAGAGCTATTTTGAGTTTTGAAAAAAAAAGATATAAAGGTAATTGCTATTATGCAATAACATGATAACTATCTACCAACACAATACACTAGATTCAATATGAGTTCCCAGTTTGTTTGTTTTTTTTTTTTTTAAAGAAGTCTCTAGCTCTTTTGTTGTGGAGATATAAGGGGAAAGGTGCAGGCAGTTTTAGTCCAGATTGAATGGAATGAAATGGAGAGGGGAAAGTTGCAAGATGGTAGCAGCAGGAAAGAAACTCACTGCATAGCCAACTGTGTTGGTGCTCTACTGCCACTATGGAAAGCAACATGAAGAACCATCACTGTATGGACCCATAACCTTGCCAAGTCTACTTATGGGAGGGCAAAGTAGGATGAGTGTACTTGCAATGCTTAGGGCTGTTTTGCTTGGAAAGAAGGCGGTTAAGGGGAGATATGGTAGAGGTCTACAAAATTATGCATGGTATGGAGAGAGTGGGCAGGGAGAAGCTTTTCTCCCTCTCTCTTAATACTAGAACGCGGGGTCATCTGCTGAAGCTGGAGGGAGACAGATTCAAAACAGATAAAAGGAAGGATTTCTTCACACAACACATAGTTAAATTGTGGAACTCCCTGCCCCATAATATGGTGATAGGTGCCAACTTGGAAGGCTTTAAGAGGGGAGTGGACATGTTTATGGAGGAGAGGGCTATCCATGGTTACTAGTCAAAATGGATACTAATGATGCATACCTATTCTCTCCATTATCAGGTGAGTATTGCCTATTACCTTAGGTGCTGTGGAACACAGGCAGGGTGGTGCTGCTGCAGTCGTCTTGTTTAGGGGCTTCCTAGAGGCCCCTGGTTGGCCACTGTGTGAACAGACTGCTGGACTTGATGGACCTTGGTCTGATCCAGCAGGGCCTTCCTTATGTTCTAATGAGCAGCAAAGTCCCCTTCCCAAACTGCTTTAAATTCCTTAAAAAAGAGGGAGGGGGGAATTCCGTGTAATTCAACGCTGCTCCATGCATCCATTCTCTGATCTAGGTCTGCCCAGGTTTGCACCTTCTGCAAATCAAGGTCTCACTGCACTCACTTTGAGGAGCTTTGCAATCTCCTTTTGTAAAGAGTAGAGAGACAGCTAGTTCCCTTGCAGGGGGTAACCTTATGAGTCTGTTACAAGCAAAGGAAACATCGATAGGAACTCTGTGGCACTCTGAGGCCTGCTAGTCCTGCAGCACCTTAGCAATGAACAACTTGTCAGTCTTTAGGGTGCCGCAGGATTCCAGTTTAGTTCCTTGTTTATTTTCAAGACTCGCGGACGTTGTCCTTTTTTGGGTTGCATAAGGAGAGGGGGAAACTTGCATTGTAAGACAAACAAAATCTTGCACATGAGCAGCTTGTCCAGGCTTGCTGCCAGGTTCCGGGGTGAAGCTGGGGTTGGGGGGAGGGAATCGCTCTTGGCCTCTTGTTCCCCTGTGCCTGCAATGCGTTTTCCTGCCAGTGCTGGGAAAGAGAGAAAAAAACCCATCTCACGAGGCAAGCAGTTTTGTCTAGAGTTATCTACCGTTGGCCCAGCTGGCTCTGAAATTGGCGCCCAGCTGCTCGTGAGAGAAAGAATCGGAAATAGCAGCAACGCTGGCATCCGGGATGGCGAGGGGTGGGTGGGAACGAGCGGCCTCAGAGAGCAGAGCGTCGCCCGACAGGTGGGTGTCTGAGGCACAGGCTGACCGACAGCACCGCAAAGCCAGAGAAGCAAGCAGGAATTTGAATGACAGATGCCAGGGCTAAAACAGGCCAGAAAAGGTTTTTTTGGGTGTCATACCTGGACGCTCTCCTTCTTCCAAAAAGGAAGCACCGCCTTCCCTCTCCAGCCCACATTAGCCTAACTGCTCCAGCCAGTCCGCAGAATGCCAAAGATGGAGCAAACAGCAAGTGGAAACCGCTTGCAGTGCCAACAGACTGGAATGGTTTGGGCAAGGGTGCCAAGACCACAAGGAGGAGGAAGAGGATGAGGAAGAAGAGTTGAATTTTATATGCTGACTTTCTCTACCATTTAAGGGAGAATCATGTGCTTTTTTGACTGCCGTCTTTCCCATGAAAATGGTCTCAGACCAGGTTTGAGAAAAACTGAAACAAAGCAAGCGGGAAACCTGGACAGCAGGTGGTTCGGGGATGACACTGTACCGATGCTGATTCAACCTACCCCTCGCTCCAGTATGGAGGCTAAACTGAGCAAAACTTCCATGTGGAGGCAACTTTTAAAGCCTCTCAAAAACCCTGTTTATTTTTGCTGCAGACTAACACCATCACCCCCTCTGGAATTGTTAACACCGGGTTTGTTTTATTTATTAAATGTCTTTATTTATTAAAGTATTAACACCCTGCCTTGACTCAAGGAGGCTGCGGAGGTGCAAAATGGCCTTTAAGCCTGATCAGGAAGGTGTTGAGGGAACTAGTGGGCGCCTCATTCCATGAACAAGGGAGAAGTGATAAAACCGGGAGAAGGCAAGGAAAGCACTCCTGCTTGCAGAGGAGTTTGTGCAGAAGAGAATGAAAGAGAATACCCAAGATGGATGACCCAGCCAGAGTTCGATGGCTCCATCTTTTCTTTTCTTTTCTTTTTTGTAATTTTGCTTGGAATTAGATCTCCTACAGTGAGAAGTTGACTAATGTTCAATTTCATTTTCCGAACCAAAAGAAGAAAATTGAAACACCGAGTACCTTTCCAAACAGCACCCTTGCTTTTAAAGTAATTAAGAAGAAGAGTTGGTCTTTATATTCCGACTTTCTCTACCTTTTAAGGAGAATCAAACTAGCTTACAGTCTCCTTCCCTTCCTCTCCCCACAACAGACACCTTGTGAAGTAGGTGGGGCTGAGAGAATTCAGAGAGAACTGTGACCAGCCCAAGGTCACCCAGCTGCCTTCAAGTGTAGGAGTGGGGAAACCAACCCGGTTCTCCAGATTAGAGTTCACCACTCATGCAGAGGAATGGGGAAACCAATCTGATTTTCCAGATTAGAGTCCACCACTCCTAGCCACTACACCATGCTGGCTCCCAATTAGGTTGCCCTTGCTAAGCGCATGGTCCAGGCTGGGCTGTCTTGCAATCTCTCCGTGCTCAAGAAGCATGCCAGTGGGGAAGGAATTCAGCCAGAAGGAATTCTGCACAGGGGAGAAGCATGCGCAAGAAAGGGAGAATCAGGTACTTGATCACACCCTGGGGAAAACTGGAAGTGGTCGTTTTTGGTGTGGGTTAGTAAGCAAATGCCCTGACCTTGATAGCCCCAGGCTCTTTAAACCCCCACACGCACACCAGAAGGTCCCAGTATCAAAGGACATGTTGATAATATTTTCCCAGGCGGACCTGTACTGCCTCCTGACTAGCCTTCACCAGCCAGGAGGGGCACGAGTCCAAGAGACAAGCCGTCGGCCTCACAGATGCCAGGATTCAGTCCACATCGTCCAGAGAAAGCCGGCTGAAATGGTCCAATGTAAGTCCAGAAGACGGGCAAGGGGCCACCAGCTGGGAGACCTCCAAGGAATACCAGGCTCGTGACAAGGAGGCAGGCAATGGCAAACCACCTCCGAACATCTCTTGCCTTGAAAATCCTAGTGTCCACCCTACAACGCAGCCATTTTCTCCAGGGGAACTGATCTCTGTTGCCTAGAGATTGGTTCTAATTCTGGGAGATGGCCAGGCCCCACCAGGAGGTTGGCAGCCCTAGGTGGGGCAGAGACTCAGTTAAAGAGCAGAGAGTCTGAAAGAGCGCCGAAGTACCCAAGCTAGTCTCGGCGCCAGCATCTCTGATAAACTGATCACTGCTTTTGCTGACGCTGAAGAGCAATTCTGTCCACAATCAGATATCATTTGCATAATGGGAAACATCTGCACCATTTTATTCGGCTCACTTGCCAAAAGTAGTTTTCATAACTGCGGAATCTGCATAGAGTGCCCCCCCCAAAAAACCTTGCAACCAACTTGCAAAATATTCTGTGAAGAGGCCCTGCCATGGCCTTGATTCAGCTAGGTGCATCCAACTTCTTGCGCAGGACAACAACCGGTGACCCTGGATGTGATTCATGTCCCCTCTCTGCCTCCAAAGACATACCCAGCCAGCTCAATGAGTATGGATGAGCATTCACAATGCGCTTGTAGAAACCTGCCTCCACTCATAGTTTTCAGTTGTAGGACTGGGGAGCATGCCCAGATTTTTCAAGCAGAAGCTGTCAACCCATATGATGCGGACTGTCTCTGAAAAGAGGAATGGCATCGTCCACAAACAACGGAGCTTAGCATTTCGTTCACACAAACACCCTTCTTTTAAGAGAACTTGCACCAACTCATATGTTCAAAACTACATTTCTGTGCTCTTAATTATATGATACGCTGCTTCCACATGAATATTTATTATTGTGGGTTTCCTACTGGACCTGAGCATTCTGGTATCACAGACACCAAGTCCCATCTTGTATTTCATCAGGATCATCCACTCCCATCTTGTATTTCATCAGGACCATCCACTGATGCCTGATGGGTGGTCTTGTGCCCTAGCATGGTGATGGTAGAAAGTGCCGTCAAGTCACAGCTGACTTATGGTGACCCCGTAGGGTTTTCAAAGCAAGAGACATTCAGAGGTGGTTTGCCATTGCCTGCCTCTGAATCACAACCCTGGTATTCTTTGGAAAGCTCCCATCCAAGGACTAACCAGGGCTGACCCTACTTATCTTTCAAGATCTGATGAGATCGGGCTAGCCTGCGCCATCAAGGACAGGGCGCCCCATCATAAGTGGTATTAAAAGGGGATTAGCTGAACGAATGAATGAATGAATGAATGAATGAATGAATGAATGAATGAATGAATGAATGAGAAGTTCTGTCAATATAACTGTCGGCTTAACAGAACGTTCATATTCAGAGGTAGTATATCTCTAAACAGCTGGGAGAGGTAACTTTTTGGGGAGTATTCACACGGCGTGGTCCCCTCATCGTCCACTTTCCAGGTTTCCTGCATCCTCAGTACTCTTGAACACATGAAGCTGTCTTATACTGAATCAGACCCTTGGTCCATCAAAGTCAATTCAATTTCAATTTCAATTTATTACGGTCATTGACCAGCAAAGCAAACATTCAGATCCATCAAAGTCAGTATTGTCTACTCAGACTGGCAGTGGCTCCCCAGGGTCTCAGGCAGGGGTCTTTCACATCACCTACTTGCCCAGCCCCTTTAAAGCTGGAGATTCCGGGGATTGAACCTGGGACCTTCTGCAAGGTAAGAAGGTGCTCTACCACTGAGCCACAGGCCCTCTCTTCTCCTCAGGCTTGCTGTACTTCAGTCTTTTCTGAAAGAATGCAGTCCAAGCATGGTGTCATGCCATTTGGATGGGAAAGCACATTTTTCAAAGGTCCCACCAACATCAGCGCTGTTTCCCCCAATCAGCTCCTTGTAGCCATCATTTTCCCCACCAACAACACAGTCCTAAGCAAAGGGACATCCCATCTAACTCAATGGACTTTGAATAGGGTTGCCAACCTCCAGGAACTAGCTGGAGATCTCCTGCTATTACAACTGATCTCCAGCCAATAGAGATCAGTTCACCTGGAGAAAATGGCCGCTTGGGCAATTGGACTCTAGGCATTGAAATCCCTCCCCTCCCCAAACCCTGCTCTCCTCAGGCTCTGCCCCCAAAACCTTCCGCTGGTGGCGAACAGGGACCTGGCAACCCAAACTTTGAAGGATGTTGCTCTGCTCAGGACTGCACTGATCAGCAGTAGGAGGTGGGGCGGAGGAGAGCAGCTGCAGCTGCAGTCTTTCTCCTTGGGGACGTCTGCCCCTGCTTGTGGCTGGCACCAGGACAGGCTCGCCCATGCTGCAATGCCCCTCCAGGGCACTCAGGGGGAGGCTGCTCTCTCCTCCTTCCCTCTCGCCCCAGCCGCCAAACCATCAGGATGCAGTTCCCTTCCCTCTAATTACACGCTCCGACGGTGGAACAAGCCAGCTCTCCTGACTGCTAAAGAGAATGGTTTTTAAAGGCCTTTTGTGGGAGCTGCACAACGGAGCGGCTGCACCACCACTCTTAGATGAGGCTTGGTTTGCTTTTTTCCTTCCCAAGAGTCTTCCCCCCCCCCCACCGCCCATCAGCAGCCGAGCCTGCCTTTCCAAAGACAAGGACAGGAGGAGCAATTGACAACCCCCCCACTAGGGGGAGCTAGGAGCTGGAGGAGGAAGAAGGAGGAGAAGGGAGGAGGAGAGAAACAGAAGGGGAGAAGGAGAAGGAGAAGGAGGAGGAGGAGGAGGAGGAGGAGGAGGAGGAGGAGGAGGAGGAGGAGGAGGAGGAGGAGGAGGAGAAGAAGAGTTGGTCTTTATATGCCAACTTTCTCTACCACTTAAGGGAGAATCAAGCCAGCTTACAATCACCTTCCCTTCCCATAACAGACACCTTGGGAGGTAGGTGGGGCTGAGAGAGCTCTAAGAGAACTGTGACTAGCCCAAGGTCATCCAGATGGCTTCATGTGGAGGAGTGGGGAAACAAATCCAGTTCACCAGATTAGCCTCCGCTGCTCATGTGGAGGAGTGGGGAATCAAACCCGGCTCTCCAGATCAGACTCCACCGCTCCAAAGAAGCGGAGACGGATGGCTGGGGAGCAGCACAGGGAGGCGCGGCGGCCTGAAAAATACAGAGGGCCATGGAGTTTGTTATGAGTGCAGAAGGCACAGAAGTGGAAGAAACAGGTAACGTGAAGAAGCAGCCTGGGGGTCACTGGAGAAGAGGGGAAATCTATTTACTCATTTTATCTACTTCTTTAAACCCTACCTTTCTCCCCAGTGGGGACCCAAAGCCACATCATTCTCCTCTCCTCCATTTTATCCTCACATTTTATCCTACGGCTACCAACCTCCAGGTGGCACCTAGAGATCTCCCGCTGTTACAGTCGAGCTCCAGGCAACCAAGATCAACTCCCCTGGAGGAAATGGCTGCTTTGAATGGTGGACTCTATGGCCTTACACAGTACTGAGGTCCCTCCCCTCCCCAAACCCCACCCTGCTAGGCTACACCCACAAAATCTCCAGATATTTCCCAACCCGGAGCTAGCAACTCTACTCACAGCATTCCTGTGAGGTTGGTTAAGCTGAGAGGGTGCGACTAGCCCAAGGTCACCCAGTGAGCTTCACTGGCACAGTGGGGATTTGAACCTGGGTCTCCCCGATCCTGCTACACCTAGGTTTGAAAAAGCGGAGAGATGAACCATGAGGACCAGACACTGGTAGGAAGCCAACGCAGAGGTGTCATTATCAAGAATGGCTGGGAGAGAGAAGTAATGGAAGTCCCACCAATTCCAAGCGGAGTAGAAGTTGCATTTCTGAGCCTATGGAACCTAGGTAAAGGTAAAAGTAAAGGTCCCCTGTGCAAGCACTGGATCATTGCTGACCCATGGGTGATGTCACATCCCGATGTTTAATAGGCAGCCTTTGTTTACGGGGTGGTTTGCCAGTGCCTTCCCCAGTCATCTTCCCTTTACCCCCAGCAAGCTGGTTCCTCATTTTATCCACCTCGGAAGGATGGAAGGCTGAGTCAGTTTTGAGCCGGCTACCTGAAACTGACTTCCGTTGGGATCGAACTCAGGTCGTGAGCAGAGCTTGGACTGCAGTACTGCAGCTTCCCACTCTGTGCCATGGGGCTCCTCTTATGGAACTTACAGGACCACAGAAATTAAAACATATTGGAACGATACTGTCTGATGCACACAGACAAGATCACGACTTTATGTGAGCTCCTGAATCACTCCTGAAAACCCCTTTGCATGGAGGGACATTTTTTTCCAGTCCATGGCGTCCACTCTTTTCATCTATAATGTCTTCTTTCTCCTCTCAACTCTTATATTAACACATTAAGCTGACTTAGGCTGGATCAGGCCCACCCTTGGGCCCATCAAAGCCAGTGTGGTCTACTTTGACTGGCAGTGGCTCTCCAGGGTCTGGAAGAGAAATCTTTCACATCAACTATCCTCATCCTTTTTACTGGCAGTGGTGGGTATGGGCAGTGGTGGGTATTGAACTTGGGGCCTTCTGAATGCAAAACAGGTGTTCTACCACAGCCACAGTCCTACCCTTCCTTTTTGGCCCATATCATGGCTTTCTACGTGGCTCCTAGAGAGCCAGTGTGGCATAGTGGCTAAGGTGTTGGACTAGGATCTGGGAAACCCAGGTTCGAATCCACACACTGCCATGGAAATTTGCTGGGGGACCTTGGGTCAGTCACACACTCTCAGCCTTGACCCTGGCAAGCATTTGGATGGGAGACCTCCAAGGAATACCAGGGGGCGTGACGCAGAGGCAGGCAATGGCAAACCACCTGTGAACATCTCTTGCCTTGAAAACCCTATGGGGTCGCTAAGTCAGCTGTGGCTCATGAAGACCCTTGACCAAATCCCCGGGTCTGGAAATAAGTCTTTGCCTTATTTATTCCATTTATATCCACACTCTCATTGTTTAGCTCCAAATTGTATCACAAGCATGGAGCAGAGTCCAAGTTTCTCTTCCTTACTTCAGGACTTCTCCATGTCCTCACTGGCTCCTGGGACCCTTTCCAGCTTTCTAGGTGAAAGACCCTAGCCCTGAACAGTCTGTTGACAACCACAGCTTTGCAGGAACAATTTCACCTCCAGGATTCCACATCTGCCTGAATTTTCTAGACCTCATAGCTCAGCCATTAAAAGGTGCTAAAAGCCTTGTGCCAAAGAAAGGTGAATTCTGCAGAGTTTAACATATGAACTTACTGGCGTAATTTTACAGTGCCATGCAAATCAGAGCCACACACTCCTAACTCCACTGAAGCCAACGGGCTTAGAAGGATGCCACTCTGCTTAGGATGGCATCAATGTTCTGCTTCTCTCGGTCAAGGAGAGGGCTTTGTCCAGAGCAACCCTTGCTCAGAAGAATTCATCTGCTAGTTTGACGGTTATCTTAGGTTTGACGTTTATCTAAGCGGTTAGGACACTTAGGGCTGTTTAGCTTGGAAAGAAGGCGGCTAAGGGGAGACATGATAGAGGTCTATAAAATTATGCATGGTTCGGAGAGAGTGGACAGGGAGATGTTTTTCTCCCTCTCCCGTAATACTAGAACACGGGATCATCTGCTAAAGCTGGAGGGCGAGAGATTCAAAACAGATAAAAGGAAGTATTTTTTCACACAACACATAGTTAAATTGTGGAACTCCCTGCCCTAGGATGTGGTGATGGCTGCCAGCTTGGAGGGCTTTAAGAGGGGAGTGGACATATTCATGGAGGAGAGGGGTATTCATGGCTATTAGTTAGAATGATACTAGTCATGCTGCATACCTATTCTCTCTAGTATCAGAGGAGCATGCCTATTATTTTGGGTGTGGTGGAACACAGGCAGGATGGTGCTGCTGCAATCGTCTTATTTGTGGCTTCCTAGAGGCACCTGGTTGGCCACTGTGTGAACAGACTGCTGGACTTGATGGGCCTTGGCCTGATCCAGCAGGGCATTTCTTATGTTCTTATCTTCTCTGCAGCCACCAGAACTAGATACTTGCCTTCCATTTTTTAAAAGGTGGAGCTGAATTGTGAGCTATTTGTCGGTTCTTGTAGGTTATCCGGGCTGTGTGATCGTGGTCTTGGTATTTTCTTTCCTGACGTTTTGCCAGCAGCTGTGGCAGGCATCTTCAGAGGAGTAACACTGAAGGACAGTGTCTCTCTTGCCAGGGTCAAGACACTGTCCTTCCTGGTTGGCTGCTGTGTGAACAGACTGCTGGACTTGATGGGCCTCGGTCTGATCCAGCAGGGCCTTTCTTATGTCCTTAGGTTCTTATGTTACCTTCCTCCCTAGTTGGAGACCCAAAGCAGCTTACATTGTTCCTCCATATTAGCCTCACAACAACCCTGCAAGTTAGATTAGGGCGAGGGTGTGTGTGACTGGCCCAAGATCACCCAGCAAGCTTCCATGGCAGAGTGGGGGTTCGAACCCAGCTCTCCTAGATTGTGGTTTGACACTCCAACCACTATACCACACTGGCTGCTTCGTAGCTGTGGACTAAATTATGCAAAGCATGCAGATTTTCTTACTTATTATAATGATGGCTTACTTATTATAATCCAGAAATCAGCTTCTCTTGCTGCAGAATTTGAAAGAGCTAGTTATTAATAAATAAACACCACTTTGAGCCTCACTGTAACCCCATGCAAATTAATGGTAAGGGGGTGGGTGCCATCTGGATTTCCCATCTTCGGCACCAAAACCTCTTAGGCCAACCCTGGACTAAATCCGCCCTGAGCCTAACTCTGTTGGGAAATGGCGGGATATTAATAAAGGTTGTTTTTGCATGGGTACTGTCACTCACGCTCACACACACACACCAGTCTGTCTCGGTTGTTCCTTGGAGTTATGAATGAGTTTTCCCTCCTTTAGAGATGACCTCGCTGCCAGCCCTCACAAATCCTGGGACTTCCCATCCCTCTATTAACCTGATTCTTCCCCCTCTCCTGAGCTCAGCCCACTTGAAATCCCCATGCATAAGGCAAAGCACGGGACACAGATGCTTGGTTTCTCTCACAGCAAGCAAACAGCCAATTACAAAGCAGCATGTCAAGGGGCGGGGATTCAAATGCTTCCTTGGAGTTCTTTCTGAGCAGAAGGCTTTTAAAAAGGAGGGTTGGGTTCCCCCCCTCCTTTCAAATAGCTCCTTTTTAAATTTTTGTTCTTAAAATGCTTTTTATGCCGCAATTGGGGGGGGGGTTCTCTCACTACAGCCAATTACAAAGCAGCATTTCAAGGGGCGGGGATTCAAATACTTCTGGATCTGAGCTTGGAGACTACTGGTGCATAGACTCCCTACAGGAAAGTGTGGGTCCAGCGAGCAACAAACCTCAGGTCAAACTCCCATGCATAAACGACCAGTATCAATCAAACAAATAAATAAATGAAACAGAACCCCACCCCCAAACAAGAGGCTGCTTCCCAAGAAGATTTTCATACCACACACCCTAAATCACAAAAGAAGTGTGTGTGTGTGGGGTATCAAAATCCACATTCTGGGCATCTGCAATGGTAAAATCGGCAGGGCGATTTCACCAGTGCATTTCCCATGCCTTCACTGCTGCTCTTGGAAAGGTTTGGGTCATGAACATGCCAAGAACCTGAAACTCCCAGTCCCCCATGCAGTCCCACCATTCCCCCCCTTGCCTTACCCTGCTTTTTCAACTCCCACCCTCTCACGTGGAATTGCCCGCCTTTGCCAACTTCTCCGCCCCGCCCATCTCTCCTAGCTGCCAGAAGCTCTCGAGTTCCCATCCTGCGCTATTAACAATGGCAAGCTGCCGGAGGCTCTGCCCAGCCTACAAGACCACCCTCGCCAGGCTCAGTAGTTCCTACAGCAGCTACTAATGGTCCAGGTTCTATGCGCAATGCCAGAAGTGGTTTAAGCAGGAAAGAGATGGATGTTTTTCTCTCTCTACAGTGCAACAGCACAAAGAGAGAGAAAGAGAGAGAGAGTAATTATTCCAGCCCCCTCCCACTATAGCACACTTAACTGTTTTAATGCCAGGGTGGTAGTACTGGCTGCAGTGGTCTCACAGGCACAGGGTCACTTTGTGCACAATATTTTCCACATGCGCCTGTATTCCAAGCATGATAAGCAACAAGGCTAGGCATTTTTAAAAACAAATTTGATATTCAGGCAGCTCCTGCTGCACCAGGATTCTTGCAGATATACCTGTAGAGGAAAAGATGCATCCCTCCCACAACACATAAAGCAGTACTTACATGGGAGTAGGAAAAAATCCCTTTTGTGACCTCTAGGGGGCACACTGCAGCCAGGTGTAGCACACCTGGCTATGTCCCAATCTGGACAGTAGCACGAAGGAGCCATGCTGGGGCTCCCTTTGAACATGTGACTTCTACTGAATCAGACCTTTGGCCTATCAAGGTTACTACTGTCCCCCCTGTATGGTAGAAGCTCTCCAGAGTCTCAAGGAGAGGTATTTCACATCAGCTGCTACCTGATCTTTTATCATTGGAAACGCTGGGTATCGAACCTGGGCCCTTCTGCATGCCAAGCTTTGCCACTGTGCCACAGCCCCTCCCCTTTCCGCCCCGCCCACATGCGAGCCTCAAATGGTCATTTTGTTCCAAGAGAAGGGTGGAAGAAGCATTTCTCAAGCAACTAACCACCTCTGGGCAAGTCCACATGCGGCAGGGTGGGGGGTCCAGGAAAAGCAACCAGGCCCCACGTTTGTCCAGCGGGCCAAACTAGCTAACGAAAAGGTCTCTATTTCCCTTACCCTTTGGATGATTCAGGAAACGCTCCAAATCAGCTGGAAAGAGGCCAGTCCGACAGGGTAGACCGTTTCCAAGTTGCAACCCGAGCCCGTGACGGATTGTCTTGCCTGGTGTGTGTGGAGTCTCTCGGAGCCAAAATCAGGAGGGGAGCAAGAGCCACGCCAAGGTAAAATCCTTCTTGGAAGAGTGTTGCACTGGAGGACTTCACTGAAGCAGACGACGGATTAAAACAGTTCTGGAATTCCGTGCTGATTCATTCGTTCCCTTTTCTCTTGCCTGCAGTGAAAGCATTTGCCTGCTTGCTGGTGGACAGTCACATACCTCGGGATGCTACACGGCAAGGAAAGAGGACATGATCACAGCCCCCTTTCTGGAGAAGATCAGGGCCGGGGCCAGTCTGGTCTTTGCAAAAAGGGGGATTGTGCACGGCGTACAAAAACCTCTCCTTCCTTTTTTCCTGCCCAAAACGATCATGGAAAACCCTCGCTAGTCCTGCACTTCTGCCAATGCCTCGCCAGCTGCCGACGCCGCGGCAGGGAGGGGTCCCGGGCTGGACATGATCACCGTTGGCTCAGATCCCGCCCACCCCGTTGGGTGCTCGCCTGAGGATTATCGGAATAGAGGATCGCTCAAACACAGTTTATTACTGCAGTTCCATAAATCTTCATGAGGCACGGCAAAGCGAGACAGGCAGCCGGGGCCGCGAACGGAAGCAACGGCACTCAGCAGAGCATGAAAAATAGTCAGGGAAAGCGATCATCTAGAAATGGACCAGAAAAAGATGTGGGGGGGGAGGGAGAAGAAATTGCATTGGTGGGAGTGGTGGACAGGGGAGGGAAGGAAAGAAGTGGGAAGCCCTCCCGGTGATGAGAATCTTCAATGTCCAGCCATTAAGAAGAGGCGGAAAAGAAGCGTGCTTCCCTGTTCGCAAGAACTGCTGCAGCTGTCAAGACGAGAGTCGTTCCCCTCTGCATACGCAGCGCCTGAGGAAGAGGCGAGCATTCGTTGGCTCGCTGGAGTTTCCCCGATATGGAGATAACCCCTTCCACTCCACGCTGCTAAGGAGATCCACAGCCTCAATTCCCTACCTCTGCCCAGGGGCTCCACTTCTCAAAGCAGCCTTGCTCCACTGCCTGTGATTCAGCCCCAGAGCTGATTTTCACTGCCCCGGGGGAGGCTCAGCATCAGGATCCCCAGATGGAGGTGACCAAGGGTCCAAGTGCAACTTCCCTGCAAGGCTAGGCCAAAGAGAACCAGATAGGTTGAGCTCAAAGAAATAACGATAAGCTTGGGGAATCACTGCAGCTCTTTTGTAGAGCACCTGCTTTGCACGCAGAAGGTCCCAGGTTCAATTCCTGGCATCTCCAGCTGTGATGGGTCCAGCTGTAGGTGATATGAAAGACCTCTGCCAGAGAACCCTGGAGAGCCACTGCAGGTCTGAGTAGACGATACTGACCTTGACAGACAAACGGTCTCATTCGGTATAAGACAGCTTCATCTGTTCATCAGTGTAGGTTGAGGCATCGGTCCAGTGGTAGAGAATCTACTTTGCATGCAGAAGGTCCCAGGTTCAATCTCCAGCATGCCCAGTTGGTCACAGTCCATATACAGGTAGGGTGAGCAGCTGTGGGGAGCCCAGGATCTCCTTGGGCTCAGGTCTTCTGCACGCGGCAACATGGGATAGAGGCAAATGGAGTGGTTCAAGTGGAACACGAGACCAAGGCGAAAGCCTACTCCGAGGAGGGGCTGGGCCTGGCACAGAAAGCGGACCCAGCCCAGAAGGAGAAGGAAGAAGTTGGGCAGTGGGCTGACGAATATCATAGACACCTTGAGCATGCAGGTGGATCAGTTTGAGAGTAAAGTGGAGTCATTCTTGGTCCAGACGCGTAAGAAGAAAGGAGACAAGGATAAGCAAGACTGGCTCGAGGGCTTGAAGCGCCCTAGGTGGATTCCTCGCAGGACCCTGATTTTGAGGAGAACAAGTTCCTCTACGATGACCTCTACTTAGAAGACATTCCACAGGCCCTGGTAGCCACTTCCCCACCCAGTCAGTCACATGGAGTACGAGATGTTCAACCAGTCCAGCAGCACGCCCACCATGTCCAGCTCCCCGATCCCTCCCAGTCCCGCAAACTGCAAAACAGAAAACGCTGAAGATGGCAAGAAACGGGGACAGTCAACAGACAGCGAAGTGAGTCAATCGCCAGCAAAGAACGGTTCAAAAGCCTCCACAACAACCGCCCGCCATCCCTCACCCCCCAGGTACTCGATGGGCGGCAGCTCCAGCACTTCACCCTTGTTGGGGAACGGGCCCAGCTCCAACAGCAAGGGGACTGCGGCCGGCAGTGGGAATGTGAACGGCAAAGCAAACCCACTAGCAGGGCATGCACCCACCACCCTGACTCCTTACGGAGGAAGAAGAAGAAGAAGAAGCTTTCTCCACCACTTAAGGGAGACTCGAACCGGCTTACAATTACCTTCCCTTCCCCTCCCCACAACAGACACGCTGTGAGGTGGGTGGGGCTGAGAGAGTGTGACTAGCGCAAGGTCACCCAGCTGGCTTCGTGTGTAGGAGTGGGGAAACAAATCCAGCTCACCAGATTAGCAACCGCCCACCCCCAGCTTCTCTGACAGCACGCCTGCCCAGACACTGCTTGGCTGGCCGCCTCTGTTCAGCTCCATGCCTGTGATCCAGGCATCCTGAGCCTCTAAGTACGCTGAAGTCGATGGCCGAGAGGTCAGCTATTGGCTCTAGCATAGAGGACCCTGTGCCATCTCTTCATCTCACTGAAAGGGCTGACATCTTAATTAGCGGTGTAGTGGCTAAGAGCGGTGGACTCTGGAGCGGTGGACTCTGATCCGGAGAAGCGGGTTTGATTCCCCACTCCTCCACATGAGCGGCGGAGGCTAATCAGGTGAACTGGATTTGTTTCCCCACTCCTACACACGAAGCCAGCTGGGTGACCTTGGGCTAGTCACAGTTCTCTCAGCCCCACCTACCTCCCAGGGTGTCTGTTGTGTGGGATGGGAAGGGAAGGTGATTGTAAGCCAGTTTGAGTCTCCCGTAAGCAGCAGAGAAAGTGGGCATATAAAAACCAGCTCTTCTTCTTACTAGCATGACCTCCCAGCCAGCCTCCAACCAGCCCCCCTTCCAGCTATCTGAGGTGAACATCCCCCTTTTGCTGGGTGTGTGCCCCTTGGGGCCCGTGCCTCTCACAAGGAGCAGCGTTCCCAACAGGCCATGGAGGAGGAGGCCTGGCACCACATGCCTCGCCCCTCTGATTCAGAAAGGATCAGGCAATACCTGCCTCAGCACCCCTGCCCAGCCCCTCCATACCACCACCAGATGCCTCCCCCACACGCCGACGTGATGGAGTTCTACCAGCGCCTCTCCACAGAGACCCAGTTAAAAAGGTTAGGTATCAGTTGATGAGAGAAACCTCTGCTGAAGTCCCTGGAGTCTGCTGGAGTCCCCTTGCTTAGCTTCCAAGATCTGACAAGATTGGGCTATACCATGCTGCCTTCCCTCATAAGAACATAAGAAAGGCCCTGCTGGATCAGACCAAGGCCCATCAAGTCCAGCAGTCTGTTCACACAGTGGCCAACCAGGTGCCTCTAGGAAGCCACAAACAAGACCACTGCAGCAGCACCATCCTGCCTGTGTTCCACAGCACCTAAGATAATAGGCATGCTCCTCTGATCCTGGAGAGAATAGGTGTGCATTATGACTAGTATCCATTTTTACTAGTAGCCATGAATACCCCTCTCCTCCATGAATATGTCCACTCCCTCTTAAAGCCTTCCAAGTTGGCAGCCATCACCACATCCTGGGGCAGGGAGTTCCACAACTGAACTATGCGTTGTGCAAAGAAATACTTCCTTTTATCTGTTTTGAATCTCTCACCCTCCAGCTTCAGCAGATGACCCCGCGTTCTTGTATTATGAGAGAGGGAGAAAAGCTTCTCCCTATCCACCCTCAGCATACCATGCATAATTGTATAGACCTCTATCATGTCTCCCCTTAACTGCTTTGTTTCCAAGCTAAACAGCCCTAAGTGTTTAAACCGCTCCTCATAGGGCATAATAACCTCCTGCACAATAACCCGAGAAAGTAGGAAACTGGTACTGCTGCTACATTAAAGACAGAGATGCTGAGAATGAGAGACAGTAGCTGGTCTAAAGCCATCCCAGTTCTATGTGTAGGCTAGGAATTTCTAAGGTTTTTCTGAATGCCTTCATATAAATACAGTTTCCTGGCAAAGCACTATGCGAAGTCATGTGCCACAAGCTGAACACTAGTGTGATGCAGTAGTTATGGTAGGATCTGGGACAGTCAGGTTTAAATCCCCAATCTGCAATGGAAGCTTGCTGGGTGACCTTGGGTCAGTCACTCTCTCTCAGTCTATCCTACCTTACAGGGTTGTTGTGAGGATAAAATGGAGGAGGGAAGAACAATGGACACTGCCTTGAGCCCCTTGGAGAAAGGGCAGGATAAATACGCACACACACACACACACACACACACACACAATGTAAATAAACTCTAACAGAAAGGCACCACGTATTGTATATGACAGCTACGCTCATCTGAGCAAAGCCTTGTGAAACTGCCAACCTGCAAATGGGTAAAATTGGCATATGCCTGTTCACACACGTCCGCAGTGGTGGTTCCCGCATTATGAAATGGAAGCTATCAGGAAGGCCTCCAACACTTCTATCAATCCACAGAATGCACATAACAGAAATGTCAAGGAGGGCATTTCTATAAACGGATCAGAACTATAGAATAAGGATACTATTTAGGTCCCCTGCAATGTTTATGGCACTTAATACCTCTTTTTACTGCAAGGCAATGTCTTCTACCTTTGAACCCTTCCTGCATTTCGATCCGTCAAGCCTTAGACAATATTTTGCTGCTGCGCTGACAGTTCTGTTACCTTCAACAGTTTTATTTTGCTTGCGCTATTTTCAGCTCTGTGAGCCTAGCCCCACTGCGTTGTTTTATTTATTAGATATCTTTGTGGTTTCATTTTTTCGTAGGTTGTAATCCACTTTGAGTCTCAGTGAGAAAGGTGGGGTATAAATGGTTAATAATAATAATAATAATAATAATAATAATAATAATACTTTCTTTGCATTCGTTACAGTCTGCCTTTCTCACTGGGACTCAAGGCCGATTACACAGAGTGTAACCAGCATGCATGTCAGGAATTCAACAGTCTGTCGTTTGATTCTCCAAGTTTTCTTCTTCTTTTTTAAATCAAGCTTCTAGCCCTTATGGTTTAATAAACAAGTTGCAATTGTATGTATATATAGCAATGCCTGCTACAGCTTCAGCTGCCAGAACAGGAACACAGCAAGACTTATTTCAGTACCAGGGACAGCTCCTTCTTCTTACCAAGGGGCTACTATTCTCTTTCCTTACCATCCACCAACACACACCTTCTCTCTCTCATTTCCTTCCTGCCTGGCCCAAGCAAAATCCCATTCTTTCAAGAACCTGTTTCAGATTTCAGCAAGGCCACACACAGTTCAGTGACAGAGCTCCTAAGAAGTCCCAGTTTCAATCTCTGGCATCTCCAGTTAAAGGATCTCAGGTCACACATGAACACCTGAAGCTGCCTTTACACTGAATCAGACCCTTGACCATCAAAGTCAGTATTGTATACTCAGACCAGCAGCGGCTCTCCGGGGTCTCAGGCAGAGGTCTTTCACATCACCTACTTGCCTAGTCCCTTTAACTGGACTAGGGATTGAACACCTGGGACCTTCTGCATGCAAAGCAGATGCTCAACCACTGAGCCACAGCCCCTCCCCTAATGCTGGGGAAGGACTTCCTTGGACTGAGACTCTGCAAAGCCACTCCCAGGCAGAGTAGATCATCCCAAACCCAATGGACCAATGGTCTGACCCAATATCAGGTAGCTTGATTCAATCTCATTTCCTTATTAAAATATCCCTTCTTTCTTGGCAACCACAGCGGCTCAAAGTGGTATTTATTTATTAATAACCAGCTCTTTCAAATTCTGCAGCAAGAGAAGCTGGTTTCTGGATTATAATAAGTAAGCCATCATTATAATAAGTAAGAAAATCTGCATGCTTTGCATAATTTAGTCCACAGCTACGAAGCAGCCAGTGTGGTATAGTGGTTGGAGTGTCAAACCACAATCTAGGAGAACTGGGTTCGAACCCCCACTCTGCCATGGAAGCTTGCTGGGTGATCTTGGGCCAGTCACACACCCCCTCGCCCTAATCTAACTTTCAGGGTTGTTGTGAGGCTAATATGGAGGAACAATGTAAGCTGCTTTGGGTCTCCAACTAGGGAGGAAGGTAACGTAAGAACCTAAGGACATAAGAAAGGCCCTGCTGGATCAGACCGAGGCCCATCAAGTCCAGCAGTCTGTTCACACAACAGCCAACCAGGAAGCCCCCAGACAAGACAACTGCAGCAGCATTATCCTGCCTGTGTTACACAGCACCTAGTATAATAGCCACGCTCCTCTGATCCTGGAGAAACAGGTACGCATCACGACTAGTATTTATTTTTACTAGTAGCCATGAATAGGGCATAAATTGATTAAATAAACAGTAAGTGGCGCAGAGTGGTAAGCTGCAGTACTGCAGTCCTAAAGCTTTGCTCACGACCTGAGTTTGATCCCGACGGAAGTCGGTTTCAGGCAGCCAGCTCAAGGTCGACTCAGCCTTCCATCCTTCCGAGGTCGGTCAAATGAGTACCCAGCTTGCTGGGGGTAAAGGGAAGATGACTGGGGAAGGCACTGGCAAACCACCATGTAAACAAAGTCTGCCTAGAAAATGTCGGGATGTGACATCACCCCATGGGTCAAGAATGACCCGGTGCTTGCACAAGGGACCTTTACCTTTACCTTTAAGTAAATCAAATCATGGGGTATGACGAGAAGGTTTGCAAAGCAGAGCAAACCCATCTCTTGACTACTGGAAATCTGAGAGCTGAGATTCCACCAGGCATGAGATCCCCTATGCATTTTCAGTGCTCATTTGATAACTGCAGGGGTTAGAAACTAACAGGTTTTTTAAAAAAACAACAACAACCCCACAATAAATTCTGCCTAGATACCAAATTGCGTGCCTGGGCAATGTGACCGCACAATCATCCAGCCTTTGATTCACTTGAGCAAGATACATGCAGGCCTGTTGAAATCCCTCCTCGCTGCGAGCCAAGAGCATTTCCTATTTGCCGAGAGGAAAAGGTCAGGGCCCCGAAGGCAGCAGGGGGGTTTCAATTTGCTCAGAGGGAGACCTGTCAGCTCCGTTTGCCTTCCTCCACATGACAGGGACAAGCAGGGAGAGAAGGGGGGCAGGGATGGAGAGGAAACTCAGCCACCCAAAAGCAATAATAGCTAAGCAAGCAGCCCCAATGGCATTGCTTGGAGTCGCTTTGACTTTAGCTCAAGGATCTGCAGGTGGAAAGAACAGGTTCTACTCAGGCCTGGTGCAGCAAGTACAACACAATGCTGAGGTGAGATTGGGGTAAACCAGAGGTTCCCAAACTGTGCTCCAAGGAACACTTGGTGCTCCGTGAAGAATCTCCTAGTGCTCCGTGAAGAGATTGGAAAGAAAAATACTACTGTCATTCGGTTTAGTATATAGGTGGTAGGTGAAAATTAGGGCTGCGTGAAGAATTTCTCTCCTGAAAAGTGCTCCATAACTCAAAAGGTTTGGGAACCTCTGGGGTAAACCTTTCCAGAAGCCGATCATTGCACTGAGTCTTTTCAGTTTAACAGGTGCCGGGCACATTTTACTCTGTTGTTGGTTCTGGGAGAGAATTTAAAAAATGGAGAGAGGACAGAATGAACATGACCATGAACTGCAAGTTCTACACTGGTGTAGTATCAGACACACAAATATCCTGGGCCTCATCCACTGAGGGGTCTTGCACAACCAATGGAAGAGCTGAAACTTGGGGTACACGTTTCCCAAGGTACCCAAAATACTAGTCAAGCCTAGGGAAAGGATCTGAAGCATTTATTTTATTTATTATATTTCTAGCCCGCCCTACCCAACCAAAACCAGGCTCAGGGGGGACAACAATAAAATCACAAACATACATACATACATACACACACACACACACACACACACACATATATATATTATGCCCCTGTGGAATGAATCACATAGAATTGGTTGCACATGTTTTTTTGCACTGCGCCCTTTATCAGAGAATCCACCTTAAGTTCATCAACCCGTTTGCTGGTAGGGAATGGCACCCAGTTGAGCACAAGGTAGCCTTTCTTATGTCTACTCAGGATGTGGCCACAACTGACCATGTAGCCAAGTTTTTGCAATATGTAATGTGGATTGGGTGCTGTGGAACACAGGCAGGATGGTGCTGCTGCAGTCGTCTTATTTGTGGGCTTCCTAGAGGCACCCGGTTGGCCACTGTGTGAACAGACTGCTGGAATAGGTGGACCTTGGTCTGATCCAGCAGAGCCTTTCTTATGTTCTTATGATCTGCAAAAGACACTGTAAACAGGAACAGGTGAGCTCTGTTGAGTAAAACTGTATGATTATGTTCTCTGCAGATATTGTGTATGCCAATAAAGGTTTGATTGATTGATATATATATATATATATATATATATATATATATATATATATATATATATATATATCAATTAAAAATGGAACGAGCTGAGCCAAACACATAAGAATTGAAGACGAGCCCTGCTGGATCAGACCAGTGGTCCCTCCAGCTCAGCATCCTGTTGCACTCTGTGGCCAAACAGTTGCCCTGGAGGGCCAACAAACAGGGCACAGAAGCCCCGACGTCGCCTCCTGGCCATGGTAATCAGAGGTTTGCTACCTCTGAATGTGGAGGTTCCCTTTAGTCACCATGTCCAGTAGCCATTGACGAACCTCTCCAAAGCCATTTATGCTAGAAGTCACTGTTGTGTCCACTGACTGTGAATTCTACCATTTGATTGGTGGTGAAAAGTGCCGTCAAGTCACAGCCAACTTATGGCGACCCCGTAGGGTTTCCAAGGCAAGAGACGTTCGGAGGTGGTTTGCCATTGCCTGCCTCCGCGTGGGCTGAGAGAGTTCGGAGAGAACTGTGACTAGCCCAAGTACACCAAGCAGGCTTCGTGTGGAGGCTTGGGCAATCAAACCCGGTCCTCCAGATTAGAGTCCGCTGCTCTTAACCACTACACCAAGCTGGTTCAATCTGTTGTCTGCCTGATTCTAGTAGCCATTAACTGAATGGAGTGCCCCCAAGTTTTAGTATTACAGAAGATGGAGAAAAAGCTCTCTCTACTTTCTGTACTCCAAGCAAAATTTTATAAACCTCTATCATGCCTGCATTATCCATCTCAATTGAAAAAACCCTCATAGGAAAGGTACTCCAACTACACATGTAAAACGTCTGTAAATTTGTAGCCCCAAGGAGAAAAAAACCCTTTATTTTTCCAGGGGAAAAATATGGCGTTTTGGGGCGGGGTGTGTGATGATGTGCAAGAAATGTTTTCCTATCAAACTGAGACTACTTTTACTGACTGAACAATACAAAGTGAATAAGTTATAACTGAGTTAGCATATATTTGGCATATTTACAGCATTTAAAAGTATAAATATTTTCATTTTCCATGAGAAAAACTGCAAGTATATCCAATACTTTAGAAAGAATGGCAGTGGAATCCCAAGGAGAGTTACTCCAGCGTAAGCCCATTGAAATGAATGGACTTACACCAGAGTAACTCTCTTTAGGATTAACACCAGAGTAACTCTCCTGTCTGTTTTAGGATTGCACCGCTGCACCCTATGCTAATACAGCACACGTATCTTTAATTTTTGCCACCTAAGAGGTAAGCAGATGCAGCAGGATGAGGGACATCAGCAACAACAACAAAAAACCCATCCCCCTTCTATCTACAGAAGTCCCTTCCTCCACTGGAGCCAACCCTCTGTTTAATTTCCGTTGCAGAGCTTTTTGCTTTCGCAAAAAGGAAGGGAAGCCAACTAGGATGCCAATCCTAGGCACAAACCAATGGGGGTCTTTTGCTGCAAGTGTCGTGAACTGGTGCTGCGGGGGGGGGGACCCACAGGAGCCAGCTGTACACACTGTGTACTGAACATGATGCTGGGTGTTGCTGACTCTGACAGCATCCATCGTTTGTCGAGGGCAGGAAAGGCAGGGGAGGGCATCCAGGCCCAGCTCAAGTGCCGCTGGTGATCAGAGCGGAGGTAATCTGCAGACAGTGCAGTCAGGCCTCCCGCCGTGCAATCCTGAGCATGTAAACCCCACTGTGTTCAACAGGGACTTATTCCCCAGGAAGTGTTTTCAGGTCTGCAACTCTAGCTGTTCTGATGAGAGAGCAGAAATTATTCGGACACTTGTAACGCAGTGTTATCTGACCCTCTCTGACCTACTTGCGCAAGGAACCATCCTTCATTTACTATATTTTTATCCCTCCCTTCCTCCAAGCAGATAGATCATGATGGGTAGCAGCCAGAAATTCTGTTAGTCCTTAAGGTGCTACTGGACTCTTGCTCTTTCCTCCAGTCAATTCAGGGCGGCACACACCAAATTCCCCTCCTACACTTTACCGTCACAACAACCCCACGAGGTAGGTTAGGCTGAGAGCGAGTGACTGGCCTAAGGTCACCCAGCAAGCTTACACAGCAGAGTGGAGATCCGGACTTGAAGAAGAAGAATTGGTTTTTGTATGCCGACTTTCTCTACCACTTAAGAATCAAACCGGCTTACAATCACCTTCCCTTCCCCTCCCCACAACACACACCCTGTGAGGTGGGTGGGGCTGAGAGTGTGTGACTTGCCCAAGGTCACCCAGCTGGCTTCATGTGGAGGAGCAGGGAATCAAACCCAGTTCTCCAGATCAGACTCCACCACTCCAAACCACCGCTCTTAACCACAACACCACGCTGGCTCTCAGATCCTCCCAGAGGATCCTCCCAGATCCTAGTTTGACACATTAATCACTAACCACATTGGCTCTTCTTTGGCTGGTGACCCTGGTCTCCTTTCTCTCCCCTTGTTTAGCAAGGGCATAAAAGGAATCCCAGCATGAGGTCTTTTGTTTCATTAGTTTGAGAACTGGTACTGCCCTGAAACTTCCCTGATGTAACAAGGGGCCAGAGTAGTTAGTCAGACGAGGATCTGGGAGAACCAGGTTCAAATCTCCACTCTGCCATGGGATCTTGTTAGGTGGGTGACCTTGGGCCAGTCACACACTCTCAGCCTAATTTACCTTACTGGGCCGTTGTGAGGATAAAATGGAGGAGAGGAAAACAATGTGTGTCTCCTTAGGCTGCTGTTGGGGAGAAAAGCAGGGTATAAGTGAAGTAAATTAAAATCTTGTTTGGAGCTGTGCTCATGGTTACTAAGCCAGTGATGAGATCAGCACATGCAGTGTGACGTGTAGCTGTCTGGGAACGGCCGTTCCAGCGTGGCGTAGTGGTTAAGAATGGTGGGCTGGATTCCCCACTCCTCCACATGAACGGCGGACTCTAATCTGGCGAACCAGGTTGGTTTCCCCGCTTCTCCACATGAAGCCTGCTGGGTGACTTTGGACTAGTCACAGTTCTCTCTGAACTCTCTCAGCCCCACCTACCTCTGTTGGGAGGGGGGGAGGAAGGGAAGGAGATTGTAAGCCGGTTTGATTCTTCGTTAAGAGGTAGAGAAAGTTGGCATATAAAAACCAACTCTTCTTCTATTTCTGCATGTTTGAAATATCCTTCTGTTTTAAGACTTCCCAGCCAATATAGCCCAGCTCTGCAGTTACGTCACTCCCCTGCCTTTGTCAAAGTCCATCTAGCCATCGCCTGGGCCGAGAGAGAAAAGAGTCAGTCCACGTTTTATTTTTTTTATTTTTTAATGCAGCTTCTGTGAGGGAAGCCAGCTGCCAGATCGGCTGAGGAAATTCTCACATTGAGCCAAGCGACAAGAAAGGCCATATGCTCAGGGCTGGAAATTCAGGCCAGATGACCTTAAGTTTCTCTCTTTTAGCTCATGCTAGAGAGTGGCGCACACCTGACATTCCTCAGGTCACCTGCCTGAGAACTGGCCCAGTCTAGAATCCCGACATCTCCCTGACACAACGCCACCCATCATAAGCGGGATGAAGAAGAGAAGAAGTTGGTTTTTTATATGCCGACTTTCTCTACCACTTAAGGCAGAATCAAACTGGCTTACAATCACCTTCCCTTCCCCTCCCCACAACAGACACCCTGGGAGGTCGGTGGGACTGAGAGACTGTGGCTAGCCCAAGGTCACCCAGCTGGCTTTACGTGGAGGAGTGGAGAAACAAATCCAGTTCACCAGATTAGCCTCTGCCGCTCATGTGGAAGAACGGGGGAGTCGAACCCGGTTCTCCAGATCAGACTCCACCGCTCTAAACCACACCTCTTAACCACTACACCACGTTGGTATGGCACTCATAGCTTTAGATCCTAGCAGGAGCAGGCAGCCTCAGGAGCTGCATGGGAATCCCAAACACCACACCCATTTGACACGCACTTCTGAGTCCCGTCACTGGATAAATATGTATGCACATCTACGCATGTGCACATTTGGATAACGCAGGGAACTACTGAGCAGCAAAAAACCATAAAACCTTTAGCAAATATGCTTGAAGCACCAGTAGGGTTGCCAACTTCATAATGGCACCTGGAGATCTCCCGCTATTACAATTGATCTACAGACAACAAAAATCAGTTCCCATGAAGAAAACGGCTGCTTTGAAGAAGAGGAAGGGTTGTTTTTTTTATATGCCAACTTTCTCTACCACTTAAGGCAGAATCAAACCAGCTAACAATCACCTTCCCTTCCCCATAACAGACACCCTGTGAGGTAGGTGGGACTGAGAGAGCTCTAAGAGAGCTGTGACTAGCCCAAGGTCACCCAACTAGCTTCATGGGTAGCAGTGGGGAAACCAACCCAGTTCACCAGATTAGCATCCACCGCTCATGTGGAGGAGTGGGGAATCAAACCCGGTTCTCCTGATTAGAGTCCACTGCTCCAAACCACCACACTTAACCACTATATCATGCTGGGAAGGTGAACTCTATATCACCTGCTGTGATCCCTTCTCTCCCCAAACCCTGCCCTCCCCAGGCTCCACCCCAAAAATCTCCAGGTATTTCCCAGTCCACAGCTGGCAACCCTAAGCACCAGCTTTTGCCTTAGGGGGAAGCCCCCCAATGCAAACAGAGCTTTGGGAATCCACAGCTTATGGCTGAACTGCTTACAAAAGGCAGAGAAACTGGAAGAAGAAAAGGAGGTGAAACAAGGACAGAAATGGTAGCGGGCTGTCAGATGCTGCAGCAGGGACGCTGAACTGATGGGACAGGAAGACCGCCACTGAGGACAAACAGAGGTGCATTTCTGCTTTTCTTCACCATAGATTTTTTAAAAATGTGTTAGAAAGTAGCCCATATTTCTAAAAGGAGGAGGGCCCATGCCCTGCCTTAAGACTCGACTAAACATACCAAAAATGGGGTGTGGGAAACAAGGAGGCGCTCTTCTCTTGCATTTTAATTGTGGGGGTAAGCGGGACAATATTTCCCATAGAAACTGTGACCCTCCCCAAGGGGACCCCCTTCACCATTCAAGTATGAATTTAGCCGTAAGTCAGGCACTGAGCAACGAATGCCCATTTGTGAATCAGGTCTCACCAGGGTGTTGCAAGGAATGAACGGATGCTGCGATGACAGTCGTTAGCATCAGAACGTGTGAATGTTATGGACAGTTTGAAAAAGAATATGGAACTTTGTTTCTATATATGATCTCAGCAGCAAGATTATTATATGCACAAAAAGGGAAGAAACCAGCGGTACCCAGTTTAGAAGAATGGCTGATGAAGCTGCTCAGATTAGCAGAGATGGCAAAACTAACTGTGTTAATTAAGGGAAAGAAGCTGAACAAATTAATCGAAAACTGGGATCCCCTGATGGACGTCATATAGAAATCAGGAAAAGAAATGACTTGATATGTGGATTTGAAGAGTAAAAGAATAAGAATTTAAGATAATAGAGGAAAGTAGATAATCTATGAAGACAATAAGTAGGATACAAAGTATAAAAGGTAACTAAAGAGCTAGCAATAATTTTGTTGTTATAGATATATCCTTTGCTATTAAAAGCAGAAGTTATATATATGTGTGTGTTTGTGTATATATACTTTCTTTTCTTTTCTTTTTTAATGTATGTCTATGTATTGACCTGGATGGCCCAGGCTAGCCTGATCTCGTCAGATCTCAGAAGCGAAGCAGGGTCAGCCCTGGTTAATATTTGGATGGGAAACCACCAAGGAAGTCCAGGGTTGCTGTGCAGAGGAAGGCACTGGCAAGCCACCTCTGTTAGTCTCTTGTCATGAAAACCCCATAAAGGGTCGCCATAAGTCAGCTACGACTTGACCGCACTTTACACACACACATGTATTGAAATAAAATTCTAGACACCTAAAAAAAAAAGTGTGAGTGTTGTAGATCTGTATACTTTCAACGGCCTACTGCCACAATCCAATCATGACATCTGCACGCTGGCGCATGTCACCAGTTCAGCTGACGATGCGCTGATGGCTGCAGATTTACAAGGAAGCGACGGACTTCTCTTCGGCATGTGTTCCAGCTTTCTTGACCATCGAGCCTCTAACCTGGTGCGGAAAGCTAATGTGTCCCCCCCCCCCATGGAGAGGGGATGCGTGTGGGAGTTTAAAGTGCAACGGTGCCCTGGGGGAAGATTTCTCCAACCATGCGTGCAAAGAGCGCTCTGGATTTCTGTGAGCAATGGCTTTTTGTTCTCTTCCTGCAGGGCCCTCTTCACAACACAGCAAAGCACGGCCCTGTAAACTGAACTCCCTGACATCTTTCCATCCAGCTGCTGATGCCACATTTCTCCCAGAAGCCCAGGGTTTGGTTGGAGCCAGGGCTCAGCTCCAGAAGGTGGGAAGTAACAATTAAAGGAAGAGTTTTTGATCATGGGTAGAATGCCTTTCGCTAACTACATCCAGGCTTCAAACAAAGAGGGTGCATCCACATGGAAGTTGTTCACTGCTTTGGCTTCCAAACTACAATAGGGTTTTTTTGGAGTCCACACATGAGGTCATCCTCTAAGTGCCCACTTCCAGACTTTCTCTATCCTCAGAACATTCTTTCTCAAACTTGGTTTAAGTTGTGGAACTCCCTGCCCCAGAATGTGGTGATGGCTGCCAACCTGGAAGGCTTTAAGAGGGGAGTGGACATGTTCATGGAGGAGAGGGGTATTCATGGCTACTAGTAAAAATGGATACTAGTCATGATGCATACCTATTCTCTCCAGGATCAGAGGAGTATGCCTATTATATTAGGTGCAGTGGAACACAGGCAGGATAATGCTGCTGCAGTCGTCTTGTTTGTGGACTTCCTAGAGGCGCCTGCTTGACCACTGTGCGAACAGAATGCTGGACTTGATGGGCTTTGGTCTGATTCAGTGGGGCTTTTCTTATGTTCTTAAGTTTGTTACAGTCTTTCCAGAACCAACACAGAGCAAGCCATCTGAATGGCTTTTCGTTTTCAAATGTCCTGCCCACAGTAGCGCCATTTTGTTCCATCTGTAGCTTGCCATTTTCCATGCCACTGGATGGCTTTTTAGAAAAGTATATATAGTAATGGCTTTTAAAAATATATATACATGGTAATTACTAATAACCTCATGCCATGATCTACTGGTTCCTCTGAACTCCCACTTTTTTTTTTTAAAGTAAGGCTAGAGACTAAATTTTTAAAAGAAAATAAAAACTGGGGATTCAGAGGAAGGAGGAATTCATGGCAGTATATCTTATATAATTATGGCTCAATAGAACAATAAGAATTGGTGTTTTTTTTTTAAAAAAAAAAAGCTACCCCAAAGCCCTCCATTGGCATGACCGAGGAAAAATCAGGGGAAATTGCAGCAGATTCCGAAAGTGTGCACAAAATTCCCATGTGGCTGCTCTATTGTGAGTGCAAGAGTGTCTCTCTGCATTCACGGCAGTGATTACGAAGAAACTGAGATTTCTCAGAATGTGCGGATGCAGCGAGAATTGCAGTCTAGGCTTTCTCCTCTCAGACTGGAGAAAGGACAATCAGGGTGAAAGAATCCCTTCGCCATTGCTCAATCATAGCTCCTCCTGCCTAGATATCGGGGTTCCATTCCTCTAGCCTTCTGCTCATCTTTTCTTTTCTTTTCTTTTTTTGTATTTTGGCAATCGGCCTGAAAATACTGCTTGAATATGTAACTGAATATGCATTTCAACTTTGCAATTCAATATATATTTCATATGTTTTTGGTAGAGTGAACGCTGCGGTCATATACCATTCTCTAATGCTGAAAGCCAGCGTGGCGTAGTGGTTAAGAGCGGTGGTTTGGAGCAGTGGACTGATCTGGAGTTTGATTCCCCACTGGGTTTGATTCCCCACTCCTCCACATGAGCAGTGGAGGCTAATCTGGTGAACTGGATTTGTTTCCCCACTCCTACACAGGAAGCCAGATGGGTGACCTTGCGCTAGTCACACTCTCTCAGCCCCACCTACCTCACAGGGTGTCTGTTGTGTGGAGGGGAAGGGAAGGCGATTGTAAGCCAGTTTGATTCTCCCTTAAACGGCAGAGAAAGCCGGCATGTAACAACCAACTCTTCTTCTTCTGTGTGTGTGTGTGTGTGTGTGTGTGTGTGTGTGTGAGAGAGAGAGAGAGAGAGAGAGAGAGAGAGAGAGAGAGAGAGAGAGAGAGAGAGAGAGAGAGAGAGAGAGAGAGAATGTGCTTGCTGGGGAAGGGGGCATGAGACGCATGAAATCAGCTGCTGCCCAGGCTGTGCAATTCAGATAATTTCTGTGCACTTTAGTATGACATGGAGAGAGATGTAAACCAATTCATCTATTAAACTATCATTCTGTAGGCACTAAAAAGAGGAGAGCTTGGAGTGGGGGGGGACAACAAGCCCGTGACAATGAGCCATGCCAATGATTTGACAGGCAGCAGGCAATTTTGTGCACATCCCTAACTGAAACGGAATTTTTCAAAAACTGTGCATCCTCTGGTGTGCAGATGATGGTGGTGATGCCGCCTCTGGACAGGGTTTTGCAGGCTTTGTGAATCAGTACAAAAACCTGCCAAAACTATTTACCAGAGACAAGTGTGGGGTAAATGTACTTACGATAGTGATTCCTCACTCAAAGAGACACCAGCTCTCTGATGGTGAATACAGAGGACTATTTCTTTATTTCTTTAAAGAGTTGTTGTGCATTCCCCCCCACCATGGGGTGACTCCAAATTCTTCCTATATTCAGAATGCAAAGGACATGCTAATCGAACAACTGGACTCTGATTCATCCAACTGCCTTGCCTTTCTTACCATGCGTCAGACAAGCTGTGCGCCCTTTTTCATTTGGAAGGCATTGCTTGTACCAAATTAAAATACACAATTTATTTTTAAAATAGTTGAAAAACTGATTTGGGAGGGTAGTTTTTATGACATCACCGACTCCAGCCAACCAGAGCTGTGCATGGCTGGCTTCTGTTATCCGCCTGAGCAAAATGGATCAAGCTCGCTTCTTCAGTGGGTTCGCTGTAGAAATTATGTTCATCTATATGCATCATTTGGGATGTGAAATGGTATAGTATAGCCCGATCTCATCAGATCTCGGAAGCTAAGCTAGAAGAGTTGGTTTTTATACCCCACTTTTCTCTACCTTTAAGGAGTCTCAAACTGGCTCACAATCACCTTCCCTTCCCCTCCCCACAACAAACGCCTTGTGAGAGAGGACGGGGCTGAGAGAGTTCTGAGAGAACTGTGACTAGGCCAAGGTCACCCAGCATGCTTCATGTGGAAGAATGGGAAAACAAACATAGTCCTCTAGATTAGAGTCTGCTTCTCGTGTGGAGGAGCAGGGAAGCAAACCCGGTTTTCCAGATTAGAGTCTGCTGTTCTTAACCACTATGCCACGCAGGAAACCTCCAAGGAAGACTCTAAAGAGGAAGGCAATGGCAAACCACCTCTGCTTAATCACTTGCCTTGAAAACCCCACCAGGGGTCACTATAAGTCGACTGCGACTTGACGGCACTTTACACACAGGCATATGCATCGTTAGAAGAAACTATTATCGGTCTCCAGGCTTGGATCCTACGAAGAAGTTCAGTCTGTGAGTGGTTAGACAATCTGCTGCAAAGCATTCTTCCACTTGCACTTCTGTTACCACAAGGGCTCGTTGAAAACCATTGAACTTGCCCAAACAGAAGCACGAGTGCAAGAAGAAATGGGCTCTGCGGCAGCAACTATCTAGTGCGCACGAGACTTGTTTGTAGGATCCGAGCCTTAGAAATTAAATCTCCTTTGCTGAAGCAACCATTCCCAACATATTCACTGCTATTTTCACTTAATTCTAGCAGGCGTACAGAGCAGAAGAGACCTTGAACAAAGGCAGGAGCAGTGGGGTTCCTTTGCTTGTGCCTCATACCTTTAATTTATCTCTCATTCATGCTTCTTTCATCTAGCCACAAGCCAAGCTGCAGAATGCCCACTGGCAACAGGGCCACCCTTGGTAAACTGTGGAACTCCCGGCCCTAGGATGTGCTGATGGCTGCCAACTTGGAAGGCTTTAAGAGGGGAGTGGACATGTTCATGGAGGAGAGGGCTATCCATGGCTACTAGACAAAATGGATAGGGGTCCATTCTCAGACCGGCCGCAGCTCTCCAGGGTCCCAGGCAGGGGTCTTTCACATCACCTACCTGCCTAGCCCCTTTAACTGGCGATGCCGGGGATTGAACCTGGGACCTTCTGCATGCCGAGCAGAGGCTCTGTCACTGAGCCAGGGCCCCTCTCATGTGGAGGAGCAGGGAATCAAAGCCAGTTCTCCAGATCAGAGTCCGCCGCTCCTAACCACTACACCACACTGGCTCACCTACCTCACAAGGCTGCCGTGAGGATGAAACAGAGGAAAGGAGAACAAGGTAAGGCCCTTTGGGACTCCAATGCGGAGAAAGGCGAGGCGTAAACGAAGGAAATAAACAGTCATAGCCCATGCCAGACTATATACGCTAAAATGCAATACAAACTAATGCTAATTACTTTGGCATGGAATTCCGATGCTGCTCTCTGGCGTGAGACAGATTGCCAGCAAGAGCCCTCGCTCCTGAACAAATTGCCTTGCCCTGGAGCCGGAGATTTGCTTCCGCTGCGTTCCTCGTACCTTTAGTAATTAGGGCTGATCATTTATGCAGCACTTTTGACTTTACAAAGAGCTTTAGAGTCTTGCTGCTGTTCGTCAGGCCCAGAGCTGGATTTAGGAATAAGCCGGGAAAACTGCTGCTTCTCGCCTCAAGATAGGCAGCTGGGGCGCAGCAGCCGGCGTGTGAGAAAAGGGATCTGCAGGACCCGGGTTCAAATCCCTCACTCCGTCATGGAAGCTCACTGGGTGACCTTGGGCTAGTCTTTCTTGGTTAGAAAGGGATCTTGGGGTGGTAGTGGATAGCTTGATGGAGATGTCGACTCGGTGGATGCTGTGAAAAAGGCAAATCCCACGCTGGCCATAATTAGACAAGGAATACAGAATAAAACTATTGCCCTTGTACAAATCTATGGCGAGGCCACACTTGGAATACTGTGCATGGTTCTGGTCACCACCCCTAAAAAAGGATATTGCAGAGCTTGAGAAGGCGCAGAAAAGAGCAACCAAAATGATCAGGGGACTAGAGCAACTGCCCTATAAGGAGCGGCTAAAACATTTAGGGCTGTTTAGCTTGGAAAGAAGGTGGTTAAGGGGAGAAACGATAGAGTTCTAGAAAAGTATGCATGGTGTGAAGAGAGTGGACAGAGAGAAGCTTTTCTCCCTCTCTCATAATACCAGAAAGCAGGGCCATCTGCTGAAGCTGGCAGGTGAGAGATTTAAAAAGGAGAAAAGGAAGTATTTCTTCACACAACGCACAGTTCAATTGTGGAGCTCCCTGCCCCAGGATGTGGTGATGGCTGCCAACTTGGAAGGCTTTAAGAGGGCAGTGGACATGTTCATGGAGGAGAGGGCCATCCATGGCTACTAGTAAAAATGAATACTAGTCATAATGCACGCTGATTCTGTCCAGGATCAGAGGAGCATGCCTGTTATCTTAGGTGCTGTGGAACACAGGCAGGCTGGTGCTGCTGCAGTGGTCTTGTTTGTGGGCTTCCTAGAGACACCTGGTTGGCCACTGCGGGAATGGACTGCTGGCCTTGATCTGATCCGCCCGGCTCCAGTCCGCCCCGAAGAGGGCCCTCCCAACCCCGCTGCTTCATGCGCTCCGAGACCAGCTCCGGCTCCTTCAGCCGCATGCCGACACCCCCCTCCACCAGCCAGGCAGCCCACCCCTTCAGAGGAGGCACCCCGCCTTGCAAACGCGTTGAGGAGCTCACACGTGCGCCGCAAGCCAACGGGGGAGGCTTGCGCGGATCACCCGGCGTTTGGAGCCAGGCTCAGCCTCTTTCCAGCTAAATGCAACGCAGAGGAAGAAGAAGAGTTGGTTTTGATATGCTGACTTTCCTCTGCCACGTAAGGGAGAATCAAACCGGCTTACAATCACCTTCCCTCCCCCTCCCCACAACAGAAACCCTGTGAGGTAGGTGGGGCTGAGAGAGCTCTAAGAGTTGTGACAAGTATTCAGGAAAATTGCCTTAAGATGCTGCACAGATGGTATATAACTCCTAGCGATATTCAGAATATGAACAGCAAAGCCTTGGGACTCTGTTGGAAATGTCATAAAATCAGAGGCACCTTTTTCCACTGTTGGTGGACATGTAAAGTCGTGCAGAAATATTGGGAAAAAACTCATAAGAACCTCGAAGGCATTGTAGGACAGAGCATAAAATATGATCCCAAACTCTTTCTTCTGAATAAATCACCAGATACCATGAATGAGGACCAACAGATCGTATTAAAATATCTTGTAACAGTGGCGAGAGTAGTCCTGGCATCACTTTGGAAAACAAATAAGATCCCAAAACTTCAAACATGGTTAGATAAGTCCCTAGAATATATTACTATGGCACAATTAACAGAATATATGAAAGATAATACATGAGAACAGAATCATGAGAGATGGAAATCCTTTTATGATTATATTAAAAGCACCAGACAAAAGATCTAGTCAAATCAAATTACTATTATGTTAAGAAAATATGGAAGACGGTATTATAAAGAGGGGTAGAGATTGTTAAATACCAACAAAGTGATATGTAAATAATATTATCTTCCCTTTTCCCATTTCCCCCCTCTGTATATCTACTTATTAATGAAAAAAATAAAAAATATACAATAAAAAAAAAGAGTTGTGACAAGCCCAGCTGGCTTTGTTACAACTTCTGAAAGCAGGATTGGAGGATCAGTGTGTGTGTGTGTGTGTAAAGTGCCTTCAAGTCCCAGCTGACTTATGGCGACCCCTTTTTGGGGTTTTCATGGCAAGAGACGAACAGAGGTGGTTTGCCAGTGTCTTCCTCTGCACAGCAACCCTGGTCTTCCTTGGTGGTCTCCCATCCAAATACTAACCAGGGCCGACCCTGCTTAACTTCCGAGATCTGACGAGATCAGGCTAGCCTGGACCATCCAGGTCAGAGGCGGAGGATCAGTCAGACCTGGGTAAAGGCTTGGCTCTGGCACTTCTCTTTTTCAATGTCAGGCTTAGTTGCAGTACAGAGGAGGCTGCCTCTGAACATGTCCAGAGTGCCTCTTGTGGTAGAAGAACGAACGATGCAGCAGTTTGCTCAAGGAAGAAGAAGAAGAAGTTGGTTTTTATAGGCCAACTTTCTCTCCCACTTAAGGAAGAATCCAACCGGCTTACAATCTCCCCCCCCCCCAAAAAAAAACAGACACCCTGTGAGATAGGTGGAGCTGAGAGAGCTCTAAGAGAGCAGTGACTAGCCCAAGGTCATCCAGCTGGCTTCATGTGGAGGAGTGGGGAAACAAATCCAGTTCACCAGATTCACCTCCGCCGCTCATGTGGAGGAGCGGGGAATCAAACCCGGCTCTCCAGATCAGAATCCACCTCTCCAAACCACTGCTCTTAACCACTATGCCACGCTGGCTCAACTCCGTTATTAAAACAGGCTCTCCCCACCTCCTCACCGCTACCCCCTCCCCAGCAGAGCAAAGGCAGCGCTGGTGCAGATATGTACAAAATGTCACCCTGTCCTTTCAAGCATGCCACAAGTGCTGCCCACTCAAAAATCAATTTATTTGTTCCTCTTCAAAATGTGTATCCTATGACAGGCCTTCGAAGTCTTAACAGTGCATAAAACATTTATTTATTTAAGAAATTTATCCTATACTCCTCAGTAGATTTGCAAAAGATTGCACCAAAAAAAAAGTAAACACAAAAATTAATAAAATACACACATACAACCCCTCAATCAAAGTAGCAATGCAGCTCAGCAGGTATGATCAAAATCAAGCAGCAACCCACAATAAACAAATCCAGCAACTGAAAAACACAGTCAAGTTCAACCATTGTTCTCTTCCACCGACATTACCCATTCAAAACACAAGTCAACTGAAAAATAATAGTCTTCATTTGCCTTCTGAAAATCTCTAGGGATAGGGTAAATATACAGTCCAGGGAAGAAAGTTCCAGACACTCCAAGCCACCACCAAGCAGGCCCTGCTATAGATGACTATGCTGAGACTCTGAACACAAAACAGAGTCTCTCCAGCAGACTTATATTCCCTGGTAGATAGATTCCTTGAGACTGTCTGGCCCTCATCTAACTGTTTAAGGTTGTAAATGTACAGCTAAAGGTAAAGGTAAAGGTCCCCTGTGCAAGCACCAGGTCATTCCTGACCCATGGGGTGATGTCACATCCCGACGTTTCCTAAGCAGACCTTGTTTAAGAGGTGGTTTGCAATTGCCTTCCCCAGTCATCTTCCCTTTACCCCCAGCAAGCTGGGTACTCATTTGACCCACCTGGGAAGGATGGAAGGCTGAGTCAACCTTGAGCCGGCTACCTGAAACCGACTTCCGTTGGGATCGAACTCAGGTCGTGAGCAGAGCTTGGACTGCAGTACTGCAGCTTACCACTCTGTGCCACGGGGCTCCTAGTGTACAGCTAGACAAATACAAAATGCACATGAAAAACCAAAGCACCCTCACAGGAAGTATAACAAAAAATACCATTAAAACACGTTTGACATCCCTCCTTTTTCTCTATACCCCCCTTCCCGCTCTGCCTCTTTTGGATCCAGAATGCAACCCAGGTAGATTAGCAGGCCAGGATCACAAAGCCAGGCCAAGCCAGTCTGATGCCTACAGTGGCCACAGTCCACCAGGAAGTCCTCTTCTGCAAAACTCGCTGAAATTAACAGGAGCTCTGTGTGAGCATTATCATTCAATTCACGGGGCTGTCTCACATCCTGCTGCCTCAAATCTGTCAACCGTGGTGACCTTCTCACCTTTGCCAGGGGTCAGCTTTGCAAGAAAACACCCACCCAAATTGTGAACTGAGTTCAGGACAAGCGCAAAGTTTTGCACACACATGTATAGACACACACATGTGTATGCTTGAGTAGAAACCTGCTGACAGCTACCGCCTAGCTGCCAACATGACAAAACTATTCCAACCATGGGAACCCGGGAATCTCTTTGGAAGCAAAAACAAAACATACAGAAAATGAAGTTCTCCCACCGTCCTCTGTCCCTGACCCTGCGGTCCCTTCCAATTTGCAGATATATTATTATTCCCAGGTTCAGGGGTCCCATGCAAACTGTGGCTCAGTGGTAGAGCATCTGCTTGGAGTGCAGAAGGTCCCAGGTTCAATTCCCAGCATCTCCAGTTAAAGGGGCTAGGCAAGTAGTTAATGTGAAAGACCTCTGCCTGAGACCCTGGAGAACCGCTGCCGGTCTGAGTAGACAATACTGGCTTTCATAGAAGCATAGAGTTGAAAGGGACCACCAGGGTCATCTAGTCCAACCCCCTGCACAATGCAAGAAATTCACAACTAACTCCCCCACACACACACCCAGTGACCCCTACTCCATGGCCAAGATGCCCTCCCTCTCATCATCTGCTTAAGGTCATAGAATCAGCATTGCTGACAGATGGCCATCTAACCTTTGCTTAAAACCCTCCAGGGAAGGAGAGCTTACCACCTCTCGAGGAAGCCTGTTCCACTGAGGAGCCACTCTGTTAGAAAATTCTTCCTAATGTCTAGACAGAAACTCTTTTGATTTAATTTCAACCTGTTGGTTCTGGTAATGGTCCAAGGGTCTGATTCAGTATAAGGCAGCTTCATGTGTTCAAGCTGGGAGGGCTGGAGAGAGGAAGGAAAATTGTTCTTCCACAAGCTCAGCTAAGGAACGGGGTCAATTTCATCCTCTTTCCTCTCCTCACTTCAGCCCACTGACCCACATGGATCCCATGACCCCAGGAATTATCTTTCCAAAGATCAGAAGGAGATGCAGACATGAAGAGGAAAGCTCCATGTGCCTTCCTTGCATGGATGATTGGATACCTGCCAAGTTGTGTGATCATCTCTGCTCTGGGTACCACTTAAGTTTTTCTTGCTCTACTCTGCTCAGAATAAAACTGAAATGGAAGAGGCGAAAGGCCAGCCTTCATAGCCCAAGGCACAGCCATACACTCACCAGTGCCACAACGGAACATTCGATGTGGTGCAGCGCACAACGTGTCACAAGCAGATGTCGAGTGTGTCGCCAGCAGGTGTACGCACAGCAAAGCAGTGCCAGATGACTCAAGCAAATGAACCATGCTGTTTGCTTATAAAACCCCCTCCGGGTCAGTGTTCAACCTCAGTCACAGCGCAAGAAACATTAGGTCCAGACGATCAAGACTGCTTACTTATATGGTACTTGTTATTCATTTTTATATTTAGATCTTGTTATCTATCTTTCCCGAGGCCTCCAAGAACCCAACAGCAATGTGCTGTCTGTGGGCTGCCCTTGAAGACTGTCTGGAAGCTATAGTTGGTACAGAATGCTGCAGCCAGAGTGTGGATTGAAGTGGGTCACAGGGACCATATCACTCCAGAGAGCCAGTGTGGTGTAGTGGTTAAGAGCAGTGGACTCTAATCTGGAGAACCGGGTTTGATTCCCCCACTCCTCCACATGAGCAGCAGACTCTAATCTGGTGGACCAGGTTGGTTTCCCCACTCCTCCACATGAAGCCTCCTGGGTGACCTTGGGCTAGTCACAGTTCTCCTCGAACTCTCTCAGCCCCACCTACCTCACAAGGTGTCTGATGTGGGGAGAGGAAGGTGATTGTAAGCCGGTTTGGTTCTCCTTAAAAGGTAGAAAGTCGGCAAATAAAAACCAACTCTTCTTCTTCTTCTCCTTGTTCCATCTACACTGGCTCCCAATTTGCTTATGGACCAAATTCAAGGAGCTGAAATTTACCTTTAAAGTACTATGGAGAGCCAGTGTGGTGTAGTGGTGGTGTTCTCTCACTAACTCTTATTAGCCCTCCCTGTTGGTGTATCTGTGTGTATATATATTTGTATTTTAAATGCTGTTTAATGTTTGAAATGTTTGCTTCCTTGGGGACCCTGAGTTGGGTAGAAAGGTGGCAAAGAAATGTTTTAAATAAAACAAACAAATAAGCAAACACACAAAATAACTTGCAAAAAAGCCAGGTTAATTTTTAAAATTGTCGGGTTGGATCCAGCTCACTTTTTCACTGAATCTCACCCAATTATCTTCCTTATTGCAGCTCCCATCTCCTACGGTTTTTATCTATGCACATCCCCTGATCACCAGAATAGCCTTTTGTTGGTAGACAAAGATAATCCCGCCTTCCTTTTTCAACAGCTGAAAAGCTGCTTCGATCCAACCTAGTATGTCACAGACACCTAAACGGACTGATTAAAAAAATTCCTTCTAGATCACAGATTTGGAAATCATTCACATACAGAAAAAGCAAGCAAGCAAAGTATTTATTACGGTCCACGACCAGCAAAATCACATACAGAGTGAGAAAGGTCTATCTGCTGAATCTCATCATTTATTTACACCCCACCTTTTTCCCCAACTGGGCCTCGAAGTGGCTTAATACAGCATTCTTCCCCTCTTATTCTCACAATAACCCTGTGAGGGAGGTTAGGCTGAAAGAGAATGACTGGCCCAAGGTCCCCCAGCCAGTTTCCATGGCAGAGTGGAGATTTGAACCTGGGTTCTCCAAGATCCTACCCTACATGGAAACAAACCCGAAGCCAATGCAGAGAGGCCGGAGTGCTGGATTAAACACCATGCTGGAAAACATATTGGTTTGCAAGTCCATGACATCCATTATCCAGCTCCCTGCTGTGTGCTGCATTTATTTCCTCCCCTTTTGCCTGCAGAACTCCACACAGCATACATAGGCAGTCACCCAAACCAGGTTTCATCTCACGGGCTTTGGTATCACGCCCTGGCACCCTTTGATATTACAAAGCAAAGTGGTGACGGAGCAGGAGGTGTCAAATTGTAGACGGCAGTAGGAGAAGAACCCACCCCCACCCCCAAACCTGTTAGCCATTTTAATGGGCATCCCTTTTCATGAGCTATTTCGTATGCAAGCACCAGAGTACCAAAGATTTGTCTGCTTTGTCAGTGACACAACCTTCCTGTTTGATATTCGTGTTCAGGAAAGAGTTGGGCTCCTGTTACCAGGTATTTTCAAACACAACAAAAAAGGACATGCTTGGGGGTAAAAAAAAAACACATGCGTACATTTCACAAGTAATGCAGCATGGGTGTACCTTGCACTCAAGTCTCTGAACCAGGGCACTCAACAATTCCCAAGAAAGAGCCCTAAGAATATCCCAACCATATCCAGCACCGTAGGAAGCGTTATGGCAACCTTGCTGAAGGTAAGCCAGTCTAGGTCTGTCCCTGGATGGGAGTGATGCAAATGTAAAAAATACTTAGCAATGCCTATACTTGCAGCAGCCAGTGTGCTGGGTTAACACAGAGATCCCCTGCCAATCTGTTTCCGAGTTCAATTCAAGGTGCTGGTTATGACCTTTATAGCTTTTCATGACCTAGGACCCACTTATTTGAGGGACTGTCTCCTTTTATTAGGATTGCCAGCCTCCAGGTGGTGGCCGGAGATCTCTTGGGATTACAACTGATCTCCAGGCGACAGAGATCAGGTCATCTGGAGAATGGCCACTTTGGACAGTGTTTTCTATGGCATTATACCCCATTGAAGCCCCTCCCCAAACCCCGCCCTCCTCAGGCTCCACTCCCAAAATCTCCAGATATTTCCCAGCCCAGAGCAACCCTACCTTCCATATGTCTCTGTGTGCCAACTAGGGTAATCATCTGCTGGGCATCCCACCACTTAGGGTGGCCAAGCAGGTACCAACCAGAGCCCAGGCCTTTTCTATCATGGCCCCAGCTCTGTGGAAGAAGTGAGGGTGGTCTCTCATTGAAGATCTTCAGGAGGCACACTGCCAGGCCTGCTTATTTGCCAAGGCTTTTGGGGGTTTGAATTGGCAGGCATTTTTTAAGAAAGGGAAAGAGATTTGGGGTCTGCTATTTCAATTTTGGTTTTAGCTGTGGATGAGTTGAACTATCATTGTAAACTGCCTCAAACCACCAGGAACAGTGGGATATAAATATGTTAATTAATAAATAAAATTATAGGTGACCCACTTATGGGCACCAATGGAGTGAGAGCATTGGATGGCTCACCCTTTTATTGACAAGAGGCAAGATGAGAACCAGCGTGGTGTAGTGGTTAAGAGCGGTGGTTTGGAGCGGTGGAGTCTAATCTGGAGAAGCGGGTTTGATTCCCTGCTCCTCCAGATGAGCAGCAGAGGCTAATCTGGTGAACTGGATTTGTTTCCCCTCTCCTACACATGAAGCCAGCTGGGTGACCTTGCACTAGCCACGCTCTCTCAGCCCCACCCATCTCACAGGGTGTCTGTTGTGGGGAGGGTAAGGGAAGGTTATTGTAAGCTGGACAAAAACAATTCTTATTCTCATTCCTACGGTGCACACATCCATCGGTGTGCAATTTATTTCAGATGCGTACACACAGAGAGCGATCTTTGCAATATACCATCTCTGTCTACATGCACACAAACACAAACCGGCCATCAATGCAATGAGTTTCTATGGCACTATGGCACTCTTCTAGAATAACCAGCGCTGCACGAGGGGAAGCTTCTCATTCCATCTGTGAAGCCTCTCACATCTCGAAGCAAAACCAATTTCTCCCTCCACCCTCCTCTGCCTGCCAGAAGCACTTTACAAGCCAGGCACACGGAAGCATCATTTTCACCTGCCGTCAAAGTGCCAGGCACGGGCCAGGCAAACAGCAGATGTTCAACAAGGGCCAGACAACACTTTAGGGCAGGAGAGAACAAGATGCAGCATCAAGATTGATATACTTAGTGAATCCTAAACAGACGGGCCCACAGTGCTGGGGTTAGCGCTGCTTCTCTTTAAAGAACGGGTGTTGCAGAAGGTATCTTTTCTTAATCAGGAGTAACATGCCCTGAAGGTGTGCAATCCTAGCGAAGAACAGTTGGTTTTTATATGCTGACTTTCTCTACCTTTTTAAAAGGAGAATCAGCCCGGCCAGCTTACAATCTCCTTCCCGTCCTCTCTCCACAACAGACACCTTGTGAGGTAGGTGAGGCTGAGAGAGTTCAAAGAGAACTGTGACTAGCGCAAGGTCATCCAGCAGGCTTCATGTGTATGACTGAGGAATCGAGCCCGGTTCACCAGATTAGAGACCACTGCTCCTAACCACTACACCTCACTGGCTCTCAGAGGAAGAGGGTGAAGGAAATAGGACTTTGCGATATAAATTATGATTTAATAGACAACGATACTTTCAAAGAGCAGCCCCTTACTTCACCCTCTGCCCCACAAGCAGATCAATAGAGTGATCTGGGGCATTTGCTTTTGTTTATTTGTTTACATTACATTTTGGGTTGGATGCAGCCAGCTTTTTGTTGTTGTTGGCTAAATCTCACCTAATTCCTCTCTTTATTAACAGCCCCCTACCCAAATGGCTTTGTACGCATATGCCCCACAATCGCCCACACAGCCATTTCAGTGGCCAAAGGGGAACCCCCTCTGTCTTTTCTCCCCTGTGGAAAAGGTGGCTGGGATCCGATTCTTGTCAACTAAGCAAAACACTCACACACGATCCTAAAAATATTCATACAAATGGAAGCCTGTTACGCCGACTTGACATTTTGGCACACATTTATCAGAGTCACGTGCGTTTAATTCTGAAGCTGATATTTGGAGTTACAAACCATCAAGATTTAGCACTGAGTGGAAGGAGCATTACCTAAATTAGTAAATCACATGATATCGGAGTAACTCTCCCTGCCAACAACGTGGAGCTTTAAATGACAGGAACAGTGTTATGCAGGGATGCTTCCGTTTTCCATTTCACATCTGCTGCTAATACCCCCCCCCCCGAACCTTGTACACAGAAATCTATTTTTACATTTCATTGTGCCTTTTTCGGTTAGACTTCCCAACTGGGCAGTCCTGTTCTTGCTCTTTTCAAATCCTTGCCTGTTTGGCAAGGTAAATTGGTAATGAGATATTCCCTGTCGGCACTAAGCAGGCGGGCCTTTCTGCCCATCATGTTTCATTTTGCCCTCTCTTCATTCAGCAAATAGATAATTGCTGATGGGGGGTGAGGGTTGCATTGTTGTGGATAAGGATTAGCCTGTTTCCCAACCCTGGGGTAAACATATGGGGAACAGTATCATGTTTCCCCATAGAGAAAAAAGGGGTCTGGGTGGGGAAACTGGGTGGGTGAGCATCATTGTTCAGTTCCAGATTGTTGACTCCTCTAGCAGCTTTTTGGTTAAGAATGAAATAACACACAACTGAACGTTACATACCGTTTGTGCTTGAGTTACAGTTCTACAAGCCGTTCACACCTATCAATAGGGGATAGTCTGTTGACGGTAAGATTTTTGGCCATTTATGCAAGTTCGTTTCCTCGTGGTTACCCCGCCGAGTACTTCGGGGTTTCGCTTTGATTGTGCTTGCATTATTTGACCGTCAGAGGTCACCTCACTCCCCCAGCATGTTTCCATGTGTTTTGACCTCATTTGCTGGATTCGTGTTCAGCCAGCATCCAGAAAATGCCGGGAAAGCATGCAGGAACGCACAGGGAGAGCGAGGCGACCACTGACGGTCAGAAAATGCAAGCGGAATCAAAGCGAAGCCCCAAAGTAGTCAGTGGGGTGGCCGCAAGAAAACAGTCATGCATAAATGGCCTTTATGTTTTAAGGTAGGAATTAAAAAGGTAAAGGTCCCCTGTGCAAGCACCGGGTCATTCCTGACCCATGGGGACGACTTGTCAATGCAGATTTTGTTTGTGGGGTGGTTTGCCAGTGCCTTCCCAGTCATCTTCCTTTTACCCAGCAAGGTGGGTGCTCATTTGACCGACCTCAGAAGGATGGAAGGCTGAGTCAACCTTGAGCCGGCTACCTGAAACCGTCGGGATCGAACTCAGGTTGTGAGCAGAGCTTGGACTGCAGTACTGCAGCTTACCACTCTGCGCCACGGGGCTCTGTACAAAATTAGGAATTAGTTAATAATAAAAACCTGTGCTGGCAATAAGAACAACTCAATAGAACTTGCAGCACGGAGGCTCTTAATCAAATCTATTGTTCTATGAACCTAGTTAAAAAATCACGTTATTTATATAAGTCCCAAAGAAATTATTATTATTTACTACTAAGAAATGATCTACATGGATAATCTCGTGAGTAGGAATTGGCAAAACCTGTATCTTTTCTATTAAGTTCTTTGCTTCTCAAAGGATTCTCTAATGTCTCCTTGCTTTTGGGATCTGTGGGTGGAAAACATGCACACCAGAATGTGTATCCAGAGGTGGATACTGTCCACCCCTTTCAACACATTTGAATGCACAATTATATGCACATCCCAAAATGGATTCTGTCCATCCCTTTTCAATGCAACGTGTATGTGGGTACTGTCCATCACTTTGAATGTAATGTGCAACTGAATGCACATTCGTATGGGCATTGCTGTGAGGATACTGTCCATCGCATTCCACACAATGCACATCTGAAAGCACAGGTGCATCCAAATGCAGATACTATCAGTCAGTTCCAATAGGATGCATATTAAAATATGTATTCAAGATGCGTATTCCGTTGTCAATAATTTCCCCTTCAAAGAAAGTAAATCAGATAGGGAGAAAGGTAGGTTGTTTATTAGATTTTACGGGCTGTTCTTAACAATTTGATGTTTATTGTACTTTGCTGGTCTACATAGCTTCATTTTTGTTACATCACCAAAATGTGGTGATGGCTGCCAATTTGGAAGGCTTTAAGAGGGGAGTGGACATGTTCATGGAGGAAAGGGGTATTCATGGCTACTAGTGAAAATGGATACTAGTCATGATGCGTACCTGGTTTCTCCAGGATCAGAGGAGCATGCCTGTTATATTAGGTGCTGTGGAACACGGGCAGGATGGTGCTGCTGCAGTCATCTTGTTTGTGGGCTTCCTAGAGGCACCTGGTTGGCCACTGTGTGAACAGACTGCTGGACTTGATGGGCCTTGGTCTGATCCAGCAGGGCTTTTCTTATGTTCTTATGTTACCCACCTTTACCCCAGTTGCCTGGGAGAACAGTATGGATATACATGTTAGAAAAAAACAAACAAATAAACTAGATAATAGTTTGTACCAGCAGAGTTATGGATTATCATGGCATCCTTATTTTAACCTAAAATGTGTTGGGGTGGTGGTGGTTAAAATGCCAAAAATGCCCTGGCCCTGGTTGAAGACAGCTGGATATCTCTGGGGCCAGGGACCAACAGGAGATTGTTTCCCTCGGTGTGTGTGTGTGTGTGTGTGTGTGTGTGTGTGTGCAATGAATAGGGTTGCCAGCTCTGGGTTGGGAATTAAAAAGGTAAAGGTCCCCTGTGCAAGCACCGAGTCATTCCTGACCCATGGGGTGACGACACATCCTGACATTTTCTAAGCAGACTTTGTTTATGGAGTGGTTTGCCAATGCCTTCCCCAGTCATCTTCCCTTGACCCCCAGCAAGCTGGGTACTCATTTTATTAACTGAGTCGGAAGAATGGAAGGCTGAGTCAACCTTGAGCCGGCTACCTGAAACCAACTTCCGTCAGGATCAAACTCAGGTCGTGAGCAGAGCTTTTGACTGCAGTACTGCAGCTTAACACTCTGCGCCACGGGGCTCCTGGGTTGGGAATTACCTGGAGGTTTTTGGGTTTTTGGAGGGGAGGGACTTCAATGGGGTAGAAGGCTGTAGAGTCCACCTTCCAAAGCAGACATTTTCTCCAGGTGAACTGATCTCTGTTACCAGGAGATCAGTTATAATCCCAGGAGATCTCCAGCCACCATCTGTGATTCTCCAGTGTGGTGTTGTATTTTTGAGCCTCAGTGCAGCCATTTTCTTTAACCTCGTTAATTCTGGCACAGGTGTTTTCACTTATTGTAACCACCTGGAAATTGGCAAACCTAGTAATTAAAAAGTCCTATGTCTGGTTGCTACCTGCCTGACCTCTATAAGTGAAGGGCAGAGAACAGGGCTTGGGAAGAGGATGTACTTTATGGACTTCCCTTTTCACCAACTCTTGCACAGGCTTACCTATGCTGGGCAGCAACAGGTCCTTAAGAAGCTACCTGAGGGGGGCCAAGTCCTCCCCACCTACAGGCACCTTGATTAAATGCCAGGGGGTCACTGCCAAGTGCTTGTACAATTCCAGTTTACATCAGCAGTGTGCCAGATCTAAGCAGTTCATTGACAGATCACTGATCTATCTATAGATTATACTTTTGATCCTGTGCTTTCTTCAAAAAGTGAGCTTCCGCATGCAAAGCAGATGCTCTAGCACTATAAACTATGCTGCTCTCCCCCAACCTTGCCACAGCGAATTTTTCATAGTATTACAACATTTGAAGGGACTAAAGTGGTCAGCATCGAGATTTCTGCCAAAACGAGGCAGCTGATGATAGAAGCATCTTTAGAAGCAGCAGAAGAAAATCCCTACCAAGGGCATTTATGTCAACATCACTTTTCTTTGGTATGCAGAGGGGGAGAGAAGGAAGTGTGAAAAGGGACCTGGGAAGTGTGAAAAGGGACCCGGGAGCTGCTAAAATTAAGAACAGAAATCACACATGGATCAGAGCCTTGGTGCTGTGTTCTCCTTGAAAAGAACCCAGTAGACAGCAGGACGGGTGAGAGGGAGGTTGGTTATATCACAGGCAAGATTGTTCTATTTTGGGCCCGGTACAGACTTCTGTTTAGAGAGATGAATATTCTACAGCAGTGGTTTTTGGTCTTTCCATACTTAGGGCCCAACTCTAACCCCCATCAGACCTGCTAAGCATGTGACAGGAAGTCACTTGACGTCACAGTAGGCCTGCCATTTGCTTGCTGGTGGTAGGCAAATCACCCACCTGCAATCCCCAACCCTTGATAATTTGAGAACTGGAAAAATGGAGTGATGGGAATGGTATTGATGGCAATACTCAAAGAATTTACCCTAGTCTCTGTGGTCTTTACCATAGAGATTGGGGGAATTCCTAGAGCATCACCCAGAAGTGATGTCACATCCTCCTGAAACTGCACCCTCCCCAGGTACTGCCCTAAAAATATCCTGAGTTGTAATAACAGGAGATTTCCAGCTACTACCTGGAGGTTGGAAACCCCTAGTAATGGCTGACCCAGGTCACCCAGTGAACTTTGTGACTGTGTGAATCTGGACCTGGGACTCCCCAGTCCTAGACTGATAGTCTAACCACTCCTTCAAGCTGGCTTTGTCTACCATACAAGTCCTCCACCTGACCCCTTAAACGGAGCAGCTGTTTCCTAGTAATCATCACCATGTTAATGGAGATTAAAATCCCCACTTTTCCCATATAATACCTTGAAAAAGATGTGTGTTATCCATGTTTTGTGTGTGTGTGTAAAGTGCCGTCAAGTCACAGCCGACTTATGGCGACCCCTTTTGGGGTTTTCATGGCAAGAGACTAACAGAGGTGGTTTGCCAGTATCCACGTTTTACTATTCATTAAATACACTTTAAATGCAAAAGGCAGTAGCTAAAGGGTCTTAAAGGGTTGGTAATCAGCACTGTGTTCACCTATGGGTCTTTGCTCCCCCTTCTGTTTACAACTTTCCCCCTTAACCTCATCTATCTATGCATCTGCCTTGGGAGGACCCATTCTATGCATCTGAAGGGGACTCTGGTCTGAAAAGCTTATGCTAGATTTAAAAATTCTTCACAGTGCAACAAGACTCCTGTACATCAGTGCAGTGGCGTAGCGTGGGGGGTGCAGGGGGGGCCGACCGCACCGGGCGCAACATCTGGGGGGGCGCACTCGCAGCTCTCTGCCCCTGCCTGGCTCACTCACTCACTCTCTCTCACTGCAGTGAAGACGTCTTCCAACCATTCATAAGCCGCGGTATCCAAAAAACCCTTTCAAAGCGGTGTTTTTTGTATAACATTTTCAAACTCTCAGCAGGCCTCCAGGGGGCGGGAAAGCCGCGGCCCCGCTCCCCAACTCACGGCAGGGCCGCCTCAGGCATTAATCTCCCTCCCCCTCGCCGCTGAGGCAGGGCCGCACGGCGGAGCCCACAGCGTCGGCCTCACCCGGCCCAGCCCACCTTGGGGGTGGGACTCAGCAGCTCCTCCCTGCCGGGCCAGCGGAAGGGGGGGGGAGTTTCAGAGGAGGCTGGAGGGCGGCGGCCGTCTTGTTTGTGGCGAGCAGAGGCGGCGGGGAAGGAGGGGTGGGGGGCGAAGGCGAGACAAAGCTGAAGGGCGCGGGGCGGCGCTGGGCCCTGAGAGAGGCGCCGGTCCCGCGAGGGCCGTCCCACCGGCCCGGGAGCGCCGCCTGCAACAGGTTCCTGGGCACGCGAGGCCGCCGCACTCCTCCAGGCCTCGGCCGTTGGTCTCCGCCTCGGTCCCGGGTGGTGGGAGCCGGCGCCACCCGCCTCAATGCGGTTCGGGGCGAAGATGATGCCGGTAAGTGGCCTCTGGGTTGCCATAAGTCGGCTGCGACTTGACGGCACTTTACACACACACACACACATTGTTAGAGAAACCACTTGTGGATTAGAATTTGATGCTTAGTGAGAATTGCCTCCTGGACTTTTCTTTTTCAAACTCATCTTCCACTTATTACTAATTGGTGAATTTGAATTGTATACAGTTAATTTAGTTTTGCAGCATGGGCCAATTTACTATACATCTTTGCCTCCTGTGGCCAGGATGTGCACAGAGGTGTATAGCAAGCATCATATCAGTAAACAGTAAATATATGTTTTGGGCATATGAAAATGAATGGGGGGGGGGTACATGAAGTCCCAAAAGGAAGCCAGTGGCTGCTTTCCACCTAAACAACACAGGAGGAGTATGGCCCAAAGACAAGCAGGCATAAGGTTTGTATTGCATCTTCCAAACACCTCTTAAACACAAATTATTAAGTACAGAGGTATTTGCAAGTCCCACAGCTGCTTGGTATACCGAAGGCCCCAGGTTCAGTCATTTTACTTTAATTACATCAGCACAAACAATACATGTGCTTAGGGGGTAAGGGTTTCTTTAACTAATCTAGTGGAAGAGACTCGAGTGCTAAAATCCACGGGTTAGGGGGCGCAAATTACTTGCCTTGCCCCGGGTGCTGACAACCCACGCTACGCCACTGCATCAGTGCTCTAGAACAGGATTCTTCAACCCATGGCTGCCAGCCCCCTTCAGAATCACCATATGTGTGTGCGTGTATGCTGTTCTTTGAAAGGAACTACTGTGCATGCGCATAGAACAAGGCAACCATACCTCCTGTCTCTTTGGACACCCACTGAGAGAAGAAGCAGACCAGCAAGACAAAAGTCAATCAGCAGTGGAGAGGGTGGTTTAGTGGTTAAGAGCGGTGGTTAGGAGTAATGGACTCTAATTTGGAGAACTGGGTTTGATTCCCCACTCCTCCACATGAGCAGCAGAGGCTAATCTGGTGGATTTGGTTTCCCCACTCCTACACATGACACCATCTGGGTGACCTTGGGCTAGTCACAGTTCTGTTAGAACTCTCTCAGTCCCACCTACCTCACAGGGTGTCTGTTGTGGGGAAGGGAAGGGAAGGTGATTGTAAACCAGTTTGATTCTTCCTTAAGTGGTAAAGAAAGTCGGCATATAAAAACTTCTTCTTCCTCCTCTTCCTCTCCTTCTTCTTCTTCTTCTTTTCCTTCTTCTTCTTCACATTTAACACTTATGCTTTGTTTCAGATTACTGTAATCCTAGTCCTATTTCATGGGTTATTAGCTGTCTCATCCTACTGATTGCATTGATTTACACTATTGTAATCTGCCTTGAGTCTCAGTGAGAAAGGTAGACTGTAAATAACACAAAAAATGTAAATAAATGGGTAATACGTAGTTAGCAGAGATTAATCTGGAGGAAAAGTACCAGCAACGATCTGTGTATACAATCTGTTTTTTAAGGGGTTTGGAATACTACCAGGAATGCCTGTTTTTCCTGTTTCTGAAACCCAAGTGGGAGAAAATGGGGCTCAGATTCTACAAAAATAAACACATGAAGCCCCTACCCTCAGGACTATATGGTAGGGTTGCCAGGTCCCTCTTCGCCACGGGCAGGAGGTTTTTAGGGTGGAGCCTGGGGAGGGTGGGGTTTGGGGAGGGGAGTGACTTCACTGCCATAGAGTCCAGTTGCCAAAGCGGCCATTTTGTCCAGGTGAACTGATCTCTATCAGTAGGCTTGCCAGGCCCCGCAGCTCCACTGGCGGGAGCTTTGCGGGGCTGTGGTGGACATGCGCGGTGCGCAAGCCTGGCACAGCACGCGCACACACACCGCGCAATGCACCTACGTCAGTTCCGGGTCTACCCGGAAGCAATGTGGATGCTCTAGTGATCCCGGCCGAAACTTAGAGTTTCAGCTGAAGCTGCAAGAGCGTTTGCGGCACTTCCAGGTAATCCCGGAGGTGACGCACGTGTAGCGTGCATGCACATGTGCCCTCCAGCCCTCAGCTGGCCGGAGGGCAACCCGGTGGATTGGTAGGATTTTACCCGCCACCACCTGGCACCTGGCAACCTTATCTATCAGCTGGAGATCAGTTGTAATAGTAGGAGATTTCCAGCTAGTACCTGGAGGTTGGCAACCCTACTGTATGTCCAAAACAGTTCGCTGTGTTCAGAACGAAGTGAATCTGCACAACTGGAATATCAAACTGAGATAAGCTCTTAAATAATAAATACTTTTGAAAATCCAGCAATCAGGTGGAAGTTGAACATCGCTTCTAGAGATGGCTCAGTTTCTGAGGAGGAGAGAGCGTGACTCAACTGATCAGCGAGAGAGAGAAGAGAGAGACACGCTACAGTGGCCATGCCAAATCCTGCCGCCGCCTGCCAACGCTCGCTTTACTGGGTCGTGCTGGTAGGGCTAGGCGCAGCAGCTGAATTTCATAAGCACAAATTAAAAGGAAAGTTTATGCTTGCCAAAATGGCAGCTGATGGGCAGAAGGGAAGAGCCGGCTGTTCATAGAGCTTTTCGGAGCCTAGCCCTTTGGGGGCCACCTTCTCTGTGCCAGACTGCCAGCAACGAGGATTTGGGAGCTTGATGAAAGGAAGGGAAGGATCCCAACACCTCCAGGGGAACTGGCCGCCTGGATGATTGATACTTAGGTTTGCCAGCTCTGGGTTGGGAAATACTTGGAGATTTTGGGGGCGGAGCCTGAGGAGGGCAGGGTTTGGGAAAGGGAGGGACTTCAATGCCATAGAGTCCAATTGCCAAAGCGGCCATTTTCTGCAGGGGAACTGATCTCTATTGGCTGGAGATCGGTTGTAACAGCAGGAGATCTCCAGCTGGTACCTGGAGGTTGGCAACCCCAACTGATACTGCTCTCACCACAACAATCGAGCAAGCAACTCCCAAATGCTAGGGGAATAGATCCTTTGCACAGGAATATTAAAAAACTTTACCTTTCTGTCAATTCTAAAGGCCGTTTTTTAAAAAAATTGCATGAAAACAATTTTTTTTCCAGAGAGATTTTTTTCTCCTTCAACAGGTTTTGAGAAGGCCCCCGTAGCACTTTCTGGTTAATAACAGCTGCAGATACAGTGTGTGTGTGTTTGTGGGAGTAATTATAGCTATATAATATATTTCAATTGTTTGGGTAGTCAGATTTATGGTCCTCCTAAAATGGCTACCACCACACAAATGCTTGGAACTCAGGTACTCTATATTTACCAACGATAACCCTGAATGTAAGGCACTTGCACCAAGCAGTAGTTCAGCAGTGGAATGGGCTACCTAGGGAGGTGGGGAGCCCCACCACCACCACCACTGGCAGTCTAAGTAGCGGCTGGATGAATGCTTGTCAGGGATACTCTAGGCTGATCCTGCATTGAGCAGGGGGCTGGACTAGATGGCCTGGATGGCTAGGGTTGCCAGGTCCCTCTTCACCACCGGTTGGGGCTGAGCCTGAGGAGGGCAGGGTTTGGGTAGGGGAAGGACTTCAATGCCATAGAGTCCAATTGCCAAAGCAGCCATTTTCTCCAGGTGAATTGATCTCCATCAGCTGGAGATCAGTTGTAATAGCAGGAGATTGCCAACTAGTACCTGGAGGTTGGCAACCCTATCCAACTCTATGATTCTCTGATTCTAAGCGGAACGATGAATTATGCACTTTTTTTCTGTGCTCCCGCAGAACTGCAGTCTATACTCAGCAGAAAACACATTACACGTAACCCTCCACCCCACACAATCCATCATCTCACAATTGGGACGCTGATACCAAGCCATAGGCAACTCAGGTGGTTCTACTAGAAATTACTGCTGTTCTTGCCCCAGGACCACCCAGATCCTTGGGCTGCATTACCTCCATGCCTGATAACAACAGAAGAGGTGTAAGATTAATTACAGGCAGCAGATGCTCCGAGCTGCATAGGATTTTTGGCACTAATCTGCTAAGGATATAATTAAGCTATGTATATAAATCTCTAACACTCCTCTGAGGTTGGGTTGGCTCTGGCCATCTGATGTGGAAATAAATTTCCAAGTGCATCGTCTATTTAATTCAGTCTGTAGGACACCAGAGACGGCGGCATGCCTTTCTCTGGGCTTTGCACAAGGAGGAGGCGCGGGGAAACAGCCGCAGAGTAAAAAACAAACAAATGAAAAAAAATACCCCCAAGTTCTAAGCGGCAGTGTTAAAAGGGAAGAGTCTCAAGAGCTTGTTCACATCACAAGTTCTGCCAAGCTCTCAAGCTCAAGGTCAACGCCTTGGGCAAGCAGGGAGGCCAAAAAACCAAAACAAAACCCACAGCAGTTTGGCTTTGAAGAGGGAGACATTGCAGCTTCCCTCTGCAATGTTACCCAGAGAGAAATCCCAGGCAGGTCTACTCAGAAGCAGGACTAGGGTTGCCAACCTCCAGGTGGTCAAAAAAACATCTCATGCTACCATTGACTGGTCAAGTAAGGAAACAAAAAAGCAGTGATGGCTGTGACCAAATCTGATTTTAAAAGGTTTGTTTACGCCGGGGTGGTTTGCCAGTGCCTTCCCCAGTCATCTTCCCTTTACCCCCAGCAAGCTGGGTCCTCACTTTACCAACCTCGGAAGGATGGAAGGCTGAGTCAACCTTGAGCCGGTTGCCTGAAAAAGACTTCTATTGGGATCGAACTCAGATCATGAGCAGAGCTTGGACTGCAGTACTGCAGCTTAACACTCTGCGCCACGGGGCTCCTCTCTGATTTACTGCTATCCTATTTACTGCTGTTGGTCATTCCCTGCCCACTTTCCACATCCCATACTTGTATGCCTAATGGAGACTGCCCGCCATATTGGGCAGACCCTTCGATGCATGGTATTGGGTTACTGCTTAAACTGGTGGAGCACAGAAAACTTTCTGTTCTGTCTTGTGGTTAAAAAAGTGCATGAGGCATATACACACATGGACACAAGCATTTGTCTTATACCCAAACCAGACCACTGGTCCATCAAGGTCAGTAGTGTCTACTCAGACTGACAGCGGCTCTCCAGGGTCCTAGGTAGAAGTCTTTCACATCACCTACCCCTTGATCACTTTAACTGGAGATGCCAGGGATTGAACCTGGGACCTTCTGCACGCCAAGCAGGTGCTCTACCACTGAGCCACAGCCCCTCCCCACTGGAGGAGATGCTGGTGTCTGCACCTACCAACTTGGCGATCATCAATGAGCAACACATTTTGATATTGAGGATGAATGTGCATGCCGAATGTGACATTAAAGAGAGGGATGGAATAATACATGACTCTTGGTTTCTAGTTTGATCTGAGAAATCTATCAATCTCTACCTGATCTGCCTACTGGCATACACCAGTCCTGCTCCTGGCAGAAAACCCTCCCAAAAATGATATGGTGTATGGGGCTAGCCACAAGGTTGCCAGGTCTGAGTTGGGAAATACCTGGAGATTTTGGAGAGGTGGAGCCTGAGGAGGGTGGGGTTTGGAGAGGAGAGGGGCTTCAATGGGCTATAATCCCATAGAGTCCACATTCCACAGTAGCCATTTTCTCCAGGTCAACTGATCTCTGCCATGACTGGCAATGCACACTGTGAGCCTGATAGCGCAAAGGCTCTGCTGTGCGCTACTGATGCTACTATAGCTATGCTTCCATGTACTGTAGAGCACACAGCATCAAGCTAGTATTATCGACCTGTTCAGTAGTAGTACCAGCACAGGTAGTTGTAACTAGATTTGTTCAACAAAGAGGCAAAAAAAAAGGTCAATTGTTTCATGTTCTCTCTTCCCCTAGTGGAGTGACATTCTGAGCAGTTGTTGCAGGGTCAGATTCTTCTGAAGGAGAGAGCATTAGGAACTTTGTAAATGATGTTCTCATTCAGAAAGCATTAGCATGCACAGAAATCAAACAATACATGCAGGCAGTGCTTGTCCAAAACAACATCAGGATCCTAGAATTAGGGATGCTGAGAAATTTGTGGTGAACATACCGGGTTTGACAGCTGCTATCACCTGTGCGCCAAATCCCCAGTTTGTTCATTAGTCTGGCATCCATCTCAAATCGCTGTTGAACAGCTTTGCGGCTGTGGTGGTAGACTTTCATTCCCTTGCTTTACAGGGGCTTTAACACCTGCACATGAGGCGAGATGATTATACCTATGGTCATGGATGGTCAGGCTAGGTAACTAAATGATGCGAGGGTGGAACTATGCCCCCCATAAGGCTACGCGAAAATGCCCATGCTCAATATAATGTTAATAACGCAAAACTAAATGGTGAGATTTTTTCTAAAAATACAATATTTATAATCACTGGCTGATGGATTGATTTGCCCACTATTTATTTATACAATTGGCTGAGATGCATGCTGCGACAACAGATTTGTAGAGGAGGAAGGAAACTAGAACTCCTGTCAGGCTGGTGAGAATGTGCATACATGAAACACAGTCAGTTGCACTGTACTGATCAAATACGGTACGTGAAAAGTAACCTGACGAACAGGCTCAGAACTGTCCACAAACAGCCGAATTGACAGACGAGAAATCTGTCCCTTTTGCAACCGGAAAGTAGGCCATCAGCTGAGTTGGTTGGGGAAGTGTTTGAATATCCTTACTAGGGTTGCCAAGTCCCTCTTCGCCATTGGCGGGAGGTTTGGGGTGGAGCCTGAGGAGGGGAGGGGTTTGGGGAGGGGAGGGGCTTCAATGCCATAGAGTCCAATTGCCAAAGCGGCCATTTTCTCCAGGTGAACTGATCTCTGTCGGCTGGAGATCAGTTGTAATAGCAGGAGATCTCCAGCTAGTACCTGGAGGTTGGACCTAATAAACAGTACGTGGGCTCAAAGTCAAAGCTCAATATTCAGAATACAGAGATGTAATTATTACAGAAACCACTAATACATGATGACCAACTGCCAATGGAAAAACAACTGTACACCTTCCCCCGGATCCTGGCTCTGTGCTCTCCTATGCGGAGCCGTACCGGGCATACATCAAAGAACACGAACAAATGATCACGTAAACCACGGCTTGCGAGGAGCAATTGCTGAAGCCTCTTAATGTATATTGAAAGTTAGAGGAGGAGGAGCTCACCTGTTTAATAGGGAGACTGAACAGGCAACTGGAACACCTCCCACATTTGGGGTGGCCTTGAATGTTAACTGGTTCTCTATTGGAAAAAGCATCCGTGTGCTCCAAGAGTTTTTTTTTAAGCATCTTGTTTTCCTTAGTCCAAATAATGGTGGTTCAGAACATCCTGGAGACATTTTCAGGATAGCCTCGAGACCTCCTTCTGGATGCTAAATTGCAAGCAATTTTTGAATTGAAATCCCGGTGGGTGGGTAGAGTTGCGTTTAAGTAGTAAGAAGTGACTGAAAGGTAGGTTGTTACGTAAGTGTAATGGATGAAAAGAGGTAAAGTGAACCCCTCTGCTCCTATCCGTAGGTTTTCTGGACGGTACCTGGAGGTTGGCAACCCTATTCTAAGCAAATCTGGAGAAAGCTGGTTTAAGGTCCTAACCTGAACAAGTGTGTGTGATTTGGGGCTTGAGACAAGAGTTTCAGATGTTCTTAGGGTGAAAGGATTGTTTGTCCCAACACAGCCACCCAAAGGACGTTCAACAGAGGATTATCTATGATGCCTAGTATCCCACAATGCATGCGCACCGTGGGATTTGTTTTCCGTTACCTGCCATTTGAGCTTCAATCTACACAAAGTGGGGAAGAGATAACCGCCACTGTGAGCGGAGAAAAGCAAAACCATATCAGCCAGGGATGGGCGCAGATTTCCACTGCCCTTTGAAATGAGAAAAGCACTGAGGTGTGTAAGAGAGAGATGCTAAAAGGAATAGATGTGGGAAGGAAATTGCTATCGGACGGTCTGCCACGCCCCCTCTTCCCCAAGCCGCCGTGCAGGCAGCTTAAAATCCAGAATGAAACCCACCCCGGCTGCAGCCTTCCAAGAACGGATGTCCTTTTATCCAAGAGGCTGGAAACGGCTTACACGAGATAAAAAGGTCACAAAATGATGGTAATCAAACAGACAGTGTTGACGATAAATTAAAAATACACAGAATTCAACAACGGAAGCACTGCCTACTGCCCAACACATGAAGCTGCCTTATACTGAATCAGACCCCTGGTCCATTGAAGTCAGTATTGTCTACTCAGGCTGGCAGCGGCTCTCCAGGGTCTCAGGCAGAGGTCTTTCACATCACCTACTTGCCTAGTCCCTTAAGCAGAGGCTGGACAAGAACTAGTCAGGGATGCTCTAGGCCAGTAGTTCTCAACCTGGGGCCATGTGCCCCCCCCCCCAGGGGGGCTCAGGATATTCCAAGGGGGCCACAGGTGAAAACTGCGTAAATGGGGGGCCACAACAAGAGACTAGGGGGTAGGGTTGCCAGGTCCCTCTTGGCAACCGGCGGGAGGTTTTTGGGGTGGAGCCTGAGGAGGGAGGGGTTTGGGAGGGCAGGGACTTCAATGCCATAGAGTCCAATTGCCAAAGTGGCCATTTTCTCCAGGTGAACTGATCTCTATCGGCTGGAGATCAGTTGTAATAGCAGGAGGTTGGCAACCCTAGTAGCGGGCCACAGAGGGAAGTGAGAAGTGAAGAAAACAGAGAAGTGACCGAGAAAACAAAAGAAAAGAAAACAGAGAAGCGAAGAAAATAGAAAACAATGGTAGAGGCTTTGTTCTCCCTGGTATGTGAACATTGTTGTTTATTAGAGTGTTGTATTCCCTTTTTGTGGGGTATTTTTTTGTAAATTTCAGTTTCCCAATAAGAACTGCATGTGTGCATTTTGTATGGCTGTTTATGCTTCTTTGTTCCTTGGCTATTTACAAGCAAAATATTTAGATCGCTTCCTTTCTACCAGTAGAACAGGGAGGGGCACAGGAAGGAAACAAGGTCGGAAGGGGGCCACGGTCGGAAAAAGGTTGAGAACCACTGCTCTAGACTGATGCTGCATTAAGCAGGGGCTTGCGCTAGATGACCTGTATGGCCCAACTCTATGATTCCATGCTGGAGAGTGGATTGCCCTCCTCAGCCAGGCACAGGGCCACAGAGAGATGCAGAAGAGAACTCCAGGGGTGGGGGACAATCATGGTCCTCCTCACAGTAGCCCATCACAAGAGGGGGCAAGGCTCCCCTGGCCCCCAGTGTAACTTGAGCACTGGCTGTGCTAAAACCATTCTCACTGATTTTAATAGCCAAACCAGAAATATTATTTCATGCGAAGGGGGAGGCAGTTTGGGTAACACGGCGATATTATAAGCTCCCAGATCAGGAAAACACAGGTTGTCTAACCCCACTTCCAAGGTCGGGTTCAAGGTATTTTTGCTATCTCCAAACAAGGTGCATTCATTACTTCCTCCCATGCTGCCACCATCTGGGTCTGGTTTGGACCACATGAACACATGAAGCTGCCTTATACTGAATCAGACCCTTTGTCCATCAAGGTCAGTATTGTCTACTCAGACAGGCAGCGGCTCTCCAGGGTCTCAGGCAGGGGTCTTTCACATCACCTACTTGCCTAGTCCCTTTAACTCAGTGGTTCCCAACCTTTTTCTGACCAGGGACCACTAGGACTTTTTTGTTTGGTGCAGGGACCCCAAGGTTCAAAATAAAAATTCTGAGAATTTGAAAATAAACTTTAATCATAACTGTTAGTTAAACATTAAACTTAGGATAATATTTGAATATATATATATATATATTTGTAATAGAGAACTTTTAATTGAAAATATTAATTTATTATGGGTTTATAACTTTGTTTCGCGGACCTTAATTTAGTTCTCGCAGACCCCTGGGGGTCTGTAGACCCCCGGTTGGGAACCAGTGCTTTAACTGGAGATGCCGGGGATTGAACCTGGGACCTTCCGCATGCCAAGCAGATGCTCTGCCACTGAGCCACAGGTGAACAGATCTCTATTGGCTGGAGATCAGTTGTAATAGCAGATCTCCAGCTAGTACCGGTACCTGGAGGTTGGCAATCTTACCCTACAGTACATCAGCACGCCCTTCCTGTCCACCCCCAAGCAGCTGCTTGTGCAGCTTGGCTGAATAACCGACCCTGCCCACTCTTTCACTCAATGTGATGAGAAAAAAGTCCTCTGTACCCTCTTCCCTCCCCATCATGGCTACCAGTGATAAAGTTTATTGTCTGCGGCTGAAGGCCATCACAACCCTCCATACAAAACATTAAAATAACATAAAATATCATAAAATAATAATAAAATAACTTTAAAACAGTCATGGCTACCAAGTGCCAGATTCTAACTTGAAGAAGGCTTGGCCCAGGGTCTGTTCCAAGATTCAACCCTGGAACATGTTAAGCAATAGAAATATACCTCTGAACTTTTGCAGAGTACATTCCCATATTAACCTCTGCTCGTTCCCATACATATTAAGGGCAAGTGTTAAACCCTGATGGATTTCTAACAATTTACCACAGCATACCAGGACAAACATGGAGATTCGAGGAAAGAGGGGGAAAACCCCACCATAAAACACAAAGGCGTGAACAAACCTTCTGCCTCCCCCTTCGTTCGACATTACCTGAGGGATGCTCCCTCCCACACAGGTCTTTTTTAAAGAGTTTCCTGATTTACTCTGATTTAAATCAGGGTTGTGTTAGCAACACACTATTGCCGTTACCAGAAGAAGAAAAAAAGGTAAGGAAATGCTGTTCTTCCCCTACTGCTCCCATTTCAATTGCGCTGCTCTTTACCCATTTGCAAGCCGCAGGAGGGAGCAATTTAAGGCTTCTGAGCGAGATGCTTAAATTAACGATTTACAAATAGCTTAATTGAGGTCCTGCTCTCGATCTTTTCTAAACAGAAATCACTAAATGGTACCGAGTCCCTTCCCTCAACCCTCCCTTTTGCTAGTTCCACTGTGATGTGAATTAGAAACCTTAAGCTGATGATACTGGCTTTCATACCACACTCTGGGGTTGGAGACAGTGGGTTGACATTGGTTAAGTCTGGCGACAGGGAACTCCTTCATTTACAGCAGGAGTGGAGGCTCAGCTTCCAAAACAAAACCTGGATTGTAAAATGAAGGACAAAGGCCATCCAAATGAAGGATAAACAGGCATAAAGGAGCTTGAAATAAGGGACAGGATTGTGCAGCTGGTATGACTGGAAGACGAGTTGGCTGGTTACGCTGCATTTACAGTGAGGAGTCTCTGTTAGGGCTGTCAATTCGGTTCGGTCCGAACTGAAAATCAACCGAATTTCCCCTGATTCGTTGCTTTTCTGTTCGGACGGATCCGAACTCAAAACTGGCGGGCAACCGGGGGGGCCGAATTCAGCAAGTTCGGGAGTTCGCGAATAAATTCGGCAAATTCGGCCGTCAGTAAGCAGCATAACAGTCAGTAAGCAGCATTCTCCTCCCCCGGCCAATCGGTGGGCAAGCTGGGTCTTCTTCTGGCCAATCAGTCAGGATTGAGTACTGGAGGAATCAGCTGATGTGCGGCCCGGCCAGGGAGAGAGAGAGAGCGAAATCCTCATGTGTGTGGGGGGGGTGCTTGTGCACATTCGCTCCTTTCTGTGGCTGCAGGGGGCGCATTTTTGGGGGTGCACACACAAAACTTTCACTGGAACTTCAGATGAAGCTTCTTAAGGTACCCCCCAAGTTTTGTAAACATTGGGTCAGGGGGTCCCGAGATATGGGCTCCCCCCCTTTTTTCTTTCCATGGCTGCAGGGGGCGCATTTTTGGGGGTACAAATCCCAAACTTTGAGCGGAGTTTCAGACCAGTGTTCTTAAGATACCCCCCAAGTTTTGTAAACATTGGGTCAGGGGGTCTCGAGATATGGGCTCTCCCCCTTTTCCCTCCCCCCTTTTCCATTTATGTGGCTGCAGGGGGCGCTTTTTTTGGGATATAGCCCCCAAACGTTTAGCATAGCTTCAGTGAATTATTCTTAAGATACTACCCAAGTTTTGTAAAGATGGGTTCAGTGGGGGCAGAAATATCGCCTCCCCCTTTTCTCTTTCCATGGCTGCAGGGGGCGCATTTTTGGGGGTGCAGACACAAAACTTTCACTGGAACTTTAGATTAAGCTTCTTAAGGAACCCCCCAAGTTTTGTGAACATTGGGTCAGGGGGTCCCGAGATATGGGCTTTCCCCTTTCCCCTTTCCCCTATTGGGATGAATGGGGCAGCCGATCCAATCCTGTGTGCATCTCTCCAGAGCAAAACGTTCCGTGCCTAACTGGAATCATCTTGGATTACAGCCCGTCCTGATGGAACAGAAGACAGCCACAGTAAGACCCCTTTGGGGGCTTTAATCTATAATTTTTCTCCTGTGTATGTGTGTGTGTGTGGGGGGGAAGCAGAGTCTGTGTGTGTGTGGGGAGGGAGCAGTTTCTGTGGGTGGGGGGGAAGCCAAAGGGGGCTTTCGTCGGTTCTGCCTGGGGTGTGTGTTCCCCCTCGAGTCTCTCGCTCCCTGGTTTGAGGGGGGAGGTTTCAGTTGTGTGTTGCAAAGGTGTTGTTTAACAAGGTTGTGTTTGCAGTTGTTTTGCTAATTTCTCCGCTGTTGTCGGGCTGGGAGTTTTGTGCGTGAGCGGCAAGCTCTGCTGAGAGATGCACAACATTAAGGGTGGGGGGACCCCTTTCAGGGCCCATATCTCAGCCCCCCCTGACCCAATCTTTACAAAACTTGGGGAGTCTTTCAATAAACGTCCTTTGAAGCTCTGCCAAAAGTTTGGGACCTCTAAGCCCAAAAATGCCCCCCCCAGAGCCGCGGAAAGGCGCGGTTGTGTTTTTAATGGCTTTATTCTGCCGAATTTGTTTCCTAACTTTGAATTCCCGCCGAATTGAACGGATACGAAGTGGGGGAGTTCGGACTTCGGCACGTACCGAACCCACAAGGGCCAAATTCGGCCGAATCCGAACTGTACCAAATTTTTTTTTTTGACAGCCCTAGTCTCTGTTCTGCAATCGATGTCACTGCAAATACAGAGGCGTTTGTATTGGCAACTGAGCATCCAAACAGGAGTTTTCTGTTTACTTTTCTCTGTCAACTGCCACCTTCCCCATGGTGCCACTGGAGGGTATGCTTTTTTAAAAAATGGTAATTGCTATTGCCAAAAAAAACAAATCAGTGGGTTTTAGATCAAATCAAGCCTGAACTGACCCTAGAAGCTAAAATGACTAAACTGAGGCTATTGTATTTTGGTCACATAATGAGAAGGAAAGAGTCGTTAGTAAAAGACAGTAATGCTAGGAAAAGGGCAGCAGGAAAAGAGGAAGGGCAGCAGGAAAAGAGGAAGACCCAACAAGAGATGGATGGACTCAATAAAGGAAGCCACAGCCCTCAATCTGCAGGACCTGAGCAAGGCTGTCAAAGATAGGACATTTTGGAGGACGTTGACTCATAGGGTCGCCATGAGTGGTAAGCGACTTGATGGCACTTAACACACACACACAATTGCTATTTAGTGGGGGAAAGTGCCGTCAAGTCACAGCTGACTTATGGCCACCCCGTAAGGGTTTTCTTACTTTAATGATACTGTTGCCAATTCGGCACTGAACAATGTCACACTAAGATCAAAATTAAAAAGGAAATATATATATTAAAAGATAGATATCTAGATAAACAATAAGGAAATTAGTATTTTTTAATCTTGATTTACTGAAATAAAAAAACTTGGCAACTGCCAACGTAGTATTAAAATCCACCCCTGCTAAAAGAACCCTCAAATTATCCAATTCACAAACAGATTCCCAGATAAAAGGCTTTATCCATCTGTCTCTAGCTTCGTTGAGCAAGGCGGGAGGTGGTTTTGCCATTGCCTGCCTCCAAGTGGGCTGAGAGAGTTCTGAGAGAACTGGGACTGGCCCAAGGTCGCCCAGCAAGCTTCATGTGGAGGAGTGGAGAAACCAACCCACTTCTCCAGATTAGAGTCCACTGCTCTTAACCACTAAACCACACTGGTTATTTTTAAAGAGCTCAAAAAGTCACCCAGTGGTGTGGTGGGAAGAATGGTGGAAGGAAACTGATGCTGATGTGGGCAGGACCTTCAGAAATTCTACACCTTCCCTTCCAGATGGTGTGCTAACCCGCTTGGATTCTGTTCTTTTAGAGAGAGAAAACTTAGGAAACCAGGTCTGAGAAACAGTGTGCCAAGGATTGGGAAAACCTGGAAAGGAGGATAAGGAAGAGGAGGAGGAAGAGGAAGAAGAAGAGTTGGTTTTTATAGGCTGACTTTCTCTATTACTTAAGGAAGAATTAAACTGGCTTATCACCTTCTCTTCCCCTCCCCAAAGCAGACACCCTGTGAGGTAGGTGGGGCTGGCAGAGCTCTAAGACAGCAGTGACTAGCCCAAGGTTACCCAGCTGGTTTCATGTGGAGGAGTGGGGAAACAAATCCAGTTCACCAGATTAGCATCCGTTGCTCATGTGGAGGAGTGGGGAATCAAACCGGGTTATCCAGATCAGAGTCTACTGCTCCAAACTATCGCTCTTAACCACTACACCACGTTGGCTCTCCAAGGAAGGAGCTGGTTAGAGGACAATGTCATGTGGGTGCTTCAGAAAACAATGCTCAAGTTTGGAAGGAAAGGCAGAGCAAAATGTCCTTGTGGAAGCAACCATATAGTAAGGGAAGTGTGTGTTTCCTGCACACACACACACAGAGACAGACAAAAAGAGTAGCAGCAGCCATTGATATGGAGTGGAAGTGATAAAACACATAAAGTGATAGTATCACATCTCAAAGTTTCCTTATGAAATGTTCCAGGGATGAGGGAGACGTTGCCTGCACAGGTGTTTGTTTTTGCTGACAAACCCTGCAAATGGCATCGCGTTGAGTTCCATCCTCAACGAAACCCTAATTTCCCTCTAAAATTCATTCAAAAGCTGAAGAGGAACCTCCAATTTTTAATTTATTTTTTGATTTCTTGCTTTAGGCCAGTGGTTCCCAAACTTTTTGGGCCACCGCCCCCTTGGTTCCACAAACTCAACCCCAGCGCCCCCCTGCCCTATCCTATAAAAATCATTGTTCAAAACAGGGGTTTGCATCACTCACTAAAGAAGATAATAATAAAATTTCAAAACAGTAACAATTAATTGCACATCTATTCAAAATCAAATTAAAACTTTTTAGTTGAAATGTATTCAACAAAACTGATGAACTTGATCCAGTGGTACCACCTCTTCAAAGTCTGGAAAAAAATTCTGATAGTTTCCACAAAATTTGCCAGCATGGTACCATGGCTTGATCTATTGTAAATTAGTGAACATCGCAGTTGAAAGGGCCCACCTCTAGCACCCCCCTGCTTTCCTCTTTCCTCTTAGTGCCCTCTAGGTCATCCCACCCACCCCCAGGGGGTGGTACTGCCCACTTTGGGAACCACTGCTTTAGGCCAAATCCAGTGACATCTTCTGGAGGCACATGAGCCCTCTTGAGACCTCAAGGGTGTTGGAAAACACTTTCGGCTCCTTTGCGAATGACTTCGCTCTCTTACCCAAGGAACAACCTTCACATTCATTCTGAATTCCCCTTTAAGTGAAATGTCACTGATAAATCAGCAATGGAGCCAAGACTTTATTTGCTGCTAACTTGATGGTCACTGCAGCGGTCAAACAAACCGCTGTAGGCACATTGAGAAGACTGCAGACAGGCTCAGGGACAGCGTGTGGGAACAGTGGCTTTCCAAGGTAAATCGAGGATGGGGGACAGGATCGAACCATGGATCTCCCAGAAATCAACAGCTCTTGAGGGGCAAGGAGGAAGCCAAATTAGAAACCAGTCCTTACAGCTAGACAGCTATCATAGAATCATAGAGTTGGAAGGGACCACCAGGGTCATGTAGTCCAACCCCCTGCACAATGCAGGAAATTCACAACTACCTCCCCCCCAGACCCCCAGTGACCCCTACTCCATGCCCAGAAGATGGCCAAGATGCCCTCCCTCTCATCATCTGCTTATGGTCATAGAATCAGCATCACTGACAGATGGCCATCTCTGTGTGTGTTTGAAGTGCCGTCAAGTCTCAGCCGACTTATGGTAACCTTTTGGGGTTTTCATGGCAAGAGACTAACAGAGGTGGTTTGCCAGTGCCTTCCTCTGCATAGCAACCTGGTATTGCTTGGTGGTCTCCCATCCAAATACTAGCCAGGGCTGACCCTGCTTAGTTTCTAAGATCTAACGAGATCAGGCTAGCCTGGGCCATCCAGGTCAGGGCGATGGCCATCTAACCTCTTCTTAAAAACCTCCAGGGAAGGAGACCAAATGCCATCCAAAGCCTAATTAATTTGTTGGTTTAGATCTGCTCAAACAAATTATGCCTCTTATGAAAGGTTCCATTGAATGTTTTGGCAGAGGCACAAGCTGTCATCTGGGTGCCGCCTTGGACTTTAAAAAGCCAGCTTAGCCAGCAGCATGCAAAATTCAAACATATGATTGCGGTGAAGAGTTCTGATGGCAAGCTTGTCCAGAGCATCGCCAGCCACAAATTCAGCACCGCTGGGGACAGTAGGAGCCACCCACAATCACAGCGAGTATGTGAGCTGCCCCCAAATGAAGATAACAGGAGCCAATTAGAGCTGATTTTCTGACTTGTGGTTTGCTGCCATAAAAGCATGCTCCCTCCCCGCTTGATTGAGGAACACACAGTATCTTATTCCCCCTCAGACTAGTGAACGACAATGTTCTCAACGGCAACTCACTCAGCAATTCACAGGCCGAGATGGAGGCAGCTGGGTGTTTCCTCCACTCAGAGGAGATAGCTGTACAAAACAGAAATGGCTTGGGGGGATGTCAAACTCTACTTTTATAAGGGCAGTTTCAAGCAGAGAATACCGCCTCTCCTGGTATAACCCCTGAAGGACATTGAGATCATCTGATGAAAATCTGCTGGGGGTCCCTGGCCCTAAGGAAGTGCGACTGTCCTCAACAAGAGCCAGGGCTTTTTCAGCCTGGTGGAATGCTCTGCCAAAAAACATCAGGGCCCCCTGCGTCAGGACCTAAAGGAGTGCCGCAGGGCCTGCAAGACAGAGCTTTTCCATCAGGCCTACAACTGAGGCCATCTTTATTGGCCTCACCCCTCCCCTTCTTGGGTTGCCAGGTCCCTCTTAACCATTGGTGGGAGATTTTTGGGATGGAGTCTGAGGAGGGCATGGGCTGCCAAGAAAAATATTGATGAATAATTGGGACTGTTAGAGAAGTAAAATAACTTAGCAAAACAGGAAAAAAAGGGTCTGAAAAGCCCCCATAAAGGGGGAACAACGTCTGCTAGCATCTAATCTCCTAAGTGATTCCAAAGCCTTCTTTCTTATATTTAGTGTATCAATAGAAAAGAAGGACAAATTAAACCCTAAACTCAACCACTTATCCTCCATTAACTTATCCCAAGATGATCCATGGGAGTCAAACTGAGTCTGTCTTAAGAGCTCAGGTAGGGACTCACAATCGAACAAAAAGAGTTTAAATTTTACTGCAGCTACCCAAGCCATAAGAGAAATTTGACGACAACCAGTTTCCGACAGGAAATTAGAATTTGAAATGCATTTAGGAGCTCACAGAACAGGCCGCAAGAATGAAACCTGCTGAGATCCACATAGGGGCTCCGTACAGTAAGAAGGGCAGGATTTTTGCTTGATAAACCTCCAAAACCATCAGAACAGATTAGCCCCACAGATTGAAAAAATAATCTTGTTATAGCAGCTAAATGTGCTTTCATTCCTTCCAAAACATGAGTAAGATGAGTAGACCAGATATTGGAAGCTGTAAAATGAAATCCACAATATCAAAATGAGTTCACTTGCTCAATCAGATGCCCCTTAATTATCCAAGACTGACTAACCTTTCTATATATACCTGCTTTCTGAAAAAATAAAATCTTCAATTTACTATAATTAACAACCAACTGGTTATCCTGTCAAAAATTCACCATTGCACAAAGTATATGGTTCAACCCTACTCTCATAGTAGATAATCACACAGCATTATCTGCATACAATAAAATCAGCAGACGATGAGCATTCAATTGAGGAAGATGGAAATTACTGTGATTTAACTTGAAAGGGAGATCGTATAAATACAAATTAAAAAGATCTGGGGCCAAAATACAGCCTTGTCGAACTCTTTTCGTTACTGGAATTAGATTGGAATACTTTCGAGCGACGAAGCATCTGACCTTAACAAAAGATATAAAATATAAAGATTTAATTAAAAATAGTCATCTTGGTAGCCTGTGTAACTGTTCCAATTTGCTCCAAAGACGCAAGTGAGAAATCGAATCGAATGCACCACGTAAGTCAACAAAAGTGGCATGTAGCTTCCTACTAAGAGAAATATGCTTATCTGCCAAAAAAAAAGAAAGAGTATAAGCATGATGGAGTGTAGAGGAACCTTCCTAAAAACCAATTTATTCTGGACCAATTACAGAAAAAAATTCATCCACTGACGTAGTCTTAACTTATGATGGGCAGCATATGATTTTGAAGGAATTGAAAGTAAACGAATGGGGTGATAATTAGACAGAAAGTTAAACAGTCCCTTTTTATGGACAGGAATGATTCTGGCTTGATGCCACAGATCTGATATTTTTCCCGAATTATAAATGGCAGTGAATACAACTGCTAAAACAGGAGCCCACCAACAGGTATCTATCTTTAAAAGCTCAGCAGGGACTCAGTCAAGGCCAAGGGACTTCCCAACTTTGAATTCTGCCAGAAAGGTAGAGATTTCCTCAATAGTAAGAAGATCACATCTTTCCCAATTATCTAAATTTAGAATCGGAGGAGAGGGGCCATCAGGCAAAAAGCTGTCATCATTAAAGACAGCATTAAAATATTTCTCCCGTTCCATAAGTGTTACTAGACAAGTACAGGGAATAAAATGTCCTCTACTACTAAAATTTACCAAATGCCAAACTTTTCGGGAATCCCACACAGAGGAGGCCTAGAGTAATTTCAACCTTCAACACTTCTCATAAGCCCTTTTCCTTAACTGGCTATATTTAGTAAGTTGACATTTAGCCTGTAAATATCTCAGAAGCGTAGAATGATAATTTCTTCTACAAAAGCTAGATAACAATTGGGATTTCCTCCTCTTAGGCTTACCAGGGCCTGCAGCTCCATCGGAGGAAGCTCCTCTTCAGCGTGCAACGCGCGCATGCATGCCACGCAATGCGCTTACGTGGTCACTCTATCAATCTCTGCCGAAACTCTGTGGTTTCCATAGAGCCTCCGCGTCACTTCCGGGTAAAACTGGAAGTGACGTGGGCGCGTTGCGCAGGCGCACGTACACACGTTGCCCGACGGCCCTCAGGTGGTCGCAACCCTACCTCCTCTTCAAAACTTTAGAACCCATCATATATTGGGATGGTCCACTATCCCTTTTTACAACTGATCTTGAAATCGTAAAAAAGGGTTATAATAATTCCAGTAACTGGGGAAAAAATTAAGAATACTATCTAGAGGGCCCAAAAGAATACTATTCCTTATATCCATCAACATCGGAGAGTTTAACACCAACTGTTGAGCCAATTTTGGGGGCCATTTCCTGGCCCTAACACTGGGAAAATATTCTCCCACATCACTTGTAGTGGAACAATCTTTTATTCCCAAACTCAACTCCATCTGTAAAGGTAAACAGTCACTATCAAAGGGGTTTCCCAACAAAAAGGATCTAATACAGTCAGAGATAGAGAATTAAAACAAAATAATCAAACTACTGTGTATGGTGCTACCTCTGAAAATCTCTTGAAATCTTCAGCTGGGCCGGAAACCAGCAGCCAGATTACTAAATGGAACATACAATGGATATATTATGTCAGTTGTACAAGCTCTACATTGGTTCTGGGTTTGTTACCTTGCATAATTCAAATTGTTGGCCTTATCCTTTAAAGCTTAAAAAAGGTCTGGTCCTGGGATATCTGAAAAGCCATTTTCTCCTGCTTGACCCTGCCCATGCACTAAGATCATAATCTGAGCAGGCTCTTCTCCTCACCAATTCACAGGTGAGGCAGGTAGCGACCAGAAAAAGATAACCTGGTGCCTTTGTTGTCACAGGCCTGGATCTGTTTACCTTCCATTGCATTTGGTTGAGTGCAAGGACCAACCTACATATTGTATCAGGGATCCTCTGATGTTAGAGTTGCCAACTCTGGGATGGGAAATACCTGGAGATTTTGGGAGTGGAGCCTGAAGAGGACGAGGTCTGGGATGGGGAGGGACCTTAGCAGGGTATAATGCAGAGCCCACCCTTCAAAGTAGCCATTTTCTCCAGGGGAACAGATCTTGGATGTCTGGGGATCGACTGTAATAGCGGGAGATCTCCAGGTGCTACCTGGAGGTTGGCAATCCTACCTGATGTGTAGGTTAGCCTTAAAGGGCAGCCCCAGAGGGAAGGGGGAAATGGTTCATAATTTTAATTCTGGAGACAGAGGAAAAGCTGTTTCCCACCACCCGGTTTTCCTGACACCAAAAAATGTTAAGATCTTAAATACTGAATTATGGATAAACAAAGTTTGGAAAACGGTTAAGCTGTCTGAACAAAGTCAGTTAGTTCATTTGAGACATGGCAGGCAGAAGGCTGGGCTGGCTTTTCATATATTTAATTAATTATTAATTCTCCAGTGCATTTTATAGGATTGGATCCAACTGTTTTTTCTGCTGGTGAAAAGGTAAGGAGGCATCCTCTTGCTATGACAACTGATCTCCAGCCAATAGAGATCAGTTCACCTGGAGAAAATGGCCGCTTTGGCAATTGGACTCTATGGCATTGAAGTCCCTTCCCTTCCCTCCCCAAACCCCACCCTTCTCAGGCTCCGCCCCCAAAACGTCCCGCCAGTGGTGAAGAAGGACCTGGCATCCCTAAGTCCACCCCTGGTCCCTGGTGTTTCATCTGAATGTGTTTCAGTCCACGTTGCAGCCGTCCAGTGATTAATGATTATTTATATACATCAGACTTTTCTAAATGAGCATTTATCCAAAGCAAGCTGTTAGTCCAGTTATAATGAAGCAAGCCACTCTAAGTAAGGTCGTAGACATAGCACTATGGGCAAAAACGCATGGTCGCTTTAGCCTCCTTTATTCCCTGTTTCAGCCAGGATTTACGTTCGGCGAAACGCACACGTTTGATCCTGGCTAAATCCTGGCTGAAACAGGGAATAAAGGAGGCTAAAGCAACCACGCGTTTTCGCCCTATGTCTCAGTTGGGGAAAAAGACAGGCAAAGAAGAATACAGTCTTTCCCCCTCCCCTGTTGTGGCTCTTACCAAAGGGAAAGAACATCAGGTTAAGGGCCAAACTAAATAATGTAGAGGGGGCTCGAACTGAATTGTTGCCACCTGCACTGGTGAAGTAGGAGTTGAACTTCCCCAGCCATCACACCGTTTCTTCTATCGAAGCTGGCTTCCTGGGAAACAAGCAAGGAGCCCTCTCCATGCCTGTCTTTTTACTGGGACATAGCACACTGGACAGGCCGTCATTATTGTTATTATTACTATAACAAACATTACAAAAGTTTTCAAGACCTATCAAAATACGTTTTGATAGGTCTTGAAAACTTTTCACTCAACCTCACCCATTTCAGCCTTTTCACTCAACCTCACCCATTTCCTTTCCTTCTTACAGCCCCCATCTCTAGGGTTGCCAAGTGCCAGGTGGTGGCGGGCAAACCTCCGCCAATCCACCTGGCTGCCCGCTGACCAGCTGAGGGTCGGCGGGCAACCCGTGCACGTGGCGACACGTCACTTCTGGTTTACATCCGGAAGTGCTGCATTGCAAAGGGCCGGTTTCCGCTCAAACTCCCAGTTTGAGTGGTAAAGGCCTGTTGCGATGCGGCACTTCCAGGTGTAAAACGCATCACAAGGGGCCATTTATTGAGTGGAAAACGGCCCTTTGTGATGCGTTTTACACCCCGAAGTGCCGCATCGCAACAGGCCTTTATCACTCAAACTGGGAGTTTGAGTGGAAACTGGCCCTTTGCAATGCAGCACTTGTGGGTGTAAACCAAAAGTGATGAAGCACTTCCGGGCGCATGCAACACCCCCGCCCACCTCCACTCCAAAAACCTCCTGCCGAAGAAGAAGGGGGACATGGTAAGCCTACCCATCTCACATGACTCTTGTACATGCTGGTTCCATGATTTTCAGCACAGCCTTTGGGATGGTCCATAGGGTTACCAGGTCCCTCTTTGCCACTGGCGGGAGGTTTTGGGGGTGGAGCCTGAGGAGGGTGGGGTTTGGGGAGGGGAGGGACTTCAATGCCTAGAGTCCATTTGCCAAAGCAGCCATTTTCTCCAGGCGAACTGATCTCTATCGGCTGGAGATAGTGGTAATTAGCAGGAGATCTCCAGCTAGTACCCGGAGGTTGGCAACCCTACTAGGTAGGCAGAGGAGCCAGTTTGTAAACAGATGTAACTGAAAGAAGGGTCTGCTAGCAACAGTGCTGACCTTTTTATCCATTAGCAAGGCATCGTCGTGCAGCCGGCCCACATTTTAGTGTTCCAAAGTCACTATGGATAATCCATGGGGAACACAAAGGGCATATAGAGGAAGGTCAATGAAAGCCATAGTCAAACATCAAATGTACACTTTTACCACACAGCATCTGTTTAACCTTCTTGTATCGCAAAGGCTCCTAAGAGTGGTACCCTAGTTTCAAAAATCCATTTGCGCCTCTCTTTTTAACAAAGGTCAGCATTCTGCTCTCTGAGTTTCTTTAAAGAGGTTGCGAGAGGTCACATTCTAAGCCCGGGATCCGTACTCGAAAAATTCTCCACCGCCAGCAGGCCAAGGCTATGGGAAGGTGGAACCCGAGGCTCCCGACGCACACATTACCTTCAGGTCTGGCGGCATGATGCCTCATACGAGCTAAGTGCCGGCATATTTCATGCGCACCCTTTCCTTTAATGGAGGTCAGAAGTCACCCCCAGCCACCGAGGGCATCGATTCAACACCAGCCCTCCCCAGCACTCTGCAATCCCCTTGCAGCAGCAACCAAGGACACCCCTTTCTGCCCCAGACAACTCTGTTCTCATTCTAATTCTAGCACATCAGACAGTAATTATAGGTATATCAACGGCACTGACAGATTGGAAGCTCATCATCCCTGCACCTGTCAGTGTTCAAATTGCAGACACCTCAGGAGATGGAATGGAAGCGGGGGAGCCGTGCTTCGATTCCCCCATCCAACATCACTTTTCTTTGGGGGGGGGGGAGATGCTTCATCTGCTCGTTCTACCTGTGGCTGATGTCTTGGAGAACCACCCTCCAAAAAAGTTACAAGAAGCAAAACTGTTCCACCCACAACCAATACCCTGTTTCTCCTCCAGCTAGCTTGAGATGTTTCACATCACTGCTCTGGCCGACCGGCCACCACTTTCCTTGGGTTGACATTGACAATCAAGGACACATGAACACATGGGTTGACAATCAAGGATTGACAATCATGGGTTGACAATCAAGGACACATGAACACATGAAGCTGCCTTATTCTGAATCAGACCCGTGGTCCATCAAAGTCAGTATTGTCTACTCAGACCGGCAGCGGATCTCCAGGGTCTCAGGCAGGGGTCTTCCACATCACCTACTTGCCTAGTCCCTTTAACTGGAGATGCCTGGGATTGAACCTGGGACCGTCTGCACGCCAAGCAGATGTTCTACCACTGAGCCATGGCCTCTCCCCAGAAACACAGCAGCCATGTCAAATAAGGAAACGGGCATGAATGTGACTGAGCAACAGAACTAGCATCAAAATGCTGGATCAAAGGTCCGTTGGCCATGAAAGTTTTATTTAGGAGACAGGGAGTATTCTTGAGAGCCAAGTGGGGCATTGTGATTGCTGTCAAATTAGGACCTGTGATAACCGTATTCAAATCCCTACTCTTTCATGGCAGCTTACTGACGAGATCTGGCTAGCATGTCATAAAGAAATCTAGATAGCTTGCAAGTTTTTTTCTCCATACTGAGGAATTCAAATATGCAATCTGGAAAGATGCAGTCGGGGAATGAGTGTGTCATATGATCTATTTTTCAGGTGGACTAGGGCTAAAAGAGAGAGATGAAGAGCAGATATCACTCACAGCAAAGAGGAACAAAGCAATACCACAATCCTTAAAGGATCTTGGGCCCATGACGATCTATAGACTTCCAAAATGTTGGCAGGTTTCAAGAAGCGGAGCTCCAGCTGATCCCCAGGAAAACCCACTGATCTATAGGGCTGCCAGGCCCCTCTTCACCACCAGCGGGAGGTTTTTGGGGTGGAGCCTGAGGAGGGTGGGGTTTGGGGAGGGGAGGGACTTCAATGCCATAGAGTCCAATTGTCAAAGAGGCCATTTTCTCCAGGGGAACTGATCTCTATCGGCTGGAGATCAGTTGTAATAGCAGGAGAACGCCAGCTACTACCTGGAGGTTGGCAACCCTATTCCTGACCCATGGGGTGATGTCACATCCCGACGTTTACTAGGCAGATGATGTTTACAGGGTGCTTTGCTATTGCCTTCCCCAGTCATGTACACTTTACCTCCAGCAAGCTGGGTACTCATTTTCCCGACCCCAGAAGGGTGGAAGGCTGAGTCAACCTTGAGCCGGCTACCTGAAACCAACTTCTGTCGGGATCGAACTCAGGTCGTGAGCAGGAACCCACATTTTCTGTTTACATGGACCCATTTGCACACAGTTTAGTCCCTGCTCATTCCAGGTAATGTGGGTTCATTTGATCCTGGGTGGAACGGGGCTGGAACTGGGCTAAGTGACCATGCGTTTTAGACCAAAGTGTCTGTTGTGGGGAGAGGAAGGGAATTAGATTGTAAACCGGTTTGATTCTCTTTAAAAGATAGAGAAAATCGGCATATAAAAATCAACTCCTTCTTCTTCTGCTTCAATTGAGGGACAATTGAGGGACAGCCACGGATACTGCAGCAAGAGACCAGGGATGCTTCCACCCAGATTTGTCCCCTATCTTTTATCCCAGTCCAGAGTGCTGTTTATTGGAGCATGCTTACAGCAGCATCTTCTAATCGCCCACTTTCCAGGTCTTCCTCACCCTCGGCACAATCTCCCTCAAGCCTGAATTTCTACAATCGTTTGGAGGAAAAAATAAAATGCAGTCCAAGCAGATTAGCATGATGTCTGAATAGGAAGGTAAGCATTTTCAAAGGTCCTGCCCCGGTTGGCGCCATCAGCCTCATAAGCATCATTTCTAGGGTTGCCAGCTCCGGGTTGGGAAATATCTGGAGATTTTGGGGGTGGCGCCTGAGGAGGGCAGGGTTTGGAGAGGAGGGGGGGGGACTTCAATAGAGTATAATGCCATAGAGTCCACCTTCCAAAGAAGCCATTTTCTCCAGGTGAACTGATCTCTGTCGCCCAGAAATCAGTTGTAATAGCAGGATATCTCCAGCCACCACCTGGAGGTTGGCAACCTTAATAATTTCCCCTGTTTCACCACTGCAAGTTTTTTGTTTAAAAAATCAGCAATTGTTATAGCATTATAACACTATAGCGTTTACTGAATTTTTCTTTTAAAAGCCCTAAAAATGTCTTCCAGTGGTACGCAGGGGAAAATGGTGGCTGGTGTAGAAAAGGGCCGTGAAGACCCCTGTGTGGATACTTCCATGGCAATGCAAATGCACCACATTTTGTAATGAATATAAAATACAGAATCCTCACCATGAGAATGGAGCCAAGGAAAGATGAGATAATGTGTATGATTCAAGCAATTGAGGATTTATAGTCCAATACTGAAAGGAAGTGTCTTCTGTCCTACCATGCCCCCCCCCAAAAAATCTGATGGATTTAGCCTTTTCACACATAAAAAAGACTAGACTTTCAGGGATCATGTCTATAGTTTCCAACTAGAGAGGTGCATTTGAAAATGATCAGTCTCAACAAGCACAAGGAAGAGGTTGAGTGTTTTCTTCCAAGTGGGAAGCAGACAGGAGGTGCTACTTGTGAGTTGGTGCTTCTCTGTCCTTGACCATACTGCCTTCCTCTTTGGAGAAGGCTGGAGGAAGAGAACACAATCTGAGTGGTACCAGAAATAGAAAAGAAAGAAAGATAGAAAACCATATAACAGAAAGAAGCAGCAGCAGTAGTAGTAAGTTTGCACAGGGAACTGTCTCCACCAACCTTCAGTATCTGCCAGTGTAGCTTCCTTGCTCAGAATTCAGCTGTGTTCTTAATGAGGGGCAATCAGCTGCTGGCGGTTTTCATTCATTTCCAGCCAATTAGCCAACAGAGGTCCATTGAGCAAAATGTGAGCAATGTTTTATTTTAAAAAGGCAAGAAAAGTCGAGTTTTCACACAATGACGGAGTAGGAGATTCAGGGCTGTCTAAGCCCAGGGCAATTGCTCCATCTTGCAGCAATTAATTTCAAAGATTAATTATATCCAGCTTGAAGGAATGCTACCTTGTGTCTCCCACAAACTCACCACAGTGTCCCAAAGTTGAAGGGGATGAGTCCAATGATCAGTCTAAAGCAGCGGTTTTCCCAAGTGTGGGTCAGGACCCCAAAGTGGGCTGCAAACCTAGCGCAGGTGGGTGGTGAGGTCCAGAGTATGAGGAATAGGGTTAGCTGGGAGAAGAGTTTTTTGCTTGGTGACAAATTTGGGTTTGCTTCTGCAAAATGGCCAGAGTGATGGAAGCACACCTGTTGCAATATACACTGGCTGGTTCCACACCGGTGCAAGAAAAGCCGCCCCTACCGTGGAAACAGCAGACGTGAGGATGAAACCCACATGCCCCGTCCCAGGACCACTTGCTCCTTCTTATGTCGATCAGACAAAAAGCTCGTGCTGAACTGGATAATGGAAAAAACAAAACAGCACTATGACCAAACGATATCCAAAGTGCAATCCTATACTATGCAAAAATCTTTATCAACATGTTTGGTAATAAAATCTACACTGCATTAGGATTCTGGCATATTGATGTAACAGACGTTTCATTCATTTAATAGGATTGTATGTGAGTTTTCACTATTCTGCATGGTCTAATTCATGTTCTTGTAGATTTGACAAGTATATTTTTGTATGTCTGCTTTCATTATTGTGGCTGAATGTTAGATAAAGATTTTTGCATGGTATAGGATTGCACTTTGGATATCATTTGGTCATAGTGTTGTTTTGTTAGATCACGAATATCAGAAAATATGCCCACTCACTCCGCCAGTTTGTTCCCCACATAAAATGTGTTTGTCAATATTACCCGGAAAGATGCAGCAATATTTTAGTACACTTGAGGAACCTCTTCAATGGAGAGCATTTATGCTAGCTCGACTCAATTCCTTTCCATCTAAGGTTTTATACGGGAGATTTACTAAGACTCCCTTTAACAAGAGGGTATGTCCATGCGGAACGGGCCAGCCAGACGCCCTACATCACATTATCTTAGATAGTCATTTACATGAAGAACCCCGTAAAAAAATTTATATTACCCTTAATCAGCAAATGGATGGCCCCTTATAGAACATCCACTTGCCAATTCTTGCTGAACGACATTTCAACTGATGTTACGGCGAAGGTGGCGGAGCTTTTGGCAGAAGGTTAAGATTCAAACTCAATTTTAATCTAGATATGTATTATCTGTTTATCTCTGACCTTGTGACCATCAATATTATTATCCCAATAAAGGTTATCTGATTCTGATTCTGATTTTGTTTTGTTCTTTCCTTCTTGTGTCGAGGCAGAAGTGGCCACCATTGTGAAAGCTGCTCTAAGCCCCGCCCACCTCCACTGATTGGCTGCAGCCACAGCTTTTACATGAAGCCTCTGCAGGCAGCTTCATGTGGTTACCAGCTACGGGTTGGGAAATAATTGGAGATTTTTGGGGTGGAGCCTAAGGAGGGCGGGGTTTGGGGAGGGGAGGGGCTTCAATGCCATAGAGTCCAATTGCCAAAGTGGCCAATTTCTCCATGTGAACTAATCTTTATCAGCTGGAGATCAGCCGTAATAGCAGGAGATCTCCAGCTAAAACCTGGAGGTTAACCAAATACAAACTAGAACTGAGCTGCTTACAAGTGTTATTCAAGCTTGTACAGCTACTATGGCTCTTAAGAAGATTTTATAGCAGTTTCTATTTATATATAAGACCCAAAAAGTGCTTGATTTCTAATTTACTTATTTTATATATGTAGTATCAACGTCAATTTTATGAACTCAAAAATACTTGTACAAACCAAACTTATGCTGCTATACATATATAGGAGTATCAATTATTCATACAGTCGCATTACACAAATATATATATATATATATATGGATTCAACTCAATATACTCCAAAGAGTATGTGATGGGTGGAACAGGTCCCGGTAGATAATCCTGTTTCCCAATCTTCGTCAGCCACCCGCGATATTTTATCGGCTCTGTGTTTAGCTTCATTTAAAACCGGAACTGGATAGCCTCTCTTTTTTATGGTTGCCAACCCTAGAAACCCCTGGGAGCCCCACATATCATGTTCAAAATGAGAACGTCATCATGTGGAGGCTCCCCCCAAAAAACAGGGGCATGCTGTGTTCCACCAGAGGGGAAATCGCCACATGGAAACAGCCAGTGATAATCAAGACGGGGCGATGGTATTTTGGACAGTAAAAAAATGCCTCTCTATTCACCCTTCCCATTTCCCATTTCCCACATATACAGGTTTGTTGCTCAACCTGAGTGTCTTGCATCTGCCAACATGGTCATGAGATTTTTCAGTGGAGCTGGTTCACACCACGCCTTGAGACCTCATGTGAACGTTCGCTGAGCAATGACCATGTATGTGTGAACCTGTCTTCTGAAATGGTGTGTGTGTTTCAGGCTGTTTATGCTAGGTAATTAGCAGAGTGTTCCAGGCTGAAGTGTCCCATATATTTTTTTTCATTTCTTCGCACTGAACCGTCATTCCAGCCGCCACTGCGCATACCTGCTTCACATTTTTTACGAGCACCTTTAACGCAACCTTTTGTGTTTGCTCCGCCCCTGCATCGAAGCATTTACTGAAGGAACCATGAAAAATCACAGCCGCAGCTTAGCTATGCAAATGACAATTGCTAATGGCTATGCACACGAAGGAAAGGAGCAGGCGAGTGGGGGTGTGTGGAATTTGTTTGACTTTCTCTTCTTGCATCGGGACTGTGAACAGTCATTTTAAAGGGCTGGTTTTAAAAAGCAGCTTTGAGCGAGCATCAAAACCGACCCTGCATAAATGGCCTCAGACTCTGGAGTTTTGAAATCTCCTCCCCAAACACATTGTCCAAGGTCCGGACCAATGGAAAGTGGGGCCAAACTGGCATCAATGTTTGTGATAGAGCCTTCCCTAGTTTCTCTTTACCACTTTGTTCAACGGGTCAGGTCAAGGAGGTCTGGAAAGAAGGCATGCCAATTTTCTAAGCTAATAAATAAACAAAAATCAAGATTAAGGGAGGAATAAGGAGAGCTTCAGGGAATACCGGAGCCGCAGGGTCTGTTCCACTGAAGACTGAATCTAGAGTGGGTATTAATTTTTCGGTCCTTAATCCAATTCCTTCCGGAGCAAATCTGAGTAGATCTGCCCATAATTAAAAATTACTTACCACTTCAGCCTTGCTTTTCATCCCTGAAAGGAGACTAACTTTATTAGCATGAGATGGCTTTTGCAGCAGAAGCAGCAACTTGGGCTGGCAGTAGGGTTGCCAACCTCCAGGTGGTGGCTGGAGATCTCCTGGGATTACAACTGAATTCCAGGCTAGACAGATCAGTTCACCGGGAGAAAATGGCTGCTTTGTAAGGTGGACTGTATGGCATTATACCCCATAGAAGACCCTCTCCTTCCCAAACCCTGCCCTCCTTAGGCTCCAGCCCCCAAATCTCCAGGTATTTCCCAACCTGGAGCTGCCAACACTAGCTAGCAGACAGATTTGGACCGGAAACTGTGTTCAGATCACATATCTGCCATGAGATCACACAGTCTGGCAAACTGGCAATCGATTTCCACTTTAGTACCCTCTCTACATAAGAAGAAGAGTTGGTTTTTATATGCTGACTTTCTCTACCACTTAAGGAAGAATCAAACCTGCTTATAATCACCTTCCCCTCCCCCCAACAGACACCCTGTGAGGTAGGTGAGGCTGAGAGAGTGTGACTTGCCCAAGGTCACCCAGTTGGCATCATGTGTAGGAGTGAGGAAACAAATCCTGTGCACCAGATTAGCCTTTGCTGCTCATGTGGAGGAGTGGGGGAATCAAGCCCGGTTCTCAGATCAGAGTCCACTGCTCCAAACCACCGCTCTTAACCACTACTATGGGAATAATATGTGCCAACCCCACAGGGTCATTTTCAGATTCTAAATAGGGATAGTTTTTAATTTCTTATGCCAGCTGTTTTGGTCTGGACATCCCAGTTTGAGTTTCACTTCTTGCGTGAATCAAAGCTGTGATTCTTTATTTTCATGCCACTTTCGGGGGTCTCGCACTGAATTTTTCCCCATAAAAGTACGCATTTTGCAATGTTCTTTGTGCATTAATAAATTAGCATTGTATGTATATTATGTGTGAAAACTGTGTACATTTTAAATAATTTCTATCCCACTCTCTCCACCAAAGCTGCTAGAGGTGATTTACAATTTAAAACTACAACAATAATCACCTATTAAAATCACTTTTAAAACAAATAAAAAACCCACAATCGACAGAAAGCCTGAATAAATTCAGACATATTTGGTAAACATCATATATATGAACTGCCATCTAAAACTGAGTGTGAAATCATAACATAGGCATACACAACACACACAAAGATCTATAAAACCAATAATGAAAAGAAGAGCACCAAAACAGTTGACAAAAATATTACAGAAAAAGAAACTCCACAGAGAAATTAATGCATTTCTAATTCCAAGGTTCTTCGCTATTCAAAAGTGCAATCCTAAACAGAGTTGTTCCCTTCTAAGCCCATTGACCCCTTCTAGATCCATTGAAGTCAATGGGCTTAAAAGAGAAGGACTCTGTTTAGGATTGCACTGTAAGGGTTCAATGTATAATCCAGGTGTCCCCCATTCATCATTTATTGAATTACCTTCTAGATTTAGAAGAAGTAAGTTTAATTATACGTGACCGCCATTCAATAGACATCCTTTCCCCCTTCTGACCTTCCCTAAACAAATAATGTATAAACCAAAGGATCACAGGTCCCCTAATGATAATATACTGGACAGAGGTCAACAAAGCACAGCCAGAATTTAATTAATTCCTTAATACCATTATGCCTTTTATAGAAGCAATCCTGCTAACCCTGCTGTTCCATAACCAATAGGTCTACATAATTGGACTTAGTGTAGCACTAAAGTCAGCCAGAATACTTCTCATAGATTATTTGGTTGGAATCCTTACAATAACACTGTAGGTGAGGTCATATTATTACCCCTGGATTGGAGATTTGGGGAGAGGGGTTGAGGCTTGAGCACATTGGCTTGCTTAAATAAGGTAACCTAGCTCGTTCCCAGCCGAGGAGTGATTAGAACCAGGGGCTTTTGGTTTCATAGCTTAGGGCCAAGCTACATAATATGCCTGTCTTCTGCCACATCATGGGTATGCGACCGGACTCACAATGTACATTGAGGGAACTCACCTTAAAAAGATCAGTTTGTTCAATACTGCAACGGAGTCCTGCGAGGGAGGGAGAAGGAACATCCGGCTTCCCTCCCATTCCGCTTTCCCTAGCGGAAAGGGCAGTGGGGGAGGTCTTTTCACCTCTTTTCTCCAGACATGTGGAACCAGAGAAAAGGGGCAACCCCCCACTGCCTTTCGTAACTGGTTGAATCGACCTTGTTTTAATGTAATTGACTGTTTTCAACTCTAGCCGTGAGCTGCCTTGGAAGATAGCAAAGTGGTGTATAAATGTTTAAAATGAATGCTTCTGTGGACTTATTTGTAAGGCTAACATAAATGATAAATAAATAGCGGTGACACAAGTTTCTTCGCTCTGTTTTTTTTTTTGCCCGCTTTTAAATTTTTTTTCCTAATGCAAAAGGTTTTAAGCTCTTTCCTGGCAGCTGCCTCGCTTCATGCTCACCCAGGACATTCAAAGTCGGCGCATGCCACGGAAATAAAATCTATTATTGTGACAAGCCCAGCAGGGGCTACTGCTGGAAAGACCACGATGTATTTTGGCTTTCCTATTATTATATTTTATTGTTATTCTCGAAAGCATTCTCTACAAGACAGTCACAGTAATTTGAGGAGAGATAGAGCTTTTTAGCATAAAGCCAGCTAGATTCTGTAGAAGAGATAAGCAGGCTGTCAGAAGACACACACCAATGCCTCTATAGTGACTCGATACCAAGCCTTTAAAACCAAAATAAAAAAGAACAATGTTTTAAATAATAAGGCACAGATGAAAAACAAAATAATATAATTCTATAAAACCAACAAGTCTTTAGATTTTATCACATTTATGGCAAAGGCAGTGTGTTCTGCAGTGGGATATGGTCATTCCTGGGTACAAACTATAGAAATGACAGGGAAGGGCGTATGGGGTGGGTGGGTTTTGCTATGTACATCAAGGAGGGCATGGTATCTAATAAACTAGAAACCATAAAAATGGCAGACTCGTCCACAGAATCCTTGTGGGTGACAATACCAGGCCACAAAGGTAATTTAGTGTTGGAGACGTTCTATCGGCCCCCCTGGCGAAAAGGCACAGGGTGATCTAGAGATGGAGAATGAAATAAGGGAAGCATCCAAAGGTGATGTAGTAGTAATAATGGGAGACTTTAACTACCCTTATATTGACTGGATAAATGCATGCTCCAGTCAAGCCAAAGAGATAAAATTTCTAGACATCCTCAATGGCTGTACCCTCAAACAGTTGGTCATGGACCCAACCATAGGGGAGGCGATCCTGGACTTAATACTCTGTGGTGCTGCCAGCGACTTAGTGTGAGATGTGGATGTAGGTAAGCCAACTAGCAACAATGACCACAATGGCATAAAATTTAATTTATATGTAGGTGGGAAAGTGCCTGGGAAATCTCACACAATTACGTTTGACTTTAAAAGAGGGAATTTCTCTAAAATGAGGAACCTGGTATGAAGAAAGATGAAAGGAACAGTTAGGAGGGTTAACTCTCTGGAAAAGGCTTGGCGTTTCTGCAAGTCCTCAATTCTAGAGGCTCAGCTAGATTGTATACCACAGGTTAGGAAAGGTAGTATAGAGTCCAAGAGGTCGCCGTCATGGCTAACAGGTAAGGTGAAGGAAGCTATTAGAGAAAAGAAGGCTTCCTTCAGAAACTGGAAGGGTTGCCCAAATGAGGCAAACAAAAGCAAACACAAACTTGCACAAAGGAAATGCAAGCAAACAAATAGAGACACAAAAAAAGATTTTGAGGGACATGTCGCCAAACACATCAAGGCCAACAATAAGAAATTCTTTAAGTACATTGTGTGTGTTAAGTGCCATCAAGTCACTTCCGACTCATGGCAATCCTATGAATCAAAGTCCTTGCTCAGATCTTGCAAATTGAGGGCTGTGGCTTCCTTTATTGAGTCAATCCATCTCTTGTTGGGTCTTCCTCTTTTCCTGCTGCCCTCAACTTTTCCTAGCATTCTTGTCTTTTCCAGTGACTCTTGTCTTCTCATAATGTGTCCAAAATACGATAGCCTCAGTTTAGTCATTAAGTACATTAGGAGCAGGAAACCAGCTAGGGAAGTAGTTGGTCCCAGGAGTAAAGGAGCACTAAAGGAAGATAAATAGATTGCTGAGAAACTAAATGAATTATTCTCATCTGTCTTTACTGTTGAAGATATAGGGCAGATACATAGGTGTTGGGGAGGGAAGACTGTGGAGCTGGGGCAAATAGTGGTAACAAGGCAGGAAGTTCTCTAGAACATATAGACAAACTGCAAACTAACAAGTCACTGGGTCTAGACGGTATTCACCGTAAAGTTCAAGAACTTAAATGGGAAATTGCTGAACTTCTAACAATGATATGTAACATGTCCCTTAGATCAGCCTCTGTACCAGAGAACTGGAGAATGTCCAATGTAACACCCATTTTAAAAAAGGGTTCCAGGGGGGACCCAGGAAATTACAGGCCAGTTAGCTTAATGTCTGTTCTAGGTAAATTGATGGAAATCATTATTAAAGACAGAATTATCAAGCATATAGAAGGGAAAGCCCTGCTGAATAAAAACCAACATGGTTTCTGCAAAGGTAGGTCCTGTCTCAGTAACTTTTTAGAGTTTTTTGAAAGTGTCAATAAGCATATGGACAGGAATGAGCCTGTGGACATTATGTATTTGGATTTCCAAAAGGTTTTTCACAATGTTTCCCACCAAAGACTGCTAAGCAAACTTCATAGTAATGGGATAAGAGGACAAGTCCACTTATGGATTGAGAGCTGGCTGAAAAATAGGAAGCAGAGAGTAGGAATAAATGGTCAGTTCTCACAATGGAGGGATGTGAGCAGTGAGGTCCCTCAGGGATCTGTGTTGGGACCAGTGCTTTTCAACCTGTTCATCAGTGACCTGGAGCTGGGGGTGAACAGCGAGGTGGCCAAGTTTGCAGATGACACCAAATTATTTAGGGTGGTTAAAACAAAAAGGGACTGTGAAGAGATCCAAAAGGATCTCTCAAAACTGGAGGAGTGGCCTTTAAAATGGCAAATGCAATTTAGTGTGAGCAAGTAAAAAGTGATGCATATTGGGGCAAAAAATCCCAATGTCACATATACACTGATGGGATATGTGCTGGCAGCAACAGACCGAGAAAGGGATCTTGGGGTGGTAGTGGATAGCTCGATGAAAATGTCAACCCAGTGTGCGGCTGCCATGAAAAAGGCAAATACCATGCTGGTCATAATTAGAGAAGGAATAGAGAATAAAACTGCTGCTATCATACTGCCCTTGTACAAATCTATGGTGAGACCACACTTGGAATACTATGTACAAGTCTGGTCACCATACCCAAAAAACAATACTGCAGAGCTTGAGAAGGTGCAGAAAAGAGCAACCAAAATGATCAGGGGACTAGAGCAACTGCCCTATGAGGACCGGTTAAAATGCTTAGGGCTGTTTAGCTTAGAAAGAAGGCAGTTAAGGGGAGATATGATAGAGGTCTATAAAATCATGCATGGTATGGAGAGAATGGACAGGGAGAAGAGCTTCTTTCTCACACTAGCAGAACGTGGGGTCATCTGCTGAAGCTGGAGGGTGAGAAATTCAAAACTGATAAAAGGGAAGTATTTATTCACACAATGCATCGTTAAATTGTGGAACTCTCTGCCCCAGGATGTGGTGATGGCTGCCAACTTGGAAGGCTTTAAGATAGGGGTGGATATGTTCATGGAGGATAGGGCTATCCATGGCTATTAGTCAAAATGAAAACTAGCCATGATGCATACCTTTCCTCAGAGATTTCCAAATGTTTTGAGTCATGGAGCACTTTTCAGGAGTAAAATTAGTCACGGAGCACTAATTTTCACCTAGCACCTGTATACTAAACCGAATGACAGTAGTATGTTTCTTTCCAATCTCTTCAAGGAGCACTAGGAGATGCTTCGCGGAGCACCAAGTGCTCCTTGGAGCACATTTTGGTAACCTCTGTTCTACAGTATCAGAAGAGCATGCCCATTATATTAGGTGCTTTGAAACACAGGCAGGATAATGCTGCTGCAGTCATCTTGTTTGGGGGCTTCCTAGAGGCGCCTGGTTGGCCACTGAGTAAACAGACTGCTGGACTTGATGGGCCCTGGTCTGATCCAGCAGGGCTTTTCTTATGTTCTTATTAGCTCCAGGAAATGGCATTTACCAACTGTTGTGTTAACTGTCCAGCCATACTAGCGTTAAACCCTCCCATCACCCTTTTCTTGCTGCTCATAATCCAACACAAAAGCTCAAGTTCAGACAACACACAAAGCCATCTTTAATTAACCTAACTATGGTGTGTTATGGGTCATGCCACTAAATGTAGTTAGTTTGTACCTGTCAGACTAGTATAGTAAACTATGGTTTCAGAAACCCAGTGGCCGCTTCCAAATTGGGGGGGGGGGCACAAAACTGTGCTTCTAGCACAGCAATGGCAGCACATGACATGGCAGCAGGTGGGCACGGTGCCCACAAGCATCTGTTCTCTTGCTGCTTGCTGCTGCTGCACCCACTCCTCATTCTCCCCATCACACCTGTGCAAAAGCTCAGATGTAACAGTAGGGTTGCCAGCTCCGGATTGGGAATTACCTGGACATTCTGAGGGTGGCGCCTGAGGAGGGCAGGGTTTGGAGAGGGGAGGGACTTCAATGCCATAGAGTGCAGTGGCCAAAGAGGCCATTTTCTCCAGGAAAGCTGATCTCTATTGGCTGGAGATCAGTTAGAATAGTGGGAGATCTCCAGCCACCACCTGGAGGTTGGTAACCCTATGTAACAGAGATCTCACAACCACCCTTGTGACCCATCTTCAGCCGATAGAGATCAATTCACCTGGGAAAAATGGTTGCTTTGGCAATTGGACTCTATGACATTGGAGTCCCTCCTCTCCCCAATCCCTGCCCTCCTCAGGCTCCGCCCCAAAAACCTCCCGCCGGTAGAGAAGACAGAATTGGCAACCCTAGTTTGGGGCTTCAACAGGCCTCAGACTAGTAGGGCTGCCAGCCTCCAAGTGGTGGCTGGAGCTCTCCTGGGATTACAATTGATCTCCAGGCAACAGAGATCAGTTCACCTGGAGAAAATGGCTGCTTTGGCCATTGGACTCTATGGCATTGTACCCTGCTTTCAGTCCTTTCCAGCACCACTTTCTTCTCTCCTCTATTTGCTTTTTCCTTTGGCTCTAAAGAACTCAAAAACTTGCTCAGTGCTTTGTGATTGTTTTAATTGGGCCCATAAAGGTATTACCCTATTGCAGGGGTCGGCAAACTCATTAGTCAAAAGAGCCAAATATCAACAGTACAACGATTGAGATTTCTTTTGAGAGCCAAATTTCTTAAACTATATAGGTAGGTACACTGTTTATTAACTTAATAAACTTTAATTAAAGTTTTAAGTCTTAATTAAACTATAGGTACACTGAATAAAACGATATCATACTTAATAGTGATCTTATTTATTGATAAAAATTAAATTGTAAGTCCCTGCCATTTCCCCCTCCCCGTCCGGAGTCCTCATCTGGAGGCCTGGTCTACCGCCATAAAAGCCTATTGGTAGACCTGGCCTCCAGAGGCCCATAGAAGCCAATTGGTAGACCTGGCCTCTGAAGGGGGACTTTTCCCCCTCCTCGGAGTCCAGGTCTACCGCCAAGAAAGCCAGTGGGTAGACATGGCCTCCCAATGGGACTCAGCCGGAGGCCAGGTCTACCAAAAGAAGCCCGCCCTGCCCAACAGCTGATAGGCGGGGGGGCAGGAACTGCCGAGCCGCCCACCCAGCAATCACGTGGCTAGAGGGGAGGGGAGGCTTTAGCCTCCCAACCATTGAGGGCAAGGGGGACCCGGCCATTCTCCACGGCGGGGGGGGGGGGAGAGACAGAGTGCCCGCTCGCCCGCTCTCTCTCTTTCTCAGGTGCGCCGGCTCCACAGCCCGGCTGCCGGCGCAAGCGGGGGCAAGAGCAGGGGCTCCAAACCAAGTTCGGAGAGCCATACTCAACGGGCCAAAGAGCCGCATGTGGCTCTGGAGCCACAGTTTTGAGACCCCTGCCCTATTGTGACTGTGGATTTTTTGGTTTCTCTACACAGCTACCTGCAGTGTTCACTTCCACGCAACACCTTAGTGCACAGCTGTGCACTATGTCATGCGCACTAACAGCAAGAATTACTAAGCTGGACCTTCTGTCTATGAAACATCCAATTCTGACAACTGTAGGGTTGCCAGGTCCCTCTCCACCACCGGTGGGAGGTTTTTGGGGCAGAGTTTGCGGAGGGCGGGGTTTGGGAAGGGGAGGGACTTCAATGCCATGGAGTCCAATTGCCAAAGCGCCCATTTTCTCCAGGGGAACTGATCTCTATCTGCTGGAGATCAGTTGTAATAGCAGGAGATCTCCAGCTAGTACCTGGAAGTTGGCAACCCTAGATAACTGACTAACAGCTCAAGCCAATAATACTTGGAACATGCACAGAGGACTCGGGGGCAATTCTTTCTTCCTCGTCAGTCTTTCAGCTGTTTTTCATTCCTCCATAACTTTGATCGCTTTTACTAATAAACATGAAAGATCAGTGGAGGTTCCTTTCATCGGCGAAACCAGCTCCAAGATCTCTCGCCCAGATCAGTAAACGACAGAGGCTCCCTCTCCCCGAGCCTGAAGACATCATTACCAAGATACTAATCAAGGTTAAAACAGCACATCAGGAAAAAGGGGTCTAGTGCTACATGCGGATACGATGAAAAGAATGGCAAGTAGGTGAGTGTCGTGGTAGGTGAGTGTTGTGGTTTCAGAGGAACAATTAAATTATGAAGGATGGAAGGGTAAAGGATCTGACAGGTGCGCCCCGCCCGCTAATACAGCCATCCTTGTTACTAACCTGGTGACTTTAAACAAAGGGAACAGAGTCCAGGTTTCTTCCCTCCTGCAATTCGCCCGACGCCTGGTTAAGGACAGGAAAGGAGGAAATTCAGGAACAAACAAACTCAGAAAGGAATTGGGGGGACGGAGGGTTTGGGGTGAACAGGGGATGCAGGAGGTAAATATATCCGATCAAAAGGGCGGGGGTGTCTTTTTTTCCCCTTTTTAAACAAACAACATCAGGACAGATTTTTTTTTGTTTAAAAACTGAGAATTAAAACAAGCACAGCAAGAGATGGGAAAGGACAGGGTGCATTGCCGTGTGTTGTGGTCTCGGGTCTTCGATCACCAAGATGCTGAAGATCTGCCTGCTGCTGCAACAGATGCAGGAATAAACACTCAGGGATGGTTCCTATACTTGTGGGCCTTTCCTGGGTGCTCAATGGGAGGGAACCTGTTCTGCATACAGAAGGTCGCAGGTTCGACCCCAGGAGAACTGCTGCCAGTCAGAGTAGAAGATACTGAGCTCAATAGACCAACAGTCTGACTCAGCAGAGGGCAACTGTGTTTGTGTGTGTGTAGATAGATAGATAGATAGATAGATAGATAGATAGATAGATAGATAGATAGATAGATAGATAGATAGATAGATAGATAGACAGATAGATAGAAATAATTGTGCGCTGTCAAGTCATGTGTGTATGTATATATATGCAGGTTAGTATAGTATAGTATAGTATAGTATAGTATAGGATAGGATAGGATAGGATAGGATATATAGATAGTATATATAGATACATGTTAATGTATATATATATATATACACACACACACTATATACTATACTATACTATACTATACTATACTATACTATACTATACTATACTATAGTGTGTGTGTATATATATATATATATATATATATATACACACACACACACACACACACACACACACACACACATATACAGGTTAGTATTGGGACCAGAAGTGGTCCATATTTCGGATCTTTCCATATATTGGAATATTTTGGAATTTTTGCATATACATAATGCGATATCTTGGGGATGGGACTCAAATCCATTTGTTTTATATACACTTTCTACAAATAACCTGAATGTAATTTTAAACAATATTTTTAAAATAATTTTGTGTACATTGAACCACCAGAAAGCGAAGGTGTAACTATCTCGCCAGAATACCTGTATCAGCTGTTAAACAAGAGCAACAACAAACAAACTAACAACGGCAGGCTTTCAGTCTCCACCCACGATGCAGCGTACACTGTATTTTTATTTTTTTTAGGGGAGAGGAAACATTGAAAGCAGGTAACACGGATCTGCCTGCACGCCGGCTCGAAGGGTCCGGTTTTAGGATCAGTCCGGATATGGGATATCCAGATAAGGGATACGCTACCTCTCTGTATAAATCATATATATATGGTTTATATATGTACACATATACACATACATATACATACCCCATGTCCTTTTTACCACATGTGAAGCGAATGCTCCTCATGGGTGGCTTTATAAATAAATATCCAATTCACGAAGTTCTCCTGCCTCTGAAGGTGGTGGAAATGCATGGCAATCCGGCACTTAAACAAACGGGCACAATATGAAATTATGTACGTAGTAAAGGGGAGGGGAGAGGCACTCTTTCTCCTCTGCCCTGTGGAAAGAGAAAGCAGACTGGGGAGGGGTTGTGGATCATCGGTAGGGCATCTATTAGTAAGTGGTGTGTGAGACCTCAAAGCTGAGACCTTGGAGAGCGACTGGCAGGCAGAGTGGACAATACTATCCTTGATAGACCATGGGGCTGGCACTACATCGTGTATAAGGCAGGATGATCACGTTAACAAATGGTTGCCAAGTCTTCAACCAGTGTTGGTACCCACTGCTTGCGCAAGACTGCCCCTGTTTTATCTCATGTCCTGTTTCTCCACCAACCCTCTCTCCTACTATCATTCTCAAGCGGGGCAAAATTAGAAGCTTGCTAGGTGGAGGTGCATAGTGGGCAAGCAATACATCATCCTGAGAGACCTGGCTTTCATTTAAAAACACAAGGGTCTAGTCCTTTTCACTACAGTGGCCTACTTGGATAACTTTTTTTTTTTTAAAATAATTTTTTTATTAAATTTTACAATACAAAAAAAGAAAAGAAAAGAAAAATATATATATATATAGATATAAAAGGGTATTCACATAACATATTGAATACATTTCATTTTTTAATACATTCATCAAAAAAAAAAATACCCTTTCCCCCCACCCACCAAAAGTGACCCATCACCATGACTTCCATAGAAGTGTCCGGTAGCTTTATTTATTAATTATCTAAATTCTAATATTACTTAAAAAATAATTTTCTATAACTCACTAAATAACAAAGTAAAATCCATTTTTGCCAACTTATCCCAATATGAGGTGGCCTTAAACCATGTTAACTTAAATTCTTCCAAATCATTTCCATGCAGAATTTCCGTTAATCTGGCCATCCTCATATATAACCACACTTTCTCTCTCCATTCTATAATTGAGGGTTTACTTGTTTGTTTCCATACTCTAGCTATCACAATCCTTGCAGCAGCAAAACTATATTGGCAGATAATCCTATCCCGATCATGAATATCCTTTGTGGGTATTCCCAGTAAACAAAATAATGGTTTTCTTTTCACTTTACTATTAATCAAATTATTTGTTTCTTTTACTATTTTTTTCCAAAAATTTTTAATTTTTTTACAAGTCCACCAGACTTGTAAAATACATCATCCTGAGAGACCTGGCTTTCATTTAAAAACACAAGGGTCTAGTCCTTTTCACTACAGTGGCCTACTTGGATAACTTAACCAGAAGTGCCCAGAGCCGGGCCTATGGTGCAGTTCTGCAGGAGGAGAAAAATGTCGCTGAGCTAATATTATTTGTTTATTAAACCGTTTATACCCCACCTTTCCTTATGGTTCAAGGCGGCTTACAATACTAGTCAAAACCGTTTTCAGTTAAAAACAAAATAAAATAGCAAACCCCAATCTCTCCCCTCTCTTAACCCCCTAGCAAACAAGCAGGGCTTGCAGCACCTCCTGAAGATCTCTTCAGGGAGCCCATTCCACATATCTGGGGCCATGATGGAAAAGGCCCAGGCTCTGGTCAATGACAGATGTGCCATTCTAAGTGGTGGGATAGCCAATAGATGCCTGCCTGGATCCCATAGTTGGTACACAGGGACATATGGAAGGAGATGGTCCCTCAAATATGTGGGTCCCAAACCGGGAGCCAGTGTGGTGTAGTGGTTAAGAGCAGTGGTTTGGAGCGGTGGAGTCTGATCTGGAGAACCGGGTTTGATTCCCCGCTCCTCCACGTGAGCGGCGGAGGCTAATCTGGTGAACTGGATTTGTTTCCCCACTCCTACACATGAAGCCAGCTGGGTGACCTTGGGCAAGTTACAGCTCTGTTAGAGCTCTCTCAGCCCCACCTACCTCACAGGGTGTCTGTTGTAGGGAGGGGAAGGGAAGGTGATTGTAAGCCAGTTTGAGTCTCCCTTAAGTGAGAGAGAAAGTCGGCATATAAAAACCAACTTCTTCTTCTTCTTAAAGGTCATAACCAGAACCTTGAATTGAACTTGGAAACAGATGTTGCTGTTTCAAAATGGGCAATATATATTCTTAGCAGCTATCCCTTGACATTAATTGGGCTGCTGCATTCTGATCCAGTTATAGTTTCTGGGTTGTCTTAAAGGGCAGCCCCACATAAAGTGTGCTGTAGTAATCCAACTGTGCGGTTACAAAAGTGTGGATCAGCATGGCCAGATCGGCTAAGTCTCAGTTACGAAAACTGGCGAATCAAATGAAGTTGATAGAAGGTGCTCTCGGCCACTATGCCAACCTGCTTTTCAAAGAGCGAGGCAGGTTCCAGGAGCAACCCCAAGCTCTTAACTTGCATTGAAAAAGCCAACATCACTCCATCTAGGACAACCAGATTTAAATGGGTCAAGTGCAGATGTATCATTCAGAAAGCTCTCAAATGGCTCCGCCACCACACACTCCATCACCTTCCCTAGAAAAGGTGAATTGGAGACTGGTCTGTAATTGGCCATCTCATTCCTAGCCAATGAAGGTTTTTTTAGCCAGGGGTCTAAGAACTGCCTCCTTCAATGGCCTAGGGAGAGCCCCCTTAATCAGGGAGGAATTGACAATTTTTACTAATGGCTCCAAGACCTTTTCCCGGCAAGATTTTAAAAGCCAGGATGGGCATGGGTCCAGAGTACAGGTGGCGGCCCTCACGCTCATAAGGACCTCGTCAGCATCCACAAGCAAGAGCAATCTACCACAGCTGCCTGGAAACCAACAGGATCCAATCATCTCCGAGGGGGGAAGATGGAAAGCACACATGCTAAAGGCTTTAGAACATTAGATGCAGAGTTCTGCTTTCCAAGAATCTGAGTCCATTTTTACGTTTTAAAAATATCTAGTTCCTGGATTTATGAAGGCATGTTTGAAAGTGTGCAACCAATGAAATCTCAGAGCACAAAGGGGTTGCAGAATAAGATTTCCAAAAGTTCAGAGTGGGAATTCAGGGCCTTGCATAGATCTTCTCCCCTCTCCATAAGCAGCAGGAGCAAAACAAATTCTACGCAAAAGAGAAAAATTGCAGAACAAATTGCAGAACGCATCTTTTCTTGTTGAAGAATTTGGGTTAGATAGATGTATTTCCCCTACTGGTTTTTTTTGTTTTTGTTTTTTAGCGGAGTGTACAAATTTCGGATAAGAATTAATTGCACGACACACAAATACCTACAAACACACATGAGCACACAAAATTCCCCGGCAAACGGGAAAACATGCTCTCAAGAGAAGCAAGAGCGCACAACCCACTAACGCGAGGCCAATGCCTACTGACAGCTTAGCCATAAAAAACAAACAAAATCCCACACACGTACAGCCGCCCTCATCAATAAACAGGAATCCATCCCATCTGAGCGACAAAGAAGCGAATGGAATTTTCATGCATATCCAAGCTACATTAGTGCTCAAGGAGCCATCACACACACACACACACAGCCCCTCGAGTGTGCTCTGCTATAAACGACCTGGGTCTGCTCCTGTTCCTATCCAACGCAGCCCCTCTTCTGCCAGAAAAGATTGTAATTGACTGGTTGAGGGGCTTGGACGTCCATCTGTAAATCATGTGACTCTCTGGCCGAACTCCAACACGTTATGGAAGGGCTGCGTCAACGGCACCCTGGGTGGTGATCTTATCAAGTTGTTCTCTGCCCAGGTTCATTTCGCAAGTTTATAAAAAAATAAGATAAAAAGCTAGATGGGATCGAAAGGACAATCTGGCTTGCTGCTCCACATTGCCAGGCAGGATGTCTACCCTCCGCACACTTCACGAACGATCTGAGCAACCCACATACCGCACCGCAGGGTTGGTGTGCATCCTGCAATATTGTGGGAAAGCAGAAAAGTGCACAATTATGTGTAGGCTACAGAGTTCCACTTTTTGAGAATAATGGATTTCATTAATATATAGATATATACATACACACACACACACATGGATGACATTTCAAGCATTCTCCTTTTTCCCTAAACCCGGATTTGGTACAGGATTAGGGTTGCCAACCTACAGGTACTAGCTGAAGATCTCCTGCTATTACAGCTGATCTCCAGGTGATTGAGATCAGCTCACCTGGAGAAAATGGCTGCGTTGGCAATTGGACTCCATGGCATTGAAGTCCCTCCCCTACCCAAACGACGCACTCCTCAGACTCCGCCCCAAAAATCTCCTGGTATTTCCCAACCCGGAACTGGCAACCCTACCAAGGGCAGTATCTCACCACGCAGAAAAAAATGCCCTTATGTAGTGAAAACAAGTTCCAGGGCTGGTCTCTCGTAGGGAGCTGTATAGCAAGGGATACTATGCTCAGTCTGCCCCCCTTCCAAAGGGTTTCTCATGGCACTGCATAGGTAGGTGAGTTAAGGGCACCTTTCTCAACCCTGGATCTCATTCAAGTCCTTCTGTGCAGGCCCTGGGCCCTCCAAACTAGGGTTCCCAGGTCCTTCTTTGCAACCGGCGGGAGGTTTTTGGGGTGGAGTCTGAGGAGGGCAGGATTTGAGGAGGGGAGGGACTTCAATGCCATAGAGTCCAATGGCCAAAGCAGCCATTTTCTCCAGGTGAACTAATCTTTATCGGCTGGAGATCAGTTGTAACAGCAGGAGATCTCCAGCTACTACCAGGAGGTTGGCAACCCTGCTCCAAACCCTTTGACTTGGTGGCAAAGGACAACGTGCGGATGTTTAAGAGAGAGAGAGGGAGACCCAATTCCTGCCACGGCCTCTCCTGACTCTCCTGCCGCCTTTTACAATGGCTCCCAAAAGTTTAAATAAGAGCCTTGTGGTGTGGCTTGGAAGGCAGCTGACCCAGTAGCGGTGCCAGACGCATTGAAAAAACAGCCCCTGAGAAGCCTCTTTTATCCTTTGTCTTGGCAGGGAATGAAGCCTTCCCCCCCCCCTTCATCCCTCATTGTGTTTTTAACTCAGATCTCCAAGGCCTGGGGTGAGAGAGGGAAAAGAGATGACGCAAACTTTTTACGGCTGGCACAAGAGCTTCGTTCTGAGAGGGTTGGCAGGAGAAGGAATGGCGCCCAGTTCCGGGAAAGCAACAGGCGCCTCCGCTGTCTTCTGTCCATCAAGGGCCGCCGTTCTTTGACCCTCTTCCCCCCCCCTCTTGTCTTCTGGACTTCGACCAGGCACTCAGCCTTACTTTTTGATTTTAGCCTGGCCAAGTCAAATCCAAACTGTGTGCACATTGCTGAGAGCCAGCATGGTGTAGTGGTTAAGAGCTGTGGTCTGGAGTGGTGGACTCTGATCTGGAGAGCCGGGCTTGATTCGGACGCTAATCTGGTGAACTGGATTTGTTTCCCCGCACCTACACATGAAACCATCTGGGTGACCTTGGGCTAGTCACAGCTCTCTTAGAGCTCTCTCAGTCCCACCTACCTCACAAGGTGTCTGTTTTTTTGGGGGGGGAGAGAAGATGATTGTAAGCTGGTTTGATTCTCCCTTAAGTGGTAGAGAAAGTCAGCATAAAAAAACCAACTCTTCTTCCTCCTCCTCCTCCTCCTCACCCCAGGTAGTAGTCCACACATTACAGACTAGAAAGGTTGGGTTCAGCACCCTGTAACCTGAGTGTTTAGGGTTGCCAACCTCCAGGTGGCAGCTGGAGATCTCCTGCTATTACAACTGATCTCCAGCCGATAGAGATCAGTTCCCCTGGAGAAAATGGCCGCTTTGGCAATTGGACTCTATGGCATTGAAGTCCCTCCCCTCCCCAAACCCTGCCCTCTTCATACTCCGCCCCCAAAATCTCCCGGTATTTCCCAACCTGGAGCTGGCAACCCTATGAGTGTTGCAGGTTCTCTTGGGTTCCCATACATGTAGTGCCCCGTTTGGATCATGGTTGTGGCTGACTGCAGAGAAGGAGTTTCAGGCAGCATAGTGTAGTGGTCAAGAGTGGCGGACACTAATCGGGAGAACTGCACTCGATTTCCCCACTCCTTCACATGTAGCCTTCTAGGTGACCTTGGGCCAGTCACAGGTCTCCCTAAACTCTCTCAGCCCCACCTACCTCACAAGGTGCCTGTTGTGGGGAGGTGGAAGGGAAGGCGATTGAGACTCCTTACAGTAGAGGAAAGTGAGGTATAAAAACCAACTTTTCTTCTTCGTCCCTGCACCATTTTGCTGATGCGAAACAATCTCTTGGGGAATGCTATTTGACCTGCTTGGAAAACTCACAAATGTACATACGTATTTCCCCATCAAGTGCAACAGAACACTATCAGGACTAGTGGAGGTCAGGAAAATGATGGGTTTTTTTTGGGGGGGGGGGGAGACTGAAGACCCCTTCTTCATAGTTCCTGTAGATACTGGATATAGAATCTCATGTTGTGTGAATATTTCGAGGTGGGGACCAGGGGTGTATCCCTATAATCATTTTTTTGAGTCTAGGAATGGAAGAATGAATTGTCCCGAGCAAGGTAAACCAGAGTGACAGAAACAAAGCTCCATAATGAGAACCCAAAAACAAACAAACAAAGGACCCATGAGAAAACAAAAATTAGCCAACAAAGCGGGCCTTTGTTCATTTGTTTTAACAATTGTCATTCATGCTGAATTATTTACACACTCTTTATCTATGCTGCCACTGCTGGTCCCTGCTAAGCATGGAATCTGAGCATTGTGCATTCCACAGCTTGCTTGTCTTCACAAAGGCCTCGAGTTTTGGGAACTTAGACAAACACATGTGCACTAACTCACAAAAGGTTAAGAGCATCACTAGTCTCGAACCCAAGACTTCCCTTTGCAGTTCAGCACCAGCTACCTGAAGAAAGCTGTCCAAAGGCTGCATCCACACAGCGAAGATTCTCTATTTCCTTGTCATCACCACTGTGAATGCACAGGCATTCACGCTGTCAACAGTCACACTGGCAACAGAAAATCCATGTGGGATTTTTGTGCATACTTTTCCTTGGTCAGCCACCATTTCCCCTGCATCTTCCCCCACTGCACCACCAGAGGGCTTTTTTTGGGACATTTAGTATTTGCTATTTCACTGTAGCATTATAATAATCTGTTGTTATTCCTCTGAATTTCCACTTTTTTTAAAAATTAAGTCTCTAGCATAGATATATCTTTGATTGTGTAGATACCCCTTTCCCTGTATATCTCCACAACAAAAAGGCTACAGAGTTTTTTTTAATGGAAACTGGGAATTCAGAGGAAAGAGTAGGTCCTGCCAACAGATTATGATACCATTACAGTTATCTAGTAATCACTGGTGTTATTTTTTAAAGCCTTCCAAAAGCCCTTTAGCTGCAAGATGGAAAATGACACCGATGTGGGTAGGATCTTCAAAACAATCACCTTCCCAGCCACGCTGTGTGCATAGGCATCCTTGTTTGTGATCTGCCCAAAAAAATTGTCTAAAACCAAGTTTGGGAAAGATCGGAGCAAAGCAGGGGGAAATCTGGCAAGTGGATGATTAGGAAACAGTGTTGTGTAGATGTTCCTCCCTCCCCCCACAAAAAAACCAATATGCACACACACAAAAACCCAGAGCAGAGCAAAATCTCCACATGGAAGAAACTATAAAGAGAAGAGGGTGATGGAAGAGTCATATAATGCATAACACTCCCTTCCTGTCTTCATATGAAAGCTACCATTTGAGTGGCAGAAACAAATGATATAGAGTTAGAATAACACACTTGAATCGCAGGTACCAAATTGCCGCCACCTTTGACCACCATGACCTTTGAACAAAGGCACGGCATCATTCTACCCTGGTACCAGTAAGGTGCAAGACCCTATGTGCTTTGCATTGGCAATCAAAGTTGCAAATGAGATTGATGCATGACTGGAAATATACTCCTCGGATCCCAATAGGAGAGCTGTGCTATCGCTAGGGTTGACAACCTCCAGGTACTAGTTGGAGATATCCCGCTATTACAACTGATCTCCATCAGACAGAGATCAGTTCACCTGGAGAAAATGGTCACTTTGGAAGGTGGATTCGATGGCATTATACCTCATTGGTCCCTCCCCAAACCCCACCCTCCCTCAAAATCTCCAGGTATTTCCCAACCCAGAACTGGCAACTCTAGCTATCATATATTTTTGTGGGTGAAAAACTAGTTGTTCACAGTCACCCAAATGGTCATTTTTCCTTGGGAAGTGGAAGCACAACTTGAAGGGCTCTGAGATAAGGCCCTTGTCTAATGGTCCTGCCTCCTCATGGGTCTGATTGGCTGGTCAAACTCCCATATGGGACTTGCATGCTTGTCCCAGTGGGTCAAATAGCAAGTCCATAGAAGGACCATTTTAAGTCAAGAAAATAGCACACAACAGTTCTGATCTGAATTGTGGCCCTGAACACTTCCTATATACATGGGAAGAAAATGTTCTCACCTCCCAACCGGAAATGCTGGGGCCTTTCAGAGGTCGCATCTTCTGAGGGGAGAGGGCTCCTATCTATCTTCCATCCATTGCTATCCTATCCTTCTTCATAGCAGCAGCCATGGGTCTCCTCTCCTTCATTTGATCCTCACAACAACCTTGTGAGGTAGGTTGGGCCGAGCAAGAATGACTATTCCAAAGTCACTTTCTGAGCTTCCTAGCCGAGTGGGGATTTGAACCCAGGACTCCCCTGTTCCAACGTTCTAATCACTGCACACAACACTGGCTTGAGCCTTGACACCTCATATTTTGCAAATTAAACATATTATCAACAACCTACTATAGAACAAGCCACGGAATGTGCAAATGATTTTCAAGGGCATAAGGAACCGAGATACTATACAGACAGGATATCCTGCTTTTGGACAGGAGGGGGCTGAAATAGATGACGCATTGTTTGGGGCACTCTTTTCAAATATTAAGATTTGATGACTCAGTAACGAAAACAGGAGGGGGACAGGCATACCAATATCAAGAATCAACCGGAGTGGTTTATTTACTTTTTCTTACCAAGAAGAAAGACGAGAGGGGGGATTCTCAGCCGTGTTGTCCTTGAATGTCCTCTACCAGCTTTTTACACGCACTGCAGTGGATGAAGAAGGACTGAAAAAATCCCCAAATGCTCTTTCTGATTTCATTTCTTTCTCTCCCCCACCCCTGTCACAACCACCCTCTCTCGTCAGAGCCAGCCATAACAAGGGAGGAGAGATTAAGAGGCGGGGGGACTAAGTAGGGATGAGAGATGAAAAATGGCTAATTGTATTCATCCCCATAAAGACACTTTTTTTAAAAAGGTTTAAAAAGAAGGTGTGGAGAGAACAACCACCACGTCTCCATCTGGAAGCCAGCAAGCATCTCTCCAGGGATTCTCCTCCCCTGGGACTCCAGTGCATTTAGGATCCCTGTAGCCATGTTATTTATTTATATCCCACCTTTTCCCAAGGAGTTTAGAGTATTGTGGAAAAGGGAAGTTACCTGATTTTTAGCCTCATAACAATCCTGCAAAATAGGTTAAGCAGAGAAAGAGAGAGAGAAGATCAAGATAGTTGGCCAATGAGGAAGGATCTGAATGCAGATTTCCCTGGCCTGGGGAAAACAGGGACCTCAGTGGGGAGAGCCAGCGTGGTGTAGTGGTTAAGAGTGGCAGATTCTGATCTGGAGAACTGGGTCCGATTCCCCATTCCTCCACATGAAGCCTGCTGGGTGACCTTGGTCCAGTCACAGTTCTCTCAGAACTCTCTCAGCCCTACCTACCTCACAAGGTGCCCGTTGTGGGGAGAGGAAGGAATTGTAATTGTAAGCCGTTTTGAGACTCCTTAAAGGTAGAGAACGGCGGGGTATAAAAACCAACCTTTTTCTTCCTTCTTCTTCTTCAGTTCCTAAACCCCGCTATAGCTGCTTCTCTTGTCACACTGGGGATTCTGGTGCTGAGGATTGAGCATACGAATGAGAGCCAGCGTGGTGTAGTGGACTCTAATCTGGAGAACCAGATGTGATTCCCTGCTCCTCCACATGAGCGGCGGACTCTGATCTGGAGAACCAGGTTCAATTCCCCACTCCTCCACTTGAAGCCAGCAGGGTGACCTTGGGCCAGTCACAGTTCTCTCTCAGCCTCACCTACCTCCTAAAGTGTCTGTTGTGGGGAGAGGAAGGGAAGGAGATTGTAAACCGCTTTGAGACTCCTTAAGGTAAAGTGGGGTATAAAAACCAACTCTTCTTCTTCTTCCTCTTCTTCTACTACTGCGGTATAGAGTCTACCCTCCAAAGCATCTATTTCCTCCAGGGGAACTGATCTCTGTAGTCGGAGGATGAGCTGTAATTCCAGGGGATCCACCTGGAGGCTGGCATCCTTAACGAAGGGGCTACTGGCCTCAGAGTCTCAAACTCACTGGTGGGATAGAAATGGAGCAGGCAGATGGGAATAGATCATTCTAGTTTCTGGGCACACAGCGCTACTTCGGAGGAGGTGAAGCACAGTTTCCCAATGAAGCTTGAGATACACTGCCCAGAGGCAAATTTCTATGGCGTTCAAAGTCAAGTGGTGAGCTTTATTTCTCCTTTTGAGAAATTACACTCACAAGTAAAGGCTAGTTCCCTAGAAACTCAGGGTGGAGAATTTGTTGCTAACACAACTTTGGGGAGGGGAGGGCATATTTTTTCCCAATGCACTGAAGGTTTCTTTCAGTTGCATTCAAGACTTCTTATATGTTATTTGATTAACTCGCTTTCTGCCCCCCCCCCAAAAAAAGAGGCATCTTTTCATATCAAAGGACTTATTGTGGTTTTTTTAAAAAGCAACAAGAGAGGTTTCTCTGTAAGCTCTTTGCTCATGCTCACCCCGATCCTACAGTGGCAACAATAGCAAAAACTCTGCTCAAATAACAGTGTGGAAGGAGTAGCTTCGCTGGGGTGGGGGGAAGCTTATTTGTCCTCCCCCCCTTTCGAATAAGAACAGAGAGCAAGAGGCTTAGGGATGCTTAGGGAAAGCACACATCCTTCAAAAAACCAAATATGAAAACGCTAAGAAACATCAGGACATCGCTGCAGAAGAGGGGCACGCTTTGTTCACATACATCAGTGGGTTCTCATTGCATTTATTACTTTTTAAAGGCTCCATAATCACTTGTGCAGGAAAGGAAAGAGATGCTCATGCTGGAAAGCATTTTTCAGAAATTAATAACGATGCCAGAAATTGCACAGGGAGTGGAGATCTGAAGAAGCGGGGTGGACCAGGGTGTCTCATCACTACTGGATGTACAAAGAAGAAGAAAAATAACAGTTGGTTTTTATATGCCGACTTTCTCTACCACTTAAGGCAGAATGCAATTGGCTTACAATTCCCTTCCCCTCCCCACAGCAGACACCCTGTGAGGTAGGTGGGGCTGAGAGAGCTCTATCAGAGCTGTGACTAGCCCAAGATCACCCAGCTGGCTTCGTGTGTAGGAGTGGGGAAACAAATCCAGTTGACCAGATTAGTGTCCGCCACTCACATGGAGAAGTGGGGAATCAAGCCCAATTCTCCAGATAGCAGATCTCCAGCCACCACCTGGAGGTTGGTAACTCGGGCTGCCAACTTCCAGGTACTAGCAGGAGATCTCCTGCTACTACAACTGATCTCCAGCCAATAGAGATCAGTTCACCTGGAGAAAATGACTGCTTTGGCAATTAGGCTCTATGGCGTTGAAGTCCCCTTCTCAAACCCCGCCCTCCTCAGGCTCCACCCCAAAAATCTCCTGCCGGTGGCTAAGAGGGACCTGGGCAATCCTATTGGCAACCCTAGCTGGCAACCCTATTTTGGGTGCCATGACCAAGAAGGCCCTGTCTCCGGTTACCACCTGCCTAAGCTCAGAAGGTGGCAGTCCAGCTGCTTCACCCCCGACAGTCTCCAGTGAAGATGGAGAGGAAAGAATTGCATTTAAGCAGCAAAAACAAATAGCAATTTCACTGCTGGGGAAATGGGATTTCCCTGCCACGGGGGTGTGACCCAGAGGGAAGAAGTCTCTATCACAACAAATCAGGGGCAACTGGAGACGTTTCGGTGCCCAGGGCAGAAATGGACAACCTCTTGCAGCATCCTCTCATGCACTGAAGCACACAGCTCTCGTTCGGTCTAACGGAGCATGAGCAGGAGAACATGGCAATTTGGCATGCCACAAGAGGGGTCCGCTTTGTCTCCCACTTGGCATCTCTTATTGCAACCCAAATCCTTTGGTTTCATGTTAAAGCCTACTCTGTGCACAATAAAAAGAGCTAGGGTCTTTTTACATTCTTCACATCAACTGCTAGGGTTACCAGGTCCCTCTTTCACCGGTGGGAGCTTTTTTGGGGTGGAGTCTGAGGAGAGCGGGGTTTGGGGAGTGGTGGGACTTCAATGCCAGTTGCCAATGCGTCCAGTTGCCAAAGAGTCCAGTTGCCAAAGCGGCCGTTTTCTCCAGGTGAACCGATCTCTATTGGCTGGAGATCAGTTGTAATAGCAGGAGATCTCTAGCTAGTACCTGGAGGTTGGCAACCCTAGCAACTGCTGATCTATGGTGAATTACGCTACCTTTGAGTACCTCCAGCCTGCCTCAGCTGTTTTTTTATATATATTTTTATTTTTCTTCATTTAATATATCAACAGAAACAATATAATAATAATAATTAAAAAAGAAAAACAAATAATATTTCTAGTTTAACAATCAAATGACTTCCCCCTCTCCCTCTTCCATCTAAAATTAAATTGTATAAACTTTTGCTAACGGAACTAATCCCAATATTATTTTAATTAACCTGTTCTTGTCAAGCCTTCCTCAGCTGTTAAAGCTTTTCCTGGAGAGGAACACTTCAAGCCAGTGTGGCTAGCATGCTGGACTAGGATCTGGGAGACCCAAGTTCAAATCTCCACTCTGCCATGTTAGCTCACTGGGTCACCTCAGGCCAGTCATTCTCTCTCAGACTGATCTACCACACAGGGTGGTTGTTGTGAGGATAAAACAGGGGAGGGGAAACAATTTTGTAAACCACCTTGGATCCCCATTGGAGAGAAAAGCGGGTTTATAAATATCTAAATAAATTAGGGGCTTTCTATGCTTGAATATTTCTCCTCCACCACCATTCGAGAAAACACCTTGCAAATGGAAAACTAGCATGCCAAGGTTTCTGCCTCGCCTTCTCCCTGACATGCTGATTTTGTACATGTAGGGAGGTTTTTCTCGTTCACAGAGGAGCATGCCAGTATGCTGAACTTCCCTCCTGCGGCCTCAATCTGTACCACCCAGAAGAAGCTTTACCACCAGAGTTTCCTGAGTGGCTGAGATTCTGGGATGGAGAGGAGGAGAGGGGGGAAACCACCTAGCAAACTCAGCTGCTATTTCCACCCTCTCCCTGCTGCTTTTCTCAGTGGAGACCCTTACGAAAGGCCATCAGCAATGCCTCTCAGCCAGCAGACACCACTCCGCTTGGTCCACGCAATGTCTTTTTAATGAGCCATATAATGCTCTTCAAATTATGCTAGAATCATTAATTTTTCCAAAACGAGACAGATTCCCCCTCGAATTCTGAGGCAATAACAAGGCGGCCTGTTATGCTCCTAAGGCAGCCTGTTACATTCCCTCTCTCTCTCTCTTATAACTATGTCAAGGCTCTTTGGCTGGGCTCAGCACAGAAGCGCCGTCAGCCTTCGCACACTCTCACAAATGAGCCTGCCTGAAGAGTCGCTCTCCCTCTGCCTGTTCTTTTCTTTCTTAAAGAAAGAAAAGGAGTAGGGAAGGGCAATCAGAAAAACACTCACCCCCCCAAAGCATAAAAGCAAAGAATTCTTAACCAAATGGGTCAGCGGGCGATGACAAGGCCTCCAATGGATGAGCCCCGGCGGAGGATGGAGGTGAATACAGATCTCAAATGGCGCCAGCAGCAAAGAGGAGACGCAGTATGAGAGAGGCGACTGCCCGGGCCGTGGCCAAGAAAGGAACTCTACATCTACAGCTTTTTTAAAATGGCAATTATGGGCCCATAGCCTGCCAGGCTCTGGACAGCACCGGGCTTATTTCTTTTTAATTCTGCCAAACTTAGAAGAAGAAGAAGAAGAAGAAGAAGAAGAAGAAGAAGAAGAAGAAGAAGAAGAAGAAGAAGAAGAAGAAGAAGAAGAAGAAGAAGAAGAAGAAGAAGAAGAGTTGGTTTTTATATGCCAACTTTCTCTACCACAAGGGAGACTCAAACCAGCTTACAATCACCTTCTCTTCCCCTCCCCACAACAGACACCCTGTGATGTAGGTGGGGCTGAGAGAGCTGTGACTAGCCCAAGATCACCCAGCTGGCTTCATGTGGAAGAGTGTGGAAACCAATCCAGTTCACCAGATTAGCCTCCGCTGCTCATGTGGAGGAGGGAATCAAACCCGGTTCTCCAGATCAGACTCCTCCGCTCCAAACCACCACTCTTAACCACTACACCACGCTGAGGCAGCTTTGTGAATCCCGGAGTGTGTGTGTGTGCATATACACAAAATCCCTCAACAACCTTTTGTGGCTCGGTGGTAGAGCCTCTGCTTGCCATGCAGAAGGTCCCAGGTTCAATCCCCGGCATCTCCAGTTAAAGGGACTAGGCAAGTAGGTGGTGTGAAAGATCTCTGCCTGAGACCCTGGAGAGCCACTGCTGGTCTGAGTAGACAATACTGACTTTGATGAACCAAGGGTCTGATTCAGCTTCATTTGTTGTTGCTGTTGTCATTTTGCCATCAAGTCACAGTTGATTTATGGCGACCTCATAGGGTTTTCAAGGCAAGAGACGTTCAGAGGCAATTTGCTATTGCCTGCCTCCACGTCACGCCCCTGGTATTCCTGGGGGGGGGGGGTCTCCCATCCAAGTACTAGCCAGGGTCAGGGCTGAGAGTATGTGACTGGCCCAAGGTCACCCAGGAAGCTTCCATGGTGCGAGTGGGGATTCAAACTTGGTTTTCTCAGATCCTAGTCCAACACCTTAATCACTACACCATGCTGGCTCTCAGCCGATTATTAGCAAAATATAAAATCCAACATACAAATCAAAAACAAAACTCCGTATCACCAAACTAGAGATCCAGTCCTTCAGGCTTACTTATTCCAGAGTATAATGCCATAGAGTCCACTCTCCAAAACAGCCATTTTCTCCAGGGGAACTGATCTCTGTAGTCTGGAGATGGGTTGTAATTCCAGGAGATCACCAGGTGTCACCTGGAGGTTGGCAACCCTTCTTATAGACCCTCTTCATCCTTTGTCTGTTTGTTTGCACTCTCTGGCCCTCTCACCATTCCCGTTCTTCTCACCTGCCACATGCTTCTCTACACTGGATCCTTTCCTTGGTCTTCTTCCTATCCTGAGATTCTCATTTCACCCTCTTGATCCAGACACCAGCTTCTCTCTCTCCTTGCTGGAGGGGACTCTCTTCCTCCAAGCCCACATTGGAGTGTGAAAGACAGAGAGAAGAGAATGATAAACCTGACCAAACCCACACCGTCAGTGTGGTGTCATGGTTAAGAGCGGTGGACCGGACTTGATTCCCCACTCCTCCACATGAAGCCTGCTGGGACCTTGGGCTGGTCACAGTTCTCTCCGAACTCTCTCAGCCCCACCTACCTCCCAAAGTGTCTGTTGTGGGGAGAGGAAGGGAAGGTGATTGTAAGCCGCTTTGAGACTACTTTCGGTAGAGAAAAGCGGGGTATAAAAACCAACTCTTCTTCTTCATAAACTCTCAAGCCAGAAAAAGTATGCAGCTACAAAGCATTCGAGAGCACTTAGGATCATGCCGCCCCAGCTGCTTCCTGTGCTGTTCAGCAACCAGCACTTGCTCCCGTTAAAAAGAGGGCTCCAACATGTGGCCAAATTGATCTATGCTAGAGATAAGAGTCACACTCATTTTGATGCTCAGAGGACATGTTCTCTGCTTGCCCTGGGCCTTTTTAAGAGTAATATTCCTTCCTATTTGGATTCTCTGGTTAGTATAAAGCAGGGGTGGGGAACGTCAGGCCTAGGGGCCGTTTAAGGCCTGCGAAATCATTTGGTCTGGCCCTTCTTGGGTCCTGGCAGATCTCTAGCTCAGAAGGATCTGAGACTGGCGATCCACCCCCTCCCGGGGACAGGAATAGCCTCTATTCAAGGCGGATGTGAGTTTGTTTTGCTGAGAAAAGGTACCTTCTTTCCCCCTTGCAGAAGAGTCATTAGCTATGGAGCTGCTAGGACCGCCCAAGAAACTGTTAACCCTTTCCCACCCGAGCCATGGAGAAACTTATTGGTCAGCTAATTTTTAAGTTGATAATGTTGTATGGCCCACGAATGATGTTATAAATATCCAAATGGCCAGTGGTGGAAAAAAGGTTCCCCACCCCTGGTCTAAAGTTATGTATACCCTTTATGCACTCAAGATTTGATTGCCCTTTTTAAATGGTTTTGCTGGGCTGTCTGCTAAGGATCCCTTTTTCAGACCAGCTGTGTCCCTGCCCTCTTCAGTCAGTGGACTCCTTGGTGCATATCCTTTTGCAGTGCCCTTACGTGTCTCAACTTAGGCTAAAATGGATTGTGCCATGTTTTAATGAATGGCCCATGTTTTCTCAAGCGACTGTGGAGCAAAAGGTTCCATTTCTCCTAGAGGACTCTGATCCTCAACGAACTTTTTTTGTTGCTCGTTTTTTAGAGACTGCAGAGAAGAGTCGAAGGGAGGTGATTTTAGATATGGGTCTTACTTAAGTGTTATGGTTTTACTGTTCAAGACCTCGGTCTAAGGACAGGGGGAATAAACGAAAGAGAAAGAGGGCTTCGAAGTGAGAGAACAGCCCACTGCATATAGAAGCAGGAGCCCACCAGCCATGCATTTCACGAGCACCATACCGACAGTCACTATTTGGTATCAACTGGGCAATTCACGTGTCCTCCAATTCACAGAAGATGACAACTGACATACTCAGTTCCTGATACGCGCAACTTGTGGGCTCCTGGTTGGTGTGAACAGAACAGAACATCCGCAAGGGGCTGTTGTGGTTTTCTTGCAGAGATGAGATCAGAACACATTTCTCCCACGCTGAAGAGGAGAAGGAGGAGGAGGAGGAGAAGGAGAAGGAGAAAGAGGAGGAAGAGGAGGAGGAGGGGGAGGAGTATTTTCTCTACCTTTAAGGAGTCTCAAACCGGGTTACAATCACCTTCTGTTCCTCTCCCCACAATAGGCACTTGTGAGGTAGGTGGGGCTGAGGGAGTTCTGAGAGAACTGTGACTAGCTCAAGGTCAGCCAGCAGGTTTCATGCGTAGGGGTGGGGAAACAAACCTGGTTCACCAGATTGGAGTCCACTGCTCATATGGAGGAGTGGGGAATCAAACCTGGTTCTCCAGATTAGAGTTCACCACTCTTAACCACAACACCATGCTGGTTCTCAGGGACTCAAGTCTCTTCTCAAGGCAGGGAAAGGCACATCTCATATGTCCACAAGGGTGCCCACAGGAAGCACTATGAAAGCAGCCAACCCTGTGAAACGATCCAGAGACATAATTTAATGCTCTCATATTTCCTGAATGAAAATCTGTGTTTTTTCCCCTGGAAGGAAAGGAGGAAGGGAGATCAACGCAAGAAGCGAGGAGAAGCCAGAACCAGGACTTGACCACCTCTCTGTGCCTCTCGGGGGTGGGGGAGTTGCAAAGTGAGTGGGGGGCATCAAAGGAGAGCTGCAATAGTGGTGACCAAACTGACCTCTACTTACACACCTTTGGGTTCTGCTTTGGTTCCAGCAAGCTCAGAGAATAACTGTGAAGGTTACACAGAGCTTCCTCCATGGAGCATGCTGCGGGCAAGTCCACAGTTGAACTGCAACACCCTTTTAGGACATCAGAGTGGGCTCAGGTCTCACACTTGCATGCTAGCTGCTGGGAAATCAGCACATTTACAGGGTCTGGATTTACCTGTCACAGGTACTGGGAGCAGGTAATGGACAGTGCAAAATGTACAACGTGTACTGCCTCCACCCCTTGGGGAAGAACACACTACCTGGTCCAGCACACACCACTAGGTGGTAGCAGAGAGCCACAGCCAGCAGAGGCAAGTCGGGGCCTTCCCTGGTAAAGGTCACAGCACCTTCCCAGGTGTTGGGTGCTTTCATGGAGCTTCCTGGGGGCACCCTTGCAAATGTAACATCATCCCATCCCCACCTTGAGTAGGGACTCATGATCTTGGAGAAGCAGTAGTACCAAAAGTCCACACGTTCTAAGAACATAAGAAAGGTCATGCTGGATCAGACCAAGGTAGGGTTGTCAGGTCCCTCTTCGCCACCAGTAGTAGCTGGAGCTCTCCTGCTATTACAACTGATCTCCAGCCGACAGAGATCAGTTCCCCTGGAGAAAATGGCTGCTTTGGCAATTGGACTCTACGGCATTGAAGTCCTTCCCCAAACCCCGCCCTCCTCAGGCTCCGCCCCCAAAAACCTCCTGACGGTGGCGAAGAGGGACCTGGCAACTCTACTTGTGTGTGGGGGGTGGGAGAGCCCACATGGTATAGTAATTAAGGTGCTGAACTAGGATCTGGGAAACCCAGGTTCGAATCCCCACTCTGCCATGGAAACTTGCTGGGTGACCTTGGGCCAGGAACACACTCTCAGCCCTGACCCTGGCTAGTATTTGGATGGGAGGCCTCCAAGGAATACCAGGGTTGTGACACGGAGGCAGGCCATGGCAAACCACCTCTGAATGTCTCTTGCCTTGAAAAGCCCACCAGGGGTCACCATAGGTCAGTTGTGACTTGACGGCAAAAAGTGGGAGGGGAACCCCTCCCCACATGCAGAGAACTAGCCTGTAAGGGGAAAGAGTAAAGCCTAAATTGCCTCATGAAAACAGGCCCACAAAACTCCACCTTCCAAGGTGTAATCCAGAAAAGGCTTTTTTTTTTTAATTCTCCTGAATTATTACACTGGCTCACCAGGGTTGCCAACCTCCAGGTAAAGCTGGAGATCTCCTGCTATTTCAACTGATCTCCAGCCGATAGAGATCAGTTCACCTGGAGAAAATGGCCGCTTTGGCAATTGGACTCTATGGCATCGAAGTCCATCCCCTCCCCAAACCCCGCCTTCCTCAGGCTCCACCCCAAAAACCTCCCGCCAGTTGTGAAGAGGGACCTGGCAACCCTATGGCTCCCGGCCTCTCTTGAAGCCAAACTACTTTCCTTTGTCTTAGAAATTATTTTCAGACTAGGCTAACTCCATCTCAGAGATAAACACTGTTTGGCTCCCTCCTCCACTTTCCCTTTGAACTTGTCTGCCTGGAGAATTCTGTGTAGTTCAAAAGCTTGCACCCCGCTTTGTAAGCTCTGGTCGGCCCCCTGAAAGCTGTCGCTTTTCCCGAGCCTGTGTTTGTTGTTCTGTGGAATGCGTGCAGCTGCCGAGGCTCTGATCCTTTGCACATCCGAGTTTTGCACACCCCTTCTCCTCTCCAGAGATCATTTGATTCCAATAATAGAAGCTGAACCGTTTGGTATTTTTCCATGCTCGGAGATCTACAAAAACCCGCTCGCCTTCCCTCGAATGGAAAGAAGCAGAGGAAACGAGCCGGGCTCATTAACATAAAGCCAATCAGCCAAATAAATACGTGCGGCGTGACAGCATTGGCCCGAAATAACGGTGGGAAGGGGGCCGTTTTATTCCTCTCCGATTCTGCCCTTGCCAGCAGTAATGGCAGACGTGGAAAAAAAGAATACCAACTGACAGGTGGTTGTTTAAGTCCCCATTACCGCGTCATTCAGGGCAGCAGGGCCTAGCTGCTTCCCTCTTTTCTTGACAAGACAGACGGTATTTCCAGCTTTAGGGGCGGCAGGGGGTGGGGGAGATGGTTAGGAACTGAAAAGTGCTGGGCGTCACACCCCTCGTGAGCCACGAGATAAAGGGGGGGGGGGAACGGCCTACGTGACCTTGGATCCGTCACTCTTCCTCTGCTTTGTGCCTCTTTATGCAATGCACAAAGTGGTGAACGTGCTCCAGTTTTAACTTTCTTCTCTTCTTCAATTCCAGGGGAAACAATGCAAATAGAAACAACATAAGAACATAAGAAAGGCCATGCTGGATCAGACCACGGCCCATCAAGTCCAGCAGTCTGTTCATACAGTGGCCAACCAGGTGCCTCTAGGAAGCCCACAAACAAGACGACCGCAGCACCATTCTGCCTGTATTCCACAGCACCTAATATAATAGGCATATTCCTCTGATCCTGGAGAGAATGGGTATGCATCATGACTAGGGTTGCCAACCTCCAGGTACTAGCTCGAGATCTCCTGCTATTGCAACTGATCTCCAGCTGATAGAGATCAGTTCACCTGGAGACAATGGCTGCTTTGACAATGGGACTCTATGGCATTGAAGTCCCTCCCTAAACCCCGCCCTTTCAGGCTCCACCCACAAAACCTCCCACCTGTGGCAAAGAGGGACCTGGCAACCCTAGTCATGACTAGTGTCCATTTTTACTAGTAGCCATGAATTCCCCTCTCTTCCATGAACATGTCCACTCCAGTTGCTCGACTGGTCTGAAGGCAGGGCTCAGTAATGGGTGGCTGCACTTGAACCCAGGCCTAAATTAATCTGGGGCTGGGAGACAGATGAGAACCAACAAGAAAGATGGGCCATAGAGAGAAGGTCAGCATCCATTTCGATCATCCAGCTTGCTTGTACCAGTGGGTTCTTCATGGCGGTCTTCCTAGAAGGGTTAATGATGGGCACTTTTCTTCCTTGCTGGATCTGATGCACACATTACTAGGGTTTAGGATTGCCAACCTCCAGGTACTAGCTGGAGATCTCCTGCTATTACAACTGATCTCCGGCCGACAGAGATCAGTTCACCTAGAGAAAATGGCCCCTTTGGCAATTGGGCTCTATGGCATTGAAGTCCCTCCCCTTCTCAAACCCCACCCTCCTCAGACTCCACCCAAAAACCTCCCACTGGTGGCAAAGAGGGACCTGGCAACCCAACACATTACAGAGTACATGAGTTGGGTCTGGCGTCCCCTCAACGTGTCAGACATGAATTGCAAGTTCTCCTCAGTTCCTGAGTGTGTGGTTGCAGAAAGGCCTATGCACCATTTACCAGGGGCACGGGGGACGACGAACTGGGAAAACCCAACTGTTTCCCAACAGGCCTCATGGCTCCTCCCCTGGTGCTGATACAAACTGGGAACTGCAAACATGGGGATTGAGGAGAACCCACAACTCAAATCTCAGTGATGTCTGGCACCACTGGGGGTGGGGATGCAGACCCCACCTGTGTATTCTGTAATGTGTGAACTGGCTTCTCGCTAGGTGCCTCTTTGGGGCACAAAGCTCGTGTCTAGAGCTCCATCTGGTCAAATGTAAGCTACAGGTTCTTCTCCATTCCAGCACATGTGATGCCTAAATCAGATTGGACTGTAATGTGTGGACAGAAGGGACTTGAGCTCCACACACCCCGTGCAATTTTCCCAGCCTGAAACGGTCTGCAGAGCAGTATGTGGGTCACTGGGGAAATTCAACCCATGCAGGTTTCCCCAATGGGCCAAACAGTGCCCAGTCGTTGGATTTGCTGCTGTCTCGATGCACGGTATTTGCAGTCGAATTCTCAAATCATTCTGCACAGCAGTCTGAAACTGACCAAGACTCTCTGTGAAACTGAACAAATAAGCAGCCGCTGTTAGTGATTATGTCAGCACTCTTGCTAGTTGCAAAAAAAAAAAAAAACCCTGTTCCCTTGGGCTGAGGTCTGAAACTGACCAACAATCGCTGTGAAACTGACCAATGAGTAGCCTCATAGTATTCTCGCTTCAAGGGGAGGGGTTGAATAAGGGGGAGGGAGAAGCGAGAATGGGCGTGGAAAGAAAACCCCAAATTGACAGGTATGCACAGGACCAGCTTTCAAGTTGGGATCGAGACAGACTTTAAACTCAGGGTAAAACAGCATCCACAAAACAAGGGGAAAACATGATGAGGGGAGAGCAAGGCAACTTCTAAAGTTCGGAAAATACATGCATAATGAAAACAAAGCCCCCAAGTACTCAGACCTTGACGGCGACAGTATCAACCCATGCATAAAAGGCTGCAGACAGACTGACACTCTAACTACCAGACCTCACTAGCAAGTTCCTTGCCGGGAGCACAATTCACAAGTGCGTGGGGGACTGATTTGGATCAAGACCCTGGCACATGGGGAGAAGAGGTCTCTGCTTTCCTCGCTGTTTTTCAACCCATCAGGTCCCAGGGAGCACAGTTTACATGCTTCCAACTTGGAGTTTCACCAAGCATAGATGTGCCAGCAGCAGTAATAAAACAGTTAGACCTAACTTGCCAAAGAACCCACCGACGAAAGCATGAAACAGGGCAGGGCTCAAAACCCGAGATGAAGGAAAGCATGGGGGGACGTTTTGATGGAGAAGGTTTTCAAGGGAGCCAGTGTGGTGTAGTGGTTAAGAGCGGTGGTTAAGAGCGGTGGACTCTGATCTGGAGAACCGGGTTTGATTCCTCACTCCTACGCATGAGCGGCAGAGGCTAATCTGAAGAACTGGGTTTGTTTCCCCACTCCTACACATGAAGCCAGATGGATGACCTTGCTCTAGTCACACTCTCTCAGCCCCACCTACCTCACAGGGTGTCTGTTGTGGGGAGGGGAAGGGAAGGTGATTGTTAGCCGGTTTGAGACTCCTTACAGGTAGAAAAAACTGGGGTATAAAAACCAACTCTTCTTCTTCCTCTCCCTGCCAACCTCATCTTCCCATGATGAATAGATGGTTAGATGAATGAACATTGTCAAGAACACCAGAAACAAGAGTCTGCTTTTAATCAGGGGGTATTCATGAGGAAAATGCTACACGTTCAGGGGGGGGGGGAATAAAAGGAAAGGGAGCAATGTTAAGAGAGGACGGAAGCAAAATGCTACAAGCCACATCACTGTGCCAGATTTTTCCCCTTCCTTGGAAGAAGTCGGGAGGGTGGTTGGGAGTTGAAGAAAATGTTCTGCTAGTTTCCAAGGAGAAGAAGCAATCTTTGCTTGGCTCAACAGTCCCTCTCTTCTGAAGATACGACAGAAGATTTTGTGCCTCCCTCCCGCCCCCCCCCCCCAGGCATCAAGGACTGCTGCAAGTGCAAAGGATGTTGGGGAAGGGGGCAGAGAAAGATTCACATCCAATTCAACTTCCTTGTGATGTTAGTGGAAGGGTTTGCTCAAAGGAAAGGTCTGAGCAAGTGCCCTGTTTGTGTTCAAGAAAGAAACTTTCCTCAGAACCCATGACCTTGGAATCTGTGCATGCATTTAAAATTTTCCTCTGTAGCATGCAGCTTGTCTCACTTGCAAAAACCCAGCTCCAGAGCTCTGGCTCAATGAGTAACTCAGCACCTGCAAGCTGCAGCTGCTGGACTTTCTGGGAAAGGAAGAAATGACGGTCTCTATGATTCTACAAACATGTGTGTGCAGCCGCTGACCCTAGGGGATGTCACTCTGAGCAGGACTGCAAGAAGGAAAGCTTGAATTATGCAACTCCAATAGGTAGTGTTGCCATCCTCCAGGAGGTGGCTGGAGATCTCCCACTATTTCAACTGATCTCCAGGCAACAGAGATCAGTTCCCCTGGAGAAAATGGCTGCTTTGGCAATTGGACTCTATAGCATTGAAGTCTCTTCCCTCCCCAAACCCCACCTTTCTCAGGTACACCACCAAAATCTCCAGGTATTTCCCAACCTAACCTCCAGGTAGTGGCTGGAGATGTCCTGGGAATACAATTGATCTCCAGGCAATAGAGATCAGTTCCCCTGGAGAAAACGGCCGCTTTGGAAGGTGGGGTCTATGGCATTGTACCCTGCTGAGTCCCTCCCCTCCCCAAGCACCACCCTCTGCAGGCTCCACCCTCCCCCCCCCCAAATCTCCAGGTATTTTCCAGCCTGGAGCTGGCACACCTAAACTCCAATGATGCAATCCCAGATTTGGGATTTCTTGGATTATACATGCTGTTTCTGACCGACAGAGGTCACCTCGCTCTCCCCCTGCGTTTCCCCGCATTTTGCCCACGTTTTCAGAGACCTGTTTATCTCAAATTTGAAAACACAGGCAAAACGCAGGGAAACACAGGGGGAGAGCTAGGTGACCTCTGATGGTCGGAAATGGCATGCATAATCAAAACAAAGACCTGAAGTCGTCAGAGGGGTGACGGTGAAGGAAACGGCCATGCATAAAAGATCTAAGGCACCAAACAGGTGCAGCTGCATTTGGAGCATAGTGTTGACCAAAAAGCATTTCTGTCTGTTCTACCCTGATACAGAATCATAGAGTTGGAAGGGACGACCAGGATCAACTAGTCCAACCCCCTGCACAATGCAGGAAATTCACAACTTCCTCCCCACACACACACACACACACTGACCCCTACTCCATGCCCAGAAGATGGCCAAGATGCCCTCCCTCTCATGATCTGCCTAAGGTCATAGAATCAGCATTGCTGGCAGGTGGCCATCTAACCTCTGCTTAAAAACCTCAGGGGAAGGAGAGCTTACCACCTCCTGAGGAAGCCTGTTCCACTGAGGAACCGCTCTGTTAGAAATTTCTTCCTAATGTCTAGACAGAAACTCTTGATTTAATTTCAACCCCTTGGTTCTGGTCCGACCTGGGGCAACAGACAACAACTCTGCACCATCCTCTATATGACAGCCCTTCAGGTACTTGAAGGTGGTTATCATATCCCCTCTGTGTCTTCTCCTCTTTAGGCTAAACATACCTAGATTCCCAGTCACGCAAACGCATGCCCGCCATGATGCCACATGGAGCTTCACCACGAATAAGAAGATTGCAGACATGGCAGGTGCCATTTTGCAGGTTCCATTTGGCAAGGCTTGCGGGCATGCCACGTTGGTTTCCCGGCTGCCGCAGAAGTCTGCCAAACAGCCTGCCTCAAACAGAGCACAAGCTTCTCCTCGGCCAAGTAAATCCCTGCCTGCTGTCTAACTTCACAGGCCAGCATCGCAAATATGGTGCCATTGCTACCTTAGGCAAGGAAGTGTGAGACGGAGGGTCAGAACACTAAATTCAAGAGAACACCTGCACAGTCTCAAGCCCTGGCGGAGAAGTATTCCCTTCAAAGGAGAAACAAAGTGTGTGGGTGCCGAGAGGCACTCAGCCTCAAGGTTCCAGAGTGTTTGTAAGCAGAAAGGTGGCAAGGTTTGTTTCACCCTTCCCCGCACGGCTCAGCCGCTTGCTCTCTTCAGCCCCCCTGGGGACAGCAGCTAGCTTGAAGAATGTCAGACTTGATGCACTGCCTTTTTCTGACCCACAGGCCTGATACTTTGTCACAACATGGGACACCTTGCTAGAAGAGGAAGAGGAAGAAGAAGAATGGGTTGGTTTTTATATGTGGACTTTCTCTACCTTTTAAGAAGAATCAAACCGGCTTACAATCTCCTTTCCTTCCTCTCCCCACAACAGACACCCTGTGAGGTAGGTGGGACTGAGAGCTATAAGAGAGCTGTGACTAGCCCAAGGTCACCCAGCAGTCTTCATGTGGAGGAGTGGGGAAACCACCCCGGTTCACCAGATTAGAGTCTGCTGCTCATATGGAGGAGCAGGAAAGCAAGCCCCGTTCTCCAGATTAGAGTCCACTGCTCTCAACCACTACACCATGCTGATGTAGCCAGAGATGCCACAATCCCTGCCCTCCTTGACTGCCATAAATCCATCCCTGGATTCCAGATCCTTGGACCTCCCTTGTTTTCACTGTCTGGAGGCAACATCCTGCTACTAGTACTTGGCGCTCTCCACTTATACAGCCAGGATGGTGCAGCGTCAGTCTAGGATCTGGGAGACCCATGTCCAAATCCCCACTCTCCTATGGAAGCTCACTGGGTGACCGTGGGGGTATACTCCTTCTCAGCTAAACCTACCTCACAGGGTTGGTGTTGTACGGCTGAAATTGAGGAAGAGAGAACACTATTGTGAGACGCTTTGGGGGGAGGGAAGTGGAGTGTAAATATCCAAATAACCCATTTTGAAGCAAGACTGCATAGCTATACTATGAATCAACGCCTGCTGGAAATGTGTTTAACTGTTGTACCTTCCTCTAAAGGACCCCGAGAACTGGATTCGAACTCTCTCCCCGGGGAGTTGTCTGTCCCCCTCTGCTGCCCTCTTCCACCAGCAGGTGAGGACTTTTTTTGTTTCGTCTAGCTTTTCGTCGATGAGTCGCTCCTTCCGTCCTATGTTTTAATTGTTGTGCTTACAATCAGCTTTGGTTTTAATAGTTTCCATGATGTGTTTTTGTTTGGTTTTAATGGTTTTAACATCATGTTATTAATCTGTTAGTTGTAATGCTGGTCAATGACTGTATCTAATAAACGACTACAATCTGTTAGCCATCTTAGTCCCTGATGAGGGCAGAAAGGCAGGGTACACGTTTCGTAAATAAATAAAATAACAAATTGTAGATTTGACCAAGCACTGACCATTTTTGTTTGTTTGTTATAAGAGATCCCATCGATCAACCGTTCTCCGACATGTGATTTGGGGGCCTCCATCATTGGATCCCTTAGCAATTTAACTGCAAGACATGGCTGTGAGCAGGGACAGCAATATAGATCAACACCACAGTCTACCAACCTATTACATTTAATCCCGCCCTTCTTCTCAGGAGCTCACGATTCTCCCTTTTTACCCTCACAACAACCCTGTGTAATGCTACCAACCTCAGAGCGAGGCCTGGAGATCTCTCAGGATTACAACTGATCTCCAGGTAGGGTTGCCAACCTCCAGGTAACAGCTGGAGATCTCCTGCTATTACAACTGATCTCCAGCCGAAGATGATCAGTTCACCTGGAGAAAATGGCTGCTTTGGCAATTGGACTCTATGGCATTGAAGTCTCTCCCCGAACCCAACCCTCCTCAAGCTCTGCCCCGAAAACCTTCTGCCAGTGGCGAAGAGGGACCCTACCTCCGCACCAACATCCATTTATAAAAGCTGTGGCTTGTCTGGGCTCCCAAAGGCAACTGAATCTGTCCCCCGGTTTCTGAGAGGAGTCGCCTCCTAAGCCGCCACCCGGCATTTAATGTAGACAGCAGGAGTCCATTTTAATATGAAAATGGCCCTTATAATGGCTGTCTGGAGTGCCTTATTATGTTCATTAATATGCATGGTGATGCCAGTTTATAAACAAAACTCTACCCCATGAGGTGCCTCAGTTAACCAGAGGATAATATTTTGCCAGGGGGCGGGGAATGCCAAAAATTGAGTACACTTCAGAAACTGTATTTGCACGTTTATTTATTTTATTTTATATGCTTCATTTAAAGGTAAAGGTAGTCCCCTGTGCAAGCACCAGGTCATTATTGTCCCATGGGTTGATGTCCCATCACGATGTTTACTAGGCAGACTATGGTTTTATATGCATGGCTGTTTCACTCGCCGTCACCCCTCCAATGACTTCGGGTCTTTGTTTATGCATGCCGTTTCTGACCGACAGAGACCTGTTTTATCTCGAATTTGAAAACGTAGGCAAAATGGGGGAAAGGCGGGGGAGAGAGAGGCAACCTCTGGCAGTCGAAAACGCCATATGTAATCAACACAAAGACCCAATGTCGTCGGAGGGGTGACGGAGAGTGAAACAGCCATGCATAAAAGACCCACATTTACAGGATGGTTTGCCATCGCCTTCCCCAGTTGTCTACAGCTTACCCCCAGCAAGCTGGATACTCATTTTACCGACCACGAAAGGATGGAAGGCTGAGTCAACCTTGAGAGCGGATACCTGAAACCGTTAGGATCAAACTCAGGTCGTGAGCAGAGCTTCGACTGCAGAACTGCAGCTTACCACTCTGCGCCTCGGGGCTGCTATACTTCATTTACACCCTGGCTTTCTCCCCATTGGGGATTCAAAAGTGGTTTACGTCATTCTCTTCTCCTCCATTTTATCCTTACAACAACCCTGTGAGCATGTCAGACTGGACCAAGGTCACCCATTCTTGGCAGAATGGGGATTCAGACCTGGGTCTCCCAGATCTTAGTCCAACACTCTAACCACTACACCACACTGGCTGGGTTCTTTTGCTCATTCAAGAACCAAACTACACATGCTGGGGGGAGGATCTATGTGTCTTTATACAGGGGGTCAACCTGTTCACATCTAAAGTTGACTCTATTTTTAAAAAACAAGAATGAAGCATGTAAGCAAGGGAAGCTAAACCCTACCGCCACCCCTGTATGCCTCCTTGCTGCACTTTCTTGATGTCAGCACTTTTCCTCCAGCCTGGCTTACTCCCAGTATTCAAGCTGGGCTGGGGGGGGGGGAGGAATTAATTGTCAAAAGCAACAGAATGTGGCAAAGATCATTGCAGGAGGCGGCAGAGTTTAGTTCCCCTCACCCGTGTACTCCATTTCTATTTTTTCTTTTAAAACCATCTCATCCCTCGCTTCAGGGCTGCATCCTGCATTGAGGAGGGGCCGTGGCTCGGTGATAGAGCATTTGCTTGGCATGCAGAAGGTCCCAGGTTCAATCCCCGGCATCTCCAGTTAAAGGGACTAGGCAAGTAGGTGATGTGAAAGACCTTCGCCTGAGACCCTGGAGAGCTGCTGTTGGTCTGAGTAGACAATACTGAGTAGACAATACTGACTTCGATGGACCAAGGGTCTGATTCAGGATAAGGCAGCTTCATGTGTTCATGTGTGTGTATCCACACGGAGGATTCTCCATTTTTAATTGATAAGGCAGCTTCATGTGTTCATGTGTGTGTATCCACACCTTCATTTTGAATTAAGCGAGGATGCAATTGCAGATGCATGGGCATCGAACACCCAGTTGAGAGTCTGAGCTTTTATTCATCAGCTTCCATTTCCCCTGCATTTTTACACAGCAATAGCGATAACCGGTTTTTTTTTTTTTACAAAAGAGCGCAAAAGCCATCTGATTGGGCAAATGGCATTTGCAAGCGGCTAATGGAAGACAAAATGGTGGTGGTGTGGACGGGACTTTCAAAAATGTGTGCCGAAGGGGTGCTTCTGTACTCGGACTGTGTACCTCCTAAAAAGACTGTAGCAAACAAGGTTTGAGAAAGAGCCGGCCAAAGATGGGGAAAGCCTAGAAATGTGTACAAGTACTGATCTTGTCAGATCTCGAAAGCTAAGCAGGGTCGGCTCTGGTTAGTACTTGGATGGGAGACCACCAAGAAATACCAGGGTTGCTGCAAAGAGGCAGGCAATGGCAAACCAGCTCTGTGTCTTGCCTTGAAAACCACATGGGATCACCATAAGTCAGCTGTGACTTTACAGCACTTTCCACTACCACATACATTTGGCCCCCAGTGTCCAAATTCTAGGAAAGACTGAATTCACCCCCTCTCTCCCTGTATCTACCTTGAAATTACCATGAAATCGGTTTTCAAGAACTTCAGCGCACCAGATGTCTGGCCTACGTTCTTTTATTCTATTTTATTTTATCTTGGCTGTACTTCCAGGGAACGCCGGGCAATGTCTCTCCCCTCCTCCCTTTTATCCTCACAACCATCTGAAGTAGGTTAAACTGTTACTGGCTCTAGATCACACAGTGAGCTTCAGGGTGAGCAAGGATTTGAACCAGGCTGTCCACAATCCTCAATCATTTCCACACCAGTGTTTTGCTTTATTTTGGATTCTCAAACTGCACAGCCTCCCCCCACCTCCGAACATCTTTGCAAGATTACCCCTTGATTACCCTCCTGTTGTTCATTTTCATTGTTTCTCCTGATTTGTTCTGATCCTTCCAAAACTTGTTTTGGTGCCATCTTTGGAGAAAGATTGTCGTTAGGGTTGCCAGCTCTGAGTTGGGAAATACCTGGAGATTTGGGGGGGCAGAGCCTGGGGAGGGTGGGGTTTGGGATGGGGAGGGTATAATGCCATGGAGTCCACCTTCCAAAGTAGCCATTTTCTCCAGGGGATCTTGGTTGTCTGGAGATTGACTAATTGCGGGAGATCTCCAGGTGCCACCTGGAGGTTGGCAGCCCTAATCATTGTTAATGTGGGTTTTCCCACCATCTGGATGGGAAGGTGTGGATTTTCGAACCTCCCCATTCACACTGGTGTCACTTCTCCTCATACTTGCCTCCCTTCCTATATCACTGGTGGGCTTTTCGCCAGCTTTTAAAAATAATGTTTAGGAGGTATCTTGCTGGAGCCAGCTTGGTGGAGTGGTAAAGAGCAGCGGACTCTAATCTGGAGAACCAGGTTCCATTCCCCACTCAGCCACATGAAGCCTGCAGTGCTGGGTGACCTTGGGCCAGTCACAGTTCTCTCAGAACTATCTGAGAGAACTGTGAGCCAGCACAGTGTAGTGGTGTAGTGGTTAAGAGCGGTGGTTTGGAGCGGTGGACTTTGATCTGGAGAACTGGGTTTGATTCCCCACTCCTCCACATGAGCGGTGGCGGCTGATCTGATGAAGTGGATTTGTTTCCCCACGCCTCCACACAAAGCCAGCTGGGTGATCTTGGGCAAGTCATGCTCTCTCAGCCCCACCTACCTCACAGGGTGTCTGTTGTGGGGAGCCGAAGGGAAGGTGATTGTAAGCCAATTTGAGTCTCCCTTACGTGGTAGAGAAAGTCAGTATATAAAAACCAACTCTTCTTCTTTTTTCTTGGCCTACGTGGAGGCAGGCAATGGCAAACCACCTCCGAACGTCTCTTGCCTTTAAAACCCTATGGGGTCACCATAAGCCAGTGATGACTTCACAGTACACACACACACAGAGGTATCTTGCTAAAACACCATTGCACTATGGATATATAGCTAGTACCAATTTTTAAAAGTAACAAAGCGCCCTTTGGCAGCATAGAGGTGGGTAAAATAGAGAGCCCAAGGGGAAATGGAGAATGCCCGTGTGGATGCTTTGCATTCACAATGGCAACAAGGTCACAAGAGGAAACCATCTCTGTGTGGCAACGACCCTAGCCTGAAATGTTAACCTAGGGTTGCCAGGTCCCTCTTTGCCACCAGCGGGAGGAGGTTGGCAACCCTACGTTAACCATTACACTATGGGGTGCTCTCAATATCCATGAGCTGGGAGAAGGAAAACTCTACAAACCAAGGTTGGGAGTCTGAAAATCCAAATGGCATTCCCCTCCAGCCTGATCAACATGGATCACAATAATGTACCAGCAATTTCTGCTGCAAACACTTCACTTGAAATGAGGGGCAGCCACCCTGGAGAGCCACGAGACGCTACGTATCTTTTCCACACGGCAGCCAAGGATGTTATTCAGGAACAGGCATCAAAGAGGACGTCTTCCGCCACGTATGTAAGAAATTCATCTTTGTACCTGACTTTGATTAATCTGGAAGAACTCCCGCCCCATCATTCTACATGTAATCTGGCCAATCACAGCGATTACAGAAGCAATGTTAGTATCCCAACAAATGTAGAAAGAAGTTGTTTGCAGCCATGACAGTCTCAAACCAAAATTTAAAACCAAGACTATAACCCACCTTTTATCAGGACCAATTGAAATGACACAAGACAACATACATAAACAGTTTACCAGGTATTGAACATTCCTCTGATGTTGCCCTCACATAGACACCCAAACCAGCACATGGAAATATTTTAAAGCAGCCACTGGCATAAGACTCAGCATGGTACATGGGTTATGAAGTGTTGAACTAGGGTAGGGTTGCCAGGCCCCTGCCAGGGGCAGGGAATAGGGTTGCCTCGCCACCAGCTTGCTACTGGTGGGAGGTTTTTGCAGCAGAGCCTAAGGAGGCTGGGGTTTGGGGAAGGAAGGGACTTCAATGTCATAGAGTTCAATGGCCAAAGCGGGCATTTTCTCCAGGTGAACTGATCTCTATCGGCTGGAGATCAGTTGTAATAGCAGGAGATCTCCAGCTACTACCTGGAGGGTACTAGTAAGCCTAGTCCAGTGTTTCATCCATGTTGCCAGCAGCAAAAAGAGCTCTAGGCTAGTGTCACCAGCAATGTGGTGACATCACTTCTGGTGCGCACCGGAAGTGACATCATTGCGTCATCGACTATTCAGCAACGCTCTGGTATGTGGGCAAAAACTCTGCGGAAAAATGGCTTGGGTATGCGTAAAATGCCATCCAGTCACAGCCAACTTATGGCGATGCCAGAAGGGGCTTTCAAGGCAAGTGATTAATCAGAAGTGGTTTGCCATTGCCTTCCTCTGCAGAGTCTTCCTTGAGTAGGGTTGCCAACCTCCAGGTAGTAGCAGGAGATCTCCCACTATTACAACTAATCTCCAGCCGATAGAGATCAGTTCACCTGGAGAAAATGCCCGCTTTGGCCATTGGACTCTATGGCATTGAAGTCCCTCCCCTCCCCAAACCCCGTCCTCCTCAGGCTCCGCCCCAAAAACCTCCTGCCGGTGGCGAAGAGGGATTTGGCAACCCTATCCTTGAGGGTCTCCCTTCCAAGCACTGACCCTGCTTAGCTTCTGAGACCTGATGAGATTGGGCTACACCCGTGTTGGCGAACCTATGGCACGCGTGCCACAAGCGGCACGCCGAGCCCTTTCTATGGGCACGCGTGGAGCCGCCGGGGCCCCCCGCCCGTCCCCCCCGTCCCCCGCCCCCTCTTTGCGGCCTCGACGTCATCTGCCTCCCGCCGCCCCACTCCGCCTTAGCAGCAGCAGCAGCGCCGCCGCCCCACCCAGGCGCCGCTCCAGATCCGCCACCGGCCGCTCATGCTCGGCCCCGAGGGCTGCCCTGCCGGCCGCACCGCTACGCCCGCCGAGTCGCCCCCGCCCCCTCCTCCGCCCCCTTGGCTTCCCGTCCCCCTCCTCCGCCCCTCCTCGCGGCCTCGGCGCACGTTTCCGCCTCACCGCAGCCAACTTTGTCGAGGGGCGGGGCGACTCGGTGGGCGTAGCGGTGCGGCCGGCAGGGCAGCCCTCGGGGCCGAGCATGAGCGGCCGCGGCGGAGGAGGGTCCAGAGCGGCGCCTGGGTGGGGCAGCGGCGCTGCTGCTGAGGCAGAGCGGGGCGGCGGGAGGCTTGCGGCGGGCGGCTCTTTTGCTTGCCACTGAGAGATGCACATTTACCCCATCCAGAGTCTCAAAACTGCATTGGGGGGGGGGTTGTTGTCTATTTGTGAAAGAGAGGTTTTGCCTTGGACTTGCCTCTGAGAGATGCACATTTACCCCATCCAGAGTCTCAAAACTGCATGGGGGGGGGTTGTTGTCTATTTGTGAAAGAGAGGTTTTGCCTTGGACTTGCCACTGAGAGATGCACATTTACCCCATCCAGAGTCTCAAAACTGCATGGGGGGGGGGGGCTATTGTCTATTTGTGAAAGAGAGGTTTTGCCTTGGACTTGCCACTGAGATGCACATTTACCCCATCCAGATTCTCAAAACTGCATTGGGGGGTTGTTGTCCATTTGTGAATGGGAGGTTTTGCCTTGGACTTGCCACTCAGATGCACAACTCAACAATAAGCCCCCCTGCAGAGTTTTGAGAATGCAGATGGGGAAAATGGTGTTTGTCAGTCATTGCCATGATTTAATTTTATGGATGACAAAGGATAGTACAGTTTGTTCTGAAAATGAAATCCTTAAAGTGTGGAATTCTCTGCCAAATAAGTTTAAATCAATGAAAGCACTTGGGATTGCTTTCCTCACTTTGTTTGGATCATTTTATGCTTGTGAGCATAAGATGTTAACGTATGAGTTGTTTTTTCTAAACTAAAACCTCAGTATTCAGGTTAAATTGCCGTGCTGGCACTTTACGATGAATAAGTGGGTTTTGGTTTGCAGTTTGGGCACTCGGTCTCTAAAAGGTTCGCCATCACTGGGCTACACCATGCCACCTTCCCTCCCCGCCTTCCCTTCCCTTCTACCATAGAGTTTCTGTTCAAATACTAGAGCATTGCCACATGGCCGATGAAGCCATGATTCACTTCCACATCCTAGATATGGAAGAGCTAGGTTTGAAACCCCAATCTGCCATAGAAGCTTTCTGGGGGACCTTGGTCCAGTCACTCTCTCTCAGCCTAACCAACTCCACAGGGTCATGATGGAAATAAAATAGGGGACAGGAAAACAATGTTGTAAGCCACTTTGGTTCCATTCGAGAGAAAAACTGGGTATAAACTTCTAAAAATAAATAAATAACCCACCTCAAGGGCTGTTGTGAGGATAAAATGGAACAGGGTGAGATTAATATAGTATGTTGCTTTGGGTTCCCATTGTGGAGAAAAGTGGGGTAGAAATAAAATGAATATTTGTAACTAATGAGAATATAGGGTAGCTGAAAGAAGCCTGCTTCTACTTTAACCTCAGCCAGAAACTCATTTAGCACCCTTAGTCAAATCTCTGTTATTTAAGGTTGCCAGCTCCAGGTTGGAAAATACCTGGAGGTTTTTGGGGCAGAGCCTGAGGACGGCAGGGTTTGGGGAGGGGAGGGACTTCAATGCCATACAGTCCAATTACCAAAGCAGCCATTTTCTCCAGGTGAACTGATCTCTATAGGCTGGAGATCAGTTGTAACAGCGGGAGATCTCCAGCTACTACTTGGAGGTTGGCAACCCTACTGTTATTTCACCTTCAGCCTCCCAATCTGTAACATAAGGATAACAAAACTTTCCTACCTTATAGGACTGTTGTATGAATTACTGTGGTAATGTTTGTGTCTGAACACTCAAAAAGCACTGTCTAATGGCCCCAAAGGGTTATTCTTACTATCATATGATGTGGGGTCAGAATTACTAACGTGGATGACAATCGGCACTTCACTTGTAACTGTGCATTAAAAGGGTGGGGAAACGCCATCCTGGTTTTGCATGCGGGAATGGTGGTTAAGGAATGTCAAGGAGAGACTTCGTGAGATGCAGGGATCACACCCAACCCACACTGGAAGGGGGAAAAAACTATGAGCAACACCTCTAACTTATTATTATTACTTTGTAAGACTGTTCTCCCTCTCTCTTTCTCTAGCCCAAAATAGCTTCTCCCAGGGTGATTCAGTAATAACTCGGGAGCCTCTAAATTCTGCACCACACAGCTCTGCAGCAAGTGGGGAGACTGGAGGAAACTGCAGCCTGCCACACCCCTAGGCAGGTTTTCATTCCTTCATTCGTTTCCACAATGCCATCAGTTTACTATTACAACAACTAAAATACAGGCCCCTGCCTGCAAAGAGCTTGCAGCCTAAATTTCAGTAGACAGCTTTGTCTCTCAATCTTGCCCAGTTCTAATCCTCACAACAGCACCCTCTCCACCATGGCTTTTGAGCTTGAAGGCCTACAATCCCTAGTGTAGGCTTTTGGGGAGGTCAGTGGTGGCTGGAGACGTCCTGCTTTTACAACTGATCTCCGGACAACAGAGATCAGTTCCCCTGGAGAAAATGGCCACTTTGGAAGGTGGGCTCTGTGGCATTATACACCGTTGAAGTCCCTCCCCTCCCCAAACCCTGCCCTCCTCAGGCTCTGCCCCCAAAACCTCCCACCAGTGGCGAAGAGGGACCTGGCAACCCTATCTATCTCTGTACGGAAAACACCACCGTGTACGAGGGCTGCCTTTGTTTCACTTTAAATGCTTACATGATTCAATTAACAGTTTTAAATTGCTCTCAAGTACTCAGAGCTTACCTACGCCAAGGTCGGAGTAAGTAAATAAAAATAACAGACTCACACCAGCAATAGACTCAAGTTTTTAAAAAACTCTAGCAGCATTGTCTAAAGAAATAGCAACCTCAACCTGAACCTAGTACAATCCAAAACACCGGCCTTTTATGCATGGCTGTTTCCCTCGTGGTCACCCCTCCAACAACTATGGGTCTTTGTGTTGATTATGCATGCCATTTCTGACTGTCAGAGGTCGCCACAGATACACTCTTATAAGCCCATTGACGTCAAAGGGCTTAGAAGGGTATAACTCTGCTGCTTAGGACTGCACTGAGAATTGTTTTCAACCAGGTTCCAACTTCCATACAAGCAAACAACACATGGCAAAATAACCAAATAAACTCTTATGCCCAACTGAAATCAATCTACGGATAGGACAAATTGAATAGGCAGAGATCTCCAGCAGCAGGGAGTTCCATAAATGTGTAGCAGCCGCAAAAGATGCCTGTGCACTAACGCTGACAAATGATTTAATTTTATTTTAGTTGGTTATCTGCCTGGCTTTCACCAGACCAATTAAGGCTATTTAAATAAGGTTACTTATTGCGAAACCTCCTCAAAGGTCACTTTTTGGAGACCTGGGGCTATTCATGCTTAGTTGTAATACAGCTTACAATTTGACAAACAAAGGCTATAATGTGTTACTAGAAGACAAAGCCATCTTTAATATTGTTCCTCCCCAGTGAGGCAAAAAAGTAGCCCCTATATGCCATAATCATTAATCCAGCTTCAAGGAAACAAACAAGTTCAAGATCTATCAGTACTGTACAAGAGCCAGACCTAGAGGAAACACTGGAATTGGTTTAAACTGAGCACTGTTAATTCCATCTGCTTCTGGACCTTGCTGTCAGTAACCCTGAAAAATAATTATCTCGACTAACTTTAATTACAGACTGGTTGGAAAACTCAACTTCAAGTTTCTTTTGCATCCATATTTGGTACAGGAAGGAAGGGAGGGGACATGTGCCTGTGTGACTGGCACTACTGCAGATCCTTAACAACCATACAAACACCTGAACCTATGAAACTGCCTTGCAGACTATTGGTACATCTAGACCACTATTGTCTACTCTGACGGGCAGAAACTCTCCAGGGTCTCAGCGGAAGTCGGTCAATGAGAAGATCAAGCAACGTTTTAATATCTCCCACTGAAATCAATGGCATAATAAAATGCAGAGCTTTTGTTTAACTTAAAAAAACAAAACAACCTTTTATTTATTTATTTATTTATTATATTTTTATCCTGCGATTCCTCAAGGGAGCTCTGGGCAGCAAATGTCATTCTCCCTTCCTCTGTTTTATTTTCACAACCACCATCCTGTGAGGTAGATTAGGCTAAGAGAGACTGACCGACCTTCATAGCAGAGTGGGGATTTGAACTGAGGTCTCCCGTGACAGCCACTGTGGTATAGAGGATAGAGTGTCAGACTAGGATCCTGGGAGGCCACAGGTTTGAATCTCCACTCTACCATGGAAGCTTGCTGGGTGCCTGTGGACCAGTCACACTCTCAGTCTAGCCCTACCTCACAGGGTTGTTACTGTGAGAAAATGAAGCAGGAAAGGAAAGCAGGATATAACTGAAACAAAACCCTAGTCCAGCACTCTAGGAATGACGTGATGGCAACTATACTTAACCCATACTTAAAACAAAAAAAAAATTAATGTTGAATTTGCTCATCCAGTGCCATTTTCCATGCTTTTCTTGTACTTGCGCAAAGTTTTGGAACACCCCCCTCCCTCCCCCTTGAAATAAGGCACATGAAATTAGTTTTTCAGGTATTGGCACTTGCAGTACAGAAGTGGAAGGTCTTTTCCGCATTCTTATTTCCCTCGCTTGTAAGTTCCTGTTTCTTCTGGGGGGTGGGGTTTCTGTTCTGCATGTGTTTTGCTCCCTCTAGTGATCGATTCGATATTACACCTGTTTATGTCTGGCATAAAAACATGCCGTTTAAATCCGCAAGGAGATATGCTGGACATGAATTGGTGTAATATTGAATCGACCACTAGAGGGGGGAAACATATGCAGAACTGGAAAAAACCCCGGAAGAAACAGGAAAATGAGAATGCAGAAAAGCCCTAGGATTAGAGAACTGAACCAATGTTCCCAATGTGGACAGAAGAATTTTTTTGTATGGATGGCACATTTCTGAGTCAAACGTGGGGTGCTTCATTAAAGAAGCCAAGAAAAACGATGGAGCCCTCATCTCAAACAAGCCCTGCGTTTCATCACCTCTACCAGGACACTAAATATGCCCAAATCCCTTTCCCTCAGCACTAATTTTTCCCTCCATACTCTAATTCGTTTTACCTTTTGTACATACCCCTTCTTTCAGGGTGTGTATGGGATAATATGTATCGTTTACTTAGCTAATTTCATCCGCATCCATAGCAATTTATAGACGTCATTTCAGTAACCCTCACCACAACCCTGAGAGATAGGTCAGGATGATTATTCCCATTTATCACATTTATACCATTTAACGCAACTGAGGGGCTGAAGCAGAGAGAGAGAGAGAGAGAGAGAGAGAGAGAGAGAGAGAGAGAGAGAGAGAGAGAGAGAGCTGCTTGCCTGAGATCCCACCTACTCAGTTCATAGCAAAGATGAGACCGAATTTCCATCATGAGTGCCAACGCTGTGCATCGCTGTGGATACATTCAGGCAGAAACAGAGACGACCCATTAATTCCATAAATAAATGAATAATAAATAAAATTAGCCACGGCACTGGAGTGGCCCCTTGCTTTGCTTCCCAGGGGAAAGAAATTCTTTCCCTCCACGCCCCCACCAGACAGCCCGTCTGCTTCCCTCCCCCTTGCCAAACGCATGCCAGGGATATTACAAGACAGCCTCTCTCCCCCTTCCGTCCCCGATGGTCTGCTGGTAGAAGAAGAGGGCTGTGTGTGCGCGGTGTGTACTTTGGGCAGCCAGCTCACCAGAGAGGGCACAAGGCAGCTCCACCATCTCCAGCAATGACTGCACGGTACAAATCAATGTACAGCAAAGAGAAGAATCAATTTCTATAATTAAATTCCAGCTTGTTTCATTTTTATTTAGTTAGAGAGCCTCTTCTTTTTTTCTACTTTTTTTTTCAGCCCCCTCTTCTTGCACAGCTATAACCATTACAAAACAGTCCTCTTTGCTGGAGCAGCTCAATCCAGTGCCTGGTACCACGGTTAGCTCCACAGAATACACATGAACACATGAAGCTGCCTGATACTGAATCAGACCCTTGGTCCATCAAAGTCAGTATTGTCTACTCCGACCAGCAGCGACTCTCCTGGGTCTCAGGCAGAGGTCTTTCACACCACCTACTTGACTAGTCCCTTTAACTGGAGATGCCGGGGATTGAACCTGGGACCTTCTGCATGCCAAGCAGATGCTCTGCCACTGAGCCACAGCCCCTCCCCACATCAAGGGGTTGACTTCATGGCGGTTGGTACAAGGCGGATGCCTTCTCAGCAAGGAGTCTGTGACTGCCGGATCACTGAGCAATACTCCTTGAGGTCCTTTCCCCCACCCCTTTTTAAGGAGAAGATGCTTCTACCTCTGGGACAGGAGCTCCAAGACTGACTTTCCTGTGTCCTGTGCATTAGGTTTTTCACTAGTTCGCTTTCCCAGTGGATTGCACACATTAAAATTGGTTTGGTGAACACTCGATAAACACAATTCAGAAAGGTCTTTAGAACAGAGATTTGAACCAGGATGTAATATTAATTTAGACATTTATACCCTGCTTTTCTCCCCACTAGAGACCCAAAGTGACTTACAACATAGTTCTTCCTTTCTCCATTTTCTCCTCACAACAAATACCTGGTGAGGTAGGTTAGGCTGAGAGAGTGAATGTCATGAAAACACACTGGGTGACCTTGGCCAGAGCAGGGATTCAAACCTGGGTCTCCCAGATCCTCTTCCGAACTCTCTCAGCCCATGCAGAAGCAGGTAATGGCAAACCACCTCTGAACATCTCTTGCCTTGAAAACGGGGTTGCTAGAAGTCAGCTGTGACTTGATGGCACACACGCACAGTCACACAAGACGACCCCTCTCAAGACGCCAGTGCATTGCAAGACTCACTTCCAGATCTGATGCTAAGGGCAGACGAACCCCATGGGAAAGCCCAGCCTGAGGAAAATCTAGGCAGGTAGCCAGCGTGGTGTAGTGTTAAGAGCGGTGGTTTGGAGCGGTGGAGTCTGATCTGGAGAACCGGGTTTGATTCCCCACTCCTCCACATGAGTGGCGGCGGCTAATCTGGTGAACTGGATTTGTTTCCCCACTCCTGCACACGAAGCCAGATGGGTGATCTTGGGCAAGTCACACCCTCTCAGCCCCACTCCTGCACATGAAGCCAGATGGGTGATCTTGGGCAAGTCACACCCTCTCAGCCTCACCTACCTCACAGGGTGTCTGTTGTGGGGAGGGGAAGGGAAGGCGATTGTAAGCCTGTTTGAGTCTCCCTTAAGTGGCAGAGAAAGTCGGCATATAAAAACCAATTCTTCTTTTTCTTCTTCTTCTAGGTGCTGATGGATTTGAATCTGGCTCTTTTATTGCAGACCAATATGGCTACCCTGCTGAAACCATCTTGGGTGGTGAGTGTCCTAAAGGAATGTCAGTTCTTCTATTTTATCCCAGAGTTTAAAAATACAGGGGAACTGAATGGGGTTTTCAACAGCCATACAGAAGCTTTGGATTGCAATCAGAACATATTTGGGCTCCTACCCGGAACCACCTTCCGTCTCTTGTCATTTGAGCCCCCGCCCTGGACTGCTGCGTTTCTGACCACCTACAGCAGACTTAACGTGCAGAAGGAAGCTCAAAGTGCTGACATTTCGAAAAGAAATAATTACACAGTGCAGTTTAATACCGTCCAATTAACACCAAGGAACTTTAAACAGAAATCAAGGAGACTTTCCAGCGTGATGCACCGGAGTGGTGGAAATGGCTCTAAGGGATTAAAAATAGCTTCTGAAGAATCATGAATTCCTCCCTGACATGCACTGTAGTGTGGAGCAGAACTGAGAATTTGGCTTCAATGAATTTCGCTGTCGAAAGGGGTGGGGTGGGGGTTTGAAGGGACTTTGAAAACAAGCAGTTTATAATGCAATCCTAAACAGAGTTACACCTTTCAAACACTTAATTCAATGGATGTGGAAAGGCATAACACCGCTTAGACCAGGTGTGTCGAACTCATTTGTTAGGAGGGCCGGATATGACATAAATGTCACTTGGTGGGGCCGGGCCATGTGCACATAAATAAGAAAGAAAGAAAGAAAGAAAGAAAGAAAGAAAGAAAGAAAGAAAGAAAGAAAGAAAGAAAGAAAGAAAGAAAGAGGAAGAAAAGAGAAAAGCCTCCCCACCCCTGGCTGCGGCCGCAGCAAAGCCTCCCCACCCCCACCTCCGGCCGCGCCAGTGGCCCCACGGCCCAGCGCAGCAGCGCCAAAGGCCAGGGGAGTGGGGGAAGGGGGACTAGAGATGCCTCGGCTACGTGGGCCAGATAAAAGCCCTCCAGGGGCCAGATGCGGCCCATGGGCCGCATGTTTGACACCCCTGGCTTAGACAGTGGTGCTGGTTTCCTTGCATTCTCCCTGGCCTAGCTAGCCATCAAATGACCCCAACTGGATTTGGGCTCTATACGCCTTTCTGGTATAAACTTAGGGTTGCTAGGTCCCCCAGCCTAGGGTTGCCAACTGCCAGGCAGTAGCAGGAGATCTCCTGTTAATTCAACTGATCTCCAACCGATAGAGATCAGATCACCTGGAGAAAAACGGCCGCTTTGGCAATTGGACTCTATGGCATTGAAGTCCTTCCCCTCCCCAAACCCCGCCTTCTTCAGGCTCTGCCTCCAAAATCTCCCGCCGGTTGAGAAGAGGGACCTGGCAACCCTACCCCAGCCTCTGGTGGGGGGCTGGGGAGTAGGGTTGCCCGCTCCAGGTTGGAAAACGCCTGGAGATTTGAGGATGGCGCTTGGGGAGGGCAGGGGCCTCAGTGAGGTACAGTGCCATAGATTCCACCCTCCAAAGCATTCGTTTTCTCCAGGGGAGCTGATCTCTGTAGTCTGGAGATGAGCTGTAATCCCAGGAGATCCCTAGGCCCCACCTGGAGGCTGGCATCCCAAATGAAGGGGCTATTGGCCTAGGAGACGGAATTCGCTGGCGGAATAAAAATGGAGCAGTCGGATAGGAATACTTCAATATCGATTCTACTTCTGGGGCACACAGAGCTACTTCGGAGGAGGTGAAGCAGAGTTTCTTAATAAAGCTCGAGAAACACTGCCCAGAGGCAAATTTTTATGGCATTCAAAGTCAAATGGTGAGCTTTCCCCCTCCTTTTGAGAAATTAAGCTCACAAGTGGAGGGTTCTTCCCCAGAAACTCAGGGTGGGGAATTTGTTGCTAACACAGCCTTACAGTTGAGCTGTAATTCTGGGAGATCCCCAGGCCCCACCTGGAGGCTGGATTCCTATAATTCGCCTCCTTAGACCAGGATGGGCATCACTGCCTCCCCCCTCCTCCCCCCCATCGATACCTCGGCTGCTCTTTCCCCTTTGTGGTGGTTGCTAAGCAACTGCTCCCTGGCCATCTCCAAGTCAATCTCCCTCCCAAGCCTCCCCTCAAGGCCCAGCATGAAGGACAAACGATCCGTCTCTTTGAAAGATGGAGTGGCCCTCCGCCACTCCTTCCCCCTTCTCTCCTAGCTCTAGGGTTGCCAGGTCCCTCTTTGTTATCGGTGGGAGATTTCTGGGGCAGAGTCTGAGGAGGGTGGGGTTTGGGGAAGGGAGGCACTTCAATGCCATAGAGTCCAATTGCCAAAGCGGCCATTTTCTCCAGGTGAACTGATCTCTATCGGCTGGAGATCAGTTGTAATAGCAAGAGATCTTCTGCTATTACCTGGAGGTTTGGTAAAGAGAAGCAGCAGTAAAAATGAAGAAAAATATGATTTGTAACAGTAGTGGCATTATTATATCATAGCCACTATAGAGTTACATAGAAACAAAGTAATATAGTATATACATTGATATACAAGGACAGTTGCGCTGAGTAGTTCAATCTGTACAGTGACAAATGAATAAAAGTAAGAATAAGTCAGTGTCTGTGGTTCCAATCTTTTCAAGAGGTGTAGTTCTTTACAAAGGTCCGGTTATCTCTCTGTTTCGGCTAAGAAGCCTTCCTCAGGGACCAACGCTAGCTGTTAATAACTTGCTTACACGTTGGCCTGCTATTACAACTGATCAGCTGATAGAGATCAGCTCACCTGGAGAAAATGGTTGCTTTGGCAATTGGACGCTATGGCATTGAAGTCCCGACCCTCTCCAAACTCCTCAGGCTCCACCCCAAAAACCTCCTGCTGGTGGGAAAGAGGGACCTGGCAACCCTACTACAGGCTCAACTAGACGTGACGCAACCGCAATGCCTGCCATTGAGATGCTGCTGCCATTTTAAGGCTTAGATTTTTCTTATTTCAAAAAACACCACGGGGCCTGATTCTGGAAGCCTACCTGATGGTATCCTGGCTAGGCAAGATACCCAAGAGGTCCTCCCCTTGGCTAAGGAGGCTTGAAAACAGCTTTGAGGGGGCGGGACAGGAGCCCTAGTGGCAGTGGAGGTGAAGGGCGGTACTTGCTGGGTGATGGGGACATCCCTGCCTCCTCCCCTGGCTGCTCCTTCATAGCCTAAGGATGCCAGCCTCCAGGTGGGACTTGGGGGTCCCCTGGAATTACAGCTCATTTCCAGACCATAGAGGTCAGCTCCCCTGGAGAAAATGGCTGCTTTGGTAATTGGACTCTATGGCATTGAAGTACCTCCCCTCCCCAAACCCCGCCCTCCTCAGGCTCTGCCTCAAAAACCTCCCACAGGTAGCGAAGAGGGACCTGGCAACCCTACTACAGAGATCAGTTCCCCTGGAGAAAATGGCTCCTTTGGAAGGTGGACTCTATGGCATTATACCCCATTGAAGTCCCTCCCCTCCCCAAATGCTGTCATCCTCAGACTCCCCCCCCCAAAAAAAAAATCTCCAGGTATTTCCCAACCTAGCCTGGCAACCCTAGCCTGGAAAACACCACCCCTCACCTCTGTTGCTGCCGGGGTTCTTGTCTCCCCCCCACACACACACACACACCATCACCACTATTTTCAAGTCTCCTCATCCAAAGGAATACTATTTGGGTATTCTGGGTCTCTTCCCAGCTGGGGCACTGTCAGATAAGTCTTTCAGGAGGAGGTCCTACAATATAAGCCTTAAAATGGCGGTGGTGTCTCCATGGTGGACACAGGAATACCATCATGTCTAATCGAGCCCTGAGCCCTCCACATTAACCAAAATAGCCTTTATTGGTTATAACACAATCTCCTCTATTGGCATAAAATCAATAGTGACTACGTAATAACATAGAATTGTTGCAGTTGAGAATTGCTGAGGAAGTTAAAACAAAGATAAATAAAAAGATGCTTAAGTTAATAAAACCCTCTGATTAACTCGCTGGCGAATTTTCATAGCAAATCTCAGAAAATGTGCCACTTCCTCCGATATCTCAGGTGAGTGATTGTTCAATAGAAAAAGAGCATTAAGAAGAATTTAACTTATTTGTCAAAATTTCTGCATAAAATCTACAGTGAAATAACACTGTACAATAGATTTAACACAATTGCTACCACTAGGGCAAAGTCTGTCTAGAAAGGGGATTTTCCGGAATCTTCCTTCCGAAATCGCAGATGGCATGACATTAAATCTAGCAAGGGAAAAGGCTCTACGTTTGTGTATCGTAAAGATGGTACAAATATGGCGTGGGCTGATATATATCAAAGGAAATCCCTAAACTTATTTGGTCATAACAGCGGTCTGGCCAGCTCTGCACCAAGTTCTCCAGCACTGGCCAACCAGATAGCAAAAGAAGCAAGTGGATAGGGATGGCATCCCTGGCTCAGGAAATTCCTAGAGATTTGGGAAACGTGGCTGAGGTGGGAGCTGAGCAAGGACGCGATGCCGCACAGTCCACCCTCCGAGGCTGCCATTTCCTCTCAAAGAACTGATCTCTGTCACGTGGAGATCAGTTGCAATTAGGTTTGCCAGGTCCCTCTTCACAACCAGTAAGAGATTTTTGGGGCAGAGCCTGAGGAGGGAGGGGTTTGGGGAAGGGAGGGACTTCAATGCCATAGCGTCCAGTTGCCAATGAGGCCATTTTCTCCAGGTGAACCAATCTCTATCAGCTGGAGACCAGTTGTAAAAGCAGGAGATCTCCAGCAAGTACCTGGAGGTTGGCAACCCTATCCTGTGCCAAAGCTGGGTTTAGGGAAAAAGGAAGATGCTTGTGTGTATGTATGTATATATGTATGTGTATGTATATATGTGTGTGTGTGTGTGTATAAATGAAATCCATTATTCTCAAAAAGTGAACTGATCTCTATTGTCTGGAGACCAGTTATAATAGCAGGAGATCTCCAGCTGGTACCTGGAGGATGGCAATCCTAGTTGTAATTCCAGGCAAACACCAGGTCCCACCTTGAAGTTGGAAACCCTAGCTATATCACAGTCACTAAGAGCTAGACGCCCAAATGGTTCAAATCTCAGCACAAAAACTAACACAATGCACTCTCTTTTCCTTTCCCCCCACCTCAGCTACTCCCCATCAGTAATATTGATCTGCCTTCCAGCGTTATTGTAAGGAATACTGAGGAATATGAACTGCTCTGAGAGTTTAGGAAAGAGTATGAAATAAATACTGATTCTCTTCTAGGTTACTGCCCGTGACTTTGAATGGGTGCAGCAGGGGGTGTTTGGAGTTTTCTCTTTCTCGTTCAGTGCCATCACTCCTGTTCCTCTCCCTCCTGTTCATTTCTTCTCTTTGCCTCTCTGGGGTTGCCAACTGGCCTGACAAGGAGCAGACCCCACCCAGGGGCAGAGTCCAGTCCAGAGCTCACCAACCCAGGGCAGGATCACGGAGTGTTTGTGTTTATTGTATATAAAAGATAAAATGTTATAATTACCATAGGACACTAGTGAATGCTCATAGTGTGGCACAGCCTCAACAAGAACCATATCGGCACTGCAACGGGTGACTGATGAAGGAGAACAGTGAAACAGGAATACTTAACCAGCAACCTGTATCACCTGATTGTGGAACTGTAGTCTTCTGTACACACGACTGAAATAGTACAGAGTACTTATAGCCGTATTGGATCCTTGTGCTTTTTGTTCATATGGTTTGATGTATGTTAAGTAGATGTATGATGGAACTTTGAAAAGTGTGGATAAAATACATTACTCAGTGAGTTTAAAGAAACTGTGTTCGACTGTATAATATAAAGTTGATTATTAGTCATAGCAGCTGCTCCTTTTTTATGACACAGCCTCCCGCTATTACAACTGATCTCCAACCGATAGAGATCAGTTCCCCTGGAGAAAATGGCCGCTTTGGCGATTGGACTCTATGGCATTGAAGTCCCTCCTCTCTCCAAACCCCACCCTCAACAGGCTCCGCCCCCAAGTCTTCAGGTATGTCCCAACCCAGACCTGGTAACCCTAGGTGGGTAGGGTTGCCAACCTCCAGGTGGTGTAGGGTTGCCAGATCCAGGTTAGGAAACTCCTAGAGATTTGGAGGTGGAGCCTGGGATGGACAGGGACCTCAGTGGGGTACAATGCCACAGAGCCCACCCTTAGGGTTGCCAACTTCCAGGTTCTCCAGACAGCAGATCTCCAACTTTCTGGTACTAGCTGGAGATCTCCTGCTATTACAACTGATCTCCAGCCAATAGAGATCAATTCACCTGGAGAAAATGGCCGCTTTGGCAATTGGACTCTATGGCATTGAAGTCCATTGAACTTCTGTGATTGGCCTTCTAGCAGCAATTTGGTGGTGGCACTGGCACCCACAGCTTGCTTTCAAAATTCAAAAATGTCCACAGCCTCAATTAACCTGGGGACGTCCGGATGGCCCATCTAGCCCGGCTTCCTGTTTTCCACAGTGGCCAACCAGATGGCCTACAAGCAGGGCATGGAGCCCAAAGCTTCTACCTGCTGTTGCTGCACCCAGCAACTGGCATTCAGAGGTAATATGCGCCCCTGAATTTGGAGGTTTCATTTAGCCATCATATCTAATAGTCATTGGAGGACATGTCTTCTATGAAGTTGATATCCAAAGTCATCTAAATTAGTGGTCCTCACCACATCTTATGGGAGTCAATTTATTTAGAGAATTCTACGTGGGAGGCCACCAAGGAATACCAGGGTTGCTGTGCAGAGGAAGGCACTGGCAAACCACCTCTGTTAGTCTCTTGCCATGAAAACCCCAAAAGGAGTCGCCATAAGTCGGCTGCAACTTGAAGGCACTTTACACACACACACACACACACACACACACACACACACACACACACACGTGGTGTGAACAATACTTCTTTGTCTGCCCTGAATCTATGCCTATCAATTTCTAGCATGGAGGGGGAGGGAGTTCTATCTCTATGCACATTTCCCATTATAACTCCACAATGAAAAGGGCTAACCACTTAGCTTTTTCGTAAATGAAAGCTGGGAACCAGCTGAGTATTAACAGACCATTATAATGTTGATTAGGACAATCTATTGATTACTGTTTTTAAGCCCTCTGCTGGTGAAGGGGGTAATGGCAGCTGAAGGCAAGGAAAGTACGGGGAAAACTGCCATGTAGTGGCTCTACTCCCAATGCAAATCCCTCTGCATTTGCAGCAGCAGCAACAAGAGCTACACAGAGAATCATGGTTGTGTGGAAACAGCCTGGCTGTTCTATAATTATTATCTTCACTAGTGTCATTAGTCCATGGTTAGTAGTCCAGAGGCTACATGGTTACAATGACCAGTTAACACGGAGAGACCCATTCACCCTGCTTGTATGTGTTCTCTTTTTTAAAAAAAACCATTTATGCCAGTGGTCACTGCAACCGCCAGTTGCAAAGAGTTCCACTGATTACCGGTACATACTTATGGATAAATATATGAAGATGTACCGCCTTTTGTTCCACCAAACAATAGTGACAAATGTGCATATGAAAAATGCATGTGCCTTCTGCTCTGCTAAGTCTGATTCCACTAAGCTCCCCGCAGTCTTTGAATCTCTTGCTTTTCACTCTCTTTCCAAACATATTCTGATTCCAGGAAAAGTTCTGTACTTCTCTATGACAACCTACAAGCCAAGCAATGCAAAGGGACTTCAATCATTTGCCTACCTTATTCTAAGCACAATGTCTGTGTTCCCTCCAGCATGCTACTCTTTATTTATTTCCTTTGGGGCTTAATAACACAGTAACCAGTTTTTGCCTCGATGCCTCCCTCCCTCTCAACCCCCCCCCCCCACTTCCCACCACAGATACTGGAAAAATCACAACAGCCTTGGATTTATTATAGAGAGATCGCTTTTCAAATTTCTCCCATTTCCTATAGAAAAAGTCAGATATTTGAAAAAGACATTTGAGAGGGGGATATGTGTGTGTGTGTGTGTGTGTGTGTGTGTGTGTGAAGGACAGGGAAGTTAGGATGTTGTATTTTGTAAGGCGTTTCAGGCAGGTTCCCTGGAGGTGTGGTATAAAAAAAATTGCCTAAATAAATAAAGTTTTTTGGGCAACCCTTTCTGAGAAGCCAGAACACACATACCAGCAGCATCAAATTCCTTCTGCTGGTTTATTGAGTAAAGGATTCTCATGTATATCTTGCCACAGAAAAGGAGTTGGTTCCCAGACCTCAGTATGTCACCTAGTGGGACACAGTCCCTGGAGCCTGGATAGGGTTGCCAGCTCTGTGTTGGGATATACCTGGAGGGCAGGGAGCCATTCCTGTTGGCAGCAGAGGATAGGACTCGCAATAGTGGGTTTAAATTGAGGGCGGAAAGGCACCGGCTGGATATTAGGGGGAAATTTTTTACAGTAAGAGCTGTTCGACAGTGGAATCAGCTACCTAGGGAGGTGGTGAGCTCCCCCTCTTAAGCAGAGGCTGGACAAACACTTGTAAAGGATGCTGTAGGCTGACTAGATGGCCAGTAGGCCCCTTCCAACTCTATGATGATTTTATGATTTGGGGGGTGGCGTCTGAGCAGGGGAGGGTTTGGGGAGGGGAGGGACTTCAATTGGGTATAATTAGGGTTGCCAACCTCCAGGTACTAGCTGGAGATCTCCTGCTATTGCAACTGATCTGGAGATAGAGATCAGTTCTCCTGGAGAAAATGGCCGCTTTGGCAATTGGACTCTATGGCATTGAAGTCCCTCCCTCCCCAAACCCCAGCCTCCTCAGGCTCCACCCCAAAAACCTCCCGCTGGTGGCGAAGAGGGACCTGGCAACCCTAGGTATAATGCCATAGAGTCCACCTTCCAAAGTGGCCATTTTTTCCAGGTGAACTGATCTATGTCACCTGGAGATCAGTTGTAATAGTGGGAGATCTCCAGCAACGACCTGGAGGTTGACAACCCTACGCCTGGACGAGTACGATTCATGATAGTCCGAAGCTTATTTTGGGGTGCAACAGGGATGAAACTACCGCATCAGCTCTTAGCAAAAGAATCCCATGAGTTTCGGGGAGGGAGGGAATGACATTACTTTGAAGCCTTTGTCCCCAAAACCAGGCTCTGCTCTAGGCCCAAGAGTACGTCACCTTGCAGTTCACAACACCCCCCCAAAGGTTTGGGGTCGTCAAATCTTCATTCCGGAGAGAGTTCCCCGTTTCTTACTCTTCATATCTCCCAGGTCCACCCTGATTTGAAGAATATAGCACTAAAACCAGGCTTCGGACCAGGGGAACAGCTTGAGTCCTCTTATGCAGCACAGTCCCATTTGCCATGGTCCAAAGCTCATTTTGGAGCGCAGAGCTGTTTTAGTTCCATCAAGCTTGGGGGTTGTATTGGCAGATAAGGAACTGGTGATGGAAACTGCTGTCAAGTCGCAGCTGACATATGGCAACCCCGTGGAGTTTTCAAGGCAAGAGACGTTCCGAGTTGGTTTCCCATTGCCTGCCTCTGTGTGGTGACCCTGGACTTCCTTGGCAGTCTTCCATCTAAGTCCTAACCAGGGCTGAGCCTGCTTGGCTCCCAAGCTCTGACAAGATTGGGCTAACCTGGGCCATCCAAGTCAGGGCAGATAAGGAACTACTGGTGGTGAAAAGGGCCGTCAAGTCATAGCTGACTTACGGTAACCCCATAGGGTTTAGGTGCCTGCCTCCGCATGGGCTGAGTTCTGAGAGAACTGTGACTAGCCCAAGGTCACCCAGCAGACTTCATGCAGAGGAGGGGGGAATCGAACCTGGTTCTCCAGATTAGAGTCCATCTCTCTTAACCACTTCACTATGCGGGCTCTCAACGTAAGGAACTAGAATCTGCAAATAAGGAACCAGGTGCCAACTTCAACCTCATCTACAGAAGGGTGTTAATGGGTTCCCTAAGCCCTGTCAGCACACCTCAACCTGAGGCATTTTGAATTTCCTCCACCTTCAGTCTTATTGTAAGCTGACCAGCATAAGAATCGGCCATTAAATGGTCAAGAGTTGACCTGGATACTACTTTCTCGTTCACATTGTTGAGGTCTGTCCCACCTTTATCGCCTCCCTTTTGCCAACTGGGTCTCTGCCTCGGATAGCCCAGAGAGATAAGCAGACTCTGGATTCATGTGTGCCGGAATATCGGGTCTGCCAATCAGCTGGGGAGCCCCTAAGCCATATCTTTCCTCCAAAACTGCAGGCTGTGGCTCCTTCTCCAAGACATCTTCCTAGCTGAAGCAGGTACCCCTGGGATTTCAGCACCGAAGTCAGTGTTTCTATCTTTATGGACGGGCCAGCCCCTGACCACCAACATCACCAATCCCTTCCCTACTCAAGCCCCCGCCCCCCAGATGGGACCCCAGCCCCGAGCCTTCTTTCTTCAAGCGCACACGCCGCCCTGGTCTCTAGCCCTTCTCCTGAACAAGGATACCACATGGCAGCTGGTGGGTGGGTAAGGGGGCTGGGAGTGAAGAAAGAGAGAAGGAACCTTGCAGGCTGATTAAAAAAAAATCGCACAGACACCAGATGCCTCGAACACATATGTGTCCGCACACACAACCTGTCTCGTTTACAATCTCTCAAGGCGACATGCCTCCGAACCACCCTGTCGTACATGCAGGCACACGCGAGCAACCTGTATTCTGCATCACAAAGGTGAGCCAGGAAGAGAAAGGGAGACAACCAACGCATTCTTCCCAGTCCCTTCTCCCATAGATTTGATGTACTTTTTGGATTCTGCCTCCTGGAAGGACGCTCAGAAGGGACACGAGAAACACCAACTTGACAAGGGGAAATCCAAACATCCTCCCTCTCCGGGATCGCATCCCAGCTATTTCTGAAAAGAAAAACTCACTCCAAAACCACAACTCGGCCGACCTATTCCTTCTCCCTTACATTTTCTTCTGACTCTTTTCTTCTTCGCTTACTTTCCCACTCGAGGTCCCTTCTGCCTTCATCATCTCTTAATGAGGCGGGGGCAACAACCTTAATCGCATTAGGGGGAGAAAATAAAGAAAGGATAGGGGGGGAGAGATATACCACCTAACAGCGCAACCATTCACAAACCCGGGACAGCGAGCAAATGTTCTGCATCTTTTAAGCCAGGTGGCCGCAAAATTAAGACAACAATGGGGCGCCTCCATCTATCTCCAGCTGCCGATCCATCCTCCCTCCCCCACCGCCTCTGTTTTCAGTAATATTTCTAGGGCAGCAGGTTCCGTAGCTAGTTAATCTCCCTGGAGCTCAGCAGCCTTGACGACAAAGCGGGGTGGGGGGGGGGGAGAAAATATATATCTGTATATACAGACCCAAAGAAAGCAGCAACCACACAACCCTTCACCGTGGCTGTTTAAACACCCCCACCCCAAAAGATCTACGACCATTCCCTTCTCAAGAGAGAGATTCGGTGGTGGGAATTCTACCTTGCCTCCCCACCACAAGGGGCAGGGGGAGCTTCTCTCACCCCCACCGCACACACCCCCTTTAGGGGGGGAAAAAAGGCCCACTATATTTAGATGCAAAGCCAAACAGCAACACCGCCCGATGGGCAGGAAAACCTCAGCAGCAGCAGGAGCATCGCAGGGTGGTACCGGTGGGTTGGGAAAGAGAAGAAAGAAGAAAAAAAAAGGAAAGGGTTTTCTCATTGAAAAGAAGAAAAGGAAAAAAAGCAACACCAATTAAAAAAAAATACCTGCTACTTAAGAATGGATGAACATTGACATGCCTTGAGATGGTGTATTTCCCATGGTCGCCCGGGCTTTGTTCCTCTGCCTCCGTCTGTCTGTCTGCCTGCCTGTCTGTCTGCCTCTCTCTTCTCTTTCCAACGGACTCAGGCCCAGCCAACCATCGGGAGCTCAGTGGCAGAAGTGCAACAAGAGAGCGCGGGTGAGTGAGTGTGAGTGTGCGCGCACGCCTTAGCGCTAGTACAAAAGGAACGGGATGGACAAAACACATTAGCTCATGATAGATTAATGTGGTGGGGGGGAAACACCGGGCTCCCTTTCTCTCTCTCCTTCTCCCCCTCTTAAAGGCTCCTACCTTCTATTCAAAGATGTACAGCACAAAATGCCAAGAGGATCTCTCGGCAAGGAACACAAGGGCGGTGCATTAATGCCGGTGCGCCTTGCCGGTCCAGAGGAGGTGGCGGAAGCACCCAGGTGGCCTTTGCTCGGTGACAGTCTGCTTTTTACTTCTCTCTTTCTCTCTCTCCCTGTCAACCTCAGCGGGAGCCGAGCTGCACAGGTGAGCCGATGGGAAGGGGGATCCGAAAACTGCTGCAGCCATGAATCTTCACGCAGCAAACTTGCCTGTTAAACACACCTGTGTAGCCCTGAAGGTATTCTTATCATTTATGTTCTTCTTTTGTACCACGCCCTTCTCCTCGATGGGGACCCAAAGTGGCTTAAAACATTCTCCTCCTCTCCTCACAACAACCCTATGAGGTAGGTTAGGCTGAGAGTATGTATCTGGCCCAAGGTCAGCCAGCTGGCTTACAATGCAGAGCAGGGAATCGAACCTGGGGCTTCCAGATCCTAGTCCAGCACTCGAACCACTACACCACACTGGTTCTTTAAAGTAAATAGGTTAATATCACGGAAAGATTTTGCTCTCTGGTCTAGATGTTCAGTTTTTAACCATCTTGGAAAGGAAATAACTATACCTAAACACTGAGATACTGCCCTTTAAAATAAAATTTATAATAATGAGATGAAGCTTGAACTCTATCAGAAGAAGAAGAAGACGAAGAAGAGTTGGTTTTTATATGCCAACTTTCTCTACCACTTAAGGGAGAATCAAACTAGTTTACAATCACCTTCCCTTCCTCTCCCCACAATAGACACATTATGAGGTAGGTGAGGCCGAGGGAGTTCTGAGAGAACTGTGACTAGCCCAGGAGCACCCAGCTGGCTTCGTGTGTGTGTGTGTGTAAAGTGCCATCAAGTCGCAGCCGACTTATGGCGACCCCTTATGGGGTTTTCAAGGCAAGAGACTAACAGGTGGTTTGCCAGTGCCTTCCTCTGTATAGCAACCCTGGACTTCCTTGGTGGTCTCCATCCAAATGCTAACCAGGGCTGACCCTGCTTAGCTTCTGAGATCTGACGAGATCAGGCTAGCCTGGGCCATCTAGGTCAGGGGGCTTCGTGTGTAGGAGTAGGAAAACAAATCCAGTTTACCAGATTAGCGTCCGCCACTCATGTGGAGGAGTGGGGAATCAAACCCGATTCTCCAGACCAGAGTCCAACGCTTCAAACCACCACTCTTAACCACTACACCATGCTGGCTCACAAGACCCTGGCAAGACTCCCCCTCAGCCTCCTTTTCCCTGTTCTGTGAAATGGGAATAACAATATCTCCATTATTATGTTTTTGTGCAGCAAGAGTCTGCGTACAAAGTACAATTCGTATCTTGTCACGTTATTCCCCCAGGACAACATTAAGAAAAGCTGATGAAATACATCCTGCCCCCAACCCATCATGGTAGCTGACTGGGGATATGAGCCTAGACCTTCCCTCTCTTCCAAACCCTTCTTTGCAGCGCTCTTGAGAAGACAAAATAATGTGTAAAGATCGCAATGTGAACTTGGGAAAATGTATTTAAAAGACATGGGGGGGGGGGGGTGCGGATAAGCAGCTTGAGAGCTCTAGGGATCTGCCATTATGCCTTTGCCCTGTCTTCAGATGGAAACAGATATTGATTTCACTGCAAGGGACAATCTCATCAGAAAAGAAAATTGTGTGTGGGGAATGGGAGTAAGAATAGGAGATGGAAGAATAAGTCCAATGCACCTTCTTTGTGGTGCTCCATTTCCCCTAGACAACAGTGGCAGCTGCCAATCATGACTTAAATACCCTCTGTCCATTGTTCAGAGTTGCCCTTCTACAATCATCAGCAAGGGATTTACAGGGCAATCCGAAGTAGAGCTACACCCTTCTAAACCCATTGATTTCAATGGATTTAGAAGGCTGTGACTGTTTTTAGGATTGCGCCGTTAGAAAGCAGTAAAGCTTTACCTTGTTTTCTGGCCTGTAATCTGACAGCTTTCTTCCCAGGAAATGTAAGAATCTTTACCTTTTTTTTCTTAAAAACAAATAAGCAAAAGTTTCTGGCCCTCAAGATTGCTGGGAGAGGGAAAATAGTTAGAAATGTGCAGGCAGATTAATGTGCAGAAATATCTGCAGAAGATTATGCAAGACTGAGAGGGGACATGATAACCATCTTCAAGTACATAAAGGGCTGTCATATAGAGGATGGTGCTGAGTTGTTTTCTGTTGCCCAGGAAGGTCGGACCAGAACCAATGGGTTGAAATTAAATCAAAAGAGTTTCCATCTAGACATTAAGAAGAATTTTCTAACAGAGCAGTTCCTCAGTGGAATAGGCTTCCTCGGGAGGTGGTAAGTGCTCCTTCTCTGGAGGTTTTTAAGCAGAGGCTAGATGGCCATCTGTCAGCAATGCTGATTCTATGAACTTAGGCAGATCATGAGAGGGAGGGCTCCTTGACCATCTTCTGGGCATGGAGTAGGGGTCACTGGGTGTGTGTGGGGGAGGTAATTTCCTGCATTGTGCAGGGGGTTAGACTAGATGACACTGGTGGTCCCTTCCAACTCTATGATTCTATGATTCTTTGCAAGGGTGTGCAAAGAGACTTTTTCAATTATTGCATCCAAATGATGAAACACCTTCCCCACTAGGGTTGCCAGCTACAGGTGGGAGATTTTTGGGATGGAGGCTGAGGAGGGCGGGGTTTGAGGAGGGGAGGGACTTCAATGCCAATTGCCAAAGCGGCCATTTTCTCCAGGTGAACTGATCTCTACCAGCTGGAGATCAGTTGTCATAGCAGGAGATCTCCAGCTCAGTACCTGGAGGTTGGCAACCTTATTCCCCGCTTGGAGAATTAACAACGTCAGAGCCTAAGTTTCATCCCAGGAGTAGTTCATGCATTCACCCCATTAGACTTTCAAGTCACAAAGAATGGTGTGCAAGCAGAAATCTCCAAAGCCAGAGACTGGAGCTGAGAACTGCAAACCAGTCATACACAGAATCCAGCTTTTCTTTGTGTAGAACTTGTTGCCTTGGTACGGGATTCTTATTTTGTTTTCTCCTTTTCACAGAGAGCACACACAATCCTGCCTACATCCCATTCCACTAAGATCAAACATCCTCTTTAACAACCGTATCTATCTACTGCACTACCTTCAAGGCAGCCAAGGATTTCTGGTGTTCATCTTGCAATTAAGAAACTCCCCTGTGGAGGTGGAATATCTGTGGAGCCATTCTAACACTATTTTCTATCGAATGGGATAATTTACGCTTGCTCTTTAAATTATTAACCAACCTGAACAGGTTTTTTCCCCTTGACGGTGAAAAGGCTGAGAAACAATAATAATACTTGGAAAAGCTATGCAAATTCTAAGTGGTCAGACTACATCCGAGAGAGTGACTGGCCCCACAGTCACCCTGTGAGCTTCCAAGGTGGAGTGGAGATCCAAACTTGCATCTCCCAGATCCTAGTCTGGCAATCTAACCACTACGCGATGCTGGCTACCCATATTAAAGGCCATTTATGCATAGGGTTGCCAACCTCCAGGTACTAGCTGGCGATCTCCTGCTATTACAACTGATCTCCAGATCAGTTCCCCTGGAGAAAATGGCCACGTTGGCAATTGGACTCTATGGCATTGAAGTCCCTCCCCTCCCCTCCCCTCCCCTCCCCAAACCCCGCCCTCCTCAAGCTCTGTCCCAAGAACCTCCCGCTGGTGGCGAAGAGAGACCTGGCAACCCAGGTCTTCCCATTCCCGTTAACCTGACTCTTCCATTTTCCCTGAGCAAAGCCCAGGTGAACTCCCCATGCAGAAGGCAAAGTGCAGGCAACACAAGCTTGGTTTATCTCACAGCCAATTACAAAGCAGCATGTCCAGAGGTGGGGATTCAAATACTTCCTGCTTCCTCTGAGTTTTTTCTGAGCACAAGAAAGGCTTTTTAAAACTGAGGCTTGGATTTCTCGCCCCCCGCCCCTTTCAGGTTGCTCCGTTTTTTATGTTGTTGTTCTTAAAATGCTTTTTTATGTGGCAATTTGGGTTTGGGGGGATTTTCCCTCCCAGTAAGCATACAAGTAAGCCAATTAAATAGCAGCATTTAAAGGGGCAGGGTCTTGATTTGAGCTTGGAAAATGCTGGTGCATAATTCCCAACAGGAAAGTGTGGGTCCAGCCAGCTACAAACCTCAGGTAAATCTCCCATGCATAAATGACCTCAGACAAGTAGGGGCTGAGCCAGGATGAAAGGGGCTTGCCTAAGGCAACCTAGTAAATATATGGAAGAAGTGAAATTTGAACCATATGCTTCCTTATTCTAGATACTAATTACAAAATCAGCTCTTCCTGCTGCATAAAACAAGTCTGAAATTCACATGACTATAAATAGTTAATTGTACACTAAGATGGTTTATATCCGTTTTTAATGACTCTGCATTGTTTTATATATTCAAGTTGGTCTGCTTTAAAAAAAACTGTATGGATTTTTAAAAATCTGTGTTACAAAGCTATTCTCAGACATAGGTTTCTGGTTAAACAAATATTTTTTCATAGATTGACTGATCTGACTGCATATGCGTAGCTTTAAAGTTTAGGAAATCAGTGTCCCTGTGGTCGACCGGGCAAACAGAAAAGGTTCTCAAATGTCTCCATGCAATAAATGATGGGGAAAGATTAGCCTCACCAAGGACCCATCTACGATTTTCAGCCCTGGCCCGGATGGCCCAGGTTAGACCAACCTTGTCGGATCTCAGAATAGTAGCAGGGTGGGCACTGGTGGACTTGGGATGGGAGACCACCAAGGAAGGTTTGCTACAATGAGGCATGAATGCAGTGCCAAACTGCTTCTGTTTGCCACTTCTCTTGAAAACTATCTGGGGACGACATTCTTCGACCACAACTTGACGGCACCTTTTGTTCCTCCTTTCCTTTCCTGGCTATATGACTTACAGGGAAATTTCCTGGTTGGGTGGGAGAGGAGGAGGAAGAAGAAGAAGAGTTGGTTTTTATATGCCGACTTTCTCTACCACTTTCTCTACCATTCTAGCTGTATCTGAAGAAGTGAGCTGTGGCTCACGAAAGCTCATACCATACCAGAAAATATTTTTCTTAGTCTTTAAGGTGCTACTGGACTCTTTCTCTACCACTTAAGGGAGAATCAAACAGGCTTACACCTTCCCTCCCACAACAGACACTCTATGAGGTAGGTGGGGCTGAGAGAACTGTGACTAACCCAAGGTCACCCAGCTGGCCTTACGTCTAGGAGTGGGGAAACCAACCCCGTTCACCAGATTAGAGTCCACCGCTCATGTGGAGGAGTGAGGAAACCAACCTGGTTCTCCAGATTAGAGTCCACCGCTCCAAACCACCGCTCTTAACCACTACACCACGCTAGCTCTTTACCTTAGAGTACCATTGGAAACAAGCAGAGTTGAGCCTCAGCAACTCTACCAGAGCCTTAGGAGCCACTTGGCTTGGACCCTTCAGCGGCAAGATGATTGGTGCCAGTTCACCAATTTCTTCCTCTTTTACTGCCACCAGTTTGCAGGAGGAAGCTATGGCTGAGGCAGGGCACATTGTGGGTGCCACTCAGCTGACTGGCCCTGCAGCGATAGCTTGTAGGGCAAGAAGGATCACTCAGCTTGGCTTACTGCAGGGCCATTTTAGCCTCCAAGCCCACCCACCCCCCATTTCCGAACTGCAAAGTTCTGCAACATCCCAGACAACTGACGACTTCCCCACCCCCACCCCCGTCAAGTCACAGTTGATTTGAACACATGAATCTGCCTTATACTGAATCAGACCCTTGGTCCACCAAAGTCAGTATTGTCTACTAAGACTGGCAGCGGCTCTCCAAGGTCTCAGGCAGAGCTCTTTCACATCACCTACTTGCCTAGTCTCTTTAACTGGAGATGCCAGGGATTGAACCTGGGACCTTCTGCATGCAAAACAGATGCTCTACCACTGAGCCACAGCCCCTCGATTTATGGCGACCCTATAAGGTTTTCAAGGCAAGAGATGTTCACAGGTGGTTTGCCATTGCCTGCCTCCCCCGCCACACCTCTGGTATTCCTGGGAGGTCTCCCATCCAAATACTTGCCAGGGTCGAGGCTGAGAGTGTGTGACTGGCGCAAGGTCATGCAGCAAGTTTCCATGGCAGAGTGGGTATTCGAACTTGGGTTTCCCAGATCCTAGTCTGACACCTTAACCACTGGCTCTCTGACCATATATACCTCCACAATATTCCCTCTAGGAAAAAGATGGAATGAAAACTACAGGTGCTGACCCTACGGCCGACTTTCACATCAATACCCCTACTGCCTTCTGCACCATGATTGCTTTGGGCCACCCGCTAGAAGGCAAAACCGGTTACTCACGAAAGGAGCAGCCAAGCTGACGTGGACCGGCGCTGGGCTCTGCTTTGAAGTTGTGGTGAGCCAAGCAGAGGCCCGCAAAATTGGTACGCTTTGCCTTTTTTTCTCCTGGCATCTGGCACCTGTAATTTTAGGAGCACGCTGAGACAGGTGCTTGCTGCGTTCTCTCTTCTTGGGGCTTCCAAGGAGATCAGGTATCCACCTCTGGGAAAAGCATACAGTGAGAATAAATTAAAATGCGGGTGGGGAGGCAGGTTGGTGTAAGGAGGTCTTCCCTGGAGGGGAACTCTCCAGCACTAGAAAGCAGGGTGTGTGTTGTGTCTAAACTCCCACTCAGCTAACCCCGCCCCTATGCACAAACACACTTGTTTTAAGAACAAGCTAACTGAAAAGGAATTAAATCAATGAATAATTGAAAAGATGACCATTGATCTTTTCTTCCTGGCGGTCTAGATCTGCTTCAGCAGAGCCATCAAGCAGGGCCAAGGGAAAGGGGGTCGCTTCTAACAGGTTGACGGCAAGGAAATTTCTGCAGGAAGGAATAGCTGCTAGCCCTCACAAACATCAGCTAGTGAGTCAGCACCAAAGCCACAGAATCCAACTCGGTTTTTTTAAATTTAAATTGTATTGTATTTGATTGGTTGCATTTGTTTTTGATGTAAGCATCTTTAGGTCCCTTCAGGGGAAAAAAAACCCAGGGATTAAATATTCTACCTATGTAAGTACAACCTAATATTATAATAACTATATGCACAAATATAGTTTTTCAGTTCCGTTTTTAATTATTTGATATGCCAACCTACACCCCTTCTATCTGCTCACTGCTACCTGTTGAAATTCTTTTAGAAGAAAAAGAAGAGTTGGTTTTTATATGCCAACTTTCTCTGCCACAAGGGAGAATCAAATCGGCTTACATCACCTTCCCTTCCCCTCCCCATAACAGACACCATGTGAGGTAGGTGAGGCTGAGAGAGTGTGACTTGCCCAAGGTCACCCAGCTGGCTTTGTGTGTAGGAGTGGGGAAGCAAATCCAGTTCACCAGATTAGTCCACTGCTCATGTGGAGGAGCGGAGAATCAAACCCGGTTCTCCAGATCAGAGTCCACCGCTCCAAACCATCGCTCTTAACCACTACACCACACTGGCTCCCCCAGAATTTGGCCAGCATTCCAAGCTAGGTGGAATAGGAAACCACCAGGTTACAAAGCATGGAAGCTCATGGGCAAAAGGCAGGTGTCAAAAAATGTTGTGCTTTCTTTTATTGCCAAGGAGCATACAGTTACTGATTAAAGGAAATACAGGTTCAGTTCAGACAGTGCAAAATCGTGGTGTAATTAAAATGACTGGTTAGCGTGATTGTCCAAACATGAGCTAGTCAACTAAATATGGTTAGTTAGAGTCTATGCAACGATAGACTTTAAAGCCAATGAGTAATTCCTGGCGAATATTCAGATTGCCTGGTGAATCTAGGAATTAAGTAGGGAAGCGGAATAAGATCCCCAGCAATCAGGTTTTCATTGCTCTGCATAGCTCTTTGCATTAGCCCTAGATGAAATACTACAAAACAAATTTATGTATAAATGCAAGTTCATGCAGATTTTCTTGGTTTGCGCAACTACAAAACTCTCTTTTTCTTGGTGAAGAAACCAGATTTCCTTTTTTAGTGCAGAGTATGCACAGACTTGATTGAAAATCTTTGAAAGAAAGAAAAGAAGAAACTGAAGCCTCTCAAGGTTTCTGCATGAGTCAAAACGCTTTGAAAATTTCACATGAGCCACCCAAGTCTACAGGAGCTTGTGAAGTTTTAGGTGGATCTTTGGGATATATATTTGGAAAGGGGTAAGATTGGTCTGCAGCAAGTTCCTCCCCCCCCCCTTTTCCTTTCTGATGGCTACTTGCGCCTGATCTGTAGGGCTAGCTGCAGGTTTGTGCACGAGGCAAGGAGCATTAATGCACCAGAGACCACACCACCGTTGTCAGGGCATGATTACAGGAATGACAACCTAACCAAGGGACAGATGCATGTGGGAAGCTTGCGTGGGAAGACTTTATATATATACACATATAGTCTCTCGAAAACCATGAGTCACTCCCAAACTGTCCTCCAATCACCACCACATGATTATTATTTTTTGCTCCAAACTACATGGGAGACCAAAGAGAGCTTCACATGAATCTTTCCAAAACAGAAGTGGGATGTGGATATAAAAAAACAAGCAAGCAATAATTCGAGAGGCTCAACCTAGCACCCACTTCTGATTTCCAAGGGAGGCCAAAGCGCAACTCTATAGATCAGGAGCATCATCCGAGCTTTTTCAATAGGAGGCCACATGACTGGAAATCCATGTGTGTGCTGGCTGCATGCATTTTTATTGGTAACGACAGCAAAGTACAGCCTATCAGCATTTAAAAATATGGATTTTTAGTAGTAATACAAAAACAGTCCAACAAAAACAGTTTAATCAACTTTACGCTTACAAAAGGGCACAGTTACAGGCTAGTGCTTGTCACCGATCAATTTCAATCAAATCAATGAGAAGACTGGTATTTAACATAACTATTCTGGAGACCCGTAGGGTGTTTTCAGATAGAAGCTCAGAGTTGGAAGGTACCACGAGGGTCATCTAGTCCAACCCCCTGCACAATGCAGGAAACCCCCAGTGACCCCCTACTCCATGCCCAGAAGATGGCCAAAAAAATGGGACACATCTCAATGCTGACTCCAGGTTTACAGCACCATGGTAGCTCTCAGATCAGTTTCAGCAGTTTCATGAAGGAGAATGTACTTTCCTAGAGCCAGGCAGATTCAAACGTTGCCCAGAGTTGGCCACATAGTCAGAAATTTCAGGATAGTTCTGGGATTCATATATTCATCTCCAAAATTCCAGGGATATTGTGTCATCTTGGTGGGCGTGGGGATATTATTATTATTATTACTGAAAATCCTTGCTACAGATGGTGCACAGGCCCCGTCAGTCTGCATATGGGCCCCAGGGAAATGCACAAGGGCCAGGCTCTGAGTGAAAAAGAGGACTGCAGCTTGGCAAGGCTGAGCATGAGAAGTGTTATGATGCCACCAGCATCAGCAGTAGGGCTGACCGGATGTAGCCTGGAGAATCCACATTTGCTTTCGACACTGCCTCTGCAGTGGAAGAGGAGGCCTCTGTTTTTCTCATGATAGATCCCATCACCCGCTTTTCTCCTCCTTTGCTGAGAAGCAAAATTAGAGACCTGCTTGCTTCAGCAGGTGGGCAGGATGGTGAGCAATGAGACTCAAAAGGAACAAGCTATAGGGTGTTTTTTTCCTGATGGATCAGTTCTCTTAAAAGGAAAAGGTACATAAGAAAAGCCATGCTGGATCAGACCAAGACCCATCAGGTCCAGCAGTCTGTTCACACAGTGGCCAACCAGGTGCCTCTAGGAAGCCCCCAAACAAGACGACTGCAGCAGCATTGTCCTGCCTGTGTTCCAAGCACCTAACATAATAGGCATGCTCCTCGGATACTGGAAAGAATAAGTATGCATCATGACTAGTATTCATTTTGATGAGTAGCCATGGATAGCCCTATCCTCCATGAACATGTCCACTCCCCTCTTAAAGCCTTCCAGGTTGGCAGCCATCACCAGATCCACGGTTTCCATAACATTCTCCTCCGACACCACATTTATCATGTACACTTAATAAATATAATTATTTTATAAGATTTTATAATTTCCAGCTCAACCTTTCAGGCTCCCTGTACTTGTATGGTTGAGTTCCCCCCTCCCTTTTTGTTGTTGTCTACCAGAAGAGCAGATGCCTTTGCAGCTGTAGCAAGGATGATTCTAAATGAAATCCCGTTAACATTACAATGCTGCCGTAAACATTTTTTTTTTTTTTTGGCCATTGTCGGGTTTTACTGAGGATTTTATTTGGAAGTGTGAAACAATTAACTCATGACTTACTAATGGAAATAGTCACACAGCGAGCCAAGGGCTTGTCAGACCTCCATGGCTGCTTCTCCATCAGGCTCGGGGTTTTCCTGGAAATCCGATGGCCGGCTGCAGGGGAAAAAGGGAATTCTGGAGCTGCCTGTTTGAGAAAGAAGTAAGTTGGATGCTAGGGTCCCTCACTGCTTCTGCACTGCATCCATTCTCACTGATCTGTGAATGTGACCTGGAAAAAGGAAAAAAATTAAACTGTGAAGCGGTATTTTCTGTCTGACAAAAGAGTTCTGCACAGCTCCCCAGCAAATGCAATCCTCCCACCTCCCCAGATGTTGGTCCAATAAAATTAATACACTGTGACTCCTAACTGCTATTATGTTGTGTCAAGCGTAGAGATATGCATCTCAGGCTTTTGTGTAATTAAGAACCAAGGATGTTTCTTTAATTGCTTTTGGTGCCTCTCGGCTACTATCTATTGCGTTTTTGCGTCATCTTTCTTCCAAAGGAGATCAGACCAGCCTCTGTGGTTTTCCTCACCAGCACTATCCTCGCAAGAATAATATGAGGTAAATTTGACCAGTGTGGTGTAGTCTATCTATCTATCTATCCTCACCGGAATACTATGAGGTAAATTTGACCAGCGTGGCTACTATCTATCTATTGCATTTTTACCTCATCCTTCTTCTAAAGGAGATCAGATCAGCCTCTGTGGTTTTCCTCACCTGCACTTTATCCTCACAAGGATGCTGTGAGGTAAATGTGACCAGCATGGTGTAGCCTATCTATCTATTCTCACAAGAATACTATGAAGTAAATTTGACCAGCATGGCTACTATCTATCTATTGCTTTTTTACCTCATCCTTCTTCTAAAGATCAGACCCGCCTCCGTGGTTTTCCTCACCTGCACTTTATCCTCACAAGGATAATATGAGGTAAATCTGACCAGCGTGGTGTAGTCTATCTATTCTCACAAGAATACTATGAGGTAAACTTGACCAGCGTGGCTACTATCTATCTATTGCATTTTCACCTTATCCTTCTTCTAAAGGAGATCAGACCAGCCTCCGTGGTTTTCCTCACCTGCACTTTATCCTCACAAGGATAATATGAGGTAAATTTGACCAGTGTGGTGTAGTCTATCTATTCTCACAAGAATACTATGAGGTACATTTGACCAACGTGGCTACTATCTATCTATTACATTTTCACCTCATCCTTCTTCTAAAGGAGATCAGACCAGCCTCTGTGGTTTTCCTCACCTGCACTTTATCCTCACAAGAATGCCATGAGGTAAACTTGACCAGTGTGGTGTAGTGGCTAAAAGAGGCAGACTCTAAATTGGAGAAATGGTTCAGTTCCCCATTCCTCCACATGAAGCCTGATGGGTGACCTTGGGCCAGTCACAGTTTTCTGAGGACCCTCTCAGCCCACGAGGAGGTAGGCAATGGTAAATCACCTTCGAATGTCTCTTGCCTTGAAAACCCTATGGGGTCGCCATGTCAGCTGTGACTTGACGGCACACACACACACACACACGTTTGACCAGGGCCTGCAAGAAAATGAGACGGGGGGATTCTGAGAGTCCTGTACTGAAATTAAAAAGGTAAAGGTAAAAGTTCCCTGTGCAAGCACCGGGTCATTCCTGACCCATGGGGTGACGTCACATCCTGACGTTTCCTAGGCAGACTTTGTTTTACGGGGTGGTTTGCCAGTGCCTTCCCCAGTCATCTTCCCTTTACCCCCAGCAAGCTGGGTGCTCATTTGACCAACCTCGGAAGGATGGAAGGCTGAGTCAACCTGGAACCGGCTACCTGAAACCGATTTCCGCCGGGATCGAACTCAAGATACACAAGTAGTCCATCAGTACACATAAGATTCCCGAATGGGGTAAAGAGTGGCCATTTCAGGTCAGGAAAATGGGATGGGGGAGATTTAAATCCCCGTCTCCTCACATGTCACACTCCCAATCCAGACTGGCCACCACAAGCCTGAGAATCCAAGTTTCAGCAGGGTATAATACCATAGAGTCCACACACCAAAGCAGCGATTTTCTTCATTTTCTTTCGTCTCTGTCGTCTTGAGATCCACTGTAATCCCAGGAGATGTCTAGCCCCTACTTCTCAAACGAGGTGCATGCTGCAGCATGTACAGGCATCATCAAACCAAGAAAGCATGCTTTTGTTTCTAGAGCTATTGCTTATTCCTCTCCATGTTTTTGCAGATATGATCAATTAACACTATGATTAAAACTCTGACCACTACACCACTAAGACTTCTTTAACAGGGAGAGTTTCTTCCATTCCCAAACCACCCCCGACATGGCCACGCACCCAGCGGTCATCACAGAAACAAGCCATTTAAGAGCATCAAAGATTTGTAAAAGGCAGGTACATGTTTGTGTAAATACGCCTCAGTTAACCAACCTGACCCCATTTGGAGACTGGATTTAGAGCCAGCAAGCTCATTCCATTGGCCCCGAGGAATGAAACCACAGCCCTCTGGGATATGATCAATTGACCCGAATGCTTGGCCCCACACCTCTGCTGAAACCTTAATAACTGCTAAATAATGCATTGGTTGGCAGATGTTGCAAATCACTGCTATACAAAGGGCTGCTTGGTTCATATGTTGAGCTGCTGCTGCTGCTGCAAAAGAAAGGGGGGTACAGATCCCTTTGTTGCCCATCTCTTTCCATCTGGAATGCACAGAGAAACCAATAGTTCATTTTTGAGCCCGTCCATAACTAATTTCCACTGGGAATCAAGTCGGCTGGAAAGCTCACGTGGAAAGAGCCGGCATTGAAAAGATGCCTCTTTCTTTCTCTCTCCTTCCTTTCCGCCTCCTTTACCCTCTGCTTTCTTATTAGCCCTGTAGGCTAAAGAAAACAAATTGAAGTGCACGAAAGAGGAAACAGCTACTACTTCTATATGACTAAGTCCTAGATATGGAAAAAGGGAGTGGGGAGGCAAGCGAAGGACAGGCTTTGAGCCATTCCAGGATTCTCAGTACTCCCCTAGGTCTTCACAATCTCAGCCGTAGCACGCAAACCTCTGTCCCTATTGAGGGCAGGCTGTACCATGGTGAGAACAGAGGAGGTACCACACTGCATACAGCCTTTCCATAGAATTACAGGAGGACAAGAATGAAAAACGGACAGAGGCTATCACAGGGGTCCCCAATAGGGTTGCCAACCTCTAGGTGGTGGCTGACGATCTCCCACTTTTACAACTGATCTCCAGATATGGTTGCCAACTGCCAGGTAGTAGCAGGAGATCTCCTGCTAATTCAACTGATCTCCAGCCAATAGAGATCGGTTCCCCTGGAGAAAATGGCCGCTTTGCAGAGTTGCCAGGTCCCTCTTCGCCATCAGTGGGAGGTTTTGGGGGCGGAGCCTAAGGATAGTGGGGTTTGGGGAGGGACTTTAATGCCATAGAGTCCAATTGCCAACGCCATTTTCTCCAGGTGAACTGATCTCTAAAGGCTGGAGATCAGTTGTAATAGCAGGAGATCTCCAGCTAGTACCTACAGGTTGGCAACCCTACCGCTTTGGAAAGTGGACTCTATGGCATTATAACTAGGGTACTAGCTGGAGTTCTCCTGCTATTACAACTGATCTCCAGCCGATAGAGATCAGTTCACCTGGAGAAAATGGCCGCTTTGGCAATTGGACTCTATGGCACTGAAGTCCCTCCCCTCTCCTGCTAGTACCTGGATGTTGGCAACCCTAGTAAGGGTGAATGCATTATCACTATATCTAATGGTGAAGTGGTTTTCATGTTAAGACAATCACAGAAACAGCAACATCAGGTCCTTCCACAGACAAGGAAAAGGTTTCTAAATACTTGGTGGACTTCCCAAGAATGCAGAAAAATATGACTTTGTAAATTAACCAAAAGAAAGGCCCCCACCCAAAAAAAAAAAACATAAGAAAAACAAAATATCACAAGAAAGACTGAGGATTGAGGTGGCTGTAGGAGGCATACGATGTTGGCAGAGGTTGAGAGTGAGTAAAGAAAGGAAGCCAGCATGGTGTAGAGAGAGTCAGCGTGGTGTAGTGGTTAAGGTGTTGGACTAGGACCTGGGAAACCCAGGTTCGAATCCCCACTCTGCCATGAAAACTTGTTGGGTCACCTCAGGCCACTCACACACCCTCAGTCTCGATCCTGGCAAGTATTTGGATGGGAAGAAGAGGAGTTGGTTTTTATATGTTGACTTTCTCTACCACTTAAGGAAGAATCAAACGGGCTTACAATCACCTTCCCTTTCCCCTCCCCACAACAGACACACTGTGAGGTAGGTGGGACTGAGACAGCTCTAAGAGCTGTAACTAGCTCAAGGTCACGCAGCTGGCTTCAGTTTCGCCAGATTAGCCTTCGCGGGCATGTGGAGGAGTGGGGAATCAAACCCGGTTCTCCAGATCAGAGTCCACTGCTCCAAACCACCACTCTTAACCACTACACCACGCTGGCTTGAAGGGAGACCTTCAAGGAATACTAGCCACCTGACACGGAAGCAGGCAATGTCGAACCACCTCTGAATATCTCTTGCCTTGAAAACCCTAAAGGGTGGTCATAAGTCAGTTGTGACTTGATGGCAAAAGGGGGGGGGAGGGAAGGAAAGAAGGAAGGAAGGGGAAATTAGCCCGTTAAAGGTCTTGAGAGTTTACAAAATCCTGCAGGGGCAGATTTGGGGGAAGGTGGAAAATTCCAAATTGTTCCCCCCAGCAAATTCCTCATGGGCCCTCAGCTTGTATATCATAATAGGCTGGGTACATGACACAGAGTGGTAAACTGCAGTACTGAAGTCAAAATCTCTGCTCATGACCTGAGTTCGATCCCGACGAAAGTTGGTTTCAGGTAGCCGGCTCAAGGTTGACTCAGTCTTCCAACCTTCCAAGGTTGGTAAAATGAGTACCCAGCTTGCTGGGGGTAAAGTGTAGACGACTGGAGAAGGCACTGGCAAACATAGTCTGCCTAGTAAATGTGGGGATGTGACATCACTCCACGGATCAGTAATGACCTGGTGCTTGCACAGGGGACTGTCTTTACCTTTGCTTTAAGTCCCACAAACCTGGGCAGGACTGAAACGAAACCAGAAGGGTGCAACTCTGCTTATGGGCGCATAGGCAGCCCCCCTCTCCTAGCCCTTCTGTAATTTGGACTATTGTGATTCTCTGTTCTCTTCATTGTTTCCCCAGCATATTGCTGATGTTCCTCTCAGGGCTATTATCAAAAGCTTTCTCTTCCTTTTGGTGGATTTTGATGGACAGGCCCGAGGGAGAGGGTCAGAATGTGCCACGAATGTATTGGCTTCCCACCGCCGGCCCAGCATGCTAGCGTTAAAGAGGCCGTGTTATCTTTTATCATCCTGGAGCCATGTTCTCGCTCCCCCACCCCCCAAGCACTGTGTGGGCAAAAAGACGGTTAATGCATAATGTATGGGGAGAGCTTAAAACAGGGACACAGGGGCAGGGAACAGAAAAAGAAAGGATGGATGAGAATACTGCTTAATTTCTAAAAGGGGGGGGGGAGAGAGAGAACGAACACGTTTGGCCCTTAATCCAGTCTAAAAGCTCCTTCTCCACAATCCCAGATGTGCAAAGGCCAGTTGCCAAGTTGGCTCCAGCTTTTGGAGAAGCCCTTGAATAACTGGGCTTAAGAAAGCACTGGAAAGGTAATGAAGGGGAATACATGATCACACAAACTGAGAAACTATCCCAGCATCTTTTGTGCTTTCACAAGGGACTGCAAGACACAGTGCCGAAGTAGATATGATGGCAACCTTGTGTTCGCCACAGAGATTCTGCTGCTGCCATTTTAAAATAATGTAAACATGCTACGAGGGCCCGATCCTGATTGGGCCCACAGCGTAGCCAGCTGTGGCACCTTCTCCCCTGCATGCACCTTTTCAAGAGCAGAAATGGACACACACACACCGTGGCCATTTCAGCTCTTGAAAAGGGGCAGGCCTCCAGCTACCAGCTGGAGATCTCCTGCTATTACAACTGATCTCCAGCCGATAGAGATCAGTTCCCCTGGAGAAAATGGCTGCTTTGGCTATTGGACTCTATGGCATTGAAGTCCCTCCCCAAACCCTGCCCTCCTCAGGCTTCGCCCCAAAAACCTCCCGCCATTTGCCAAGAGGTACCTGGCAACCCCAGGTGGGAGGGAGTGGTAGGGTTGCCAGGTTCCTTTTTCTATTTCCCTTTTTTTTCCCTTCCACCCAGTTGCATAGCTTTATTTGCACACCAGATCTTCCTTGTTAGTGTGATGTAGAAAATCAAGCAACCTGTCCTCTTTTCTTAATTTATCTTCCTCTTTTCCATGCTTTTCTCTTCCATTATGCTTTTTTCCTTTCATGATATGACTCAATTTCTCTCCCCCCCCCTTCTAATTCTCCCCCCACCCTTTGTCAGTCTTGGTCTCACCTCCTTCTCATCCATGGTTGGCAACTTAGAACATGCTTAATAGGCATATAGCAGCAAACCCCTTTTAATATTATGAACAAGTGTGTGTGTGTGGGGGGTTATATTTCCCCAGCATCTATCAAAGTAGTACAAGGATGCTTCCCCCCACCCCATTCACATGCACAGTAATGGAATGTTAATCTTTTATTGGTTAAACATGTGGAACAGAAGTTAGAACTCCCCCCTTAATTACATTTTATTACATTTTAAAGTCTGTTCAGGCAGTGGGTTAATGTTATTGTATTGTTAGGAAATAGGGTATTCCATGTGGGTATTCCATGCAGTGGCTGCAGATCTCCCGCTATTGCAACTGATCTCCAGGGGATAAAAATCAGTTCCCTTGGAGAGAAAATAGCTGCTTTGGCAACTGGACTCTGTGGCATTGAAGTCCCTCCCCTCTCCAAGCCCCGCCCTCCTCAGACTCCACCCAAAAATCTCCAGGTATTTCCCAACCCGGACCTGGCAACCCTAGACATCTAATATCCCTTTGTAAATGCTACTTTGCTACTGTAGACATTAAGCTTCATGTTATATGACAAATGACATAATCTTTTTAACAAATATGTCAGCAAAATCAATCCCATTGATCCTAGTACTTCTCATCCAGCACCAATACATAATCAATTTGCCCCCGCTTATATGTTAGGTACAAGGGTAAACGTAAATAGATTTCTTGTGGATTTATTTCCTAAAGATTTATTGTCATATTAAGAAGAAGTGTGTCCTACATTGGCACACACACACACGTATATATGTCTACAAGTATAAAATTTGAATCAGGGTCATATGGGGGGCGGAGATGGTATCGTTGTCCAGGGGCCCATGGTGGCTCTCAACAGCCTTGACCACTCTCACTGGTAAAAGCATGAAAAAGTATTTGAAGATGTGTAGAACTTGAAAGGCCCTGACCTGGATGGCCCAGGCTAGCCTGATCTTGTCAGATCTCAGAAGCTAAGCAGGGTCAGCCCTGGTTAGTATTTAGATGGGAGAACATCAAGGAATACCAGGGTTGCTGTGCAGAGGAAGGCACTGGCAAACCACCTTGTTATACCTAGCCCAAACCAGAGGAAGGTTATCTTTGCTTATTCCAGAAGTGAAATTTTCAGGAGCCCCCAACCCAACACCTTTGTTTTTAGAAGTTATTTTTCAGACGTTCTGGTAGCAAAAATGATTGAGATCATGTACAGAGTGCTAACATTTTATCACTAATGCTGTAATCCTATGCATGCTTATTCAGAACTGCTACTATACTATGTATGGGTGTAAAAGCTGGACAGTGAAGAAAGCTGATAAAAAGAAAATAGATTCCTTTGAAATGTGGTGTTGAAGGAGAGTGTTATGGATACCGTGGAATGCCCAAAAAACAAATCAGTGGGTTATAGATCAAATCAAGCCTGAACGGGCCCTAGAAGCTAAAATGACTAAACGGAGGCTATTGTACTTTGGTCATATTATGAGAAGACAAGAGTCACTGGAAAAGCAGTCATGCTAGGAAAAGTTGAGGGCAGCAGGAAAAGAGGAAGACCCAACAAGAGATGGACTGACTCAATAAAGGAAGCCACAGCCCTAAATTTGCAAGATCTGAGCAAGGCTGTCAAAGACAGGACATTTTGGAGGACTTTCATTCATGGGGTCGCCATGAGTCAGAAGCGACTTGATGGCACTTAACATACATACACACTGTACTCAATAGGATGCTCTCACAAAAGCACCTTAGTTTGGTTTTCTTCGGGGAAAGAAGTTTATATATAGGGAGAGAAGCTTCAGCCTTTTACCTTAATTAGAGATATGATATGATATGATATGATATGATATGATATGATGCAGAAAAGAGCAAACAAGATGATTGGGGGCTAGAGCAACTGCCCTATGAGGAACAGTTGAAAAGCTAATGGCTGTTTAGCTTGGAAAGAAGGGGAGATATGATAAGAAGTCTATAAAATTATGCATGGTATGGAGAGAGTGGACAGGGAGAAGCTTTTCTCCCTCTCTCATAATACTAGAACATGGGGTCATCTGCTGAAGCTGGAGGGTGAGAGATTCGAAACAGATAAAAGGAAGTATTTCTTCACACAATGCATTGTTAAATTGTGGAACTCCCTGCCTCAGGATGAGGTGACGGCTGCCAACTCGGAAGGCTTTAAGAGGGGAGTGGACATGTTCATGGAGGATAGGTCTATTCATGGCTGATAGTCAAAATGGATACTAGTCATGATGCACTCCTATTCTCTCCAGTATCAGAGCAGCATGCCTATCATACTAGGTGATGTGGAACACAGGCAGGACAACGCTGCTGCAGTCGTCTTGTCTGAGAACTTGCTGGAGGCACCTGGTTGGCCACTGTGTGCCCAGGCTGCTGGGCTTGATGGGCCTTGGTCTGATCCAGCAGGGCTTTTCTTATGTTCTTATGATATGACATGGCATGACATGATATGACATGTCATGATATGATACATCTGCACTCAAAGCAGGGTTGCCAAATCTATCTTGGGAAATTCCTGGCAATTTGGGGAAAGTACCTAGAGAGGGTGATGTGATGCCAAGGAGTCATCTTTTGACATAGGATGGCCAACAATCTTGAGAAAAAATGTCACCACCCCCCTTTTTGCCATCAATTCTCAGCCAACCTCTGGTGACCAAGGCAAGAGGCGTTCAGAGGTGGTTTGCCATTGCCTGCCTCTGCATAGCAACTCGGGTATTCCTTTGTGGTCTCACATCCAAATACTGACCAGGGTTGACCCTGCTTAGCTTCAAGAGATTTGATGAGAACGCTTAACCCTTTAATAGAAGTTTAATGTATGAAAATGGGCAGGTGATGCTATATATGGCATGGAGGTAAATAACACCCTATTAAGCTTGTGTTAAAGGGGGCGGTCATTTTTTCCCTTCAGATTGTTGGCAATTCCACCTCCAAAGTTGCAACTGATCTCTGTAGTCCAGAGATCAGTTGCGATTCTAGGGGAACTCCAGGCCTCACCGGGAGGTTGGTACAGGTTGAGTATCCCTTATCAAGACTGCTTGAGACCAGAAGGGGTCCATATTTTGGTTCTTTCTGTATTTTGAAATATTTTGGAATTTTTGCATATACATAATGGGATGTCTTGGGGATGGGACCCAAGTCTAAACATGAAATTCATTGATGTTTTCTATATGTTTTATACACATAGCCTGAATGTAATTTTAAACCATATTTTAAATAATTTTGTGTACATTTAAGAAGAAGAAGAGTTGGTTTTTATATGCCGACTTTCTCTACCATGTATGGGAGACTCAAACAGGCTTACAATCACCTTCCCTTCCCCTCCCCACAACAGACACCCTGTGAGGTAGGTGGGGCTGAGAGAGCTCTAACAGAGCTGTAACTTTCCCACAGTCACCCAGCTGACTTAGTATGTAGGAGTGGGGAAACAAATCCAGTTCACCAGATTAGCATCCGCTGCTCATGTGGAGGAGTAGGGAATCAAACCCGGTTCTCCAGATCAGACTCCATCATTCCAACCACCGCTCTTAACCATTACACCATGCTGGCTCTACACTATCAATGGTGCTGCTGAGGGCCTGTCAGTAATGTCTGTAAAACTCAAAACATCTGGTTTTTGGATCAGTCCATATTTCCGATGTCCGGATAACGGATACTCAACCTGTAACTATCTCCAAGGTTGGACAGAATATCTACCAGGTTCAGAACAGCAGAAGAGGTAAGATGGCGGCACCTCTCACTCTGGCTGGCTGGAACTTCCTTCTCCATGATGTCTTCCGTTCTCAGAAATGATAACAGTTGGGGGAAGTCCATCCCGGCTGGGGATTGCCTGTCATCTTGCTGGATGAGTTGCCCGTCTCTGGTATCTAATCACAGACAGGTCGAGGGAACTGGACATGTTTAACCTAGAGAAAAGAAGATTATTGTGACAGGGAATATGTTGACAGCAGCACGTTCAAATATCTCTGCAAAGGGAGGGCAGGGATAACTCACATCACCTTTCCACTGAGGACAGGAAAAGCAGCAGCCCATTTAAAAATCACTGGCAGTTAGATGCTGGTTACTATTTGGGGAGAAAAGCCTTACACTGAAGAGCAGCGCGGTGATGCAATAGCCGGTTGAGAGAATACCATTCCTCTGGGATTTTCAGGAAAAAGCAGATCAGGTATCTGTCATGAATGCTTTAAATGCAGAATGGTCTTGTGTGTGTGTATGTGTCACAAAAAGATACACAAAAGCGGGTCAGATCCAGTCCATTTTTTCATTCAATCTCAATTCATTTCCTTCCTTACCACAGCCGCCCTGTCCCACGTGGTGGTTTTTGCCCATGCAGGTCCTATCATTAGGGTTGCTAACCTCCGGGTACTAACTGGTGATCTCCTGCTGTTACAACTGATCTCCAGCCGATAGAGATCAGTTCACCTAGAGAAAATGGCCACTTTGGCTATTGGATTCTATGGCATTGACCTCTTCAGGCTCTGCCCCCAAAACTTCCCGCCGGTGATGAAAAGGGACCTGGCAACCCTACCTATCATTCTCAGCGTATCTTTTTTGGATAGTGAAAGAGGACACACACCCCTTGTTCCTTTACCACTAGCAGAAAAGCTAGTTGGATCCGATCCTTGTTCTCTAGTCCCAAAAGATGCACGGGGTGTTTTCCGTTTTTAGGAGTCAATCAGCTGAGATGGTGAATTCGACCTTCTTTCAGTCTTTTAAGAATGAAAACAGGGAGAATAGGAGTTATTAGCATCGCAGAGGCTACTAGAGAAATTCTGGTCTTCTGAGTTCACATCCATATCCCCTGCCCTTTATGGAAATCACGTTCATTTCCCCCCCCCCCCCCACTCTTTTGCCTCTAGCCTCCAAGATGGGGAATAATTATCCCTCTCACAAGGGAGTCAGGCAGCCTCATTAATGGTTTGCAAAGTGCTTTGCCAGTCATCAGACAAGGAAGGACAGAGCGTTGGTAATTATTTTTAGCCTTCGAAGAAGGCTCAGTTTCCAGAGGTAATGCATGCTGGAAGGCTTTTTTAATTTTTATTTTTGGGGCAATAGTACAAGCTGAGATCCCCTGTCTTCCTGCGTATTCCTTAGAGAGAATGTATTTTTTCTTGGCCTTTGGCTAAGATAACTGTAGGTCAATAGATGTGGTTTCTGTCTGTCCCATATCTTTGGGCCACAATTTGCATTTGACCATTTTCAGGTGAAGATAAATGTGAAACTGAGGGGAGAAGACCTGGCAGAATTAACTGGGGGTTTTTTTTCCTGCCAAGGAAGGTCAAGTTCATGTCACACAGTGGATAAAGTATTGAATTTTGATGAAGGAGACAAAAGTACAAATTTTTGCTGCAAATTTCATGGTGGCTATGGGCAAATCATGCTTTTCGGTACACTCCCTTTATTTCAGCCTAACCTACCTCATAAAGTTGGTGTGGGAACAAACATCCTGCTACATGTTTTATATATTAGGGCTGGGGAAGAAGAAGAAGAGTTGGTTTTTATAACCCACTTTACTTTAAGGTGGCTCAAGGTGGCTTATAATTGCCTTCCGCCCCCAACAGACACCTCGTGAGGTAGGTGAGGCTGAGAGAGTTCAAAGAGAACTGTGACTAACCCAAAGTCACCCAGCAGGCTTCATGTGGAGGAGTGGGGAAACCAATCCAGTTCACCAGATTAGAGTCCGGGGCTCATATGGAGGAGTGGGGAATCAAACCCGGTTCTCCAGATTAGTTTGCCGCTTTTAACCACTACACCATGCTGGCTCTCATTATATACCATTATATCTGTATACTGATATTTGGAATTAATTAAATCAATCAATCAATAAAGCAGCCATTTTCTCCAGGAGAAGTGGAATAAATATTTTAAATAAATAACTAATAAATAATTGATTTATGTAGTCTGGAGTTCAACTGTAATCCCAGGAGATCTCCAGCCCTCACCTGGCAGTTGGCAACCCTAAGTTATATACTTTAGAATTTTTCAAAACATTTTTAAATACGTTCCTAGAAAGCTGTCAAAGGAGATGGGGGGTTAAGAGGTGTTAGATCTTAAACTCTGCAGGAAGGGGGAACCATCTGCTGTGGAAAAATGTCCAGCTCCTTCTTTGGTGGTCAATGAACAGCTCTCTGTGTGCGTTCAGAGTTACTGTTCATTATTATTTCCTCCTTTAACAGGAGTATGTTCAACGTTTGTTTTGCTAAATGGACACTGCTAAAGCAAGCATAGCAGAGCTGCAGGTCAAAAACCAACAGTAACTGGTGGACATTTCCCCCTAACTAGGGATCATTGGTTGCATCTGTATTCAGGGAAATACTTTAACCTGAACTGACAGTACAAATCTATGCAGAGTAACAAACTGAAGTCTATGGGCATAGACTGGAGAAATCCTGCATAGGATTTATTTTTTTTGTTTTATTAACATTATTTATAGTCTGCCTTTCTCACAGGGGCTCAAGGCGGATTATACATAGTGAGTCAGTACAATCAACAAAATGGGACATTCAATAACCAGGATTGCACTCTGAAGGTTAAAGAAGTTTAAAAGAACAACTAGGGGCTTGTTGGGGTTGCCATCCTCCAGGTGGTGGCTGGAGATCTCCCGCTATTACAAACTGATCTCCAGGTGATAGAGATCAGTCCCCCTGGAGAAAATGGCTGCTTTGGCCATTGGACTCTACGGCATTGAAACCCCTCCCCTCTCCAAACCCCGCCCTCCTCGGCTCCAATCCCAAAATTTCCAGGTAATTCCCAACCTGGAGCTGGCAACCCTAGGGCTCATACTGAAAATGCAAATTAAGCCAGTTTGAACAGGGGATGACTAGCATATCCCAAAGGCCCAGCAGCTGTGAAGTGTCTGGCTCAAAGAGGAAGGCTCTCCAGAGATTACCTGGGCAGGAGGGAGAGATGTAAAGGCTTTGGGAAACAGCAGGATCATAAAGTCTGTTGTTTCAGGGTGTTTTGTACGTTTCCACGGTGCAGAGGCCAGATAGATTAGTTAGCAGATTCTTCTTAAAATTCCTGTTGCAGATCCCCGAAATTGTCTCTTTGGTGACAGTGTCCTGAATAGGGTTGCCAACTTCCAGGTGGTGAATGAATTCAAAGCAAACCTTGTGCCAAATTCAATAGTATTGAAACAAAAATAGCGCAGCACCGATGGCTAACTTGATATGTACTATTTTTCTATGTACTATTTTTCTTTCTATTATTTTTCTACCTATTTTATACAATGAAACTTCTTTCTTCAAATATATTTGCAATAAATCAATTATAACATGCAATTGTCTCTTGTTGTTCTTATAACATAGGCAGAACCAAAAAAAAATTTTTTTTTTACAACAATATAGATACCTTGGACACACATAAAACAATTTTTAACTCTTGTGTCCAAATAGAGTAGTTGTTAAGTTATGCCAGAGAGTTGCCAGTTCGTTTTTATTTGCTGCCGGTTGCCTTATGATTTATCATTGAGCTGAAGAAGTCCTCCAAAACATGGACGCAAGACTAGCCCCACGTTCTCATACTTTTCGGACCCGATTTCGGACTGTTTCCGGACCACTGCCTTTCGGACTTAATATATCCCCCAGAACTCCCGGGCGGGACATTGTTGGTTACTTCAAGGTTTTTGTGCCTACAGCATTATCTGGTTTTGCAATGTTGGAGGCTTTTTGCCTCATCTGAATGAATGCATTCTATACCACAGCTTTGCATTTATGAATGTTCATTTGTGTTATTGTTTCATATTGTTTGCATTTTCATTAGGATTAGTTGCGTGTGTGGCATGAAGTTAATGCCTTAATAAATCACATGCTCTTATTTGTTTGCCAATTTTGGCTTGTATAATTGAGCCCTCGTGCTGCCAATTTCTGCAAACACTCCATGTATAGACTGAAAAATTCCCGATGTCAGTTCAAATAAATTCCGGACTGTAAATCGTTCTGGAGATTCACAAGCCGAGATGGGGTTCCAGTATCTCTCCCATTTCGCCACTGAGGCTTCTTCCATTGGAAAGTTCTTTACGTGGCAATAATGAGACGTCTGTCTAATCAACATGAAATACAAAGATACAACTAACATCCTACAGTGCAAAGGTACAGAGTGAAATGCATAAATTACAAAGGCAATAACACCATAAATCGGAAGAACCGATTTCTTAAGTGGATGGCATGCTGGCTCATCTCAACCCCTTGTGTCCTGTACCCGTAAATAACCATACTGATTGAAATCAGGTGAAGTTAGAATCTGAAGCTTCTTAAAGTTACAATATCCCTTTTGTTCTTAAACAATACATAACACCACTAATATAACAAACTGTACATCATTTACAAAAAAAAGTCTTATAAAAAAACAAGCTAGATCTAAACTCGAGTTCAGTCCATTGGCTATAGATCTTCTGGGGGATTACTACTGCTTTCCAGGTGACAGAAATCAGTTCACCTGAAGAAAATGGCCGCTTTGGAAGGTGGACTCTACAGCATATGGCCTGACACACACACACACCCACTTAGGCCTGAACCCCACCAGTTCTATATTTAAAGGGAAGAAGAAGAAAAGAAGAGTTGGTTTTTATATGCCAACTTTCTCTACCACTTAAGGAAGACTCAAACCGGCTTCCAATCGCCTTCCCTTCCCCTTCCCACAACAGACACCCTGTGAGGTAGGTGAGGCTAAGAGAACTGTGACTTGCCCAAGGTCACCCAGCTGGCTTCGTGTGTAGGAGCAGGGAAACAAATACAGTTCACCAGATTAGCCTCCGCCGCTCATGTGGAGGAGTGGGGAATCGAACCCGGTTCTCCAGATCAGAGTCCACCACTCCAAACCACCGCTCTTAACCACTACACCACACTGGCTCTGTCCTAACACGGAAAAGAAGGAAACCGTAGCATAAAAAGGAAGGAATAGAGTATAGGATCGAGGTGAGAAAAGGGAAAGTATTGCAGGATTTTCAGAGAGCAGCCATCCCGACAAGTCACACATTTCCAGCCCCAGCATCCCAGATGGCACACGCTATTTTCCTTATTTCCCTCTCACTGACCCTACACAGCCTCTTGGTTGCAAGGTCAGGGGAGTATATTTAGCTCCGTGGCCTCTGAAGAACCAGAAATATTGGAATCAGGTGTGAGGTGCAGCCATCTTGGGAGAGAAGGAGAAAGGCAGGCACATGCAGGTACGTGGTTGCTGTGGCAACCGAGTGTAAGAAGATGGAGATGAAAGATGGAGGCAGGGAGGCAGGCATTCCCCCTCCACATCTCTTCCTTCTCCCCCCTCAACTGTATCTTAAACCTCCAAGACAACTCAGTACCAAAGGAAAACATAAGGAGGAAGTAAAAAAGCAGGGTAGGTGGGCAGGAGGGGGGTGCAAAAAAAGAGACCCCTTTTTGTCCTTGCTACAGATAGCTAGAACAGACGGGATGTTTGGGCCTCGGAACCCAGTGGGGATCTCTTTCCTTCCCATTTGTTGTTCAGCCTACCCACCTTATGATCAGACTCCCCAAACCCACCCCTCCAAAAGCTTCCACTGCAGAGGAGAAGAAGGAGAGAGGACAGGCTTCACCGCCTTGCTTGCCAAGCCAAGGAATACTTATTGTGCAAATGCAATGGGTAGAGCTCCTTCCATTTTACTCCCCCACCATGAAATGAGGTGCTTCGTTATTAGGGTTGCCAGGTCCCTCTTCACCACCAGCGGGACGTTTTTTGGGCGGAATCTGAGGAGGGCAGGGTTTGGGGAGGGGAGGGACTTCAATGCCATAGAGCCCAATTGCCAAAGCGGCCATTTTCTCCAGGTGAACTGATCTCTATCAGCTGGAGATCAGTTGTAATAGCAGGAGATCTCGAGCTAGTATCTGGAGGTTGGCAACCCTATTCATTATGGAGAAGAGAGCTGTTGCCAGGGCTTACATCCCCTTGCACAGCCTAATCGTTGATCCCACGCGAGTGCATATCGTTAATGTTACTTGGTGGTAGGGTTCCCAACGTCCATGTACTAGCTGGAGATCTCCTGCTATTACAACTGATCTCCAGCTGACAGAGATCAGTTCCCCTGGAGAAAATGGCCGCTTTGGCCATTGGACTCTATGGCATTGAAGTCCCTCCCCTCCCCAAACCCCACCCTCCTTAGTCTCCACTCCAAAAATCTCCAGGTATTTCCCAACCCGGAGCTGGCAAACCTACTTGGCGGCAACAGAAAAGCACTCTGCACATGCTTACCCATATATTCAGTAGAGGTGTTAAATTCATGTAGAATCAGAATGAAGGGTGGGGAACTGACTGCACCCTCCTAAGCAGAGTTAAGCTGTTGACTTCCATGGACACAAAGGGGTGTTAGCTTTGTTTAGGATTGCACGGTATGTGAGGCAGGGTAGCTTTAGGGGATCCCCGCTTTTTTTTGTAGTCTTTCTCACATTCCCTGAAGGGCTCAGAGCAGCAAAAGCCCTGCAAGGCACTTGGCCACATGAAATCTTGGCTCACGTTAATGGTGAAGAAGAAGAAGAAGAATTGGTTTTTGTATGCCGACTTTCTCTACCCCTTAAGGAAGAATCATACCGGCTCACAATCACCTTCCCTTTCCCTCCCCACAACAGACACCTGTGAGGTAGGTGGGGCTGAGAGAGCTGTGACTAACCCAAGGTCACCCAGCTGGCTTCATGTGTAGGAGCAGGGAAACAAATCCTGTTTACCAGATTAGCCTCTGCCACTCATGTGGAGGCGTGGGGAATCAAACCTGGTTCTCCAGATCAGAGTCCACCGCTCCACACCACTGCTCTTAACCACTACACCACACTTGCTGGGATGCTTCTGCAAATCTGCACCTCCATTACCAGCCAGCCACCTAGGGTTGCCAACCTCCAGGTACTAGCTGGAGATCTGCTATTACAACTGATCTCCAACCTGGAGAAAATCGCCGCTTTGGCAATTGGACTGTATGGCACTGAAGTCCCTCCCCTCCCCAAACCCCGCCCTCCTCAGGCTCCACCCAAAAAAAACTCCCGCCAGTGGCGAAGAGGGACCTGGCAACCCTACAGCCACCTGTAATTTTTTCTGCTCCTCCTTCTTCGGAGGGAGCTTCCTGGACTCTGGGCTAGAGGGTTCTCCAACTGCCAAGGGTTTAAAAGACTGCTATCCGAACACCCCTTTATCGTTAACATGTCTTATTGTATTGTAATAGGAGACCTCAGGAGCTAGATTTTCAAACACAAAGACTCAAAGCCAGCTTTGGGAGAATCAGATTTATTATTTCAAATAGCTATTTGAGTCTCCAGACTCTGCCCTTCAGAGGCTTTCAAAATAGAGTTAGGAGCACCAGATACAACTGTGTTCAGACTTATATAACCTCTTAATTAGCTCAGTACAATATTTTAACTACACATATTACATCATATCTTTTCATTGGGCTCAGAGGTCTAGGGGATGATCCATACAAATTAGAATAACTCTCATTGGTTTTAATTATACAGACATTTGATTGGTGAATCATAAAGCAGCAATAGTCATGATTGGTTAAAGAAACTTGTGTACAGTTCATTGTTTTAACACCTGGTATTTCATCTAATCTTTTATTCCCTAATGATTCTCAGACATTCAGACGCCTTTGCCTGTTGGCCAACCTGGAATAAACAAACAACACTGTATAGTTATCTCTTCTTAAATTCTTTTCTGTCTGTCTCTAAACATATCTCTCCAGGGGCCCTCTGAGTTTGGAGTTTTAATAATATTTCTTAATTTTTAACTCTTACAGGTCTGCTGCTTCAGTATCTATTGAATATTAGTAGTTGCTGCCGGCCATTATAGGAACCAGTCTTGGCTGAAAAGCAAGGTTTATTAATAACAATAACTGAATAATTAAAGGTGACTTTGGGCCCAGTCATTTTCTCTCAGCCTAATCTACCTCACAGGGTTGTTGTCAGGATAAAAAGGAGGAGGAAACATGTTTAGTGTATTTTTTATCCTGCCTTTCTTCCGAGCACCTCAAGGTGGTGTGGTTCTTCCCTCCTCCACTTTATCCTCACAATTAGGGTTGCAAGTTCCAGGTTGGGAAATACCTGAAGATTTTGGAGGTGGAGCCTGAGGAGGGCGGAGTTTAAAGAGGAGAGGGGCTACACTGCCATAAAATTCAATGGACAAAGCGGCCATTTTCTCCAGGGGAACTGATCTCTGTCACCTGGAGATCAGTTGTAATAACAGGAGATCTCCAGCTACCACTTGGAGGTTGGCAACCCTACTCACAACAACCCTGTGAGGTAGGTGACTGACCCAGGGAACCCATAATCATTATTTTATAGCTCTGTCAAGGAGAGCCAGCATGTCGTTAAGGTGGTTAAGGTGTCGAACTAGGATCTGGGAAACCCAGGTTCGAAACCCCATTCTGCCATGGAAACTTGCCGGGTGACCTTGGGCCAGTCACACACTCTCAGCCTCGACTCTAGCAAATATTTGGATGGGAGACCTCCAAGGAATAACAGGTTTGTGATGTGCAGTCGGGCAATGGCAAACCACCTCTGGACGTCTCTTGTCTTGAAAACCCTATGGGGTTGCCATAAGACTGCTGTGACTTGGTGGCAAAAAAATGCTCTGTCAATAACATAACGTTTTCAGAGTATAAGTAACATACCCTCTCTGTTTCTTCCCAGGATCCCTCTATCTACCCTAAAGAAAAGCATCCACTTTCTGTCTGGAAACTAGAACATTGGAAAACATCAAGACGGCCTCCCACAACTTCACTAGGCAACATGGTACGTCCGTACGCTCTGTGTGTGTGTGTGTTAAGTGCCATCAAGTTGCTTCCGACTCATGGCTACCCTATGAATCAATGTCCTCCAAAATGTCCTATCTTTGACAGCCTTGCTCAGGTCTTGCAAATTGAGGGCTGTGGCTTCCTTTATAGAGTCAATCCATCTCTTGTTGGGTCTTCCTTTTTTCCTGCTGCCTTCCGCTTTTCCTAGCATGACCATCTTTTCCAGTGACTCTTGTCTTCTCATAATGTGACCAAAATACAACAGCCTCAGTTTAGTCATTTTAGCTTCTAGGGTCCGTTCAGGCTTGATTTGATTTATAACCCACTGATTTGTTTTTTTGGGCAGTCCACTGTTTCCATAACACCCTCCTCCAACACCATATTTTCTTCCTGTCAGCTTTCTTCATTGTCCAGCTTTCACACCCATACAGAGTAATAGGGAATACGATGGCATGAATTAACTTAATCTTGGTGGCCAGTGACACATCCTTACATTTAAGAATCTTTTCTAGCTCCTTCATGGCTGCCCTTCCCAGTCTCAATCTCCTTCTGATTTCTTGGCCGTCCTTCTGATTTCTACGTCCGTACGCTACTCCTGAATTATCCCTCGGGAAGTATTAACTGCTGTTTTGTCACCGGCACAGTACAGGTCTGTTACCTGCCAACATTTGAAAATCAACACACCACAGAAAAAGAGGTCAATTTAGGCCAGGATCATGCAAGCACTCATTTCTGTTTGGTGTTTTTAAGCACTACGGCCACAGAACACATGCTAAAGCACGCTGAGCATCTATTGAACAGAGAGGCATGTAGGCATAAGCGTGGCCTAAATTAACCTGTTTTGGTTTTTTCAACCGTTGGCAGGTAACAGACCTGTGCTGTGGCTGAGTGTCACACTGGCGGGCCGCCAGCACAATTTGTGTATTCTTCTTCTTGGCTATTTGGTTCTCCCCCTCTCCGCTGACCTAGTTTCTCAGCATCTCTGGAAGGTAAAAGATATGCACACAGAGTAGTAAAGCAAGGAGGCCTCGGGGGAATCGCCCCCAAACAACTGCACTGAATTAGCAATTCTCTTTCATAGCCGCCTCCTGCCAGGCAATACGAGTCACAGAAATTTAGACAGAGAAAGAGAGAGAAAGAGAGAGAGTGATGCAGCCTGGCAGGGAAGTCCCCTGGTGTGGCATGAGAGTCGGATCTTTGATGCTGCCTGAACGACTCTGCCCACCCATTCCCGTCTTCCACTTGCACAGCAGAACCTCAAAATTATGAATTCCGGAGTTTGCTTACAAGGCATGTCAAGCGACTAAACTGGGGTAATAGGACTGTATGCTGAGCGGATCAAAGAGCCCCTTTCAGTGGTTACAATAGCCTTCTGTAGATGCTGCGTTGGCTTTCCGTTCGTGCAGAAGGGGAGCCTGCCAGCCGCGTGTTTTGGGAGCACAGTCAGGATAAGGCTGCCAGCCCTGTGCCTGCGAACCCCAGGAGCTTTAGGGGGCAAAGCCTGGGGGGAGTGAGTGTCATTAATGCTGCGATGCCACTTCCAGGTCCTTACCATAGATACTGGGGGAATTCCTAGAGCGTATCAGATGGTCACCCAGAAGTAATGCCACAGCACCCACAATGTTGTTCTGCCACTTTTTTTTCTTTTTTCTTTTTCCGTTTGTGGCCAACAACTCCCCCCACCCCACCCTGTTTTTGCAATCCCGGCCGACAGCAAAAACTGCAGTTTCCTCATGCCCCTGGTGGATAACTGCAGAAGGCTGCATTCAGGTGAGTCACAAGTCGGTGCACACTCCGATCACATCTATACATGATTACTGCAATAAGTAGGGTTGCCAACCTCCAGGTGATACAAAAAAGTAGCACTAATGACTAAATGGAAACTGTTCAATCATTGCTTGCCACAATAAATATATAACTAAACCACGATTGTATATATTGATTTTATCATAAACATGCAATATAAGTGTTCTTAGAAAATCACACTTGCTATTGTGTAAGGTTACAACAAATAACACACAAGCATACACAAATTATGGCAAACAACTTTGCAAACTGCAATTGACATTGACAAAGTCCATAAGCATACAAATGGTGACCCAGTAGGTTCCAGCGCTATATAAACATCCTGAATTGGAAGTAGAAGCATGTAGAAACAATCATAGTGAGACCAGCTAACGAAGAGAAGGGGTTCCGGTAAAAGTCCCTTTTCACCAAGGTTTCTTCAGTCCTGGTTGTGGTCTTTCACACAAAATCATAAACTAGCACGAAATACACACCAATGAAATAGAGAATCCAGTGTCAGTCACTCCAAACGGACGGCATAGTAACTTGTCCAGGTGGTGGCTGGAGATCTCCTGCTATTACAACTGATCTCCAGGCGATATAAATTTGTTCCCCTGGAGAAAATGGCCACTTTGGCAATTGTACTCTGTGGCACTGAAGTCCCTCCCCTCTCTAAACCCTGCCCTCCATAGACTCCACCCCCAAAATCTCCAGGTATTTCCTAACTCGGAGCTGGCAACCCTAGCCATAAGATCTTCAAAGACTGTTCATAAACTTTCACTGGTGCTAGGGTCTTGCTGCAAGGGGTCTGGGGGGTGGGGTTACAATTAATCAGGCCCCAGAAGGGCCACACCTGGACGGCAAGTTTATTACCATGATGGTGTATTAGTGACATTGCAAAATATATCAGAAATCTTTATTGAGAATATGGAATGATATATATATATATATTATGGTCCCAGAGAAATAATGATTGATGATCTGGGATGGGAACAGATCTCAGCCTTTCTGAAAGAGCTTCAGCTGCCATTTGTCAATTCATTTTTTTGAGCGCAATGCAAAATGCTGCTGCTTATCTTTAAATTGATCTGGGGCTCTGGTACAAGAGGGGGCTACCTTCTCCAATTATGAACCTACCCAAGTATTGAGATCTACTTCAGAGGTTTTGCTTCATTATTAGGATTGTCAGGTCCCTCTTCACCACCGGCGGGAGGTTTTTGGGGTGGAGCCTGAGGATGGCGGGGTTTGGGGAGGGGAGGGACTTCAATGCCATAGAGTCCAATTGCCAAAGCAGCCATTTTCTCCAGGTGAACTGATCTTTATCGGCTGGAGCTCAGTTGTAATAGCAGGAGATCTCCAGCTAGCACCTGGAGGTTCAAACAAAATAACAGCACGTGGCTCAATATAGTAATCAAACACAACGTATATTGTATGGAAACAACATCCAAAATGCATTACAACCTAACTATCATACAACATATGATACGCTCCAGAAATTTACCAAGAAACTACTCAGGGCGAACTGACTACTTGTTAGGCGCTGAAGAAGCCTGGAGGTGAAACTCACAGAATAACTAGGATCTGCGTTCTGCATCTGGTTCTGAACATATGTTAATGCATTGTGGTCCCCACCAGACTTTGTCAGTTACCCGTTTAAGAGGCATGAGTTTAAGTAAACGGGACGGAGGAGATCGCTGCAAGCGCTGTGTTTAGCCCAGTCCACGGACAGGATATGTATCCTTTGCAAGAAGTTGTTGTTTCTTTTCTAAGACAAATATTGTTGGACTTAAACAGTAGCTTTTTTGGTGGAGACCTACCTTTGTATCTTTGTATATATTGCCTGTTTTTGTTCAGCACCAATTTTTGTGTTTGCACGCATTAGATAGTTAGGTTGTATTGCATTTTGGATGTTGTTTCCATACAATATACATTGTGTTTGATTACTATATTGAGCCACGTGCTGTTATTTTGATTGAGCTATTCTCATTATAGCATTTGGGTGCTCCTTTTCATTTAGTACCTGGAGGTTGGCAACCCTAGGTTTTGCTTAGCAAGAGAGGAAGCTGGCTCCAAAGAACAGGGGCTTTTCTGTGATGTCACCTATACCATTCCCTGCCTGCCACCTTCTCTGTTAAACTTGGTGGTGCAAAGTGCCGTTAAGTCATAGCCAATATATGGCGACCCCTCTTGGGGTTTCCAAGGAAAGAGATGATCAGAAGTGGTTTGCCATTGCCTGCCTCTGTGTAACAACTCTCAAATTCCATGATGGTCTCCCATTCAAGTACTAACCAGGGCCAACCCTACTTAGCTTTCACGATCTGAGGAGACTGGGTTAGACTGGGCCATCCCAGTCAAAGAGGAGGAGGAGGAGAGTTGGTTTTTATACTCCACTTTTCTTTACCTTTAAGGAATATCAAAGCAGCTTACAATCTCCTTCCCTGCCCCCCCCCCACAACAGGCACCTTGTGAGGTAGGTGGGGCTGAGAGAGTTCAGAGAGAACTGTGACTGGCCCAAGGTCATCCAGCAAGCTTAATGTGGAGGTGTGGGGAATTGAACCCAGTTCTCCAGATTAAAGTCCGCTGCTTATGTGGAGCGGCACCAAAAAGAAATGCTTTTATTTGACCAAGCATATAGTGCTTAATTTGGTGAATCACTGCAGTTCTGAGAAGCTGGCTAGGCTAGCATGGTGTAGTGGTTAAGACAGCCAGCGTGGTGTAGCGGTTAAGAGCGGTGGTTTGGAGCAGTGGACTCTAATCTGGAGAACTAGGTTTGATTCCCCACTCCTACACATCAGCGGCAGAGGCTAATCTGGCGAACTGGGTTGGTTTCCCAACTCTTTCACATGGAGCCAGTGGGTGACTTTGGGCTAGTCACAGCTCTCTTAGAGCTCTCTCAGCCTCACCTACCTCACAGGGTGTCTGTTGTGGGGAGGGGAAGGGAAGGCGATTGTAAGCTGGCTCGATTCTTCCTTAAGTGGTAGAGAAAGTCGGCATATAATAACCAACTCTTCTTCTTTTTCTAGGCTTCGGTTGTTGATTTTCATATATGTGTGCTGATTTGATTGTGCCTGATCAGTTGCAAACAAAAAATTATCTTTTATCTCCCGGCAAAGGCTTTATAGATGTTTAAAATATTCTTAAATCTGCTATTAACATTTTTATTCAGCTCTTCTACTAAACTTTGGTATATTTTATCTATTGCTAATGGCTTATATTGCATTTTTAGAAAACCTATGGCTGTGGCTTTCATTGCTCTATTGCTTGATGGTATTGATTGTTTTTTATACATATAAAAAGATAGATGCTTATAACTCTTTGTACTTGTTTGGAATGTGCGCCTTAGCTGTACACTGCAAGGCGTTGGCTGTGATCCGGTATAAAAATAATTTAAATAAAATGAGAAATAATGCTGTGTAGGTTTTTGTTAGGCAACCCATCTGTGATATTTGATCTTTGGTGGCTGTTTCATACTTGCAAGGCAGCCACTGATCTTGCAGTCGCTGTGGGAAACGCACCCTGGGGTAGTTCTTTTCGGTTCCCCAGATGGGGAACTGAATCTGAGAGAGAATGGCTGGCCCAAGGCCACTGAGGAAGGTTTGATGGCTGAGGATGTCAAGGCGAGGAGTGGTGTGTGTTTTAAAAGGCATCTGCTTTTGCCAGAGGTGCTGAATGCTTCAGCATAGTGCCGCGACAGATGTGGGAAAAGGCTCCCCAGGATCCTTTGTGGCGAAGGAAGGGGTTTCAGTAATGTGATACGGAATAGTATTTTGTTTGTTTCTTTTCTACCCTGCCGTTCGCCTTCACGGCTTTCATTGTTCTCCTTTCCTCGACTGTATCCTCAAAATAGTCTCATGACAGGCCCAGGGTCACCCAGCAAACTTCTAAGGCAGAATGGGGATCTGATCCTAGTCCGACATAACCATTACTAGGGTTTCCAACCTCCAGGTACTAGCTGGAGATCTCCTGCTATTTCAACAGATCTCCAGCCGATAGAGATCAGTTCACCTGGAGGACTTCTGGTAGAGACGCTGATCTGAGCGCCACGTTCCTTGGGGGCTCCCAGGGGACCCAAGAAACGTTCAAATTTGGGGTGCACCCAGCACCCCCCCCCCAGATTCCTGAATAGTGGACTGGGAAGCAGGAACGCCCCTGCAGCCGTGAAGAGCTGTTAGACCCCCATTTTTTCTGAGAGAAGGACGTCTCTCGGGAACATTGGGTGTGATCCCGCCGGCATAGGGGAAATACATCACCGCGAATGTTTTCTTGAATTAGGCTCAGATCTCCTCTATCTATTACCATCTAAGCAACTACATGGAAGCAAGAATACCTACTCATCTAAAATCTGAGTAAGTCACAAGAACTCTTTCATTTTACCCGGATTTGTAAGCTCTGAAGGATTGTTAAATACATCTATTAAATCCACGTCTCCCTGCCTAATGTAAAAATGACTCCTTGAAAACAAGAAAATATCTGATAAACTGGCAGGAACCTTATCAATTTGATCGGTGGGTAGACATAATAAACAGAATTTTTTGAAAGACGCTACAACTACCAATCAGACACCACGACACAGAAAGGGGAGGGAGGAGATACCCCCCCACACCCCAGCGGTGCCGTCTTTCCGACTTAAGTAGGTCCTCTAGCCATGTTTTCCTTGGAAGCAACTTGTCTTGGAGAACCGGAAGACAGTAAACTTGTTGTTTCTTAAGGTGTTTAATACCATCATAACATCACTGATCGTAGCACCGGAAGTGTGTCTCCCTTGAGCAACTGGCAAATATCTCCCAAGCTCCTGGACATCAAGAGGAGGCAACATAAGGTCCACAACTTTGAAACTTCCTGTGCATACTATGTTTCCTGCAATATCTCCGTGCTAGAGTGTCTTCAACTCGATGGTATCTTATTACTAAAGTACTACCCACAATATAAGAATCCTGCCAAACTACCTACAATCTTTTTTTCTTTTTGCTGTATTTGTCTGGACTTTACCAACCAAGTTTTAATATAATTTTTTTTAAAAAAGAAAAGAAAAAAAAGTAGCAACCATGGAATCTGTGTTTAATCAGCTTGACCAATTATTTGCTGTGATAAACTCTCAACATCAATCTATCAACCAAAAATTGGACAGCGTCTTAGATGAACTTAAAGACATAAATAACCAAGCTACTACAATGAAGCCAGTTGTGGGAGCAGAGGATTGTCCAATTGAGAAGATAGCTGAAGAGCAGGAAAATCCTATAAAGGAACTGGAAAGCCACGATCAACAACTAGAGGCTGCATACCTTCAAGAAGAAACCGCAATAGATTACTTGGCTACCATGGATCTAAATGTGAGAGATTTTGATTTTAATCTCTATAATCTGCCTGCAGAACTCTTTAATGCTAGCTTGGAGGATTTGAAGGGTGGAAAGGCTGGAGTTACTGGGTTTTCTCTCTACGACCTTGGGATGGAAGAAATTATGATGCAGATTTACTATGAGAGCCCTATGTCTGCAGAGGGAATTTTACCAACAATTTCCAAGGATGCTCTTCGACGTTTAGTGTTAAAGAGGAAAAGTGGAAGACGCTGGAAATTCCGGGCAAAGGGACTGGTTACAAGAGTTTAAATTTTCTGGAACAAAAAAAGGAACTGGTTAAAAGGTTTAACTTTGGAGAAAATGGAACAATTTTTATATTAATACTTTAGAAAGATAATTTGTAGTTAAGGGTGACTGGGAGACATGGAGGGTTCACAGAAAATTGATTTTTAAAGGAGGCAATAAATGTTACTTAACATTCTAATCTATTTACTATTAATGAGATTTATTTAAAAATTGTGTTAGTATTAATTAATTTTTAATGAATATATTCAGTGCTTTATCTTTAAAATTGTGTGTGATTTAGTCTAGTGAATGAAATTTAAAATATTAGGATTGGAATTACCTATACTAAAGAGTACATTGGTTTATTGACGGATGGAGGAAGCTGTAGGGGAAGTTTTCTCTTTTTTGCTCTTTTTTCTGTTATATTTGATATACTTTCAACAACAATATAATGTGTTTTTTTATTATTGTTAACAATTGTAGACGTGCATATGTTTATTGGATTTAGAAAAATAATAAAAAATATTTTTTAAAAAAAGAGATCAGTTCACCTGGAGAAAATGGCCGCTTTGGCCATTGGTCTCTATGGCATTGAAGTCCCTTCCCTCCCCAAACCCTGCCCTCCACAGGCTCCATCCCAAAAACCTCTTGCCGGTGGCAAAGATGGACCTGGCAACCCTAACCATTACACCATACTGGCTCCTAGTAGTGTAAAGTTGCCTACCTCCAGGTGGCACCTGGAGATCTTCCACTATTATAGTTCATCGCCAGGTGACCAAGATCATTTCCCCTGGATAGGGTTGCCAACCTCCAGGTACTAGCTGGAGATCTCCCGCTATTACAACTGATCTCCAGCTGCTAGAGATCAGTAGCTGTTTTGGCAGTTGGATTCTATGGCATTGAAATCCCTCCCCTCCCCAAACCCCGTCCTCATAAGGCTCCGCCCCAAAAACCTCCCTCCAGTGGCGATAAGGAGCCTGGCAGCCCTACCCCTGGAGAATATGGCTGCTTTGGTGGGTGGACTCTATGGTATTATACCTTGCTAAGGCCCCTCCCCTCCCAAAACCTCACCCTCCCCAGGCTCCACTCACAAAATCTCCAGGTATTTTCCAACCCAGAGCTGAGAATTCTACATAGTGCCAACTGTGGAGAGAGAACTCAGCTTGTTTTGAATGGGGATGCATCCCGTGTGAAGGGTCACGTTTTCTTTTGTGTGTGTGTTTCGGGGAGGGGGGTCTATTAGATGGGTTGTTGCAGATGGACATCCAGGTTTCATCTGTATCATGCAGAGCCTTTAACAAGTCAACAGCTATATGCTCTAACCATTGTTAGCCACGTTGTGATCACATCCAGACTTGATTACTGCAGCGCATTCTACATGGAGCTGGCCTCGAAGACTGTTTGGAAACTTCAGTCAGCACAGGATATAGCAGTGAGGGAAAGTGTAGACGACTGGGGAAGGCCATGGCAATCCACCCCATAAACAAAGTCTGCCTAGTAAACGTCATAAGAACATAAGAACATAAGAAAGGCCCTGCTGGATCAGACCAAGGCCCATCAAGTCCAGCAGTCTGTTCACACAGTGGCCAACCAGGGGCCTCTAGGAAGCCATAAACAAGACGAGTGCAGCAGCACCATCCTGCCTGCGTTCCACAGCACCCAAAATAATAGGCATGCTCCTCTGATACTAGAGAGAATAGGTATGCAGCATGACTAATATCCATTCTAACTAATAGCCATGAATACCCCTCTCCTCCATGAATATGTCCACTCCCCTCTTAAAGCCCTCCAAGCTGGCAGCCATCACCACATCCTGGGTGCGTTGTGTGAAAAAAATATTTCCTTTTATCTGTTTTGAATCTCTCGCTCTCCAGCTTTAGCAGATGACCCCGTGTTCTAGTATTATGGGAGAGAGAGAAAAACTTCTCCCTGTCCACTCTCTCCAAACCATGCATAATTTTATAGACCTCTATCATGTCTCCCCTCAGCCGCCTTCTTTCCAAGCTAAACAGCCCTAAGCGTCTTAACCGCTCCTCATAGGGCAGTTGCTCTAGTCCCCTAATCATTTTGGTTGCTCTTTTCTGCACCTTCTCAAGCTCTGTAATATCCTTTTTTAGGTGTGGTGAACTGTACACAGTATTCCAAGTGATGCGACATCACCCCATGTGTCAGTAATGACCCGGTGCTTTGCACTTTTACCCTTATCTTTACTAACACACCTGAAGCATATTTCCTGCCAGTCTTTCAAAGGACCCTACTGGTTTGCCAGCTTATTTCCAAGCATTTTAAAGGCAAAGGAAAGAAGGCGGTTAAGGGGGAAATGACAGAGGTCTGTAAAGTTATATAGAAGTCTATAAAATTATGCATGGTATGGAGAGAAGCTTTTCTCCCTCTCTCACAATAATAGAACGTGGGGTCTGCTGGAGGGTGATTCAAAACGGATAAAAGGAAGTATTTCTTCACACAACGCATAGTTCAATTGTGGAACTCCCTGCCCCAAAATGTGGTGATGGCTGCCAACTTGGAAGGCTTTAAGAGGGGAGTGGACATGTTCATGGAGGAGAGGGCTATTCACAGCTGCTTGTAAAAATGGATACTAGTCATGATGCATACCTATTCTCTCCAGCACCAGCGGAGCATGCCTATTACATTAGGTCCTGTGGAACACAGGCAGGACAATGCTGCTGCAGTTGTCTTGTTTGTGGGCTTGCTGGAGACACCTGGTTGGCCACTGTATGAACTAGGGTTGCCAGGTCCCTCTTCACCACCGGCAGGAGGTTTTAGGGGCTGAGCCTGAGAAGGGCAGGGTTTGGGGAGGGGAGGGACTTCAATGCCGTAGAGTCCAATGGCCAAAGCGGCCATTTTTCTCCAGGTGAACTGATCTCTATTGGCTGAAGATCAGTTGTAATAGCAGGAGATCTCCAGCTAGTACCTGATGGGAACCAACATGATGTAACTAGAGAGCACGTCTCCAAGCTACAAGAAGGACACTGGGAAGATCCGTTAAGTAAATAAGAAAAATGCAGTAAGATAAGGAAGTTAAAAAAGAACACAGATATCTTTATAGATTCATGAGGAGGAACTGAGGAACTGAAATGGCCGTCTTCTTCCTCTCTGACCTAGGGATACTTACCCGTGATCCCTGTGAACACATAAACGAAAAGGAAGAGATTATTACGTTATTACTGGATGCATTGATTCTGTATATACACCATTGTGTGTACTTGTTGTTCTGACTATTTGTGTAATGAGCACTTGTATATATACTTACCTTCTCGTTAACAAAGTTCAAATTATTTGTTAACCATTGGTTTGGACTGCCTTTCGGTGCAAGTTCTGGTAGAATTACTATTTACACAGAAGTGTCTACATTTGGATATAGTACCTGGAGGTTGGCAACGCTAGTGTGAACAGACTGCTGGACTTGATGGACCTTGGTCTGATCCAGCATGGCCTTTCTTATGTTCATATGTTCTTATAGAATCATAGAATTGGAGAGTTGGAAGGTACCACCAGGGGTCATCTAGTCCAACCCCCTGCACAATGCAGGAAATTCACCTCCCCCCACACCCCCAGTGACCACTACTCCATGCCCAGAAGATGGCCAAGATGCCCTCCCTCTCATCATCTGCTTAAGGTCATAGGATCAGCATTGCTGACAGATGGCCATCCAACCTCTTCTTGAAAACCTCCAGGGAAGGAGAGCTTACCACCTCCCGAGGAAGCCTGTTCCACTGAGGAACTGCTCTAACTGTCAGAAAATTCTTCCTAATGTCTAGACGGAAACTCTTTTGATTTAATTTCAACCCGTTGGTCCAACCTTCTTGGGCAACAGAAAACAACTTGGCCCCATCCTCTATGTTACATTGCAAGTGCTGTGAAAGTCCTACATGGATTGGAACCTACATACCTTACAGATTACCTCTTTCCATATGGAAATGTTTGAATTTTAAGATGGGAGTCAGACACACAGCTGGGTGTGCCTGTTTACCAAGGAAATCTACATTTTGCATTACACTAACATACTTCAGTTTGCTTGCTTTGGGGGGCTATAGGTCCCTCGGCACTTTTACTATTCTTGTCTTGTTGAACACATAAGTTCTTGTTCTGGAGGGGGGAGAGAGAGAGAGTAAAGGCCACTTTCTTCTCCTTTTTCTGTACATTTCTTTATTCCCATTCCAGGCAGATCAGCGCGGGGACGTGCGTATGCCTGGCACGGAGGTGACCTTTTTACCCAGGGCCCTGCAGCTGTGAGCTGCAGCTCCTTCAGGCTGGAGGTGAACCAGAGCGCGCCAGCTGCAGTGTTGTAGGAGGAAAGAGGGGGTGGGAAAGGGACAGAGAAGAGCCTTTCCTGAGAGTTCAGAGAAGGGACAACAAGTCTAAAGGAGGAGGAGGCAGGACAGGTGGCTAGGGATAGGTTGTGGCTCAGCAAAGGTTGTAACCCTCGTATGGGGGCGGCAGTGGGGACACGACCCCGTTAAGGGTAGTCCAGGCTTCTGTCTCAAATGTATTAGGGGTTTTTTTTAGTCCATCAGCAATCCTTGTTACTTGCTAAGATATTAAGGAAAACAAGAAAGCTGTAATTCTATAGTGCAATCCGATACAATAGATATACATATAGATCAGGGGTCCCCAACATGGTTCCTATGGATGGCATGGCTGGGGTTGCCAACCGCCAGGTACTAAGCAAACAACAAGCAGCAATTAGGTTCACGTACAAAGATCATGAATAGACCATAGAAACATTCAAATCATTAATTTCATAACTGTATGATTTACTGTGATAAGCAAACAAGAACAACAACACAATAAACGAATGAAAGTAATATCACCATGAAATGGAACACTACGACCACCACGGGTTGAAGTCCAAATAAATGTGGGCGCAGTCGCTTCCGCTGGTAAGGTTATGCAGTGCGAGGTAGGTCCCACGAAATTAAAATACACAAGTCCAGGGTTGCATCACCCCAACGAGAACGAAGTCCACTTCAAACTGAATGTAGGCGCAGTCGCCTTTGCGTCGTGATAATCCAAAGCAAGGTAGGGTCAAACAAAAACTGACAATAGACTTTTCAAAGAGCCAGGATCTAACTGTCTTTAAAAGGTGTCTAAGCAGACTTTTTCATACTGACGAGTCATAAAGTCCTCGTGGACTACAAAGATGGAACAAAAGAGGGGGGGAAATAACCCCGGTACCACGGAAGAATGTGGTACCAGGGTTATTTCCCCCCCTCTTGCTCCGTCTTTGTAGTCCACGAGGACTTTATGACTCGTCAGTATGAAAAAGTCTGCTTAGACACCTTTTAAAGATGGTTAGATCTTCTGGCTCTTTGAAAAGTCCGTTGTGACACTTTTTTTGGAGACATTGCAACTCTCTGTCTTTTGTGTTTGTTGTCCTTGTACATTTATTGTATGCTGTTTTTTCTTGCTTGCACCTCACTATTGTAGTCACTGTATTGTATATAATTGATTATACTGTTTGATACTTTTGCAAATTTGAGCTGCGCGCTGGTTCTTATTTATCTGCTAACTCCCTTCCCTGTTTCCCTTTTCCTCCCCCTTCCTGGTCCAAGACTGCGGTCACAGACCTAAATAAATATATATATATTTATCTGCTAACTGTACAGCGCAGGTGATCCTTGGGTTTGAATTCAGGCCTTAATGTCCGCTGATTCAGGTTGTAATATCTGGTGTTGAATGCCAGACTGGTGAATGGAAAAACAACATCTAATTCTTTGGATGAGGTGGGGAAACTGGGGGTCTCATACCTCTGTCCATCAGTTTTCTTGGTACAGCATCCAGTTTTCCTGGGTGGTGAAAGGTCTACTATTTATTCCCTAGTGGGGACCCAAAGCAGCTCACCACATTATTCCCTATTTCCATTTTACCGTCACAACGACAACCCCATGAGGTAGGTTAGGCTGAGAGTGACTGGCCCAAGGTCTACCGGTAAGTTTCCATGGCACAGTGGAGATTTGAATCTGGGTCTCCCATATCCTGGCCCGCCACTCTAACCATTATGAAACTCTGTCTCTTAACATGCTGGATCCCAAATGGAGCTGGCGGATCTCTCAGATCTGGGAGACCCTGGGTTCAATCCCCCACTCTTCCAAGGAAGCTCACTGGATGACCTTGTGCCTATCCCACACTCTCAGCCTAACCTACCTTACAAGGATGTTGTGAGGATAACATGGAATAAGGGAGAATGATGTAAGCTGCTTTGGTTCCGTGCTAGGGAGAAAAGTGAAGTATAAGTGAAGTAAATAAATAAATATCTGATCTCACATATCTGAATCTTTTAAGTTTTGGGATTTTTTAAAAAAAATTGTACATCTGTGGAACAAATCTCATGAACATAATTACAAAAGGAAGAAGAAGACAACAAAAAACCTACAGCCCTCTGGTAGTAACTGCAATTGAGATGGAAATCAGAGCACTCTGGCTTGTGTTAGCATTGCCATTTGGTCCATTGCATGCAGTCCTTCTCTCTTCCATCTCAAAAATCGTAAATCAGAGCTGGGGAAAGCACAGCAAATTTTTAAGGCCTTGCCCGTTTCATCTTCCCTGACAATCTGGTGCTCTTTAATTTAGGAATAAAAGCAGGGGGGCAATCAACAGACATGTGTAAAACTAAAAACAGTGGGGAATGATTCCCTCTGTCCATCCTTGAACATCGCGTTGGGCGTTGCTGGTGAAATTTACTGGTGGTAGGTACTCTGAATACCATACAGAATTAACTTGTGGGATTCATTGCCACACGATGTGGTGATCGGCTGCTTACCTTAGGCAGCATTTAGAAAGAACTACCCAAATCCGCCTGTCTTGTAGTTACAATAGTCAGGAATGGATCCTCCATGTTCATAAGCAGCATACCCCTGGTTACTAGATATAGGAAGAAGATAGCTGTCTCCTTCATGTCTTGGTTAAGAGCTTTCCTGGGGTGTCTGTCTGTCTGCTGTTTAAGTAGGGTTGCCAGCTCCAGGTAGGGAAATACCTGGAGATTTTGGGGGTAAAGTCTGAAGAGGTCGGGGTTTGAAGTGGGGAGGGACTTCAATGCCATAGAGTCCAATTGCCAATCAGTTACTCCAGGGGAACTGATTTATATCGCCTGGAGATCAGTTGTAATAGCGGGAGATCTCCAGCCACCACCTGGAGGTTGGCAACCCTATGTTTAAGAAATTGGGCCAGGGTAAATGGTCCTTTTATTCTGAAGCAGTAAAGGAATTCCTAGCTTGATTCTCTTCAGCCATGTATAACATACAGTACCCGCTTGTAACCATAATATTCTCAAGGTAGTGTACAAGAATAAAATTATATAATAAACAGACATTAAACATTCAACGAAAACCCTTTAAAAGCAGTCAGCAGTAAGATCAGAGCAATAAATGCAGCCACAATTTAAAATGTGAAACAAATCCGTTTAGTAGGAGACAAAAATAAACAGGATATGCATAGGCATGGGATTAATTTAGGAGCAGATAAAAGCCTAGAAAGTAAATGAGAAAGCACAGCTAGTCAAGAAGGTGGGGAGAACTTAAGCACCAAAAGCCTAGAAAAGTGAACACTTTCACTTGACACCTAAAACTCAAAGAAGCTGGGTAGGTGGTGGGCTGTGCTGTGTAGTTAGGGTTGCCATGTCCCTCTTTGCTACCAGCAGGAGTTTTGGGGGAGGAGCCTGAGGAGGGCGGGGTTGGGGAGGGGAAGGACTTCAATGCCATAGAGTCCAACTGCCAAAGTGGCCATTTTCTCCAGGTGAACTGATCTCTATCGGCTTGAGATCAGTTGTAATAGAGGATCTCCAGCCACCACCTGGAGGTTGAGGAGAAAATAGACACCACTGTACTAGTATCAAAGGATAAGAAATTCAGTACAGGAGCGAAGAATACTTATAAGTGCAAACAAATATTTATATGCTACCGTGTCTAATACAATACGCACTTCATAAATATACAAAAAGAACCATTCATACAGTTGTAACACACATACACAAAATCATCTCTAGGATGGTGGTGAATGGAAAAAGTTCAATAAAAGGTGCAGTTTCTCTCAAGATATGCTCAACAGTCTTCTGTATTCATTCCATGCAGGTAAGCAGAGGTAATAAATATTAATTCAGGAGGAATAACTTCATGGAGGATACGGCCGTTTCAAATTCTTGACAATTTGAATTCTTCATCAGTCCTTCAAGCATTTTCCTCTTATATTGCACATCTTGATGATAAATTACAAAGTGCTGGATATAGTTCAATTCCCACGAAGGGTAACATTCACAAGTGTAGCCATCTGGAGGTTGGCAACCCTAGAGGGGAGGGACTTCAATGCCCTAGAGTCCAGTTGCCAAAGCGGCCATTTTCTCCAGGTGAACTGACCTCTATCGGCTGGAGATCAGTTGTAATAGCGGGAGACCTCCAGCTAGTACCTGGAGGTTACTAAATAGAAAGATTTGGCAACCTGCTAAGGAATTATTCAGTACGCAGCTGCATACTGAATAATTCCTTAGCCAGTACCTGGAGGTTGGCAACCCTACTGGGTGACCTTAGGCCAGTCACACACACTCAACATAACCTGCCCCACAGGGTTGTTCGAGGATAAAATGGAGACAGGAACAACGGTGGAAGCCACTTTGAGTCCCCATTGGGAGAAAAGTGAGGTATGAATGAAGTAAAGAAAAAAGTGAAGAATTTCCTTTAGATCTTAACATAAGAGTCCCTCAGCACAGTGGCCTGAGTAAAGGCTCACATAGCATTACCGAGGTACAAATTAGTATGGCTTAATGTGGCCTGTTGGCCAGTTCCTTTAACAGAGGTTTAATGTGTAGAAATGGGCAGCTAAAGCTTTTCATGGTATGCCGCTAAAACACATCGCCTGACAATTTCTGCCACTCAAACTGATGTTAAACGGACAGCCGGAGGGACCAATTTAAAAGTTGGCAACCCTAGTTATGGGTTTTTTCAGTATTGGCTCCCTCATTTTCAGACAGGGCCTTTTCAGTATTGGCTCCCTCATGCTGCAACACTTGGTCTATGAAGCACCACCCAGTGGCATTTATAAGAATTTATAAGACACATTTTCTTGGCGGAATAAAATAGATGGCTGAGGGTATCTTTATGGGGTGGATAGGTCCTAGTTTTAACAGGGATGTTATTTGTTTTCATTATAATATGTTTAATTGGGGAGAGGTAGATAGAAAAGTGGATCGGTTAATTTATAAGAATGTTGGGAGGGGGACTCTGGAGACAGACGAATCGCTCATAGGTAGGGAAAGAAAAGGCAATTTCATCATTCTGCTGAGATCTATACGTAAATTCCTGCCCCACATCAAGAAGGAAATTGCCTTATTATTTTCATGACGGGTCGGCGGATTCTTCCCCCTCTCCTCCGTGCCACGCCCCTCTGTTCTCCTGCTGGCAAAGATGGTGTCATTAATTGCCCAATTTTTGTGCCGGTGTGTCTACCGCAGGACAGAAGGGTGGAAACAATTGCCTTTTCTCATCCTCTCTCCCACGTTGATGGATTTTGTGCGGTCAAGAAGGAAGAAGGACAAAAAGAAAGGCTCCGAGAGCCAATGAGGAGGGGAAGAAAAGAACACTGGTAAACCCAGTTGGTTCTTGCTTGTATTTTAAGACGTCACGCTGGGCAGAATTGCTAGCAATTGTGTGTTGCCGGGGGGGGGGGAAATCCAATTTTTGTGACGCTAGCAGCATTCTTTAATGTGAGGACAACACAGAAGGAAGAGGAGACAATGTGTACACACACACTAAACAAGTCACATTTTTCACCAGCACCCTATTCAGGAGGATTAGAATTGTAACTCATTTCAGAGTTTGATTTGAGCTAAGATCTTAATAGTTTACAAAGCTTCAAGCTCTGGGATACATAAAGAAATAAAGAAGGTCTTTGAGCACTAGGGTTGCCAACCTCCAGGTACTAGCTGGAGATCTCCCACTATTACAACTGATCTCCAGCCGATAAGAGATCAGTTCACCTGGAGAAAGTGGTCCTTTGGCAACTGGACTCTATGGCATTGAAGTCCCCTTCCCCTCTCCTGCCCTCCTCAGGCTCTGCCCCAAAAATCTCCAGGTATTTCCCAACCCTATTGTTGAGGGAGTGGTGGGATATAAATCTGATAAATAAACACAATAATACACAAATGCATGCCCCGCGCACAAACACACACACACAAGTCGTTTCAGGTTGAAGTCTTAAGCCTGTTTTCTCTGCATGCTGGTCCTGATTGAAACGCGGACCCCATAGGCCCCCAAAATGTTAGAAGAAAGGGTCATGTTTTATATGCATTCAAATTTGTGCCCGTGTTTTTAAGCACCGGAGACAGTTTTAAGCCTGAAAACTGGCTAATTACAAAAAGCCTTGTTTTTCCCACCAGCATCCACAGTCTTAATTTCACCCCTGAGTATCTCTCTTTTTCATATATATTTTTTAAAAATCATGAATAAACTGGAAATGAGCCGTTTACATGGTGACCCCTGAAATGTGCTCCCCGATATCTTGCTTCAGCAGAGGGCTCCTGGATAAGATGCCATTCATAGGAGAAAGACTAATCTCATTCACCCTCCACCTCCACCCCTTTCCATCAATCTTATCAGGATCTCTTTCCTTGCAAGCTGGCAGATTAAAATAATTAAACCTCTGATGCAGCAGTGGCTTTAACTTGAAATTTGCTTCCGGAATAAGTTCATCTGAGAAAAAAAGAACTCAGTGGGATGTGTGGCAAAGGCGGGACAAACGGGAATGGGGAAGGATCTGTATATTCTACACCCTCCGGTTCTGTAAAAAGGGACAATGAAATTCTCCTGGGAGCAAAATATAGAATTATATTAAGGATTTGTAACAAATTTCGCCCCCTAGAACCAGGGAGATGGCCACTGGCTTAGATGACATTAAAAAGCATTACATTCTAATAGTCCCTTACGTTCCAGGAATACTCCCTTATTTTTCTGGTCCCCACTAAATTGCTGTCTTTAGCATTTTGTCCCTACTTTCAGTTCTTGGGTCTATCTTGGTTAAATTTTCTAAGTCCATTTGTAGTTGTGCCATTTTCAGCTCTCAGGTGCCACCACAAATCCACAGAAGTGAAATCTCCAAATTGAGAATGGGGACAGATGCATCTCATCTAGGGTTGCCAGGTCCCTCTTCACTGTCGGTGTCAAAACCGAAACACGTGCTCTCCTTGGTTTTCAGTTTGACTAGGAAAATCCATCCATCTCTGCCTGCTGGGTCAGGTCAGCCCTGCTCCCACCAGCAAAACAAATAAACAAACAAAAAACAAAAGAGCACAGTATGTGAATGAGACCAGCCTAGGGTTGCCAACCTCCAGGTAGTAGCTGGAGATCTCCTGCTATTACAGCTGATCTCCAGCCCATACAGATCAGTTCACCTGGAGAAAATGGTGGCTTTGGCCATAGGACTCTGTGGCATTGAAGTCCCTCCCCAAACCCTGACCTCCTCAGGCTCCGCCCCAAAAATCTCCAGGTATTTCCCAACCCAGAGCTGGCAACCGTAGACCAGCCACAATCTGTGGGGCATGCTGTAAACTTGATAACGCAAGGCAACCACTGTGCAATGTTAACACGCCTGTGAGAATCAAAATAAATGTGACACTGGAAGATCCGTGATCCTGCTTGTATAGTTTCCCCCACAAGGCAAATATAAGCTCTGAAAGGCCAATTGAAGTTGAGAAAGGTGGGCGGGGTGAAAAACCCTTCCTGTGGCTCTGATCTGAATGACGTCTCCCTCCCCCAAACACTTAGGGTTGCCAGGTCCCTCTTCGCTACTGGTGGGAGGTTTTGGGGGCGGAGCATGAGGAGGGCAGAGTTTGGGGAGGGGAGGGACTTCCATGCCATAGAGTCCAATAGCCAAAGTGGCCATTTTCTCCAGGTGAACGGATCTCTATTGGCTGGAGATAACTTGTAATCGCAGGAGATCTCCAGCTAGTACCTGGAGGTTGGCAACCGTACACACACTGCTGTTTACCTTTTTATATGCCTAGTTGGACAGTGAATTGTACATGTGCCACATTTTTGGTGGAGGAATAGGATTGTGTCGGTGATAAGATTTCATAACTCTTGCTATGGCCTGGAGAGGATTTTCATACTGCTGTCGCACTTATGTATTCAGATTTTATTTCAGCTGATTAAAAAAGAAATAAGTACCACCACATATCTTCTACAATGTGATGACAGGAAGGTGCTATGGTTGAGCAATTCACGACACCTTAATATAGCCCTTTTTTCATCTTGGTTTGAGAGTCTGCAAGAAGAACAGTGTCTTGAACCCAGCCTGATAGGAAAGGGTCGATTTCAACGGTCGTTTTTTTTTTTTTTTTTGTTAAACAACAAAGCAGACCGGGGGCACCTAAGCACCGAGAATTCGTAATGGGCTTCAGTCCCAGATGGGCAGCCGGGGGTTCGGATGGGCAGCTAAGATTTAAGTCTTCCGCCGTCTCTCCCAATAATCAGCAAAGCCGCACGTTTTAATGAGAAAATCCTCTTAAAACTCCAGGAAGAAAGTGAATCTTGTTCAAAGCAGCTGGATTTTCTTGCTGTGTGTGTAGGATGACCGCTGGGATGAGCCTGGTGGTAGGAAAGGGCAGAGCGGGGAAGGAATGGAACGGGAGCTCCACCTTCCCTTCTGGATATAAAATAATAACCGAAAAATGGGAAGGACGGATTGGAAAAATCTTTTTTTGTGTTTGCCATCAAGTCACAGCTGACTTTTGGCAACCCTGTAGGATTTTTAAGGGAAGAGATGTTCAAAGGTGGCTTGCCATTGCCTGCCTCCGCGTCATGCCCCTGGTATTCCTTGGAGGTCTCCCATCCAACTACTTGCCAGGGTTGAAGCTGAGAGTGTGTGACTGGCCCAAGGTCATCCAGCAAGTTTCCATGGCAGAGCAGGGATTTGAACTTTGGTTTCCAAGACCGTAGTCCAACACTTTAACACTTTTACACCACACTGGCTCTCTTGGAAAAATCACCGGAACCTGAAAATTGAACCTGACCATAGGAATCATATAAAGACGCTCCCTGGCTTGTTGTCTAAGAGCCCTGGGGAAATTCTGGCTGAAGCTGCTGTGACATCATAGAATGTTCAGAAATATTCCAACTTCTCACAGGAATGCAGGCAATAGTGCAATGCTAAGAAACCATGGGACTCGCCTGAAGGAGATGATCAGGTTCTCTACTGGAAGTGATGGTTAAAGAGAGGGAGAAGGGAGGGGATCTGAGCGATAGGAAACTGATTGAGGCAGAGCTGGAAGAAGAAGGGGCAAATTAAACAATGGCTTGAGGAACTGAGGCTTGAAACAAGTATGGCAAAACCCAGGCAGCAAAATGGGTGGAGGAAGGATAGTGTTCCTTTCTGGAAGTCCAGTCCAGTCTACCAATGGCTATTAGCTGTAGTGGCTAAATGGAGCCTCCATGTTCAGAGGCAGTACACCATATGCCTTTGGACACAAGTTACTGGACACAAAAAAAGGATGGAAGGGATGTTGCCTTCATGCTTTGACTGAGAACTCCCTTGAAGCATCTGACCTCTGCTGGAAACAGGATGCTAGGCTAGGTGGACCCTTGCAGCAGGGCGGATTCTCGCACAGCATTGTAAGAAAAGGGACAGCACAAGGGGGGAAAAAGTGGGACTGGGGCCAAGTCCTCAGGCACAGAAACTAGAAAGAAAGTGGTGCGTTCTTAATTTGGCAGGAGAGAAGCTGTTAGCA